>NC_092810.1:30379165-31004165 GCF_040954645.1 Diabrotica undecimpunctata
ATGAAACAACTGGATCCAGCACTTAACACAGTAAATAAATCAAACACAAATTGTTAAAATCACATTTTGCGTTGTTCTTAATTATTATTTAAGCAGCTTCTCACCTTCTTTAAGTAAAAACAAATCTTTAAACTTCGCCCTTTGTATATCAAATTCTTCTTGAATTTTTTTCTTTTCTGATAGCAATTCCTGTATATGAGCTTGTGAATCTATAAAACATATATAGTGCATTAGATTATTATATACTATATGCCAGTAAAATTAGAAAATTCACACCTTTTTCATTATCAGGTACATTTTTAATTTCTGGTTGCTGATCCATTTGGAACTTTTGAAAGCTAAGGAAAATGTGGTTTAATATAACATATCTTAATGTTTACAGAGAATTAGTAATTGTGATATTTTCAAAAAAATCACCAGAATCATTATTATTTTTCTTCTAATAAGGGAATGTAAGTGGCACTATGACATTTCCTGATAACCTAACAACGTCAGATTCCTTCATATCTGTCATTATTAGGAATAAATTCTTCTAAAATAAATGCAAATTAACCCAATTATATCTGACTCAGTATGATGATTATCAAGAATTTGTGACCATATGGTATTTAATTTAGATACTGTACATTACATTGTCAAACATAAATCTGCCAACAATTAATGTGATCATGATGACATAATTTTTGATTTCTAAAATGTCGCTAAAAATTGACTTTTTGATTTCACTCCATCATGTATCATGTAACCAATAAAATAAATTCCATAGGGGTCACGTGATTAATGATCAGAGGTAGAACTAGAAAACCTTTACAGGGATAAAAACTACAAAAAAAATCTGAGCTGATTTTTTAGTCAACATTTATATCTTATTTATTCCATGCTTTTTTAGTTTACTAAATTTTCTTTTTATTCACTAGTATTAGAGATGTATTATTAAAAAATTCTCTACTATATCTGAATTTTCATTTACTGGTCATTTGCCATTTACATTTAATAAATATCTCTTAAAATGTTATCAGTATGATATAAACAGGATCATTCTGTTAATAAAAAAGATGGTTATAGTTTATTAGAATTCTAGAAAATATACTTGGTTTTAGAAAAAATTATTTATTTATTTATTTTCTACCCTTAAAATTATTTTGATAAGCCTTTTAGGTATATACGGTTTTTTTTTTGTTTTCGTTAAATTTCTTGTGAACATGTCCGAATTGTTTTTGATGTTTTGTTGTTTCCTTTCTCGTATTTTGTGGAATTCCTTCCTGAGCAGTTTTGTTGGAGCAATTGTTATTTTTTTTTTCGTTCTCAACTAGTGATTTGATGATTACCTTTTGATATTTATAACGTGGTTTGACTAATAATTTAAATATATGCTGGTGTGGTTTGGTTTTTACGCAACTAACCCAGTTAGTTGTTCCGTTATAGCTTTTCACAATATTTTAGCAGTTGATATGGTTTCTCATCTTTTCCTGCAAGTTTTGGTGTTTCTTCTGCTTTTAACGTCAATTTTTACCCCACTAACTGTAACAACTTATAAGTGCTATGTTTTCTTTTGTACGTTACAAAAATTCTAGTACATTTCTCTCGAAACGCGTTCCCAGAGATCATTTTTAGTTCTTAAAACAGATGGTTCGTTTTTTATAAAATGGAGTCGTTAAAAATTGATAATTTATGAGAATAAAATTCTATTGCTACACGCCACTGCTATGGAGAAAGCGATTTGAAGTTTGACGATTGACGTTGGCATTTGACATAAGGTGATGTTGCAAATATTGGTGTTCTCTTTTTAATTCACAGGGTCAAGTGCAATTTACCTTAAACACAAAGAGAGCCTGACGAAGAAAGGAACACCCAGCGTTTAGATTTGTATGTCATCAATCATCATAAAAAAGTAAAAAATTAACAAAAGGTTCACTACCTGAATTTTGAGGTCATCACAGCTGAGATGTTCGATAAAAATTGTTGGAAAGCAACTTTCCACGTGCATTTTCATGGGAAATATAACTGCTAAGAGGAATGATCCAAGCTCGAGTTCCGTAGACGGTGTTTACAAACAGAAAGAGGATCATTTCAAGCAGGTAAGTCTTAACCTTTTGCAATGTTTATAATTTAACTGCGCCATAATACAGCTTTGTGTTATTTTTCTTCAAAGATAAACGCGCATTTCAACAACAGTTCCAGTGGTAGATCTTTTGCCAGTGTCAGCAGTCAACAATCCACCTACAGCTTCGCTAGACCTTGGTCCAGAGTTTCCAGACGAAGGTAAGTTATTTGTAAACAAATCAATGTTTATTATCGTAGTCAAAATCTAGAGGAATACTAAAAATCACCCTTGCCTTTGACCAAAGTTTTTTAAAAATACTAAAATTTCATCAGATTGTTTGTATTGATACAGTCTGGAGCAAGATCATTTAAACTTTCAATCAGCGATTACCCACGTGTCGAGCATTGAGGAAGTGACCCCGTATCTTTTTATTTATAAATAAATATGTTCTATCAATCTGCATATAAAGATAACAGTTTTAGTACAAATCTAGACAATTTGGGTTATTTTAAATGATTTTGATTCATAATCAGTGATATATTCTTATCAAACAGTGTTGGAGAACATTTTAAATGCTGATTTTTGAACATTCATAAAACACAACTTTAGAATTCATTCATTACAAAGTTAGTATACTTTCTTCAATTAAATAGCTCATACATTATGGATTTTGTACTGTCTTAACAATGTGAGTTAGAAAATAAATATTTCTAATAAGTTTGATGTTTATTTACAGTAAAATATTTGCCTTAAGTGATTCATAGGACAATGACTTTGTGCAAATTTGACACTTTGTTAGAACAGTTAGATCAGTTTTTGATGTTTCACTTTCCTATAACAATATTTTGTATCTAGTTTTTAATGTTTCAGTTTCCTGTAACAATATTTTGTATCTATTTTGTCCCTTTGTTTCTATTTATAATATTGACTTTATAATATTGTTGATCATTTATTCTCTGATAACACAATCTTATACTTTAGTCCGCCAAGTTTTAACTATTGTTTTGTGTTTGTTAGTCTAATTTTTTATTTTTCCTACAAAAGTTCATAAATGTTCAAAACAGCTTCATTTTTCCCTGTTGTTTCTTTCCAAATAATGAAATAAACAATCAAATTGACAAACAATAACTAATAACTTAATTTTTTCTGTTTTTTACTTTTTTTTTACCTATATCTTCATTTTGGTTCAGTTTTTCAGTTAAATTCTTGTTTATCTTTTCCATTTTACTCTTGGTTAATTGTGCTTATATTTGTGTCTACTTCTCTAATTCTTTTTTTTTGTTTCACCTTTGAAATGTTTCTTTTGACTAAAAGGAAAAATTAATCTTGTCATTAGCTCATTTTTTCCATAATGCTCTGTATTCTGCCAATTTCCTCAGTTTATTTTGGGCCATTTTTTGTTTTATTCTTTTTTTGTTGGTATGATTTTTTTAGAAATATTTCTATTTGATTTTGTTTTAAAACATATTTGTTAATACTTTTCCAATTTTGTCATGTTTTGTTTGCCCTTTATAATTGTTTCTCTTAAATAAAAAGAGAAGTACACAATATATGAAGCATACAGACAAATAAAATCTCCAGATTAATGGTATAAAGTCTTAGTCTACTGTCACACCTTCTTTTATCCATGTCTACTGCTGCTGTGAGGTAAGGCAGTAGTTTGGTTCATTTCAATGTTAAGTAGCTAAGGGAGAATGGAACACATCTTTGATTATTGAGAATTTAAACGCAGATGGGCTTATTCAGCACCATGGCCTCAAGAATAAAGAAACTTTGCATTTTGAGTTCCCATTTACAAAACAATTATACTACTAGATATTATACAATACACAATCTTGACCCAGTTAAATATTAAATATTATTTGATATTATTTAATATTGTTTAATTAAATACATATAAAAAATCTTAATAATTTCTCCCAAGACACTACACCACCTTTCGAATAGCTTTATTTTTCTATGACATTCCATTTTCTGCCAATTTCCCCAATTTACTCAGTCCCTTTTTGTTTTTTTTTTTCGTTTTTCTCATTTTTCTAATTCTTGGATTCATCATTATTATTGGTTGTACAACCCATAGTGGGTCTTGGCCTGTTCTAGGACCAGCTTCCATTCCTTTCTATCTATCACCTTGGTTTTCCAATTTCATACTTGTTAACACTATTGTAAGACATCTTCTACCTGGTCCTTAAATCATGGTCTGAGTCTGCCTCTTCTCCTTACTCTATCAGGTATTTGGTTATAAATGTGTTTTGACAGCTCCATCTCATTCATTCTCTGTAGCCACTGCAGCCTGTTTACTTTGATGGATCTACCAATACTAGGTTTACTATAAAGACTGAAAAGCTCAAATTATCTGAGTTCCTGCAAGTCTTTATAAGTATGTTTGACGATTTTACGTTCAAAACAGCCTAAATGTTCTTAACAGCCTAAACATTATTTAAAGCTGCTTGTCATTGTCCACATTTCTGACACTTAAGTGAGGACAGGCACTACAAAAGCATTGAGTAAAAGAATATCCTTGTACACTTATCCTTCAAAACACTATATTCCATAAAGTTACTCTTAGGTTTTTCTCCAAATTATCACAAATATGTCAGCCCCATATGTGATGTTTGTTCAGTGAGAAAACCTGATATTTCTTAATTCCTCTTCTGAATGTATGACTGGATTTATTAGTTCAATGATCTAATTTTCTGGTCTTATTTTAGACAGATAACAGTTAAATAGTTTATTTACATTCTTAAAAAGTAGATATATTGAAAAAAATGTTATTTTTAAAACTTGTTAAATCAGTTTGAAAAATCTACAAGTGAAATGAGTATATAAGGTGAAAAAATAACTTTTTATGGCCTTCTATAAATATTTCTAAGTGCTAATTAACTGTATTTTGTTCAGAATAGTGTAAATACATATAAAAATTAAAAACAATAGGCCAAACATGCTAATGACCCCTGACAAGATGCTTTAATTGGTTGGTAGTAGGTGTCAACAAAAATTAAAAAAATATTTTCCCTCATCTTTTTGCCAGTTTTCTTCCTTTTTCTGTTTTTGTTTCTTTTTCTCGTTTTGTTACGTTTCTTCTTTATTTTTATCATTTATTGTCATTGTAAAGTTATTTAAATTGGTTTGAATACAATTTTTCTTTTTTAAATTAAAGAATTTTCAAAGTTTGTTTTGACATTTTGTAAAGGGATTATTATAGTTGAGGAAATAAAGCAAACAAAGGCCTTACTACTGATTTTCCACAAAATAAGATGAATTTAAATTTAGGCATTCGTAAAGTGTGTTCATTTCCTTGACTATTATTAGTAAATGAGGAAAGCAAAGGAAAACCACCTCATTGTATTATGCTAGTAATAGTTATGGCTGAAAACAGACATGAGCGAAAACTTAATAATCATGGTTCTCAGAGACTAAAATTTAAATGTTTATAACATCCGTTTACAAGTGGGAACTGCTACAAAACTTACAAAAAATTGTTGCTGGGTTATAAACTGTGGCAGAAATAAATTATTACAAATAAAGAAATATCTTTTAAATGAGAACTATTCATATAGGTTAACCTTCTTCTAAAAAAACAAAACAAACTAATGTCAAAAAATAAAACTAAGCTAGCTGTCATATGTCAACATTAAATTTTAAAACAGAACAGATAAAATGACAGCAATGGCCACAACCTAAAATTTACAATATTAATTATTACAATTTAAATTATTATGAAAGCAAATTTTATTAAAAAAAAAGTCTATCTTTACTTTAAAATTTAAACAAAAAGTTACCTGAGTTTCACTAGATTACACTTGAGTTGTAAACTGGACTTCGCTGGACTTGAAAATGTCTGGGAGAACTGGACTGAGAATCTTTCGACACACAAACAAAAAAAACTGCATCTATAGTCTGGAACGACGACCAGGGACAAACAAAACGAGGATGGAAACAACAATTCTTCCAAACCTCACTTAAACTGCAACTACACATTGAACTGCTACTATTAACTGCCACAAATATACTTATTTTCCATAAAAAGGGACAAAAAACGAGAAAACATTTAAAATTTGTCGTGAAATTTGGACAAACGCTGGAAACAGCTGTCCCTGACAACGCCTCAGCGAGAGTGTCGCAAATTATCTTTTCGGCGAAACCTTCTCAGCAATCTGAATGGATGTTTGTTTGAAACAAAGAAAAATACCAAAGAATATGCGTCCGTGATATAAGCAAACTTAAAATGTTTTCATATCAAATCGCGACGCACAGAGGATTGAAAATACTTTTTGGTATTTTAACACATACGAGGGGATTTCAATATATACTAAGGAATTTACAAATGCTACAAGATAATTGAGGCGTTCCATACTTAAAACTCACCCTGTAGATTGTGAATGAAGAGAAAAACAGAAGAATTATTTTAATAGTATAAAAAAGGCCTTCATTTTTGTTTTTTTTTTTAAATATCTGTAGGTGCTTTTTGAACAGATTCTACAGCGATTTTAAGTCGCGATATTTTTACACACTTAAATCACTATTATTTCTTATTCAATTTTTCAATCTCACAAAAAATACAATACCCTTGTTTCGGGCGGTGGCACTATTGTTTTTTTCATTTTTAATCACAAGACTCTTTCTTACACACCAAAATCTATAAAAATCGTGCAAGCTGTTTCCGAGACAATTGAGGCGATCCATACTTAAAACTCACCCTGTAGATTTCGAATGAAGAGAAAACAAAAGCATTATTTTAAAAGCATAAAACAGCCCTTTTTGTTTTTGAAAAAAGTTTGTTTGCTTTTTAACAGACTTTACAGTGATTTTAGTCGCGATATTTTGCACTTCAAAATCACTATTATTTCGCTGATTTAATTTTTGAAATTTGACAAAAAAGGCACTATTACCCTCGTTTCGGGTGGCGGCACCATTTTTGTCGTCAGTTTTGAGTAGTTACTAAAGAATAATAAAAAAATGATCCCAAGAATATGCTCTCAAATTTCAAAATCAATGTTTTTGACATCAAAAAAGTGGATATTTTCTGTGGAATTCGTCATATATATAAGTTTCGAGAAAGATAAAGGCATTTAACACAAATTTTACAGGTTTCTGTAACCCACAATTCTAAAATACACTCTTTGACAGTTCGATAGATCAAAAATCGTTTTTGGTCCAAAAATTTTAGTTCTATCTTGATGCCTGATTAAATTTATATACAAAATACCGATTAAAACCTTTCTGTAAGTGATCTAAAAGATATGTCTGGTATTTTTTATAATCTAGAAGATATTTCCGTTTGAACAATCTACAAATGCACTAGCGTGATAATACGATAAGAGGGATTTACCAACAGGAAAAACGTTAAAATTAAAAACAATCATTTCAAGTGATAATATTATGTAGACGATTAAATGCACGTGGTATGTATACATATACGTAAAATATGAATAACTGTTAGAGAAAATCTCGATGTAAATATCTCACTAATGTGTGCTAAAATTTGATAATAATATTGAAACAGTAAATAACAGCCGTAATGATGACGATGTCAAAACGACTGCGTCAAATATTGCAAATATTATTCAAGTTTATAAAAACTTTAAAGAAGAAAAACATTAGTTTTTACTGCGTCAAATATTGCAAATATCGTTTGTGAAAACTTTTTTGTTCTTTTGTTAAGCTTGTTTTTAACCGAACTTAGCACTGTAGTTGTATTTATACTTTGACATCTTTTAAAGCAGCTATGTCAAACAAACTTACTGGTGAGCCAAAAGCTTTAAGACCGTAGACTAGTCCACGGGAATAAAACAGGATATTTAATGAGTTTTTTCGTTAATATATACCTATCCTTATAGTAATAGCAACGAATATATGTGTCTATATTCGTTATTAATAGACAAGGCGAAAAGGTCCGATTCGTTCGAAAAAATATATTCCCAATGGATTTTTTTGCATAATCACTTTTATAAGATATCCCAGTATAGGGTTCAAGAGGTGGCCCGTACGAAAAATTGTCGTAATCTACTTAAACACATTCATCTCCCATAAAATATGTTGGTGCCGGTTAGTATTATAAAATATATTTTAAAATTAATATTAATTTTCGATTGCATGATGTTTGTTTATGTAGAATATATTTTTTATATGACATAAATCGGTATTGTACGGTGCAAATGTATGGAATAAATTCGTTATTTCGTAAGCCGGTGAGTATAAGGAAAAATCCCAAAAAGGTCGATTTTTATTTTTAAATTATGATTTTTTGACATACATATATAATACTAGTCATACAAATCAAAAAATGGAATGTCGAAGGATTCAAAAGCGCAACAAAGAGACAAGATTACAGAAATGCTCTCCAAATAAAACTCAACCGAACTAGAGAGGAAGATACTGCAGAGGAGGAATGGAGACAATTAAAAACAATTATAACGGAGTCAGCAGAGGAAACTGTCAGAAAAGCCAAAAGGCAAAGAAATGCGGAATGGTATGATGATGAATGCAGAACTGCAGTAGAGGAAAAAGGCAAGCTAGGCTTAACCAACTTCAAAGAAACACAAGAAATAGCAGTGAGATTTATAACGAAAAAAGAATACAAGCGACTAGAATATGCAGAAGAAAGAAAAGAGAGGCTATGAAAAAACAAGTACAGAAATCGTAAAGCATAACAACAGAAGCGAAAGCAGAAAATTCTATAAATGCATAAAAGAAAGCACACAGTCATTTAGACCAAAACTAACGATATGTAAAGACAAGGACGGAGAACTACTAACAGAGAAGCAAAAAATTATAATGAGATGGAAACAATATTTCGAAGAAAATATATAATCTAAATGCAGACAACGAAAATGAGCAGAACGAAACAATATATTATACGGCGGAGCTGCACATCGAAAATCCGAGTTATGAAGAAGTAGTTCAGATAATAAATAAACTAAAAAACAATAAAGCAACAATAACGGACGGAATTTCGGCAGAATTATTAAAGCATGGAAGACCCGAACTCTGGGAAAGAATCCATTACCTAATAACATTAATATGGACGAAGGAGCAAATGCCAGAGGAATGGACAGTTGGCCTCATACAGCCAATATATAAAAAAAGGAGATAAGAGGGAATGCCAGAATTATAGGCCAATTACATTGCTAAATGTAGTATACAAAATTCTTTCTGGTATAATCTACAATAGATTATTAGAATACTCCGAAAATATAATTGGTGATTATCAAAATGGATTCAGACCAAATAGAGCCACTACAGATAACATATTCATACTAAGAACGATACAAGAAAAAGCTTATGAATACGACATAGACCTATATAATATGTATATAGACTTTAAACAAGCTTTTGATAGTGTAAAAAGAGACATAATGCTGGAAGACCTTTGTAATCTAGGTATACCTAAGAAATACATCAGCCTCATAAAAATGACGTTGCAGGGTTCAAAAGCCGCAGTCAGAGTAGATGGAGAACTGACTCCCCTGTTTAACATCAACATGGGAGTAAGACAGGGAGATGCCCTATCAACCATGCTATTCAACCTAGTTCTTGAGGCAGTCATCAGAAAAACCAATATAACCGGCCATATAAACACCAAATCAGTACAAATTACTGCATATGCAGACGATGTAGCCATCATTAGTAGGAATAAGCCACGACTAATGAAAGTGTTCAAACAAATTGATCCTGAAGCAAGAAAAAGAGGTCTCAAAATAAACGAAGCAAAAACGAAGTTACGACAGTCAAAAGAATAACTGACAATGAAAATAATATCACAATAGACAACTATACTATCGAACGAGTGGATGCCTTTACATATCTCGGCACAGAAATCAATCAGAAGAACTCCGTAAGTAGCGAAATTAATGCACGTATTTCCAGCGGGAATCGTACATACTATGCTAATAAAAGATTGATGACATCGAAATTATTAGACAAAAGAACCAAAATGACTATCTACAGAACACTGATTAGACCCGTAGTAACCTATGGATGTGAAACTTGGGTAATGACGAAAAAAGATGAAGCCCAACTCAGGACATTCGAGAGAAAAATACTGAGGAAAGTATATGGCCCGGTACAAGAGGAAGATGGCACATGGAGAATCAGGAGAAACGACGAGGTTAATGAGTTAAATGGAGGTTATGATTGTAAGATTTGTGAAAAGTCAAAGACTGTCATGGCTGGGACATCTGCAGAGACAAAACGATGCAAAAACAACAAAGAAAATGTTACAATGGAAGCCCATAGGAAGGCGAAAAAAAAGGAAGGCCCAGAACGAGATGGTTGGAAGACGTGGAAGACGACCTGAAAACAACGAACATAAGACAATGGAGAAGAAGGGCACAAGAGAGATCTGAATGGAAGGACATAGCCAGACAGGCAAAGACCCATCCAGGGCTATGATGCCAAAAGAATAAGAAAGATATCATACTAGTGACGTTATCCGCCTGGGCGTGATGTCATAATCGATGATTTTTTTAATGAGAATAGGTCATTTGAAAGAATGACAGAATCTGCTAGCTCATTTGAAAGGTTATTGAATTTTCTATTCAGTAATATAAACATTAACATGATTATTTATACAGGGTGTAAAAAATAATGTTTTTTAAATCAAATTAATTGACACAAAAAGAATATATGTAATTTATTTAATTCAAAATACATTTTACTGCTGTCAGAAAACAGAAAAAAAATGTTTATCTAACAAATACTTCGCAAATTGCTTTTCGCTTAAATTAAATGTTCAAACTGCCAAGGGCCAGGTGGGTGGCAGCTCGAACATTGAATTTAAGCGAAATGCAGTGTTTATTTGTTAAATAAACATTTTTTCTGTTTTCTGACAGCAGTAAAATGTATTTTGAATAATTTTTGTGTCGATTAATTTAATTTAAAAAATATATTTTTTACACCGTGTACAACTAATTATGGTAATGTTTATATTACTGAATAGAAAATTAAACAACCTCTCAAATTAATAAGCTAGCATACGACCCTTATTCTTATTTTAAAAAATCATCGATTACGTCATCACATCCAGATGGATGACGTTACTTGTATGATATGTATGCCAAAAACTCATAATTTAAAAATGAAAAACGACCTGTTTTGGGAGGCTTACGAAATAACGAATTTATTCCATACATTTGCACCATACTGTATATGCTACCATCATGTTAAAAATACATAACAAAGAATAAAAAAATAATAAAAAAATTACACTTTTTACATTGGAATGAATAACAACTGAAACTAATTTTTCGTGAAACAGTTTAAAGCACGTTTGCAGATAGAAACCCGGCTCAATTGGTCTCATTTAGCAAATTCGTCGGCAGAATGTAGTAGGATCTGGTTACCCATATTAAAAGAGTAAATTATTAAAAGGAAAATACCAGTATTGGTAAGTCAGTAACATATAGAGAATACATCATTTATGTTTTTTAAATAACAAACATATAAAATCAGAATTTGGTGTTTATTGAAAGTAATCTAAATGTAAGACCAAATACTTACCATGTCGGGATAGGATTATGAGGTTTTTTTTCTGGCTTTCTCTCATAATTTACTATGGAATCACTAACAGGAGAATTTTACTGTCATGGCATGCGTTTGTCTTTTTAAAGACGAATTACATGCTATGATTTTTTCTGACGGATATTCTTAAGTTAAAGTTGATTTCATGTAATCGAATGAACTATCTTACAAGTAAAGTCGTCCCAGGAACGCAACTCAACAATATTTGATAAAAAAAAACAAAATTTGGCTAATTTACTAATGTTTATATTTTGAGAACGATTTCCGAAGTGGAAATTGAAACGTCAATAAACTTACTTTAACCTTTAATTGTGGCTTATTCCGTGTATAATGACTTTAGCGGCCCGTGAATGAAGAAATGTGAGCTATTCTGTATTGTATATCAGCAGGGTGTGTCTTCTTACGCCTATTTGTATGCTTGCCCTGGGCATCTTTTAGAGAACATTTACTCAGTGGTATTCTATTTTTAATTCGGCGGATCTGAATTTCAATAATACCGAAAATACTACGAAAAGCTTTGGCACAAATACTTACGTCTTTTCCTGGTAGTCGAATTTTATACATAAAAGAAGCTACATGTGGTGGACCTTGTTGATCTCAAGCTTTGTTTGTATCTTCATTTTCACTGTCACTAGTAGTATTGTGGTTAGGTAAAGCACCTTGTGGAATACGACTGCGTCGTCTTTGGACAGGAGTAACGCTAATGAGGCTTGATAAATATGAATCCTGCTCATCTTTGGTCTTGGTCTGGTTCAATTTTTTCAAATGCGAAAAATCATGTCATATTTTCTCTGTATTATTAACTATCCTTCTACCACAATTTTACAATGATTACCTTAGTCCAACCCTTAATAACCCTTCCTATTCCAGTTCAACCTCCCCTCCCTTAGAAATACAGACAGTTTTAAAATAGCAAGAAGAATGACTCTCTTGATTGTTGACTGTTGCTAGGGACAGTCGTTCGCTCTTTCGTCTGCTGAGTCTCGCTAGGCAGACGTATACCCTCTCTTGCCTGTTACCTCTCGCTTGGTACAGACGTACCGCTCGTGCCTGTTGTCTAGCGCCGAGAACGGACGCTCTTCTTCGTTGTTGACTGTTTGGTGACAGGGGTGTTTTCTATACTCTAATTCTCCCTCTCCCGCTTTTAGTTACGCAAAAAATACCGCAAATACTGTTCAAATTCGTGTACAGGCGCAAAATGTGCTCTATCTCGTGATCTCAGTGTTAGTACTGCGAGACACGTGTTCAGAATCCGGTACCCAGACAGATTCCCCGTATGAAGAACAACCGCGACTGAAAGCCTGTAAATACCGCGAGTGTGTGTGTGCAGCAGAAGAATTGGTAAGACTTTGTATAAACTTAATTCGCTATAATTAATCTGTATAACCTTTTACCACATATCCTAATTTATTTGAACCAGCCCTATACAGTCCTCATACATTATAGTCATAATTTCACATATGTACACCCTTTTTGTACAACTAGTAGTATTGTGGTTAGGTAAAGCAGCTTGTGGAATACGACTGCGTCGTCTCTGGACAGGAGTACCGCTAATGAGGCTTGATAAATATGAATCCTGCTCATCTTTGGTCTTCATATTATTAAACATATTGTAAACCTTTTTGTATATTTTTTGGGGTCCTAAAAGTGACATTCTCAGCAAAATTCAGCTCGTTCGTATGATTTTTGAGAGCTTCAGTGACATTTTCGTCTCTGACGACTGGAGGATAACAATTAAATGTACTTTATTTTTATTGTTTTTATGTAATATTGTATTATTTTTCTTTCTACTACTTTTGTGTGCATATAAATGATTGTTTTATTACTATTGTAACATGCTCTGTAGTTTTTACTATGTAAAAATTGTCAATAAACATATCTATCTACTATCTATTGAGATATCCTGTGCAAAACTTATTTTCCTGGACTAGAGGAAGGAAAAATATTTATTTAGATCCGTATTACTTCCAGTCGAGTCATTTGTTTGACGAGGTGTGTAGGCGCTCACTTCAATACGTTGATAAGATCCATTCGTTCATTCTTTATGGGTGGTTTTTACTATCATAGTGTATTTTTTAATACATTACACGTAAACCTAAGTGCGTTCCACGCGAATATTGCCAGTTGCTTGGTTACTCGTAGATGCGTAACCTTGACTAAACATTATCTACATAATTTTCGGTATTAAAAAAATACCACTCGCTCGATTCACTTAATTTTTCCTAAGTTGTAGATACGACTTGACCTAATGCTGGTGAAAAATACAAAAAAGATATACAGAGTAGTAGTTTAGACTTCGATAAGGTTTTGAATGCGGCGGTATCAGCCGTGGCATGAATGGGATCCTAACAGTTTGCTTTCAATGTGTTTCGTATTATGCTTCGTTAGTAATTTGTGTTTGTTGTGTAGTTTAGTGGAACAGATAAGTTAATGGATATATATTGTGACATGAGTCGTCGAAAAAATTGGAGTAATATATTGTTATAGAGAATCAAATTCGTGCAACACGGCCAATATTTTAAGATATCAGGTATGAAATAAATTAAACGCTTAAAGTAACTGTTCATAATTTTATAGAAACTATGTAGAGTGAAATCAGCTGTACTGGGAGCTCAGTGGACATAGAATTTTGTTCCACCTTAGGCTGTTTCGCTGGATTTAAAATTATCGTTTCCTTTTTACGCTGTGATTAGATCCATACTATGGCTCTACAACCCAATTCTATCCATCTATCTTACTCCATCACATCCAGGGGCCTTGTTATTTTTCTGCAGTTTGATTGCTCTTTCAACCTCTTCTAACGTTGGCAGTTTTGTTGTCACATTCTCTTCATTTTCTGCGTCTTCCAATAGTTTATGTTCTGTGTTTTCTACATCGTCATTGTGAGAGTTATCAGTCAGCAGTTTTTCAAAATATGTTGTCCAAGTTTCTTTAATTTCTTTAGTGTTGCCGTTTTTACTTATGCTCAGTTTAATTTTTGGTTTATATCCTTGTTTAATTTTTTTTTTATAAATTTGTATGCATTTTGTATTCTCTAAAGTTTATTTCCTTGTGCATTTTGTTTATTTATGTGTTTTTTTTGACTACACAGTTTATCAGTTATTGTCTTTTGTTTTCAAATACCATTTTTCTTTCTCTAGTTCGCCTAGTCAAATTTATTTTATGTGCCCCATTTCGTTCTTCAATTCCCGCCTTACACTCATCATCAACTCATTGGTCATCTTCATTTCTTTAGTTAATAGGATCGATTTTGCTGCAGTTAATATCTTCTTCTTCTTCTTCCTCTTTATAAGCAATTTATGTTAAATCTTTGTACCAGTCTTTGCAGACTATCTTCATCTTGAGCTATCAATATTGCGTCGTCTGCGTAACAGAGTATTTTTATTTCTTTGTTTCCCATTCTGTATCCTCTTCCTTTGTTAACGCCTTTGATGATTTCATCCATGATCAAATTGAAGAGCATGGGGCTAAATGAATCCCCTTATCTTATTCCGCTGCCTATTTCTATAGGTTCTGTAAGTTGTCCATCTATTCTGACTTCCATTTTGTTGTTTTGGTAGACGTTTTCGATAGTTTTTATAATATTTAGGGAACTTCTCTATTATACAGAAGATGGATTACATCTTTGAGTCTTACTCTGTCAAACGCTTTCTTTAGGTCAATCAGACACAGAAATGCTGGTTCATTATACTATAGTGATTTCTCAGTAATTTGCTTTATAACGAATATTGCATCTGTACACGATCTTCCACTACGAAAACCCTGTTTTATTAGCACTTGAGAAATTTTAGTTGTAAGTTTTAGCGTAGTATTTAACAAGTTTATATCTCTGTAGTTGTCTGTCTGTTTTTTATCTCCTTTTTTTGGATAGTAGAATTGGTTCACTCGTTCTTTATTCTTCCGGTATTTTATTGTGTTTTATAATTTTATTTTTCATACATGTAACTTATATCTCTGTAGTTTTCTGGCTTTTTTTTAATGGTTGGCTGCAGTTAATGTTTTTTACTTAATAGATTCCACTGGGTTTTTAGTGCTCTCTCTTCATTTCCTTCATATTCCGCCATCTTCTCCGCCTCTTTATTTCTCGTTCAAATTTCTTTTGAGTTTCGAATCTTTTTAGTGTTCCCAAATCTAGAATTTTCTATCAAGACGTGGTCTTTGGTTCACAACATCTCACTCACCAGGTGCCTTTGTGTATGTTTTTGTGGGGAAATAGGATAGAACTGTAGACCATGTTTTTACTAGTGGTCGTTTTCATTCGTGTCTCTATGTAAGCTATGCCTCCCATATTCCGATGTATTCTTTTTCAATTCCTAAGTTTGCGTTTGTGTCATCTGTGACTTATTTGATGTCTTTTTTTGGGGTTAGGTCATGCGTTTGCTCTAGTAATTGATGAACAGATTTGGTGTCCTCATATTGTTCATTCGTTTCGTGTAGCCCCCAAGAAAATCAATAAGGCGGGCACTAAAGGGAAGAAGGCTAAAAGAAAGACCTTCAGGCTTAGAATTATGGAGCAGGTAGAACAACACCAAAATACCTTAAAAATTACCAACTGGAAGTGTAAAGCCCGTAATAGATCAGAATAGCAGAAGATCTTAGAACAGGCCAAGACTTACGAAAAGTACTATCTAATTACTTACATCCTCCAGATCTATGTTATGTCTTCCTCCATATATTCTGCGTATTTACATGGATTTTCTGGCGATGTTTTCCCTGTTACAAGTTTGGTTTTTTTCCTCTTTAAATGCATTACTACTTTTCCCCTACAGCTCGATGGTCAATACGTACTGAAAACTTATGCAATTCCACAAGGAAAATAAAATTCCTATAATTGGCTGTGTACCATAAATCACAAAAGTTTTATTAAAAATTCTTTATAAAAGGTATATAATTTAAAAATCCTTTCGGGATAGATTACAACAAATTGTTCTATAATTTCCATTAGGTGGATTTTCAAAGTTTATAACGTAATTTTGTTTAAATCTCTTAGCAACGTTTTAGTGAAATTTTTAACTTTTTTATTGATAAAGATAAATTCATTTTGCTAGTTTTTTTCAGCCGAAATAATTATCTTTAAATTGAGGGGGCTTTAAAACTTAATTGCACCTATGAAAGCTGAGTTATGATTGGAAAGCACCATTGAATGCCAATTTTGCGATTGTTTTCAACGAAAATTGTTATAACACTGGTTCTAATAATCGGATCAAAGTTTACTAAACACCATTTTGTTAATTTTTAAATAAGTAAAATTAAATATCTAATAGTTTAGGTCCAAAACCATCATTTAAACAATTAAATAGTTAATAATAAATTATCTGAGGGGTTTTCAGCCTGTACGCACCAAAAAACATAAAAATACGTCTACCGAGGGGACATCAAGTGCATACTCAACCCCCGGGCTCCTAGACTAGACGCTGAAAATGAGATAATTCTGTATAGAGTAAACAAAAACTGTAAAATATTTTCCTATTTACCTAGTACCTACGTAAAAAACCTTAATGAAGCTTAGATTTCACTTTGAATAATATTTGAATATATTTAAATGTAAAACTCTGTGATTAAACTAATCTAGATAGTTGTAAAATAAAAATTTGACAGCAAAACCTTAAACAAACATTATTTGGACAAACAAAATCCAGACAGCGTGCCTATTATAATAGTTCGAGGAGGAAAAAACAAATTCTATTTACTTTTATGTGTTTATTGTTTTGGCGATTTGGTGGAAGTCCTTGACTTTGAAACTCACGATCAACAAAGTTCGTGGACCTGCATTAGACAATGATAATTTAAGATTAATTTCTCTATTTAGTGTAAAGTGTCAATCAAATTGTAAACTGCTAAACGGTTTTTTTGGATAGCCGAACAAAATGTTCCATAGCAACAGAGGTAACTAACCTATCAATCGGAAGTCGCTTTAATACATACGAGGAGTGTGCGATAAGTTTTTTAACTATTGCAAATTATAATCATGCGTATACTGTGCACAATGGTATAATTGTTATAACAAAAAATTGGGTATTTCTAGCTGTGCAAGTTCGTGTTTTAAAATGTGTACAATTACTTTGTAGGTTCTAATTTTTAGGACAACGTTGGGATCACAACAAAAATATTATATATTAAATAATTAGCAACGTAGAAATAAAAAACGTCCTGTAACATTGATACAAAAAAAATAATTTAAATTTATAATAAATAATTCTCTCTCACTCTCTCCATTTCTCCCAATGGCTCTATAGCCCAAATCCAGCCTTGCCTCTTCTAAACTATTCCACCAACCTTGCCTATCCCGCGCTGATCTTTAGTTTCTTCATCATCATCATCATTCTGGCTTTACAACCCTGCGAGGGTCCTAGCCTTCTCAAGTATTTCTCTCCAGTCGTCCCTATCCATCGCCTTTCTCTGCCAAGCACGTATTCCCATATTTCTCATGTCTTCATCGATGTTATCAAGGAACCTTGTTCTGGGTCTTCCTCTT
The DNA here is from genome assembly GCF_040954645.1 of Diabrotica undecimpunctata. Taxonomy (NCBI): domain Eukaryota; kingdom Metazoa; phylum Arthropoda; class Insecta; order Coleoptera; family Chrysomelidae; genus Diabrotica; species Diabrotica undecimpunctata. The sequence continues at coordinate 30,397,207 of NC_092810.1, forward strand.
CTTCTCTGGCTAATGGGTCTATCAAGGAGCGTTTCTCTAGCTGGGTCATTTTGTTTCATCCGCATTACATGTCCTATCCACCTCAGACGTCCTATCTTAATATGTTTTACGATATCAGGTTTCTGGTATATTCTATAAAGTTCGAAGTTGTATCGTCTTCTCCATACTCCATTGTCATTCACTGCTCCATAGATTCGCCTTAGTACTTTTCTTTCGAAACACCCTAAGATGTTTTCATTATTTTTTGTTAGAGTCCAGGTCTCTGAACCATATGTTAGGACTGGACGTATTATTGTTTTATTTTTGTATTTCTCGATATAATTGTGGATTTAAGGATGAGATTGAGCCCAAAATACTTGGCCGTGCAAGTTCTGCGGTTTATCTCTGCGGTAGTATTATTTTCAGTGTCAAGGAGCGCTCCCACGTATACAAATTCGTTCACTGCTTCGATGACGTCGTTTTTCTATATCGAGTGGTCGTAAGATTTGTGGTTGCGTGCCTATTTTCTTATACAGTAGAACCCCGATTATCCGTGCGCGCTTTATCCGGGCGGTGGATTCTCCGTGCCGCATATTAAATTGATCATCCGTGCGCGGATTATCCGTGGCTAACGGCCAGAGGTTGGTGGCGCCCATGAACGCTGAATAATGCACCGTGTAAACATGCATCGCTGAATAATGCAGCACCGTGTAAACATTCATTTCGGGGAATCCCCAAGTTTTCTCGTATTTTCGTCAACTGCTGACCGGTTCGTTAGTTGAACGTAAACAGGCGCACAAAATGCAGCGTACGGGTGCTAATGAAAAGCGTAAACGCAATGTTTTAACTATTGAGCAAAAAATGGAAATTTTGAAACAATTTGAAAATAAAATAAGTGTGCTATGTTGGCTAAAACATATAATATTGGGAAACAAACAGTTCGTGACATTGTGAAGAAAAAATCCGAATTACAAAGCTTTGTAGCTAAAGCGGACAGTGCAAAAGCAATTTGTGACAGGAAATCTCTAAAAGGGTCTACGTTTCGAGAACTTGATGATGCTATGACCAAGTGGTTCTTGCAGAAAAGATCAATGGGGGTTCCAATATCAGGATCTATGTGTGCTAGGCAAGCTGAAAAGTTTCACGAGCAGTTGAAAATTAAAGGCACCGTCTCGGCATCTTCTGGTTGGCTTTACAGATTTAAAAAACGTCATGGAATACGAGAATTAGCTGTTCAAGGGGAGAAATTAAGTGCTGATGATGTAGTTATGGTAGAATTTTGCTATGATTTTGAAAATCTCATAACGGAGCACGACCTAAAACCAGAGCAAGTGTATAATGCAGACGAAACTTAATTCTTTTTACGTATAAAGTACATATTTTTCAAAATAATTTTTTTTAGGTTTCAAATCAAGCAAAGACCGTATAACAGTTTTATGCTGTGCTAATGCGTCAGAAACCCATAAGGTTAGGTTAGCCGTCATTGGAAAATCCAAAAATCCGAGGGCTTTTAAAAATATAAAAACACTGCCCGTTGATTATTATAATCAAAAGGCAGCTTGGATGGATCGTGTAATTTTTAAACAGTGGTTTTTCCAAAAATTTATACAAGTTAGAGCTTATCTACAAGAAAATAATCTTCCACCAAAGGCTGTACTGTTACTGGACAATGCGCCATCGCATCCTGATGTAGAGCAACTAAAGTCAGCAGATGGAAACATATTCGTAGCATATTTTCCTCCGAATGTAACATCTATTGCCCAGCCAATGGACCAAGGTGTTATCGAGGCCATGAAAAGGCTTTACAGGAAAGACCTTATGCTTCAACTGTTGGGAGAATGTGATATTTTGGGATTTTGGAAACGCCTAAATTTAAAAGAGGCAATTTATGCTGTAGCTCGGGCTTGGAGTGAAGTGAAAACGGATTATATTAAAAAATCATTTTATAAAATAATGACCTTAGAAGATATGGAAGATGAAGACGGTAATCACGTAAATGAAGGTGAGCTATCGGTCGAAAACATAGCATCTATAGCCTCACAAATCAAAGGTTTGGAAGAAACGAACAATAACGAAATACAGGAATGGATAGAATGTGATCGCCAAGAAACAGGGTATCAGATTATGAATGACGATTATCTTACAGAAAGTTCTGACACAAGTAGTGATGATGATGAGAATTGTGCTGACAATGATTGCGTCATTAAGACAAGTCATCGGAAAGCAAGGGATGCAGTAAATGTACTTATTCAATATTTTGAAGAACAGCCTGGAGCTGATGACATTCATGTACTTTAGCTTAAAAACATAAAGGAAATTATAAAGTGTAGAAGTTACGAAGCTCAAAAACAAACCAAAATTAGTGTTTTTTTTAAATAATTTTTTTTAAATATGTAATGTTTATTCATAGCATATACATTATGTAGAAATAATAATATTTATGTACTTTTATTTTTTGTTACATTTATGTTGTATGTATCACGTTTCTGCTCTTCGTTTGACACATGTATTTGTCTAAATAAATTATTAAAAAAATAAATTGAGGTCTTTGGATTATCCGTGTTTTCGATTATCCGGCGAAGGCTCGGCCCGGGCTGGCCCGGATAATCGAGGATCTACTGTAGTTCGTTTTGTTGATGTTTATTATTAAACCCATTGTTATAGCTGATTCTTTTAATGCTACATACGCCTCTCGTACAGCGTTTTCCGTTCTCCCAACAATATTGATATCATCAGCATAGGCCAGGATTTGCACTAATTTATTATATATTGAACCAGTGGTTGAGATTTGTGACATACGTATTACTTTTTCCAGAGCCAGATTGAACAGTATACAGGAGAGATTGTCTCCCTGGCGCAGCCCATTATTTGTTTTAAAAGATTCAGACGGTTCCCCCTGAATTCGTACTCTACATTCAACTTTTTCAAGAGTTAGTTTTGTTAAATTTACCAACTGATTTGGTATTCCTAGCTCTTTCATTGCTTTGAACATTTCTCTTCTATTAACAGAGTCATAGGCTGCTTTGTAGTCTATAAATATGTGATGAGTATCAATGCCATATTTCAGTGTTTTTTCCAAAATTTGTTTCAAGGTTGCAATCTGATGAATTGTAGATTTACCACCTCTGAAACCAGCCTGTTATTTTTTTACTATCCGTTCTGCATATGGCGCCATACTGTGACAGTACTGTGTAAAATATTTTATACGCTGCATTTAGATGTATAATTCCTCTATGTTCAAAGCTTTCAAAGATATCTCCTTTTCTGTGTATGGTGCAAAGTATTCCAAGGGATTTCTGTGTCCATATTTCTTTTATAAGCTACTGTAATGCCATAATGGTATCATGGCCACCTTCTTTATATAGTTCAGCTGGGAGATTATCTATTCCAGGGGATTTGTTTCTGGTTAGTTTTTTAACTACATCTTTAACTTCAAGAATCGTTGGTGGTTTCTCTTTCTTCGTGTCTGCTCCCCTTACCTCATATCTTTTTTATATCTTCTTTATCTTCTTTCTCTATATGAAGTGCCTGGTTAAAGTATTCCACCCATCTACTCAATACATCTTTCCTTGTTGTTAATAGGTCGCCATTCTGACTTCTGCATTGTCTTGTGGTTGCCGTGAATTCTTTTCTGTTGATTTTAACTTTCTTATAGAATGCTCTGAATTCTTTCTTCAGTTTCTTACGTCTATCAAATTTTGCCCGTCCGCTGCTATTTGATCCTCCCACCTTTTCCGTGGCCTTCCTTTTGGTCTTGCGCCCTGCATCTTACTATATAAGGCTCTCTTTGGCATAAAGCTTTACTCTTTTCTCTTTTTTAGAAGACTTCCAGCTTTCTTTTTGTGTTTTCTGTCACCGAATAAAAGTTCACCGAATAGACTTTAATAATATCGTCCCCAACAAAATATATCAAAAATAATTCTAAACTCGAAACTGCAACGAATAAAACATAATATAATTAAAAACATCAAGGAATTCACCGTTAGAAATGTATATAATCTCTTGATGCATGTGGCTAATAATTTTTATTTCAAAAACAGGTAGTTTACAGTTAGATTCTCTAACAAATGGTAATATTTATTGCAAACTATTTTAAAGGTCAGACGGTTAATATACGCGTATTTACAATTTCGCTGGAATCGCGTAGATTCACAACGAATTTCATATGTTCTTTATTTTAGAAAGTAAGAGTTGGCATTAAGAAAGCAAATACAGGGTTACGCAATTGAACTATTACCTATTCAAACGACCATAATTTTTTTGTGTGCAATTATTTTTTATTGATTCACATGACAAAAATGTGTGAAAATAATCGAAATTTCAGAATCCACTCACTTTAGCTCGATGTGACCACCTTTTGCCTTGACTATGGCCTTCAAACGATCAAAAAACGAGTTGCATGCTGCACGAATGTGATCTTCCGGTATTTTGGCCCATTCGCGTATAATTGCTTTCTTCAGCGCATCCATACTGGTATATTTTGTAGTCCTCACCTTGCTCTCCAAAATGGACCACGTATTTGCGTCTGGCGAATTCGAAAGCCATTGTGTGGATGAAATGAAGTGTGGAACATGGTTTTTAAACCATTTTTGGGGTTCAGACTAGCTTTATGAGACGGTGCCGAGTCTTGTTGGAACGTCCATTTTAGATTAGATTAAGAGAGGTGGCCTTTCGGCCTATTCCACTGCGACCTTTTCAGATCTATTGTGGTCCTCTAGTCCTAGATAACATTCACTAGCCTGACCCTTTTTATAAAGTCTAGTAGCTTCGAGACTGTACCTTCCATGTAGCTATTTGCCGGTGGATTTTCTTCTCCTAATGCAAAGAACCGCACATTTGCCAGACTGTCACACTGACATAAAATGTGCTCTGCTGTTTCTTCTTCGAGGTGACAGAATCTGCACAGGTCATCATCTGATAATCCCATCAGCTTCAAGTGCCTATTCAGCTTACAGTGCCCTGTTAGAAGACCTACTATGACCTTGACTGTTTTTCTGTCTTTGCTTATTAGGTCTGCCGTAAATTTTGGCGAATGTTCTGTAATGAACTGTTTCGCCTGTCTTTGTCCTGGTGAATTCCTCCACCATTCCAGAGATTTGCGAGCTACCCACTTCCTTGTAGCCGTTCTTGTTACTGATTTAGCAACTCCGCAGAAGGGTTCCGGTCCAATGAATGGCAATGATGAGCCTTGTTTGGCCATTTCATCTGCTTTTTCATTGCCCTTATGACCCTCGTGCCCCGATACCCAGGCTACCGTAACCTTGCTACGGTCTCCTAGTTTATTTAGGGCACACACGCAATCCCATACTAGCTTAGAATTGACCTCTACGGAATTGAGTGCCTTAAGCGCTGCCTGACTATCTGTGAAGATAGCAACTGAACAGAACGTTCTTTCCTGCCTTTCTATTTCTTCCACGGAGTGATGGATTGCAGTTATTTCCGCCTGGAAAACTGTCACATCCTTAGATAGACTTACCGGGAGGGAAATCTATCCCTTGATTTGTCCCTACTATGCCGGCTCCCACACCCTCCGATGTTTTTGAGCCATCCGTGTACCAGGTGGCAGCAGCTTGTATGGGTACACCTTTATTCCAGTCTTTGGAACGTCCATAGTCTACAACCGAAATGTTTGCGTGCCCACGGCCATTTGCATGCTTCGCTGGGATATTTTCAGTTCTTTGTCCATTTGATTACCACTACGACGCGGATTTCGCTCAAGTCGAGCCTTCACTTTCCGAACCATTTCAGGTGATGTTGCTGTTTTTTTTCGTCCACCACCATAGCGTTTGGCAATGCTACCAGTATCATTATAACGAGTTATGGTGCGATAAACAAACATTTTATTCACTTTGAGGTGTTTGAGCTGACGAAAAAAAGCTGGTTGTGATTTTCCAGCCAAATATAACGCAATCACACTATTACGTTTAAATTCCACTGCGAATAACTTTTGTTGTATGTATAAAACCTAAATGCAAATGTTTTATGTATAAAACATACTGAAGTGTTATCAGGCCAACTTTGACGTAGCTGTCATTATCGATTTGCCAGATATATCGATGTGAAGTTGGTAAAAGTTCAATTGCGTAACCCTGTATATGAAAATGACTTAATTAAGACCGTTTGATAAGTAAATGGAATGAATGTCAGTGTCTAAAAAATAAAGGATACGTTGTACAATAGTTTTACTAATTATAGCATTAAAAATATTAGACTAGATAGACTGGTTGGATGTAACTGATTGGGTTGTGATGATTTTATCATTGTATCGTTTCTTGTCGTGCTATTCAATTTTCTGTGAATTATTTCATGTGTACAGGGTTGCGATGAAGACGAGAGACAAAGTGCCATCTGTGAAATCTTGTTAGGGTGCTTGTCCGTTCCGAACTTTGGCGATCATTCTGGCTAAGATGATTTTGTCACGATAATTTGCCTACCAAATTGGGTATCACTTATAGGGGGTTGAAAGTGGGGACAGCAATTACTGGGCTGAAGATAAGGTAAGCAAACAAACCGAAACCTTTGCGAACGGCCACTCTTGATTTGGATGGAGAGCTGGGTCGTAAGTAAGTGAATAAAGGAGGGACTGGGAGGGGTAACTATAAAGAAAGAAATCAAGAAAATACTTACATACATTTCCTGGGCAACAAAACACAAGAAGGTTCCTAAACTATTTGAATTTAAACTTTCAGTTACAAATGATCTAAAACTGCTTTTGTTTGATTGAGCAAGTACGATTTAAAACTACACAACTTCAGCTATAAATTGTATCTAATGCTGTTTTCGTAGAAACATTTCCCGTGACGAGAGATCGTTTCTAACGTGAAAGTTTAAATTCAGCGTTTTTTAGGCATAATTCAAATGCCTCATATTTGTTGCCAAAACATAAAATCGAAAACTCTATAGGTTGTAAGGATTCGGCTTAAGCAACGGAAATTCCACAGCGACCTTTTAATTGAAGTGATAAATTTTATTAATCTCATCGTAAATATTAAAAAATGACAAACATTGCCGAACGTTTACTTAGCAGCTTTATAGAGAGTCACTTGTTTTGCGACAAAACTCAATAATTGCATACGAAAGCTGCACTCTTCTCTTTTAACACCCATGTTAATTTTTGTTAATAGGATAATCTTATCAAAAGATATCGAATTTTTACCGCCGAGTTGATACAAATTTTATTTAAAAAAAATTGATTTCGTGCGCGTAACTTACATTCAAAATCACAGGTCGCTTCAAGCTTTGTTTCTGAGAGAACGGTTCATTCTATGGCAGCTAATCTGGAAAGTTCAACGTATATGGCGCTAGTGTAGTTGGAGGTCACGTCAACTGCCCAAATTTGTATATTTCTAACTAAATATTGCATTTATTTCGGTGTGTATATTTATTTTGGGATAATAAGATGCCTCAGTGCTGTGCTGTTCCTTTGTGCTCATCGAAAACATCTGGACACAGGTTTCTCAAAGATAATCTGATAAGAAAAAAGTGAATTGTGGCAATAAGAAGCTATAAATATGTGCGACAGAAATGCATTTTCGTAGCAAAATAATGGATAAAAATTAATAAATCTAACATAGATACTATTAATTTGTCTTTTATTTGGTTATACACATTAAGATTATCTACTTTGATTATAAATAGTATTTTCAGCCAAGGCTGGAACCATATACTACTCAAAAAACTCTTTGGTTTGAGGGATTATTTCATTATGAATTAAATCATTCTACTTATAGAAATACATCTCATATCTTTTTTTGTCCAAATGACAAAATCACAGAACTCACGACCAGTGATTAACATCTAAGATTGCACTTGATTATAATAAGGAGGAAAAGACAGTTAAGATTTGATTTCACGTACAGTCCGTCTGTGTATCCGTTTATACGTATTTCGCCCTAATAGGGCTCATCAGAGAAGGGTATTCACAGTCGCTACGAACGCCAAAATAAATCTTTTCTATCTTAGGAAGCAATTCTACCATGGCTTCGTATAGACGCAAATAGCGACATCTAATATTAAAATCCGTAAACTAATTTTCGAAACCAAATTCAGAATTTTGCTTTAATCTGTGCCTTCTAAGAATTACAAGGCAAAACAGACGTTGATAAAGATGCTATTAGAGACATGGGAAATCTAAAAATTGCATTCCACAATATATCTCATCAACTAAGCAAAAGTCTTAGCGAATTGATTTCTAGTACTCGTACAGAGTATATCGTAATAAAAAGGAAAAGACAGTTAAGATTTGATTTCTCGTACAGTGCGTCTGTGTATCCGCTTATACGTATTTCGCCCTAATAGGGCTCATCAGACACGGTTATTCACAGTCGCTATGAACGTGAAAATAAATCTTTTCTGTCTTAGGAAGCAACTGAATGCACCATAGCTAATAAAAAATTATTTTGCATCACACTGTAGCCTTTTCTGTGAACTGCGGAACACATGTTCATTCCTTCTGCTAACTTATAAATACATAGAAAATAGTTATTTATGTCGACGATATCTATTGGGAGAACTTCTGAAGAGTAATCATATTCACATTACTGACAATAAAATGTTTGATTTGATATGGTTCTCCAACAGAACAGTCCACAATGTCATGTCGAAAATTATTATTTCGATCATATGTAGCCAACCTATAATATAATATAGAATACATAATCAGTTTCTGAGCAGGCAAAGCAATGAACTTCTGCCAGCGACATAATATCTTTCATGCATATATGAAAAGTGATAATTTATAATCAGTTGTGTTTTAAGGCAGCACAAAACTGTATTCAATGTACGGTAGGTAGGTAAAATTACCAGTTTCGTTACATAACTGTACTGGTACAAACCCATATACAAATACATCACTATAAGACTCAGACCAATATAAATATTTCTATTTTGGTAGATGTAGAAATGAAACATTAAGACGATGATTAATATAGTTCACTTTTCGAGAAGGTCTTCCTTTTTTTCAGTAATTCTCTCATTTCTTCTCCTCAATTCTTTTTTCAAGTCTCAAATAGTCCAAGATCCGTATTTTTTTGCCATAATTTATTAAATAGCAATAATTACAACCAACAAAATACCATACAAGTCCAACAAATTGTCAAATTTGTTGACCTCCAACTACACTAGTGCTGCCAAGCGGGAGTAACGGTGTACATAGCTGCCATTATACAGAAAAAGTGCTAATATACATTTTTGTTCTCAAAATTATCTCACCTACATTTCTGGTTTGAAACAGTTTTTTCTACGGCGTACAAATTCCTAATAAATCGATGTCCCTCCCCCCTCAACGAGGGACTTTTTTGCATCTTTTTTAGGGTCCCAAAATTAACATACTCAGCAAAATTCAGTAGGTTAGTCTCGTTTTTAGGGATCAAATCTCTGACGACTGGACTATTATTGCTGCAAAACAAAACCTTTTATTTGAATTAAAATTTAATTAAAACAAGCTTGATATATAAAATGATAATAAATTACTAACGGCATTCTTAAACTCTACAACTATTTGACTAATTCGATACTGAGTATTTTTAAGCCATTCTTTTTAAATTCCAGGTGGAAAGAATCTACACTCACCCTTCCCTACGAATCGAGTAAAACAGCTTGGCCCGTCTCCCAGTCGGAATCCTGTTTCTTGCCCGACTTTCCCGTCTCGATTTCCTATAACGAGAAAAGGTTCGAAGTAATCGAAGAAGTAAACAAGGGATCGTTCGGTAAGGTTTACAAAGCACAAGACTTGGAATCCGGACGTATATTTGCTTTGAAAGTCCTCTCCAAGTCAAAGGTAAGGTATTCATGTTAAGTTTTAATTTTTTGTTTTGCTGTATTAGCAGCATGAATTTTCTTGTAATACGAGGTCAAGATGAAAAGTTGTTGGCCTACTAGTAAACAGTTGTTGATGTACTGGATTTTTATGTTTTCTGAATGTTTTGATGAGCAATTTTTTAATTCGTTCATTTCGTCAGTTACAAATTATTGTAATAATAAACTTAGAATTTACCGATATATTTCTGATAATACAGTCTTATTGATGGATTGGTCGTTTTACTGATGGATCGGAACGTCCGATTTTCGGTTGGACAGTCAGATTTGTCCGTTCAAGATGTCGGTAACATGCTCGTTACACGCTCTATCCATCGCTTTCTGGGACCTAAGAGGGTAGGGTTCTCGGTCAGTGGCCATAGACACGGGCTATGGACACTTAAGGTGGGTACACATATGCGAGCCGAACGGTATACGTACAGTACGCGTACAGATCCTTGAAAAATATTCTACATCGTACTAATCGCATACTTATCTCGATCCATGGAAAGCGACAAACCAACAACGAACACACATGTGTGAAATGATTCATTTTATTTATAATTTGGGTACTGATTTATGTTCCTGTTTTTGCTTGTTTAACAAAAATAAAATTATGTACAGTAATCATCGACGTATAAATAAAGATTTTATCTTTATTTATACGTCCATGACAATAATCAGTTTACTGTTTTCTCACGTCTCTCTAGGAAGGAACACGTCATTCACACAATGTCGATTTGATGACACAATAAAAATGTTCGCTGCGTCTAGTAAGCGCCGTCCAAACTGAAAGCCGAGCTTCCTTTGAAGTCGTGAAAGAAACCGCAACAATTTGGTTCGCGACGAGTCACGATGAAACAGTACGCAAGCGGTTTTTTCTGCCGTACACATTAACGAATATAGCGTTCACAAACGGTTCGCGAACAGTTCTGCTCGCAAATGTGTACCCGCCTTTAGCTAGGATTAAATGCCTTTTAATAAGATAACACAATAAATAATGTTTATTGAGATAATAATAATAGTAATTAAATTGTTAGAAAACAGATATGTTAGAACTTATGCTAAGAATCTGAAAGAAATTAATAATTATCTCCTGATCCGGGAATCGGGAAGATAATTATGTTAATTATTCTTAAGTTAAGAATCTGAAAGGGAAAATATATTATTTATAACTAATAATCAAAATATAAGCAAAATACATATTAGTAAATAGGGAAAATGTCACTTGTCAAAATTCCTGAAGTGTGAAGGAGTTGAGCTAGGGACTTGGGATAAAGATAGGGATGTTTGTTACAGTGCCATTCGGGCGAATCAACAATAAAAAGTAACAAAAGTACACAAATAAAATAGTTATAGACAAAATTCGAAATATTTTTATAGAAATTTTCCCACGTCGCTGAGACCTGTGGGAAGAATTACAAGTTATTTTATATATTGTAAAATAGGCATAAATATTGCAAGTTTATTTTAATACCTGTAAATGAATAAAATGGCAAATGTCAAAGTCAAAAATAAATGTCAAGTTTTAACAGTGTACCTGAAAGAAAGAGGAATAAAACACAATATGTAAGTTTTATTAAAAATGTCAAAGTTAAAGTTTGAAATATACGTTTTAACAGTGTACCTGAAAAATAATGTAAATACCAAAATCAAAGATGAATCAACTTACAAGTTATTTTGCAGTGTACCTGGAAGAGAAAGGAAAACGCAATATAGGAATCTTTATTAAATCTCAATTCTTTAAGGATATAAGCACCGTCCGGTGGCTAAGTCCCGTGAAGTAGAGACTTAGCAGAATCCTGAAAGAGAAAATTCCTTACACGACTTGTAAGACTACCTAGATAATCAGATTTTGGACTAAGTCCAAAAGCACAGATTAAATCGATGACACTTTGCGACGCTTTTGAGGAAAATATTAGCAAATTCGACTAAGTCGAAAAGCAGAGATAAATTCCTCAAAAATGGCTGCTGTTTGGTTTGAAAACAAACCAACGTTAGAGCTGAGAACGTTAGGTTCTGGGTTTAAAGGTGAAAGCTGTGGAAATAAAACAGAAGCTCTGAGAACTGAATCAATCAGAGGATCTAACTTGCCAAGAAGGCTGGACCAGCGGACATATCCTGACCCGGTCTGATGTCCTGGCCGTCGTGCACTTCTTTTATGCTAAACAAAGTAGGTCAATCTGTAACGGTCGTTTTGGCCTTTTTACGATTGGACCTGCACGACGACCAATGCCCAATTTTCAGTATTATCATTGGCTGCAACTCAGGCGCCTTTCGACCAACGATAATACAGAAAATGAGCAACAGACTCCTGAATTATGATTGGCTGCAATTACTGTTGCCATTTGACCAATCACAATTCAGCAGGCTGGGCGACAAATATGTCGTACGGTCGGTTCATCCTCCGAGGTATTCGGAGTTTCATGGTGGTTTCCGACCGCCGCTCTGGAGGAAGAACGAAGGTTTTTGGCTTCCATCCCCTTGCTCGTGGAGTTATGCGTCCTTCACTCAGCGAGAAGCTCACCAGAGGCTCTGTCGTCAGCAAGGTGCCACCGATAGTGTAGAATACTTTAACAGTTCGAATTTCTTATGTGAATCGTATATATATTGCTCTTACATGAATTATTGGTTAGTATTCTATACACGGTGTATGCCTTGAATTTCACAGAGATGCCGGCCCTTCAAGGTGTATCAAAGTTCACCACACTCCTCGAGGCGTAGGACCACCGGCAGAGTGTTGACTCTGCGACTGCGCCTGGATTGTGAGGTAATTGTAAGTCCCCCTCGGGTCTTTTACTTATTTCGGCAATCATGCTCGATATCGAAGGGCTCATTGCGTACCGCCACCTCTCGGGAAATAATTTCAAGTCCCTAAAGCGATTTATTTCTAGCGAATGGTTTGGCGATGAAGTGCTAGTTCAGCTCGGCCACCGATTGAGTAATTCTAAGTTCACTCTGGCTTATTTACTCCTACCCGTCGGTGGTCTAGTGGAATGCTGTATCAGTTCGACACAATCCGAAATAGCTTTAAGACAACCTGACTTTTCCCTACTTCAAGGATCGATGTCTCTCTAGCCATGGAGCGTTTTCTCTGAGCTATTAACTGGCCTTTGCGAGGTAATTATGTCCGTTGCTAGACTTTTCTTTACATCGACAAAAGATAATCTAACAGTCCCTGCACTTCTTAATGGCTTCAATAATGTCGTAGCCGCAGGGCTTCGTGTCTATTCAAACACTAAAGAGCTTCTGGAACCTTCTTCGAAGCAAAGTCTTCTTATTTCGACGAAATGTTCACTCAGGTGGGAAATAAAACGCATAAAATTGAAAAAGGCTACTCAGCCAACGAGGTCTTGACGGGTATCAAGATTTAGACTGACTTGATCCCGAACGGAAGATGCGCTGCCTTTTTATGCGCTTGTTGATTGTATCTCCGCAGCGATACAAACGTAGTTAATAAAACTCTTTGTTATTGGCTGGCCAGAATGACAATTTTCGCTGTGATTCATCCACTCTGGCGACAAATAAAATCTGGATAAACTGGACAAAGAATTATCCGATTTTAATAAAATTTCGCTTATGTGGTGCCTGCTCTGGCCAACATACGTCTTATGAATTATATCAACGTAATCAATTTTTCATTGTTTGTGTTGATCTCGTGTTTGTTTGTCAAATTAGAAGGTGAAGAAGCATCTACCAGAGAATCAGAATTGTTTGCTACTATAATGTTGACTGGGAATCGAGATTTTCTTATATTATATAAGCTTGGTAGCCTATGGCGGTCTAAATAAGAGATTTCTAAAGTATTTTCTCTCGTGACCCTGTGATATTCACTTTAAACTATTCAGATTTCTAATAATAGTGAAATAATAATTAAATCAAAATATAGGTATAAAATATAGGTAGGTATAGTATAACTATTACAGGAAAAAAACTAAACAAAAAAATAAATTCATTTGATGGGAGGGATGAACTTGATGGTTTAACAGTAAATTATTAACATTTGGCATTAATTTGGTTACGTTTAATCTCAAATCTCGGTTAATTATGTCCAGCTTGTTTCTTTTTTTTTTGTTATAAGATTTATTACTGTGTTGAAACCCCTTTTACTGGGTATGAAGATAGAAAAGCAATTAAAAACTTTCTCGCGGTATTCGATAATACGGGATAAGTTTTTGAATCCAGAATTGTTGATGTCCGTTCTAAACTGTACCTTAAGTGGATTAATAATCCATTGCGGCATTACCAGCGTCAAAATATCCTCAAATCTAGTTTCAAAAACTGAATAGACGGCATTTTGTTTTTGGCTAGTTTTTTAACTGCATCTTTAACTTCAAGAATCGTTGGTGGTTTCTCTTCCCTCTCGTCTGTTCCCCTTACATCATCTCTTTCTTCTTTCAGGTTTTCTTCTTCTTCCTCTATATTAAGTGCCTGGTTAAAGTATTCCACCCATATATTCAATACATCTTTCCTTGTTGTTAATAGGTCTCCATTCTTACTTCTGCATTGTTTTGTTGTTGCCTTGAATTCTTTTCTGTTGATGTTAAGTACCTTATAGAATGCTCTGAATTCTTTCTCTCTATTGAGGTTTTCTATATATTTAAGTTCCTTAAGTTTTTTTTTCATTTCTTGTCTAGTATGTAATATAAAGAAACCTTCTATAATTTTGTTTTATGACTTTCAAAATATGGCAATCTGACGGACTGTAATATTTTTCGTGGACAAACGTTTGTGTAATATTTTTCACCTCACCGATTAAGGATTAAGATAAAGTACCACTACAAATATTGTTGATTTGAAATATTATACCCGTCCGTCCTTCCTAGTACTTTACAACTGGTTCTCTTTAATAATGATTTCTCCATAGTAATTCAGTTTTATGACCATTTTACAAATCGGACAGCTGGGTTATCAGTCAACAACCCTGTAATAAAATCCAATGTACTCAAACCCATATTTCTAAGAATTCTTAACGTTTTTGTATTAAATACTCGCCATGATTGTGGTTCGTTCAACCCGAATTCAATAGTTCCTTATTTTAATCTCCAATTTTACAGCTTAGCTAACTACCTGACAAACTTTCTATTATACTCATTTACATATTTTACCTAAATACGCATCCCTTTTGTGCACGGGGCAGTACTAAATAGACGAACTAGCAAAAATTTTGTTCTTAGTACTTCTTCAAAAGTCCGGCACAGTCCGTATTATCGACCAACAAGTTTTTTTGTTTCTTTTAACACCTCATTTTAATAGCGTGTTCCAAAAAACTGGGTTTACGGTAAATATAAATATTTATAATTTAACTGCCAATTATAGTAATTTCATTGTTATCTTTATTTGTTAATGATTAAACTATCAATTATCGTTTATTCTGGAATTATTTATAAATATCATTATAAGTGTAGTGTTGATAATCTACATATTTTTATTAATTTATATTTAATGTATGTACTTTTTTTCATTCATGATTTTTTGGTGTTTTGATGTTACCTTACATTGTATTCTTCACATTTCTTAATTGAATTTTTAAGTAGCTCTAATAAATACTCGGAAATGCGACTATTCCCACTCATATCAATGGACTCATATCAGATGCACCCGTTCACTTTCTGTATCTGTCACTTCTTCTTCTTATACGGCACTACAGCCCAAATTGAGCCTTGGCCTCCTTTATTTTTTGCCTCAACCCTTGCTTGTCCGTGCACCCCTTTCCCTGCATTCTAGCATTCAGTGCTCTTTTTGGTAGTCTATCCTCTCCCATTCTTATTACATATCCGGCCTATTGCAATCTTTGTATTCTATTGAAGTCTGACAGTGATACATCTTTATAAAGTTGATAAAGCTCGTTTTAGTATCGACTTCTAAAGATTTTCCCTCACAGGTCCTAGTATTCTCCTCAGTACTTTTCTTTCGAATGTGTCGAGTTTGCTTTTGGATGCTTCTTTCAGGACCTATGCTTCACTGCCATAGCATGCTATTGGTCGAATTTAGGTTTTATAGATTCTCATCTTTATATTTCGGTGGACATTTTTAGACCGAAATATATGGGAGAGGGCAAAATAAGCTCTGTTTGCCTGCGTTATTCTTTCCGTATTTCTCCATCTTCTGATCCATCGGCATATATTTCTACTCTCAGATATGTAAACTTTCCAACCGTTTTAATGAAATCTTTTTGTATATTTTGTGGGAGTATATTTCTTCTCGTCTGTATCATTATTTTTGTTTTTTTTTCTGTGTTAATTTTCAGACCTACTCTTTTTGTTTGCGTTTTTAACTCTGTGTATGTTTCCTGTACTCCTGTTAATGTTCTACTCAAATATTAATATCATCGGCATACGCGACCAGTTAAATATTTTCTGCTAGTCGTTGGAGCCGCTGGTTTATAATATACGTGACGACTTTATATGCTACACATAGTAGAGATATTTCACGGTAGTTTTTGCCCTGGAGTTTGTCCCTTTTTTTATAGATCGGGCATACGATACTTGTCTTCCAGTCGTCGGGTATTTTCTTTTCTTGCCATATGTCTTTGATGAGCGCGGGGATGTGACTTGCTATGTGGTTGCCACCTACTTTATACAATTCTGCAGGTATTTCGTCAACTCCCGGGACTTTATGGTTTTTCTGGGCCTTAATAGCTTCGAGAACTTCCTCTATGGTTGGAGCTTCTACTCCATTCTCTACTTCATTCTCTTCTACGTAGTTCGAACCCATTTCATCTTCCATGTCTACTTGTGTACCAAGTAGGGTCTGAAAATAATTGTTCCAGGTTTCTGTGACTTTCTGTTGGTCACTGATTATTTGCCCACTTTCATCTTTACATAGAATGCAAAGAATACATCTAAGACAAGATAATACATCTAAGAACAATGGGGCTGCCCACTGACCCAACTATTATGGACGACCGTTCAAGATGGAAGCAAGTTGTACAGTCAGCCAAAACCCACCTCTGGTTGTAGTGCTATGAGAAGAAGAACATCTTTACATAGACTTGTTTGAGATTTATACCCACTTTTTATCTTTTTTAGATAATTTTGTTTTTGAAATTTTCTTCCATTTTTTCTATTTGTCCGTTTCCATAGGCTCTTTTTTTATTTCTACATATCTTGTCTGCTTTCCGCCTTGCGACTTCAAATGATGTTCGTCTTTCCTGTGTTCTTCTTGTTATATACATTTTGTGTGCTTCATTTCTTTCCTCTATTGCTTGTCTACACTCGTCATCGAACCATGCTCCTCTTCTCGCCTTTTTTTTGTTTCCCAGGGTGGATGCTGCCGCTGTCAGTACTGCTGTTTTGATATTATTCCATTTGCCCTCTATGAAGTGCAGTTCTAGTGTTCTGAACTCATTTGCGACTTCTTCTTCGAACTTCTCTTTACATTCCTGAATCTTCATTTTTTCCAGGTCCAGTTTGTTTGTTCTTTGTTGTCTTTCGTTTATTTCTTTGTTAACTCTGCATCTAAATTTGGTTTGGAGTAAAAGATGGTCTGATTCACAGCACGCTCCTCGTCGTGTTCTCATATCTGAGATACTACTGGCTGCCCTTTTGTCTATCAGCACATGATCGATTTGATTGGTTGTGGTTCCATCTGGTGAAATCCATGAAAAGCATGTGGAACTTATAACCATGTTTTTACTGGTGGCAAAATTTATCAAAAACTCCCCATTCTCGCTTGTTTCATTGTGCAGTGGGTGTTTTCCTGTTGTGTGTTGTGTGGCGTTCTTGTTCTTCCGTTGGGCACTGAATGTTTATCATTGTTAGGTTGAAGAAGTGGGTGCAAATTCTTAACTTGAATATCCTTTCACTGATTGCCTGGAAGTCTATATTTTTGACTTAAAATCATTATCCACTACAAATGCAACTCCACATTCTTTGCTTCCTTGTTTTGTGTGCGTTTTAGTGTCCCTGACCCTTTTCCCCAGCCATCTTGTCTCCTAAAGGGCAGTAATCATGAGCTTATATCTTTTTAGTTCTTGCAGAAGTGCGGTTTGAGCTCCTGGTTTATTTAGTGTCCTCACATTCCAGTTTCCAAATATATAGTCCATGTTTCGTAACTTGAGTCGTTTCCGAAAGTTCCGTCCTGTATTCCGAGGCAAATGTTCAGGTTTCGTCAGTGTGTGTTTTCCGGGAGTGGGTTGTCAACCCACTGCCCAACCTTCCTCCTTTACCGGGGCTTAGGACCGGCAGTGGTGACTCCTGAGCTATTTGATCCACCCATTTGTCACCACAGGCAGAGTTATATCTGTTTAGTAAATTAAAAAATTCTTTTAAAAACAAAAGTAGGTTATCTATAGTGTTTTTTGAATTTAAAATGTCTTTAAGATTGTTTGGTAAATGGTATTTAATTCCGTGACCTTTGAATTTTTCGCACTATAGTTGCATAAATTTTCTTTAATAATTGTTGTTTGTATTAAATTGTAAACCTTATTAAGCAAGTCGGTTAAAACAGATTTCCTATCTGGTGGCTTATATCCAGAACGTAATGCATTTATCATCTTTTTAAATTCGTGATGTTCAATTGCACGAAATGATGTGTTTGTTGCATATAAATATCGGTCTATTTGGAGATCCAACTTCTTCTTTTCTGGTTAGCTGGTTCGAATAACAAAGCTTGAAATGCTGTTGTTAGGGGTAGACAGTTTTGGGGTCACCACATGATAAATGCGTCAATACTGCTATCAGTATCATCAAATATTGTTGATGCTAACATTGCTGACACTGACATAGGCTCTGAAAAAAAAATTGTTCAATTATTCTAATTTTTGTCAATCAAATCTTAATGCTTCAGGGTTGGTCAATGAAAATACAGAATGCGATTTTAAAAACTTTTAATGCTAATCTCTGAAACTAAAGAAGTTCTAAAAACTAAAAACACCGAAAAAATCAAAATTTTAAATTCAAAGTTACCTGTATTATTATCTGGGTAAGCATCCCTTGAATGTTTTTGGGTTTTGGATATCTTATCTAGCGTTAAATCCTCATCTGACTCTGAATTATAGATAGTTGACATTGATAGCTGAATATTTTCAGATGAAACACATTGTTGAATATGTTTCTTCAAACGCAGCACTAGTCCAGCCATAATAACTTTATACTTAACCCTTTAAACGCCGAATCATTAAAAACTGTAAACAAATTTCAACTATCCATAAAAAAGATGTTATTGGGATATCTTTTATAATTTTGTTTTGTGAAAAAAAAAAATAAAATGCTGTTTTTGAGAAAAAAACCATGTTCCCAAAATGGGAACGTTGGCATCTATAAGTCACAACATATAACAAAGTAATATCATTGCAGTAAAAACATATTTTATTCCATATATTATAACAAAACTAACAAAATTTAAAATAAAACTATAAATCTAATGTTACAAATAATATGTTAGCAAGGTGAGTGATATTTATCAAAACAAAAATTTTTATGTAGACGCTTTTCACATTTAGTACACTCTAAGCGTGTGTTTCTTTGGCATACAGTACATCTACCTTGTGATGTACTTTTAGAAATATGATTTATTCCATCAAATCGTATATCTCTAAGAACTGGACAAGTTGGACCACCTTTTCTTTTTCTTGAGCTTGCTCCAACTTTGATTAGCGCCATAGCAACATTTCTTCGAAAATCCAAATGAGTTATAGTACTTTCAGGATTTACGTGTTGGTAGAAACGGAATGCTGCTACCACCGCTAAATTTAAGGAGTGAGAAAATAAATTCCACCACCATTTTTTTGATCTTAATCTTGGACGATAACTAGCACACATTCTATCGCAAAGGTCGACACCACCCATTCCAAAATTGTACTTCTTGATCAAATTTGGTTGTGGAACTTCTTTTCTATTTTCAGATTTTACTCTTCTTGTCGCATTTTGGAGCGGACTGATGGAGAAATGATTGCTTGCTATTGTAACTGCAGCGTTGTCATTCCACTTGACGCAAATAACTGTACCATCGGATTTGTAATCAAATGTTCCCCGATCTTGCTTCTTTATTGTTTTTGATGATACCAATGGACATTTATTTATTCTGTTCTCACGCACAGTTCCACATGCCCGAATACCTCTATCACACAAGCTTGACAATAGTGAATAACTGGTGAAGAAATTGTCAAAAAATACATTATGGTTGTTGGGGTTCTCAATTACTTCTAACATTTTATTTACAACGTGGGAACCTAAAGGCATCTTTCTATCTATTGTTTTACCGCAGTATATCTCTAAATTATAGGGGAATCCATCTTGTCCGCATAACATCCATATTTTGAAACCGAATCGTATTGGTTTATTTTTTATGAACATCTTAGCCGAGTGATGCCCATGATACGGAATCATCGATTCATCTATGCTGAGATTTTCATGGAAAACTCCAAATTTTTTGAAGTTTTGTTTCAGCATATCATATAATTCTGCAACTTTTGCAACTTTATTACCAACTGGAAGGTTGGCATTATCACAAATATGAAGATAACGTTTTATAAGTCGGAACCTTTGCCGACTCATTATTTTCGAAAAAATTGGAGCCTGCATGTCATCTGCAGTAGACCAGTAATCATCCTCAGAAGGAACATGGTGATATCCGCTTATCAAAAGTAACCCCAAAAACTGACGAAGTTCTTCCTCAGAAACAGTAAAGTTGTGAATATTTTTATCTCTATGAGCGTAGAGTTCGGTATTATGACGAATAAATTGAACTATTTCAGATGTAAAAAATAATGAAAAAATTTCGAACTCAGATTTGCCCAAGTGTTCATCGCCTACTCTTGGTGGTGTGGAAGCTTGAGCTTGAATTCCAACCTTCTCACTCTTTTTCCATTTACGTTGAACCGATACATTTTCTTCCTTATCTTCGTCGGAAGATTCATAAGCGTGAATTTCTACTTCACCGGGTACTTCGTCTGGTATATCAGGAATATCTAACACCTGATCGTCAATAGTATCCTCGTCGCTTTCAGTACCTTGATCAGCTGAATCAGGTGGAAGAATAACAATATCCACTGGTTCTGCGGACGTTGAAGCTTCCACATCGTCGAGTGCATGTATTAGAAATCTATGCCTTCGTATAGATGATCTAAGTGTATAAAAATATATCTAAGTATTATGCTTTTTTTTGTTGCCACCAACTTACCCATAAAAACTTTTTGGATCCAAAGATATATCCATTTTTTCACTGAAATAAAACTAAAACTCAAAATTATTATAAACACCACGTGTTTTCTTCGTCGTAACGTCGTGACGACTAATCCAAGCCGTTACAATTACGCGCGGTCATTCTCTAGGGAACCTTGAATAACAGTGTTTCGCTGTTGCCAACGTTCCCATTTTGGGAACAATGAATGCTGAACGTGATATCTTTAGAAATAAGTTACGTAAATGTGTTTTTTGTAAATATTTCCTTTATATAATTCATTTACTGTATTTCTATTCAAAAATAAATCACAGTTTGGTACATATCGACTCCCAGTAACAACTTTAGCACAAAAAAGCAAGTGATATGAATTTGGACGTCATTTTGCGCGGTTTCTAGATGAATCCCGTAAGTAAAAAAAACATTTCAGCTAACAGAAAGTAAGAATGGGACATACAGAAAGCATATTTGTTACAATATTTGAAAATATTTCAATATTTTCTGAATCCAACTTATTTTTTACTGTGTTCCCAAAATGGGAACGTTGGCGTTTAAAAGGTTAAAATAATTTTAACGGCCAGTGGATCTGAGCAGCTGAAGCAGATTGGTAGTGGTTTTTTTGATATTAAGTATTTGTGTGTTGAGGCAGTATGGGAAATCTTAGACAGTTAATAACAACTTGGTTGCTTCTGTTTGAAGGATTATCCAGGACAGCAATTATTTTTGGGCCTAATTTTTCTCAATGATTTTGTCTTATATTAGCACAGTGGATTTAAACCAGGTTCTTTAGATCGGTATAAGGATATGTTTTCAACTTCTATTATTTTTTTGTTTATAAAAATTACACCAAAATATAAAGAATTCTTGATTATTTATTAATTCGTCAAATGTTTGCGTATTTTCTTAGATAAACCCAATCTCATGACATAATTATTGTTGTTTGTGTTATTTCGTTCATATCATTTACAGATTATACTACATTGTTGTTGTTTTCGTATTGTCTCAACCGAGAAGTTCATTCTTTAATCGTCCGTTTTGTAGATCATTAAAGAAAACTCAGTGCAGCAAGTGAAGGACGAAGTACAGATCCAGAAGGTTTGCGGACATCATCCCTTCATAGTAAACTGTCCTTTCCATTGGCAGAGCCGAAAGAGATTATTTATTGGTAAGTCTTTATATTTATCCCTCTTTAATTCTTTAATCCAATTTACACAAATTAGGTAAATTTACCAGAACTAGTAAATTCTCGACTTAAAGATGGTGGTAGTATGGTACTTAACTGTTTTCGCGTTTTTTTCTGTTTCAAGTCGCTACTAAAGTAATACACCCACAAGGCTAAATTTTATTAATTATAATATGACTTTTGCTTAGCTCAAACACACATATAGTACATGTAGTTATGTTGTTGCTGCAGCTTACATCCTGGCACCCTTCGTTCTAGCCCTTTTCTTTTCCTGTTAATCTCCGTTTTTGCAGGTTTCTACTTTCCATTCGCTTGGTGACTTGAAGGGGGTGAAACACATAAGAGCACAGCACACGTTCGCATACGATACTACCTTGGATGTTAATATTAACGTTTTTCTTCGATAAAACCATAAATTTCGTTTTCTTTATTTTGAGTGTTAGTCCATGTTTTTCGCTTATTTCTACTATTTTTGTTAATATCTTTTGTAAATCGTGAAATTTTCTGCAATGATTATCTGTATTATCTCATCATCATCATCATGCAACCTCTTCTGTCCACTGCTGGACATAGGTTTCTCCCATTTTTCGCCACTCTTCACAGTTCTGTGCGTCTTGTTGATATTTCTTGGATATTCTTTTAATGTCGTCCATCCAGCGTGTTGGTGGTCGTCCTCTGCTGCGTTTGTCTTCTCTTGGGTGCCAGTCAATTAGTTTTCTGGTCCATCTTGAGTCTTTTAGTCTCGCTATGTGACCTGCCCAATTCCATTTCAGCTTGGCTATACGTTCGACGACATCAGTGATATCTATTCTTTTCCTTAGGTCTTGGTTCCTTATTTTGTCTTTTTTTGTCACGCCGAGAATCGATCTTTCCGTGCGCCTTTGTGCCACTCACATTTTTAGTGCTGTTTTTTTTTGTGAGAGTGAGAGTTTCTGTCGTAATAGGAAGAACGCATTGGTCAAATATCTTCCGTTTCATAGCTATCGGGATGTTGATCTTAAAAATGTCTCTTAATGAACCATACGTCGCCCAAACAAGTGCTATTCGTCGTTGAAATTCACAGGTCTGATTATCCTTGCTTATTTTGATTTCATGACTGAGATATATGTACTTTTCTGTCAATTCTACCTATTTGGTTGAGAAGGGTACGTCCGCCCATCTTTATAGCTTCTATTACGACTCACATCTTCTGGTGCTTTGTTGTTTTTCATCTTTTTTATTACGTCTTGCGTTGCGCGTTGCGATTTTGCGTTGATGGGGCGGCTTCCAAGTTCGTTGGGTCTTCTCTTTAACTTCATCTATGTGTAGTAGTTCTCTATTTGATATGGGGACTCCCTCTTTGCTATTCCCTCTTGTCCCTGAGAAGCCGTCTTCTCAGGACTTTCAGTCTTTTATTCTCTTCTATAGTTTGGTGGACTTTTTCATTCTTAAATTTTCTTAAATCTTTTCTTATAGCTTTTGATACTTCTTTATTTATTTTTAGTAGTTTTTCTTCGTCAATGCTTTCGTTTCCTTTGATGTCTCTTCTAGTTTCCATTAGTTGCTTTGTTTCAATGGTTATTTTTTTGACTTAGCGTCTTTTAGGGCAGCATTTTACTTGAGCCTTTATGAGTATTTACACTATTTATGTATTTATTTTGTTGTAGGATTGTATTGATATTGTCTTGGTATTCATTTAAATTCGTTAGGTCGTTCCATATCGGGTTGGCTTTCTTCCTAATCATTTTGGATCTTTCTGTTATGAAGTCTAATTTTAGTTTAGCTCTTACCATTCTATGATCGCTGCCTGTGGAAAAGCTATTAAGGACTGCGACATCGTTGAATATATGTTTTTTGTCACTGATTATGTAGTCTATCTCGTTTCTGATGTTGCCATCTGGGCTTTTCCACGTCCATCTTCGCTGGTCTTTTTTAGAGAAGAAACTATTCATCTGGTTTAGATTTGGTTGTAATAGAAATTCTAGTAGTGTTTGTCCACGCTCTTTTCTGCCTTTGGATCCAAATTTACCTAGTGCTGTTTCCCTCTTATCCTGCTTTAGACCGATCTTTGCGTTAAAGTCGCCGCATATAATCGTGTAGTGTATTGGTGTTTCTTTCAGTGCCGTTGAGATATCATCGTAGAATTCTTCAATCTGCTCATCCGGATGGTCCGTTGTTGGAGCATATACTTGAATAATCTTTATATTATACCTTCGGTTTAGGTTTACGATTAAATAGGCTACTCTTGTGGATTGATTCGGTTTCACTACCTATGCTGTAAAATATATGCCCTGATTTTTTTAGTATTGTCTGGTTTTCTCCATGTCGCTTTATTTCACTGACTCCAATGATATCCCATTTTAACTTTGACCTCTCGATTTCCATTTCGATGGCTTTTCTTTAGATAATAATGTTCTGGCATTTTAGGTACAGATAAAGAGTGTTATTGCCCCCCCCCCCCCCCCAGAATCCTTGGGACAGACTGATAAATCAGTGTGAGACTTTCTCCATTTCTCGTTAAACTCACCTGGGGTACATCCGTTTTTGTTTTAAAATCTGACATTTTGTTGGGAGGTATTTCCCTAAAAACATCACGCTGGTATTATCTGCATAACTAATGTTGTTGATCAGAATTCCTTTCATTTTTATAAAAATATTTTCGTTTTCAAGCACCATTTATTTACTGTACCTCTTTTACTAAAATAAAGGTTGGTGATTTGATTATTCGTATGGCTTATTCGACTATGGAATCTATGTTATTATTAAAAAGTTGTAGAAGTTGCTCATGTCTCACCTTGTCAATGCTTTGTTGTAATCAATAAAACAAACATAGGCAACTTGGTTTCCATCCATGCATCGTTATATTAATTTATTTGTATGTACCATTACTTCTCTTGTTTGCAAACCTTTTCTGAATCCAAATTGAGTGTATCGGATGTCTGCTTCGAGTTTGGCATTATAGTCTGTGGTGTACGATTTTCAGAAACTGTTTTAACATATGTCTTATTAAATTTATCGTACAATATTCATTGCGGTGTTTGACGTATTGTTCAATTTCATTAAATATTTATTTTTTTTTTCAGTTACTGATTTTGTAGAGGGAGGAGAATTGTTCAGCTTGCTTAAGAGTTACATAACCCTTCCCATAGAATTGGTGCGTTTATATGTTGCTCAGATAGCTCTCGCTCTAGGTAAGTTATTTTATAGCTTATAGTAAATATTAATCATTAAAATAATTTATTTATATATTCTTTCTCTCTTTTCTTCATATCACATTTTCGTTATTTCTTTCGCCATTTTCATGTTGACTGTTAATTGAAACCTCATATTCCAATTTAGATCTAATGTACTTTGTTTAATAGTAATATGACAGCTGCAACTAATAATGTGAAATTGATATAGAACTAGCGAATCAAACGAGAAAATCGATCAGAGTATTGTTGTGAATTTATTAATTGTTAAGTCTTTAATTTATAATGTCTTGTTCTTATCTTAATTCATTAAAAAGCACAATGACTGATATTTATTTATTTTCACTAAACATACATAATTTATTAAAAAGCGAACGTAACATTTTATCGCGAGCGCGTCGTCCGAATTAACTGCCCTCCATATAAAAATGTTGTATTTATATACGAAATCCTGATATACTAGAACAGCATCGAAAGATCGAGAAGCTTGGCCGGCTCATTCACCATAATTTTGGTTCCAGACTTCCACCGAAATTTCTACAATAAAACAGAATAATTAGTCATAAAAGTTAGGCCAGTATATTTATCGTAACATTGCCCCCCTCTTAAAAGATGGTTCCTCCTGGAACCTTGTCGGGACTGGAACCGGAACTGTATGCTGGTATCGGCAACTGGACCCTCTTTTACAACTTCCAGTTGTATAAAAATGACAAGGGACGGTTTTCTCTCCGCACCAGTAACTATGCGGATTGCAACAGACTAACACCTGGACTTCGGTGTCTTTAAAGATCTCCTCCACCATATTTCGGATAACCCTCCAATCTAATTGGCGGCACTCCAACTTTGGCATGGCTAACTTTTGCACGTCGGACTCTAGTACGTGCCCTCTCAATTGAAGTAAGGCTTCCCATACATCTCGGTAGGTAGGTTGGTCACGGGCAGTGTCTTTTGTTACCAGGTAGAAAAGGTAACGTGATGCATCTTGGAGTTTCAAGGTTTTACCGGACGCTGGCACTTGGCATTGAAGTTCTGCAACTCGACCAAACTTCCTTCGAAAGACGGATGCCAACCCTGGTGCGTCTTTGATACTGGCCGGGATGGTAAGGGCCAGCGAGTAGTCATCGGGGAGCGCGAGTAGATCTTGCTTTTCTTCAGTGGTAACACCATGTCTCGCTTTACCGGTACCTCCATAGGCACCCATGAATTCCTCAAACGTGAGGTCAGACACATCTTGGACTTGGTTTACTTCCACTTCTTCATCTACGTCGTGGTCACCTTCGAAAGATGCCAACCGGTTATGGTGTACTATCATCGGCTTTCCCCTCGGAATCTTGCTTATTCGGTAGATGACATCGTTGATCTTCTCCATGATGAGGTATGGACCTTCCCAAAACTGCTGCAATTTGGGAGAACAACCTTTTCGCTTCTTGGGATTATACAGCCATACTTTGTCGTTCTTCTTAAAGCAACCCTTTTCGGCTTGTGTATCGTACCGTTTCTTCATTCGGTCGCTAGCGATCTGAAGGTGGGAACGGACCAACTCATGTACATCGTCCATTCTTCTTCGTAATTCGATCACATAATCTTCACCTGCTACATCTTCTCCAGGTCGACACCCAAACTCTAGATCACAAGGTAGTCGCATTTCGCGTCCGAATAGGACTTTCGCTGGTGTCTGGCCTGTTGATTCGTTAACAGCAGATCTGTAGGCCATTGTGAAGAACGGAAGGTATTGGTCCCAATCTCGCTGATGATCGGACACCATCTTTGTCAAATATTTGCCAACTGTCCTATTCATCCGTTCTACCATACCATCAGATTGCGGATGATATGCTGTAGTTCTTGTTTTCTTCATGCCTAGTCTATCACATATTCCTTGGAATAGATCGCTTTCGAAGTTCCTGCCTTGGTCACTATGGATCTCCAAAGGCACTCCAAATCGGCTGATATATTCTTGGATCAACTTATCTGCAACGGTGGCGGCCTTCTGGTCTGGAAGTGCGTAAATCTCGACCCACTTACTGAAGTAATCCATTACTACCAGCATGTACTTGCCTCCATTTTCACTTTCTGGAAATGGCCCAGCGATGTCCAAAGCTATTCTTTCAAACGGGCTTCCAACATTATATTGTCTCATAGGAGCTCTCCTTTTTCGGTAAGGCCCGTTACTCGTGGCACAAATAGTACATTTCTTACACCAGTCTTTTACATCGTCGGAACTGTTCATCCAATAAAACCGTTCCCGAATTCGCTGAAGGGTTTTCCTTACACCAAAATGCCCTCCCGATGGACTGTCGTGTAACTGACGAAGTACTTCGGCTATTCTGCTCTTTGGGATCACCAACTGTCTTCTCTTCTCTGAACCGTCATCATTTTCCAGGACTCGTTTAAGCAAGCCATCTTCGATGATAAATGAGTCCCACTGGGCCCAATACGTCTTAACTACTGAGCATAGGTTTGATATTTCCTGCCAAGGTGGTCGACGGTTTTCCTCTTTCCATTTTCGGATTTTCTGTATAACTGGATCTCTCTCTTGTTCTTCCCTGATTTTAGTAGGCGTCCAGTCGTCGTTGACAATCGTCGTTCTTAGCACTGCTGCTTCCTTGGATTCCGTTTTGTTGCAGTGGGAACACTCTGCTGAGCATGGCCTTCTGGAAAGAGAATCAGCGTTTCTGTGGCTAACTCCGGCCCGGTGCTCAATCTTAAAATCGTATTCTTGGAGTCGTTCGATCCACCTGGCTATCTGACCCTCTGGATTCTTAAACTGCATCAACCACTTAAGGGCGGCATGGTCGGTTCGGATTAGAAACTTTCTTCCATAGAGGTATTGATAGAAGTGCTCTACTGATTTCACTACTGCCAGAAGTTCTCTTCTCGTGACGCAATAATTCCGCTCAGGTTTTGAAAGAACTTTACTAAAATATCCGAGGACTCGTTCCTGTCCTCCTTGAATCTGAGACAGTACTCCTCCAATTCCCACATTACTTGCATCTGTATCTAAGATGAACTCTCCTTCTGGCAGTGGATACCCTAAAATTGGTGCTGTTATTAAATGCTTTTTCAAGGTCTCAAAGGCATTTTGGCAGTCTATATCCCAGCGGTATTCTCTTGCTTCCTCTGTAAGTCGCGTTAATGGCTTAGCGATATCTGCAAACTTCTTAATAAACCTCCGGTAGTAAGTACATAGTCCAAGAAAACTTCTCACTTGATGTTTGTCAGTTGGTTTTGGCCATTCCTTAATGGAATCGATTTTTCCCTTATCCACGGCCACTCCTTCTTTACTGACTATATGACCCAGATAATTGACTTTACCTTGAAATAGCTGGCACTTCTTGGGGTTTAGCATCAATTGGGCAGCTTTAAGTCGATTAAAAACGTTTTCTAAATTCCTCAAATGATCTTCGAATGTCTCCCCCAAGACGATTATGTCATCTAAATAAACCAGGCATGTTTTCCAAGATAACCCTCTCAACACATTTTCCATAAGCCTCTCAAATGTCGCAGGAGCATTACAAAGTCCAAATGGCATAACGTTGAATTGCCACAATCCAGATCCTGTGGTGAAGGCTGTCTTTTCTTTATCGACTGGGTCCATTTCTACCTGCCAGTATCCAGACTTCAAATCTAAAGTAGAAAACAATTTACTTCCAGCCAATGTGTCCAATGTGTCATCGATCCGAGGCAGAGGATAACTATCTTTCTTGGTAACGTTGTTCAGCAAACGGTAATCCACACAGAACCTCGTCGTTCCGTCTTTCTTCTTAACCAGGACCACCGGAGAGACCCATGGGCTCGTAGAAGGTTCTATCACCCCGTCTTTCTTCATTTCCTGAACAATCGTTTCAGCTTCCTCTCTCTTCGCCTGTGGTAATCGTCGAGCTGTTTGACGAATTGGCTTAGCATTACCAGTATCAATTTTATGCTTAACAACGGTAGTTCTTCCCGTCTTTCCTCCTTTCGGTACGAAAATATCACGATACTGCCGCAGAAATTCCCTTAATTTCCTTTTCTCCATCTGATTTAGAGACTGTCCTGCAACTGCAACCATTTGGTCGAATTTGTCGTTGGAATTATCAGATGTTGTCGCCTGACGGATTATGGATGTCACAGGTACACAAGTTCCTACTTTTGTCTCTTTCTTTATGGTCACTGGGTAGTCGTTGACATTGATAAGTCTCACAGGAATTTCTTTAGCCGAAGTCACCAATTCCTTTCCAATTATGATTCCACGGCCAACCTCATCGTCGTGGTTCCAAGGCTCCATCATAACAGGTCTCCCTTCGTCCACAATTCCCTGTAGCCGCGCTACTATGATCGTTTCGCTTCTCGCAGGCACGACTGTATCTTCTGTAATGGCTGCTTGCACAGTGTTGTCATTATGTGGATGGAGAAATACCTCCTCGTTGCCAACTTTGATTACCTTATTCTTAAAATCCAATTGGAATCCATGCATATTCATTACGTCCATTCCTAATATAACATCCTCTTCGATGTCAGCAACTATAACAGTATGGACGAACTTTTCTGCTCCAATTCCCAATTGTACCTGGATTTCTCCATGAATGTTGGCATTTTCACCTGTAGCGGTTTGAAGTCGCAACCTCGTTGGTAACAGTTTCTTACGGCTGTTTATAACTGTTGGACGTATAATGGTTCTGGTCGCTCCGGTATCCACCAACAACGTATGTCTTTTACCATTTATTTCTCCATCTACATATACACTATCTTCACGACATCTCAAAGAAGCTATTAGTATGAGAGGGTCTTTGGAAAAGTTTTGGGTCGAAGCTGCCCCCCTAAGGCTGACCCGTTCTAGTTTTCCTGATGGTGAGTTTCTTGATTTGCGTCGTACCTAGGGTGTTTACAGGAGCTTCGTACGTGTCCTATTTCGCCACAATTCCAGCATCTGATGGTCTTCGTTTTCTTATATGTCATGCTTTTCATCATATTAACGAGCTGGTCAAGTTTATCTTCATCTCCTTCCTCTTTTACAGTCCTAACTTTACTGTACCCGCCAGAGGCCTGCGTAGCTGACTCGTATTCGAGGGCGGCGGATAAGACATCAACCAGCGTCTTGTGACGAGCTAATCGTAGTGTTCTCTGCATTTCATGATCACGAAGACCATCAATAAACGTTTGAACGGCCAATTTTTCCATCATGTCTTCGGGAGCTGTTGGATAAGCATATCGTACTAATCTGGCAATATCTACCTCATATTCTTGAAGAGCCTCATCTTTCTTCTGTCTACGATTTTTAAGCTGCGACTGATATACATGCTCCAAATGTTCGTGGCCATATCGCATATTTAACCTCTTCTTCAGTTGTTCGAAATCATCGGTCTCCTCTACTGCTATGGTCTGAAGCACATCTAAGGCATCTCCTCGAAGAGCGATAGTCAGGTTTACAGCCTTTTCTTTTTCAGACCATCCATTCGCTCTTGCAGCTGATTCGAACTGTTTCATGTAGTTGTTCCATGACGATTTTCCGTCGAAAGTTGGGACTTTGACATGCACAGAACTTCCACTTCCTTCAAATTTCGGCCGTGTTTCCAACTTACATTTCGTCTCGTCTTCTTTTATCTCTACTCTAATTGGATTGTTTCCTCTCTCTGCTGTCCCTGTTTCCTCCATCTTCCTTTCCATCTCTTTCCATATCTTTTCTTCGAAGGCCAACATATCGGCAGCAACTTGGTTTTTTAACGAAGACACTCTATCGTCAAGAGCAGACATCTCAGAAGTGACTTTAGAGATGTTAGCAGAAACTTTGCTTTCCAGAGAAGAAATCTCGTTAGAAACTTTGCTTTCTAAAGAAGCGATGTCGCCGGAAACTTTCGAAATATCGCCAGAAACTTTGTTCTCTAATGATGCGATATCACCGGAAACTTTGTTCTCTAATGATGCGATGTCACCGGAAACTTTGTTCTCTAATGATGCGATGTCACCAGAAACTTTGGAAATCGACGAGAGGACAGCATCTTCAAATATATAAGTCTCTGGATCTAGTCCTTCTTCTAGCAAAGCGTTCTTTAGTCGTTGGACTAACTCAGCCTTTTTTCCGGTAGAAGCTAATTCTCTGTCTTCAAGATGTCTTCTTAAATTAGTCACTGTCAGCTCATAAATCGTAGCCATTTTCACAATTTATTTTATATCACACTTGTATTATTATTATAAGTCTAATTTATGTTCGATCCCACTTCTGACACCATTTGTTGTGAATTTATTAATTGTTAAGTCTTTAATTTATAATGTCTTGTTCTTATCTTAATTCATTAAAAAGCACAATGACTGATATTTATTTATTTTCACTAAACATACATAATTTATTAAAAAGCGAACGTAACATTTTATCGCGAGCGCGTCGTCCGAATTAACTGCCCTCCATATAAAAATGTTGTATTTATATACGAAATCCTGATATACTAGAACAGCATCGAAAGATCGAGAAGCTTGGCCGGCTCATTCACCATAATTTTGGTTCCAGACTTCCACCGAAATTTCTACAATAAAACAGAATAATTAGTCATAAAAGTTAGGCCAGTATATTTATCGTAACAGTATGCTCAGGGAGAAATAAATTGCTGGACTTGATTGGTGATACTGCGAGTTTGATTGGAACGGTACATTTGTCAAAGAATAGCGCAAGTAGCTATCCTAAAGTCCCCTAAGCGACAACAGAAACATGGGATAGGGGAAAATCTTGATCCTGATATTTAGTATGCATAGAGATTGAAAAAGCACTGCTCATCGATCTTTTTGATCATTCGTTGTCCCTTCTGATATTATCATTGCGAAGCAAAATTCGCCTTGGATTGGGATTGTTCACCCATATACAGGTATTTGGGTCTAAGCCGTTGTGAAACAAGTTAGTTTTACTCTACTGATTTGTCGTTGCGATAGTAGTCCTGCTCATTATGAGACGAACTATAGGTTCTGGAATTTGGTTGACTTTCTCGAGCGGGTAATGGTATGAAGCTACCATTCGTGGGATTATGCCTGAACGCCTCAAATGTCATATATTTTCTAGTAAAAGGTGAGAAGAATATTGCTTGCTTTACAAGAGCCGAAAGGCTCAAGACAATGATTTTACTAGTCAATCGTAGTTCGCTATGATTGACACACAAGCTCTTATTTCATTTGAGATTATCGGTTTACGATGGAATCCATCCTTGTCAGTAAACTAGGTCTTTACTGGAATTATCTGTAGACGACTTACGTACCTGTTGTCATATTGCCAGCAATTTCCAAGCTGTAGTCTATTACTTATTGACTACTGAGATTACTTTTGACGGGTAAAAAAATATACCTGATATATATTAAACAATAAATTCGTTTTTAAATCAGAAATTATAGTAAACTATTTTATTGCAATCACACTGTCAATAAAAACTGGTACAATGTGTAAACCACGTTATTTTGTCTCTGGAATCAATAGTTCTTGTGCTTGTTCTTAGATAAGGTAAATATTTACGGGATAAAATACGAAACGCATCGGATATCAACTTAAAAAAAAGATAGAAAATCTGAATGCTGAAAGGCTATAGAAATGCTGAAGGCTTAAAATATATAATTATAAAACCAAAAAAATGTTAATATGAATCTTTTACATAATATAGAGCTTTAAAGTTAAAATTTTACTTCGGTGTAATGATCTCTCTTCAGTCTTGACCCCCTGGAAGGAGTATAGTGGGCGTCATGATATCGTTTATGGTCCGTCTCCATAGATTTTATCTCTGATTATGATACACGGGTATTTATTCTGAAAAATTCCAGTGGAAGTTATTGTTTTTCTTGTGTTTCTCGATTGCTTCATCAATTAAGATGGAAATTCTTATGAAATATCTCTTATCAGCCAATATCTGTGGTAATATCATACTGTTCTCTTATCGAAACAGTTCTACTTTTGGTCTAGTGTAGACCCCAGAAGAACATATAACCGCTACCTAGTGTTTTACTTTAGTAAATTTTACTGAATGTACTTAAGTCCAGTAAGTGTGCCACTATAAACAGTGTCGGTGATAACATACTGCCGTGTTACACTCATTTTTTAATATTTGGTGAGATAGTTCGACCTGAGGTTGATCTTTGGTTTTGAGTGGGCCGGTAATCTCGGATATATGATTATAGGATGTGCAACTGATAATCAACATTATGCTTTAATATGAACAATTCCATTTTTGTTAAAGTGTAACGGCTGTGAAGTGACCCCGTGCCTATGCCTGTCTCTTTGCAATGACCCAACGCAACAAATCGCGAAAAAGCGATAAAAATTCTATCACGGTGTGATAAAAAGAGATAAAAATTCTATCAATTGTCAGCAAGGTGTCAACCTTGCACTCGTTTAAACCGTTTAGGCAATGCCAATGCTCCTTTGCCACCATCGTTTAGTTTTTCTAATATTGTATTAATCCTATCACATGATATCTCATTACTATCGAACCAATAGGCGTGAAGATATGTATCTAATTAATGTCTTTATTACATGACGTTTGATTTTTCTATAGCATTCAATTCTATTCGTTAAATCCTGTCACGTGAAATCTCGCACATACCTGTATGTTAGGACCTTTGGAGGCTACATGCCCCTTTGGACACCGACCCCCTCCCCTTCAGTATTTATTTCTTGTGCTACCCTCTTTCTTGGGGTTATTTACTTCTTGAGCTGTTCTACCCCGCCACCAAACGCTCAAAAAATGATCAGAATGTATCTTATCTAAGTCGTAATCATAATTTTCCCAGATCTAGGAAAAATACTATAAAATGTCACATTTCTCCGTTTTTTCGCCAGAACTGGGGGAAAAACATTATTGTGGTCCAATACCCGTGCTGTATAATTACTATTATTGTATATTGTTATTTCTTAAAAAAAGTAATTGTTTAATTTTTTAGATTTTCTACACAACGCCGGTGTTATCTACAGAGACTTGAAGCCCGAGAACATCCTCCTTGATGCATCCGGCAACGCTCAGCTAATCGACTTCGGCCTATCGAAGTGGCTGTCTTACGGATCCACTACGAAGACCATTTGCGGCACGCTACGTTACATGGGTATGAATTAAATCAATCACCCAGAAAACCAGAAGCTTTTAGTGCTCTTTTAAACGAACTGTTAAAAAATTAGTGATACATTTTTCACCAAAAACAATAGCACCTTTACATTTAACGTATTCTTTCTCTCAGGCAACGATCTGTGATCTTTATTGTGATAAGTCACAACTTTTCCTGAGCTTTAAGTTTGTATTTTTGTAAATTTTAGCAATATGAACGCGAGATCTCAAATGTTCGAATTGACCGTGGAGGGCAGACAGGCCGACGAAGCCGTGGCCAGCATCTTTCATACGGTGCTCTTCCACCGATCGTTGGGGAAGTTCACGTACTCCGACGAAGGTAGCTACTCTGTCGGTACTGTAGGTTACACGGACGTAGATTGTAACTTTATCGATTTAACTTATGTATGTTGTTCGTCGTCGACCCTAGAACAAGCCATCCGTAAAGAAATAACCTGTTTCTCGGAACAACTTAGGGGCAACGAAGGTTCCGGTATGGGCCAGATCAGTTTAGAATTCTTTCAAAAGAAGCCCAACAGGTGGCGCTTCCAACCCGAATGTATACCGTGGGAAGTGTGGACTGTCCGTTTAGAATTAATTACTTTAAACAACGAAGGCGAGCGACAGGTTTGTAGGGAAAAGGTCGGCGAGCTGCTCACCGATAAAATTATCTACATCACCGAAGTTATGAACAGGCATGACTACTTGCCTAAGATGCCTAGCCAGAGCGAGCTCAACTTGATCTTCGATACTAGTTTTCCGGACGTTCAACCCTATTTATTTAAATTGAATTACTCTATTTCGGGACCAAGTGGTAACGCATCGGTGGGGAGTACGGTGAAGAAGCTGATCAAAGGGACTCTGACATTTTAATTCAGAGCTAGAGGCAGCAACTAGGAGAGTGTGTGTTCGAAGGAAACGAGTCAGTGAAGGTAAAGAATTTTTGGTTGATGCTTATAAGCCAACACTGGGCAGTGGTGGGTACAGATATCTTGTTAACAAGACATTTTTCATTTCTCTAATAACTATCAAATATGATATTTCATGTCCTAACTAGAAGTTTATTTATTTATTTAACAAGATATCTTCTAAAACATGTTTTTCTTTATTGTAAAATATATTATACTACATCACTTTACCGTACCAAATATCTATTCATAAACAAACTAATACTATCACTATTTTAGTAATTCTGAGCATCCTTGTACAATTTTAATTCATCGTATACTCTTCACGTATTGCTGCACAAGAAAGCTTTTACCAAAATAAAGAAAAACCATGATTTTTACCCGAAAATTTCATTTTATAACAAACGTCCAATGTTTGGTTATGAGAAATGTAATCGATTATCAGATGGGTTGGATCTATCCCCAAAAAAATTTCTTTTATTGAAATACATAGTTATTACTTGAGCATTAAACGAATAAAATCACAAATATAACCTGCCAAACGTCAACTGTCATCAGACAAACATGGAATTTTATGTCAAACATCAATTGTCTCTTTTCCACAGCCACTGGCTTCATATGTCAAATAGCACCTGTCAAACGTCAATTGTAATCCGAAAAACATGGAATGTTATGTCAAACCTCAATTGTGTCTTTTCCACATCCAATGGGTACGTTCAGACGACCTTTAAGACGATCAAGAAGTGGCTTAGATCCAGCAGACAAACAATTCTGGACGCATTTGCCTCGACATTTCATTTCGTTTGATGTTTCGACAAATCTATCTCTTTTGTGGTAGTCTCCAATTCCTCCGCTGTTTGACTATTGGAAAATGGTTCATTTGTTTGAATTTTCACAACAGTTTTCACAAAACTATCGACAATCGGTCCATCGCAACACCGGAAAAATATCTGTTGATCTTAAATAATTATTTTCCCAATAGATATTACCACTTTTACTAGTTTTCAGTGCCCTATTAATTTATTAATTTTCCATTAATTGTCCATGGAAATATAGTAAATTTAGACCCTTCTGTCTCACTTTGTGTGGCGAAGACAATATACTGCTTATTTTCAGTAAAAGAAGCTTTTTTGTTGGGTTTAACTTTCTACAGCAGGTCGTACACCCATGTGATTATTTAATCGAGCACCTGATTGGGTACAAGAGATTTCAAATTACAAAAACCTCTACGCAAAAATGCTATCTAATAATATCAATTAACTATAGAAATCTATCTTACTTAGGTAGCATTTTGCATTTAAACACCGAAAATACTTATATCATAAAATGTGATAGCAAATTCCATTATTTAAAAGTGACATCTCTAATTTGGTATGACATCTAGTGGCAACGTCATAAAACTTTGTGAGCTTGCACCTTAGTTTCTAATACCATCAAAATGGTCTTAGCCCAGTCTGGTTATGCAAAAATCATCGATTTCAAACTTTTTGCAGATATCTGAAGCCTTTAAGACATAGGTGGGGGTTACTAGATGACGAGTACATGAAAAAGTACTCGTATTTTTACCTTGTGTTTTTTTAAACAATAATTTATGGTCACAATTTTTTTGTCTATAAGTTGTTTCCCTTTATCATCTCTGATTTTCCAAAATGTCCTGGGGGGGGGGATGACAATTATGTCATTATTAATACTGCGACAGACTATTCCAGCCAAATTAAAAAAAAAAGTAAGTTTTTACGGTTAATTTCAAATGAACTCAATTTTTCCGAGGTTTCCCATATTTCCCGGCCAGTGAAAACTATGTAGTTATTCATATTTCGACGAGCTACCCCAGATTAAAAAGAGGCTTCTAGTTGCAATGGAACCCGAGATAATGTAAATTTTTCCTACGTGTTTCAATTTGAAGTTCCGATCTCGAAAAAAAAAAACGGAGCTGAAACAGTTATCCCCTCCACTTTCCTGTCGATCTTTCGAAAGTACTTTCGTTTCGAAGGGCTGTAAGTTTCGAAAAATTCGATGAATTTTATAGCTATAAGTTTCAATATAAAGTTTAGATTTTCATTCAAAATTTGTGCAAATTTTACTTCTTACTGTTTATAAACAATGGAGATATGATTTTTTACAAAATAGTCCCTAACTTCGTTCCTATTGGTCATAGGTTTTTTTTTTAATGTGTGTTTTTTACCAGCTATCCAATGGTTGTACGTACAAGTCTGTAGCTTGAAAAATATAGAAGTTATTACAATTGTTTATAAGTAAAAAACATACCCCTTTTTCAAACGTTT
This sequence comes from Diabrotica undecimpunctata, assembly GCF_040954645.1. Taxonomy (NCBI): domain Eukaryota; kingdom Metazoa; phylum Arthropoda; class Insecta; order Coleoptera; family Chrysomelidae; genus Diabrotica; species Diabrotica undecimpunctata. The sequence continues at coordinate 30,434,695 of NC_092810.1, forward strand.
ATTTTGTAAATAATTTCGATGAAAACGCAATATGAATTCAACTTCTGAGATAGTTTAAGTCTTAAAGAATCCTATGAAATTTGCTAAATGTGTCAAGCATCATTAATAGAGCAAGTTCAATAGTTTAAATATTTAGCCTCAGGGATAAATAAATAAAATAACTTTTAAACTATTTGACCGGTCGGAGGGATTTCGCACAAATTTAAAAGACGGTAATTCCTCGATCTTCAAATGTATTAATAACATTTTATTTTGTTAATAAAAAAATTAATAAAATTTATAAATTAGTGCAAAAAAAACTGCTTTTTTGCAAATATCTTCGTAAATTATTTATCAATTTTAATTTAAAAAACGGGAAAATAAAGATATTCTTGATATAAAAAACGATATAAATATTGTTTATGTAAAATATAAGGAAAAAAACTTATAGACAAAAAATCAAATTGTGACCATAAATTATTGTTAAAAAAAAAAACGTAAGGTAAAAATACGAGTACTTTTTCATCTATTCGTCATCTAGTAACCCCCACCTATGTCTTAAAAGCTTCAAATATCTGCGAAAAATTTTTCTACCTTTTTTTTTAACCAGACAGGGCTATCTCCTAAGTTAGAAAAAGACTTACGAGAAACAGAAGATAGACAAGAAAACAAAGAATATGAAATAACACACCAACAATATACAGTGTGACCCATTTAGATTGGAGATTTTTCAATCTAAATGGCTCGCACTGTACAAGGAAGCAAACAATTCAAATGTCACAAGATTTTTGTCATGGAAACTGAAAAATCTGTGAGGTTTTAGTAAATTTGAAACGAGCCTCGTTTCCTTCGGACAGCGCACACAAGAACCAATTTAAATGTTTTTCCTTAGGAGTCAATTCAGTCATACCGCTTTTGTAATGTATGCTTGAGTATTTATTATGCGACGTTTACTTATTTTCTCAGGTAGAAGTTGTTTTTTTTTTGAGGTGACGAAGTGTGGCGTTTAGGAAATTAACGACGCGTATGTATGAGTTTATTTTTTAGATTTTAGGGGTTACAAAGATTAGGAATCGATCTTTATACAGGCCGTTTCTCAAGATCGTTCATTTTTTTGTAAGATGTGTAATTAAGATGGTCCAAGTTGTACCAATGGTTAAATTAAACTTCTTTTTTTTACTTTAGATAGTTCTACTGATCAAGATAGATATGAACATGTTGCACGTCATAAGAAACACATAATTGTGAATGTTAATTGTATATTTCAAGCTTATTTTATGTGTCACACGGCTAAACGACACATTTACCTGACCACAACACATGTGCAGTGCACAAACATTAATATATACTATAATACATACTGTAATGAGAATATTAAGTTATGTTGTTATATTTTTCATATTTTTTCAGACGTAAAGATATCTTCAAAATACAAAAAAATAAGATGTTTCACATGATTACTCGTCTATGCATCGTTTATTTGATATTCACAAATGCATCACTTTTAGACGCTTTTCCTTAGATGTGTCCTACGTTGTAATTCGGCCAATTGTTTATTTTGTACTCAGTCAAATGCCTTCTTCAGGTAAACAAATCAAATTTGCCTTATAGTATACTTTCACACAAGTTGAAACAGTGGGAACAAGACATTCCAAATTTTAGATTAACTTTCAGTAACTTTACAATGCAAAATGGTTCAAAAAACATTAGTTGAGCAATCATTTGTTAAAAAGACGCGTATCATATCATAAAACCACAAGTCAAACGCAAATCCGCCCAAAGAATGGGTACAAATGACAGGTGACTTTTCAAGGCGGGTAATTCAATATTAATATGTTCTATTCTGATGCAATAATATTCGTTTCAAGGGCCAAAATACAATATGTATATAATTTTCCATCACCAGTAGGAGGTGTTCGATAACTTATGAGGCTAAATTATTTCCTGATTATTTCGCGTACCTTACTATAAGTTTTGATTGCTGTATCTGCAGATAAAATACTTATATATTTTTTTAATGAATCACCCTATAGATATCTACATAAAACATACAACAAACTCAAATTTACACAACATCGGAGAGAGTGAAGTATTTTTCTCTGTACTTTTTGTATACGTCTATAATCCTGATTTTTTTCTTCAAAAAATATTTTTACAATTAAATCTTCATGTCACAAATTTTTAATCATATCTAGGTGACAGTGGAAGTTCTTACGACGTGCATCAACTCTTATCTCATACGAACTGTGCACTATTATTAAAATTTTACTATTTTAGTGTATATTTTCGACAATAAACATATTGATAATAGTATTTTTATTATTTAGAGGACGTCCTGTATAATATACGTAATATTGTCTGCTTGCTGCTATCTATGATGGCGCTGTCGTATTATAATGAATGTGTTCATGTGACAAAAATGATTATTATGTTTATGAGATTTAAACGAATCCAAACTACACGGGTATGTGACATAAATGTTTGCGTTTTTTGCGACAATAAGATGTTCTGTTGGGTTTTTGTTATGTTCAGGTATAGAAATAATTTTTAGAGACACGTATACAAGTAAATAAGGTCAAATTTTTTACTTTGTGCAATAAAGGGGCGTTTTTTTTACCCTGAGACTTTCTACAAGATTGTTTCGTACTTCTCTTAGTAAAAGAACTCACATTAATAACTTCACTCAAATTTATCATTCTTTAATTTTACATAATTAAGTGAACATTTTGATGTACCTTACAGATTCCATACAAATAATTAATACATTGATATTTTTCAAATAAATACCACCCTCATTCATTTAAATAAGTAAATGAATATATTAATAAATAAATAAATAGTAAATAATTTGATATGGCGCAGTGAGTCCATAATTAAAACTATTTTACTTATTTTCATGATTTTTAGTGTTTATATGGAACACTAATTATGTTCTCATCTGGTTATCACATGTTGATATTTAATTTTAATTAATATTGGCTCAATACAATTATTTTATGGGGAGTAATGAGCCAATTCATGTATCAGAATTATTTCAAAATTATACATGAGTTTATCAATGTCCAAAAGTTTGTACTCCCACCAAACTCTGTCTTATTTTTTTCAATATTGGGGCTCATTCAATAATGGCAAGTTGAGTTATAGTCTTTCTCAGAGCCTTCTTTCAGTGCGTTATTAATTGTGACGTCATATAATGTATTGGATGTGTCGAGAATTATTTCATGTAATTATTGAGGAATCTGACAGATGCCAGGACCGTACTTACTTTTATTGCAAGGTGGATTAAAAATAGTAAACAATCTTGTTTAATAAATTTATAAATATGGAAACATTTAAAAACGACAACAGAACGACCCATTTATTGATATAAGGTTGACTGCTCGAATAAATGAACTTTAATCAAATAAAAGGCAGATATCGAGCACAGTTTTATTAATTTAATCTTGCCCAAGTACTTTCGCTCCCTAGAGAAATGCCCCTGAAGATGCTCTAGGGAGCGAAAGTACTTGGGCAAGATTAAATTAATAAAACTGTGCTCGATATCTGCCTTTTATTTGATCAAAGATCCATTTATTGTTTATTTTATAATAGTATATAATACAAGCATAGTTAGTTCGTTTTCTAGTTATACAATTAAATACTTGCCGCAATTTTTAGGAAACACAAAAAAATACTGTTTTCAAAGATATTTAGTAGGTAACTTATAAATTAATTACATAAATAGGGTATAATTCTAATCATAAAAACAATTTATTCACTGATGCCTAATAATAATACTTTATTGAAGACATTGAAAAGTAGAATTTGAATATCAATGAAATATTAAAACATTTCCTGTATTAATTAAATTCTTTTTCACTTTCTAGTTTCAATTACTAAGCTAGTCTTACTTATAACTTTAGATTATCTGGCTTAATAATTATTCAAAAACGTTAAAGAAGCTCTGAAGAATTTATCACCAATTAAAATTTTTGAAAAATTACTTACTGAAGAAATTATTGCATACATTTCTGATTAGTCAATTTTATACGCGCGGCAAAAAATGCAATTTTTTTTGTAATATTGAATCTAACTGGGTATAACAGATCACCACGAGAAAGGTTATACTAGTCATTAGATGGGTCCCTGTGTTTACTACGCTATTCGTATGAGCAGAGACAGGTACTTAGATATAAAAAAGTTTGTTCATCTAGCGGATAATGCCAAACTAGGCCATTCTAAAGATCCTATGTATAAAACTAGACCCCTAGCAGATAAAATTATAGAGAAATTCTGCCCGTGGCAGTAATTTGCAGCATCTTTATCTAATTCAAAATATTTAAGCAAGTTAAATATCAGTACTTGCTCCTTTTCCTTAAATCTTGGCATTTAAAAAATATTTTAATGAAAACAAAAACAAAATAGAAATATAAACACAAATAATGTACAACAACGTTGTGAAATAATGTCAAATGGTCAAATACTGACCTGAATTTTCGTGTATTAATCACGGAACTGCCGCTTTTTTCGTCACATCCAACTTATGCGTTAGAAAGAAATCGAAAAACTGTGACGCACTGAAAGAAGGGTATGGGAAAGACTTTACTCATGAAACGGAAAGGCAAGCCTCTTAATAAAATTTCCATGTACGTAGATGGCGCTTATATAAATGCGATTGGGTATAAGGATTCATTTTGTTGTGTCTACTTACTAGCAGAAACAATGGGGAATATGCCAGCCTTTCTGTTTTCAAGATCGTCTTCTCTGATGAACTCCAAACAAAGAAAAAACAAGCTTAAGCTGTCTAGTTGCCTAATGCTTACAAAAGTAAATTGCAGCTCTAGAATATTTCGAAATTTACAAAATTGTCGTATAAGAACAACTTACTATCGCAAAATGCTCTAAATATTTATAATAATCCCCGTGTAGCGGATTTCCAACAACAGGATTGTTAAAAGGATATATTTCTGTAATAGTACATTGAAAACTATGCGTCCAAATATTTTTTTTTATTGTGGAATGTTCGTGATTTTAAATTTGACAAAAATTGTGCCTTATATATCCTTTTAGGAAAGCTGTTCATATATCTGACCTTCCGCAAGAATCATTCACTTCCAAAATAATAAAAATTCCTATTAGGTCTGAAGGAGCTTAAATTTACCACAAAATTGTGATCTTAGGGCTTCATTTTTTCCGAATGCGCCCGGTGGTTCTACGAGGTCAGGTATTATTCCACTATAATTGGCTTAGGGGTGAAGATATTCAAAAAATACACATTTAATAAACTTAACAAAATACTATATATGTACAGTTACTCATTGATTACCTTTATGTGTTGTTTAACAAACTTTGTGATTAGAGCAAGTGATTTTGTTTAATATCGTAATTGTTTTAAGCAAATGCTGTATTTTTTGGAGCAAAGTGATGTTCAGTGAATTAAATATACATTTTTTAATAAGAAGTACATTAATTTACACAATTATGTTCACGATTTCCTAAAAAAACATCCAGATATGGGAAAATGATCGATAATGCATTATTTTCTTTTTGTAAATAACGTACATATACTCGTGTTTCTTAATGTCTGCCAGCATGGTAGTCTCATTAAATACTCAAAAGGAGAATTGTGATCTTACTAATTTTATCAATGTATTAGAGAGAGAAATAGAGTTTTGCGTAAGTAAGAGTGAGAACGATATATGTTTTCGTTACAAGCCCCGGTCCAATATGACCGCCGCCAGTAATTCGCCATTTTTAAATTAATTTAATAATTATTTTTTAAGTTCAACTATTATTCACTAGTTGGCGCCAGTAATTCGATGTTTAATATATCATATATAATTATGCGTATGAAAATTCATAGTTTAATATATCTGCAAACGTCTTTATTATTTCCTCCCTTGTTTTCGACTTTAATGGATGAGTCCACACGTGAAATTTCACAAAACATGACGTTTGACATTAAACGTGACATTTGACATATCGTTCTCACTTTACTTAGCTAAAAGGTACTTCTTTCTCTAAGACATTGATTTCCCCATATCTAGTGACACAAACGTAGCTTATCTAATGACATTTGATGTATTTTTGACTTGTCTCTGCGTTTGACATTTGAGCTGAAAAAACAAGCGAGTAAAACAGTTTAAATACTGTTTAAAATGTTTCATGTTGATATGGGCACACATGTTTCTTCATGTGTGCCCATATCAACTCAATAGCATTTAAGTGGCAGTACTAAGACGACATCTGTGAACTTTGCTGTGGACTTTGCTATAATCTCTGAACTTGTGATCTGAAGCTCTAGAAAATCACCGGTTATGGTGAAATTATGTCGTGCAGACTCGAAGGAGTCCGGTAGCTCGAGGCGAAAGCATTAAGCATGTCTTCTTGAAATGATATATGGCCTCTAATACAGCTTTTCTTCATGATATTATTTTTCTTTTAATCGTGAATGAAAAGCGGCGTTGCCAAAAACAATTACAGCATTTTGTGGAATTAACTTAAGATATTTGCAGTCATTTCATAGGCCGTTTGTTCATATCCGGCTCGAAGGACCAACTTATAAATCGAATGCCTTATGTGCGGGCTTCGCAAGGAAAATCGGCGCGGCAAATTGGCAACGGTTGGCGATGAACACAAACGACTGGCGAAATAGACTGGGGAAGGTCAAGGCTCAACTAGAGCTGTAGCACCACTGATGATGATGATGTGCGGACTTCTCTTTCGACGATGTGATATAATACGCAATCGAATGTTTTAGAGTAAATGATTTAAGGGAGCGACTAGTGTGGTCAGGTTAGGTTAGGCAGTTTGGCCAACGTAACAAGAAGTAGAATCACTACAAGGTAATGAGTGGGATCTTGGAAAATAAGTTATCGATATTTTTAGTGTTCTGTACAGCAATTTTAACCGGTAAATTGTGATTAATAGTACAAGAAATTTGCGATAGAAGCCAGAAACCTTCGCAAAATTTACTGATTCATTAATAGTAATATTATTGAGTTAATCCCTGCGTGCAGAGACACAAACTGTTAATAAGTTGAAAAAGACAGAATTTGTTTCGAAACTATCTTACCGATGTTAATAAGTTATTAGGATTTATGGATCCAGGATAAAAATAATGTCCCAATTCGAAGCGGAGAATTTGTTCAATGGCAGGCGAACCTTAAAACTGTCCAAGCTTTAAATTGCGCATAAAGTGACGTCTCCTTGGTATATGTTGTTACCTAACTTAAGTTAACCTAAAGCTAAATGTCTTATTTTGTTAAAATATTGATGTTAGTTTAAACTAAAATGTTCATTGTACTTGATTTTGCGACAATTTTAGTGTGACATCATACTTTTCACATCATGTTTCATACAGCACATTATTGGTGAAGTTTTACGGATCTATTTTGTTGCAATTGAAAATCTGTCTGAATCGCACACAACTCTAACACTGATAGGTCGCTTTCGATCATTTCTCCAGTCGGAGGAGTTCGATAATTTGAGGAGATAATACGTCATTTCGCGCAACTCACCATAATATAAAGAAAGCTCTAAGAACTTTAGATATTTACCGTAAAAGTAAAATAAAATAGTTCGTAGTATTATTTAAAACCTTTTGTGAATAGAAAATACGGCATTTTGCTTTTACAGTCATTTTTACGTTCTAGGAAGGTTTCCTGTTGGGTAGGAACCAAAGAACAGATGCGCAATCGCCACTATCACGATAGCTATGGCAATTATATATATTTACAATCAACAATAATATAATTTATTATGAAGGAACAACTTTAACAAAAGTTTTTGGATCAAAATGAGCTGTTAAGCGGACATAGACACTGTGTGAGTATTTTCCATCCTACACTCGTCTATAGAGAATTGTGAGACTTTCGTTGTCGCTTTTAAGCGACTTTTGTGTAGGAGGAAAATATGCACAAACTTTCTCACTCATTTATATACCGCTTCGCATAAAATATAATTTTTCAGTAAATAGGAAGAATATTTATATTTTCCTTCCTATATACTATACCTAATGTGCTTTTCTAGACTTCTGGAACCTGGAATAAAAACTTCCATTAATTTTGTCACACTTAACTTTTGATGCTGAATTATAATCTGTTATCAGAGGGACAGACAGACATTCAACATTATGGTTTTTACGTAAGAAGTGCTTTGTTCTCTGTCATCTGTCTATTATCTACAAACCTAACAATTTTGAATCGTATTTGTGGATGTCATCGCTATCGTGATAGCTTTTGGTGATTTCGTACTCATACCTGTAAAAAATAACTCATCACATCCATTTTTCGTAACGCTGAAATAATTTTGACCGTGTACATACATCCTCGACGGCTTATGATTTTTTCAAAATATTTTTGTAGTTGAGAGAAAAATATAGATGGAATCAAAACTAACAATATTGTTGTAAATACAATAATTAACAAATTTTACCATTTAAGTATATATTTACCTACAACTTTTTTGAAGATTTGCGAAAATTCTTGGATAGGACAGCGATGTGTTACATGTAATTTTCTTTGTATTTATTATTTTTAAAAATCTTTCTATGTGTATTAAAATTTTTGTGCAATACGTTAATTTTCCTCAAAATTATAATCATAATGTTAGTTTATCTGTGCACTATGTCTAGATTAAAATTTGTACAATTATAAAAGTAAAAACTAGGTTTAAACGGATAATCTAAATTCTTGTGTTTTGGGAAAAGAGATCAAATTTGTGTTGACTACTACAAAACTTACAGATTAATGATTTTAAAAATATATTTTAAGACACAATTTAGTAGAAGCCATTTTAAAAATTGGTCTACAATAGAGTTTTTAACGTGTTTTGATATAAAAGTCAAAGATATGCCACAAAACGTCATCATTTTACCTTTATCCCCTTTTCCGCTTTATCCCTAGTAGTCCAGTTTGTGGGAGTCCGTAGGAAACATTTTTTTTGATTCGATATCTTTGCGGTTTCTTCTTCAAAAATGTCCCCGTCTCTTTAAACAAATCTAAAGGGTGCCGGGGCAAATTTTTGGGCAGACATTATATAAACAATTTTTTTTAAACATTCCAAAAAAGACCTTTTTGCACCGGATTTTTTTTAGATTTTTTGTGTAATTTTAAACATCTTTTGTCATTTTTCTTTAAATTGGACTGTTTTGGAGTTATAAGCGAATTCAAATCTGAAAAATACGAATGTTCGAGGCTTGACACTAAATTGAAGTTTAAACATTTAGTTTTGAGATTCTGGAGAGCACTCTGATTTCAATTTAGATCGTTGAAGCGACGGCACCGCGGCGGCGAATCGCCGCACTATATATTATGGAACGTCTCTGTCGCACCTATTAGACGTATTATATTATACGTACTTGCGCGAAAAATTCCCAACAAATATTGACATTTCTTAAAATTTTGTGATCAGAAGTGAGGAGATAAAACGAAGAATGGCAGTAGAACAAGACATACTCAGCTACATCGAAGAAAAACGTTTAATTTGGTATGGACATGTGAGAAGAACAGATCATACAAGGTGGATAGCAAAGATTTCGGATTGGAGCCCAATAGGAAGGAGGAAAAGAGGTAGACCCCGAAGATCATGGAGGGATGAAGTGGACGAGGCCATGAAAAGACGAGACCTTAGAGATGGAGAATGGCAGAACAGAAAGGACCGGAGACGTTGGCTGAAAGAAGGAAGGCGGCGGCAGCTGTAAACATCCTTATATAGATAGATAGATAAAATTTTGTAACAATAATACACATAAATTTCAAAATCAACTATGTTAATAAATTATAAAATTTAAATAAATGTCAATATTTGAATGGTGGACCGCAACAATGTTGTAAGCGACAGAATTGAGATTATGCAAGAGATGAAAAAAACATATTGACAAGTTATTTATGAAAATAAGCACTGAAAAAAATCAATTTCACTTAACAACAAGATAAAGTTATAGATGTGTATACAAATTATGCAGGTTTACACAGAGTAAGCAGAAAAAAAATATTTCAAAAAAATATCCCAGCAACAATGTTGTATATACTGGATATACAACAGTGTTGCACCTGATTACTATGCGATGTTTTGGCTTATTTAGGTTTTGAAACAAAGTATCTAATATGAATAATAAACTATAATCAATTCAAAATGTTTATTAATATGTTTTATATGCTAAGTACACAGTTTAATGCTCCTTAAATTTAAACTTAAAAATAATGTTCCATCTTATTCGGGTTTCAGGTACTGGCACATATTAGTAAATTTTTGCATATTTCTTCTTTTATTTTTATAGGCCCGGTATACGCATTCGGCAACGCATCAATTTGGTAGTTGAATGCTCTGATGGCTTGTGCACCCCATTTTTTATTCAGAAGTGAGAATGTTTGCCAAGGTTGCATGACATTGTGAGAAGTTCTAGCCATTATTCTCGTAGGATCATCGCTGTCGAATTTGAACCAACGATACTCAGTGATCTTACATTTGGGATCTTTCCATAAGTAGTTCTCACATGCTGAAAAGTCTTTGAAGTCTTTCTACTCCATGTAGTACATATTGAACGGCTTGCTGAGACGTGAGTTGGCAATCACTGCCACCCAGTCGAAGAGTACATTCACCATTGCTCTTTTTTTGTTTCTCTCTATGAGCGAGAAGTCCCGGTCGCAAGGTAAGAAGCTGTGACCGCTAGTTAAGAACTTTTGTTCTACTTAAGTATCCAAGATCTATTCACGGAACATGGACAGCATTCTCCAGTTAATATTCTGGCCGACGCATCGGTCAAACCAGACTATGAGTTTTTTATTTCTCCTGAGTTCAATGGACAAAAGTTAAGTTTTATGTAACACAGGAAAGCTGAAGCGATATCAGTAGAACCACGATTACCAATAGATTCATGCCACAACATCATAGTGTCATCGTTTGAACCTGCATCGTGAATATCATAGTTGTAAGTGGCATACTGACGTTGGTAGAACACTGAAGAATGAGTCAATGTTGGACAGTACAACACTTGCTGAAGATCAGTGAAGAGTACGCGACGAGTTGTGGATTAGCCGTTTCAGCATTCAACTTCAATGTTTTGTGTTCAGCCTCAGCACGTGCATGGTGGAGTTCACTGTCAACAAGAATAGCATTTCTTTCTGTACAGTACATTGTCGTCTGGAGAATGTCTTCTGGAGTCCGTCTGCGTTGTGGCTCTTGAAGTTCAATACAACAGGCCAGGTGCGCAGTTTGTGCATTATAATCCAGCGTATGAAATGTTGCGAAGAGATCTCCAAACTGGCCTTGATTTTAGCAGCCTCGCAAACAGATTTGCACTTACATAGTCGCTCCTAAAATATAAAAATACTTATCTGAAGTTATCAAAATTATCGAAAGATGCTGAATTTCAAATCATACATTCATTACGGACGAGCACAGACCATAACAAAGCTAACGACAATGATAAGGCTACAAAAAATGCGTTTCCTAACAAAATATATAACAATGTTGCACTCACCTCATGTGGACGGGGTACCTCATTGCTGGTACATTCTCGTTTCTAGCAGATACATAATGCTTCACCTGCATTTACGGATACCAACAATGCGGTACGAAAAACTCAGGGAAGGCAATATGTTTTTAGCCAGATTGAAGGATGCTCGCATTGGTTTTTGGATATACAATAATATTGCATTAAAACCTCACTTTGACCCAATCTGTCGCTTACAACATTGTTGCGGCCCACCATTCATTTGTTGGGATTTTTTCGCGTAAGTACGTATATGTATAAGTGCCACAGAGATGCACCATATAGTGCGGCGTGCTATAATATAATTAAAAATCGAGTGGACACGCATAATTAACATTAACATTAAAAAACAATATAACTTAAAATAAGCTCTAATTTCTCTTCAGAATGTTTAAACTTCAACTTGGGCACTTGAAACCATCCAAAATATTAACTTACAGATGAGTTTTTAAGCCATGAAAATGCGTATTTTCGCATTTTCAGATTTTAGATCGTTTATTACTCGAAAACTGTCTACATTAGAGAAAAATGACAGATCTTTTTTGTTTAAAATGACACAACAAAAAACCTAAAAAATGCCTTCCGGAACACAAATGGTGATTTTTGATGGATGGACTTAAATAATTTCTGCCCAAAAATTTCGCCCGGCAACCTTCAGTTTTGTTTAAAGGGGACATTTTTGAACCAGAATTCGCGAAGAAACCGAATCAGAAACATTTTGTTTACAATGAACAAAAACACTATTCTTCATAATAAAAACTATTGAGTAAAATGTACTTAACATGCTCTCACAATAAACAAACTTTCCTCTTAATGTTTATGTGAAGTAATTATGTGAATTTGATGTAACTCACATGTTTAAATGCTATATTTTATGTAAAGTGATAATTTCTCTAGTACAAATTTCGTGATATTGTATCAATTTTCCAAAGGGCAGAAATTACCAGTTACGGTAACCCTAACCAGTAATTAAAAAAAAAAGAAAATAACCTCAAATGATTTATTCGTCAATAATGCAAATCAACTAAAAATCATATCGTGTCAGTCTTTATCACTTTCGATGTAAATTTAACTTATTTATTTCTCATAAATAAGACCCTGTAAGATAATATATGTTCGAAAAAAGTATGATGATTTCCATCTTGATCAATTGTAGTTTATTTCCCATCGCTTGAAGTACTTTTGTATTTGATTTCCTTTTTCGTCATTCAGTTTTAAAGTTTTCCCATTTTCTCAGCTATTTCTCATGTTTTTCTGTTTTTTTCAGTACTTGTATAACAATCGGTAACTTTTTTTTTTAAGTTTTGTAAGAGATACCTAATTGACAATTTTGCTTTTATATTGTATTTATTTAACGAATACGACTGCTACCCATAGACATATAATACAAATAGGCTGAGCATTGCAATACAGTATCGTTCCCCCAGTGCCACAGAGAAAACTGACGCAAAGCAAAGCATTCAATGCATATCTTTCTAATGAGCCTGATTTTTTGACCACGTGACCTAAATAACCAATTGGAAGGTAAACAAGGCCCATTAGAAAAATATGCAGGGACTGCTTTGCGTCAGTTTTCTCTGCCGAACTGGAGGAACGGTAATGTATTGCAGCGATCAGTTTATTTGTATTATATGTATATGCTGCTACCTAAACTTACATAACCTAATTTAATCTATACTTTATTTGGAAATATGAGATAGTTATTAAAACTCGTATTATGTATACAAAACATTTCAGAAGTGGACAGAATATTGTAATATTCTCTAAAAAAGATTACATTGCAATTGGTTCGTGGCATTTGCCTTACTTACATTGCAAAATATCAGAATACAATAGAAATGGATTTATACATGTGTTTTATTGTTATATAATCAATAAAGTATTTTCGAACCGACGTTTCTGTACAATCACAGTTGCCAATATTCATTTTTTACCATATTATCTTTAAACAGTATTTCTTTCTCTGTGATTTACATTATTTGTACTTTTTTATAAGAATTGTAAGCAATTGTTTAAAACTTAAAATGTACCAAGTGTTGTCTCAAAAACACCAGCATTCACATCTTCGTGTGAATTGACTTACTAAATCAACATTAAAAAACTCAAATGCATTACCGATATCGATAATTCTTTTCCGTTATCAAGCAGCGCTTTTATTCCTGTATGCAAGAACTTTATAGAGGCCTGTTTTCTATTACGACAAGAATTAGAATGTTTTCTCGATGATGAGACACAAAACTATTTAAAAAGTGCTCTGGGGTTTGTTGCTAGACAACATGTTTGAATAATTGAGGAATAGGGAATGGATGCAAGCTTCTACAAGGAAAAGTAGAAGGACCTCTATTGTGATTGTTTTTTTACTCTAGTTGATTCTTTACACTACATTGGCATTAACAATATTTATGTCAATTCCAACTAATAAAAACGTAACAAATAAATAGTTGTTTATTTTATGTTAAACGCTTGAAATTTTTAGGCTATTAAAAAGTCACAAAAATACCAAATATTGAAGGTTTAAACAAATTTTCTTCTTTTTCCTAAAACACATGTATGAGGCTTCAGAAAACAGCGGCCTGTGTGTCACTTGAAAGTAAGAGACAGTGTAGTATTTGTTTCGATACCTTTATTTATCGTTTCTTCATCTCGCAGTTGACATGGTAATTTTTAAGGAATACATGTAAATAATATGTGAATAGTTTAGTGATTAATATATAAATGTTGTGATTTCGAGTCGGAATAAAGACTTTATTTATTTTACTGAAGTTTTATTTTTTATACATTGTGGTTGTCGTTGCTTTTGGTGAAAATTGTAAACTGATTTTGTACGTTAGCCTTTTGTTGTTTGATATCATCTACGACTGGCATAGTAGTGGAAAGGTAATCTTGCCAACAAATGCGAATCTCTCTTCATAGAAATGCAAACCATGCTTTTTACATTTTATCGACTGTCTTGAAAGCTATATATATTTAGAGAAGAATTTGCTCTATAAATGAAATAAAATTAAATTTTCTACATGATATGTATGTTATAAAGCTTAAATCTTACCTCTGGTGCGATTACAGTAGGGTAGAAGAAAGAGGAATTGGAAAAATCAATTGTTTATAACTATATCAAATATTAGTATTGAAATTTGTAACTGATCATAGTTATTCCTCTTAATCTATTCCATTGTTTCGGCAATGTGTCCTTTTGCCAAACTGCTAATGTTAAGCGGAAGATTATTTCACCGCCTTCCTTGAAAATCTTACCTGGGATACCACTTTCTCCTGCTCTCTTGTTCTTTTTCAGATCTCATATTATTTCTTTATAATCATTCAGAGTTGGTTCTTCGTACGGCATCAATTCTCATTTCCCTCCAGGTTCGCTTCATGATCTGTATTTAATAAATCTTCGAAGTAAATCTTCTTAGTTTCTGCAATACTTTGTATTATTCTTTTCAGTTTTTCTGGATTTTTTAACTTCTTGATAACAAGTTTTTATCTCTTTGTTTATGTAGGCTTCTTCTACGTTTTTCAATTGCTTTTCTAGCTGTTATTTTTTATTATTTTGGGCATTTCTCTCTCTTTCTATTTTTGCCTCAATTTTGCTTGGCAAAGCATTCCTATTTTCTTCATCGAATCAGTATTGACGTCTCTTTACATGTAGTCTTGCTATACACTTTTTCAGTGCTTCCGAATGGCTGTTTGTATGTTCTTCAATTCTTCCATCTCCTGCTTGATTAGATTCTCTAGCATTTTATTTCTTCCTCTAGCTTTTGGATGTAATCTTATTGGTAATTGAATCTTTCTTTAAAAGGTTTCGAAATTTTTGGCAGTTCTTGTTTTAGTTTCGATATCACTATTGTATTGTCACTGTTGGTTTCTGAATCTTTGTAACTCCTGCAATGAACCATTGCTTTATTATTTTTTACTTTCTATTAGGACATTGTGTGTCTGATTTTTTACTATTCCACCTTGCGGGAAAAAGATCTGCTCTTCTGTGAATGTTAAATTAAGGTGCAATTACAGTTTTTAAAATAGTCACGATTTTTGAAAGAAGTTAGAAACCTACAGATTTCACTTTGCGTATGTTATGTTACAGTAGAAACAAGAATAATAATTACAAATCTATTAATATTTACACCCTTTTGTACATCACTGTGTTCGTACTAGGTGCAAGATTTTAATTGCAATATACTAATCTTGAAGAAATTTAATTTTATTTCATGTTTTACACACACAATTTTTATCTTAAATTAATAGTTGTCGAGGTAAATGATAAAATGTTGGGGACCTTTCGCATTTTTTCACTCTTGAGATGCACACAAAAAAATGTTGGCGGGATTACCTCTTTATTACTTCTTCTTAAAATGCCAGCTTCTCAATGGAGGTTGGCTACTACAAATTCTTCAGCTGTTCAAAATTTAGCCATGTTCACTGTCGGATGTTGCTTAGCCACGATAATCTTTTCCGTCCTAGTCATCTCTTTCCCTCGATCTTTCCTTTCACTACTAGTTGAGGATATTGGTACTTATTATTTCTTAATATATGGCCTAGGTATGATATTTTTTTCTAATTTTTACTGTGTCAAAAAGTTCTCGTTTCTCACCTATTCTATGCAGCACTTCTTCGTTTGAAAGCGATGTTCATGAAATCTGGTCTTAAATGATATCCAGCAATAAAACTGCAGCAATTCATTCTCTCAAACCCTCAGTCCTTGGACTGAGGGTTTGAGAGAGTGAATTGAGAGTGTTGAGTGCTCTGGAGACACGTTTATTTCTCTACACTTTTCTATGTCATTTTTTAAATCCGACGAGGAGTGCGACATTGTTGAAACTTGTCACCGATATTATTTAATTAATCTCCATTTGGAGGCTATATTCAGTGAAGCATTGGACGAGGTTCAAGGTGAAATCAATATTAACGTAACCAGCATAGACATCAGGTTCGCTGATGATACCGTCCTAAGCAAGAAAAGCACAAGAACTACAAAATATATAATAAATTATAGTATTTTCAAAGATACCAACAAACGTACATTTGTATGCGAAGGGACAAATAATAGAACAGGTAACTTCCATATCATTTTTGGGAGCAAATATCGACAGCCAGTGTATCCAAAATAATAAATCCTATTAAAAATCGAACAAGCTAGGAAAACATTCATGAACATGAAAACACTTTTTACAAGATCAAACCTTAGTCTGGAGCCCAGAATCCAAATTAACAGATGTTACGTTTTTTCTGTCTTGCTGTATGGCTGTCAAAGTTGAAAAGTGGTCCTTAAGTAATTGTACAAATAGAAACAGTGGATTTAACACTTTAAAATATTACGATTTAAGCCAACTTGCTGTAATAAGATGTTGATATTAAGAAAGATTCAGAGTGTTAAAGTGGAATTTAAAATTTTATTTTTCGCTATAACTTTCACGTTTGTAAATATTTGTTCATTAAACTTTACAACTGGATCCTTTTGAGTATAAGGAACTATAGTTTGATGCAGACTTTGGTGTAGCTGATAGAGGACGCCATATATTCCATATCTGTGGCATACATTTGCGATTAACTTTTTTGCTCTTTAAGTTAGCGCTATTTGTGTCAAAAAATATTAAAGATACATTATTTTAACAAAAAAAAAGGTATAAATGTTAATAACTTGAAAACTTAACAGTTTTCGCGATAATCGCATTTTACAAATGAGCTGTATAATTTTGATTTCACGCAATTATTCCAGGGGCAACGGAGGAAAAATCGACAAAAACATCATTACTTCTGAATTTTGGTATGAAATACCTTTAACTAAAGTTAATAGTTAACGAAATATTAAAGAAAATAAATACATCAGTAGGATAATTAATAATAGGATTTGACAAAATAATAGGATAATAGGATTTTACATCAAACATTTTACAATTTATATTAAATTAGTCATAATCAAAACATTTTATTTACAAACCAAGTTAAACTTAA
Source organism: Diabrotica undecimpunctata (assembly GCF_040954645.1). Classification (NCBI taxonomy): domain Eukaryota; kingdom Metazoa; phylum Arthropoda; class Insecta; order Coleoptera; family Chrysomelidae; genus Diabrotica; species Diabrotica undecimpunctata. The sequence continues at coordinate 30,452,099 of NC_092810.1, forward strand.
TAATATTAAACTTTTTGTCAAAGTAGGTGTTTGACATGTCCACCATTTTCTGCTGTAGTATTTATTTCTTTCCAAACACGTTGTTTCAATGCGTCCCATACACCAAAATCGAGCGGATTAAATTCTGGGCTACGTGGTGGCCAATGAAAATGACTATTACGATCAATCCAACGTTAAGGAAAGTTGGTATTTACGTATTTTGTCACTGGCCTCGTAGAATGTGGTTGTGCACCATCTTTCATAACCCACATATTTTTTCTTATGTATAATGGCAATTCTTCCAACAAATCAATAAAATCATTTTGTAAAAAATGTAAACAGTTCTCACCATTCAAATTACGAGGTAACTGACATCGCATGGCCCTAAAAAATGATTACCAATGATTCCACGCCATACGTTTATTTGAAATTCATGTTGGAAATGCCTGTCTCTTTGAACATGAGGATATTCAATATTCCATATCAATGATTGTTCCTTAAATTAAAAACACCATGGCGTGTAAATGTACCTTCGTCCGTACATAATACTCTATCGACGTAGGAGTGGTCTAGATTTTGTATGTTTTGGATATCATTTGCAAATCTGCACCTTAACGGTAAATCTGCTGGGAATAGATTTTGCACAGGTGTAAAATGGTAAGGGTAAAAATTCACACGGTGTAGGATTTTTAAAACTGAAGTTTGGCTGATTCCTAACGCTGAAGATAAACGTCGTGTACTTACTTAAGAATCATCGTCAACGCGAATCATCTTGATCAGGAGTAATGATTTTCTGTTTGGGTATCTTTTTAAATATTCCCTTTTCGCTGCAAACCAGTTAAAGTTTTGCTGAAAATAAATAGCAATCATATCTCTCATATTCATATTAGAAAAATTTTTAAGCCTTGGTTGGCATTTTCTTCTGTTCGGTTCTCTGAGCATTGATTTTTTTGACAGTAGGTAGGCTGCTAACCTTGCTCACCAACCTCCTTTTCGGAGGACCATTTCTCCCTTCCTCGTCAGCCCTGACCCTGCCTTCCATTGGGGTTGGTTACCCAATCTCCAGCAAGGTTGCTCAGGTTTTCCAGGGTTCACCCGTGCAGCCCAAGCCGCACTTCGTGGAGGTGAGGATAGGGATTGAGTAGGAGAGGCTAAAGAATGCTAACTAGAAACAGCATCTTATATTGCGCTTCACTACCTCTTTGAACCCCAAGGAAGTGCCAATAGAAACAAATTTATATTCCTGTACAGCGGAGTAGATAAAAGCTAACGAGTTCAAACAGGAGTAGGCCTCTTAATGCACAATAAATATAGTAACAATATTAAACAAATAAGATACATCAACGAACACATGATGCTGGTTTGCCTTAAACTTCACCAGACGATACTTAATATTATCCCCGCATATGCACTGGATAACAGCAAAAACAAGGAAGACAAAGATGCTTTTTATGGACAGCTCCACGATCTACTGGACACCACAATAGCCTATAGTAAAACAATAATTCTCGGCGACCTAAACGCCAGAGTAGGCAACATACCTGTGGCTGGAGTTATACAAAAATTTAACGAAGAAACGCTCAACGACAACGGAGAAAGACTTCTAGAACTTTGTTTAATGAATAACCTCCGAATTAATAACATACATTAACATACTTTGACCACCCAATACAACATAAGATCACCTGGTAAGATACAAGAGGATTTAACTCTATGATTGACCACATTATAACAAACAGACAAATACACCCCAAGAATATAATAGATGTGCGCACTCTATCTTCCGCCAATGTAGGATCCGACCATGGGCTGGTACTAGGAAAAATAAATATAGCAATCACCACACAAGGCAAGCGAAATACAAAAGTAGAAGAAAAGTTTAACATAGAAAGCTTAGAAGAAGAAGGTACACAAAACTTGTATAGAAAGAGACTAACAGAAAAGCTAAACAGCCATAACCTAGAGACTAAAAAGAATATAGAAGAAACCTGGAAAATTATTAAAAAATGTATCTTACAAGCAGCGGAAGAAGTTTGAGGTAAAAGAAAAGTTAACAGAAATAAACGGGAATACAAAACTCCATGGTACGACGAAAGGTTGAAAACACTAGCAAATGAAAAGAAACAAGCTTTCCTAACATTATGTTACAAACATACGAAGACTACGTGAGAATCAGGAATAGAGTAAACCAAAAATAATATCAAAAAAGAACACTGGGAGAAATTTACCAAAGATATGGAATACGACCCCTATGGATCCCAGAAAAAGGTATGGAAGATGATGAGACAAAAAAACAGAAATGAATGAATTTGTACGCGTAGATAGGTAACATTACGGAGGAACAATGGACTGAGTATTTCACGAAATTATATGGAGAAGAAGAGAAGAGACAAAGAATCATTAACGAAACTCACGATAGAGTACTAATATCAGAAAAAGAACTACAAGAACGAATAAAAAAAATTAAAAAACAGAAAAGCACCTGGTCCTGATAAGATAAACAGTGAACTGCTAAAATATGGAGGAACAACACTACGCAAATGGCTCCTAAAATTATTCGTCGATATAATAAATACCGGAGTAGTACCAGCGGAATGGAAGGAAAGTCTCCTGCTACCGATACTTAAAAAGGGAGACTCGAGAAATCCTGAAAAAATTATAGAGGCATTAGTCTGATGAATAGTACATTAAAATTGTTAACGGCAGTCATAAAAGATAAAATCGAGGAAAAAGCGAACGTGGCATATGAACAACAAGGCTTCCGGAAGAACCGCAGCACAATAGACGCAATTTTTATTATCAGACAAATAATAGAGAAGTCTATTGAATATGGAAAACCAGCATACATGTGCTTTGTAGATTTAAAAAGTGCTTTTGGAAGGGTGAAGCGAAATGACATCTTAAATTTATTACAAGCTTAACAAATAGACCATCAGATAATAAGGACAATTCATGAAATTAACAAGAACAACAAGACCAGAGTTATACTGCCAACAGGGGAAACAGAATGCATAGAACTAAAAGGAGGAATCCGCCAAGGAGACTCGCTCAGCCCATTGTTATTGAATATGGTGATGAATCAAATAATTCACGAAGTAAAAAAACGACACGGATACAAACTTAATATGAGAATATCAGTACAAAAAACTAAAAGTGATCAGTAAAGAGCCACGTAGGTGCAAACTAGAAATATACTGCAAAATTGTAGAACAAGTAATGAAATTCAATTACCTAGGAGTAGAGATCACTAGTGACAGGGATATAAGAACAGAGACCACAAGGCAAGCATCAAAAACGTCAAGAGTAATCCTAGTCGTACGAAGAAGAAGAAGGCATTTTCTTTTATTTAATAAACCAAAATAAACTAGATATTACAAAAATTACTGACTAATCGAAACAAGACTTATTTTTAGTTGTCAAAAGCATTCGTGAAATCAGATTACTATGTTAAAATTTCCCGTAATGCATTGGGGTTGTCTACTGGCATCAAAACTGGCTTCAAAAAAGGTGACAGGTACAGTAGCGGGCACTGTAGACTATCGCGAAGCTTTAAACTATATTTTCTATATCTTTAAAATATAAATAATATTTTTAAAATTTACTAAAGTCATTTTATTATTTATATTTTACACAAATTATATTATATTAAAATAATTCAATAAATTATTATCTTTTCTAGTAGCTCTACCTGCTGCCGTAACAACAAAGCATACGTTGTTTACTTCTGACAGACCCGTCAAAGTCAGACTAAATATTAAATTATTCATAAAATTAATTTGATATTTGATCAATAATTTGATAGTAAATTTAATTATTATATAAAATAAATAAAAATAAAATTTGACCGGTATTTCATGACGCTACTCCTAACGCCTCCTCGTGGCGCTTCTTCTCTGCCGCTCAGAAATTTACTATAGAGAAAAAGTAATATAACGCTAGTATAGAAGCGATAGAGAAAGGTTTCAGAAAATTGTAAACATGATGACGGTCAACGTCTGAATCCGGACACGGCACCTAAAGAAGAAGATAGAAGCTTGGCTTTATTAAGACATTGGGCAGCCATAAAAAAGCCTTTTGTGATGTTACATTACCATCTTTGAGTTATTTTTATAAAAATAAACTATTGATTATGCTTATCTACAGGTATTGAGTGCCTTAGCGCACAAATATCACAACTAAGAATTATTATGCACCCGATTTTTAAGTTATTAAAAAGTATACATTTTTTTGTTAAAATAATGTATCATTAATATTTTTTTACAAAAATAGCGCTAACGTGAAGAGCAAAAAAGTTAAGTGCAAATTTATGCAACATATGTAGCATATGTGGCGCCCTCTACCATCTACATCAAAGTATGCATCAAATTATAATTTCTCATACTCAAGAGCGCCCAGTTGTAAATTTTTATACAAAAATGTTTATAAACATGAAAGTTAGAGCGAAAAATAAAATTTTAAGTTTCCATTTTAACGTCCTGTATCTTTCTTAATATGAACATTTTATTAAAGCAAATTGGCATAAATCGTAATATTTTAAAGTGTAGAATCTACTGTTTTTTTTTTGTACAATTACTTAAGGACCACCCTGTATATACAGACGGATATACGTTAAGATATTTCGGCGCAAGAGTAAACAAAAAGAATAACTAAGAAGAATCAAAAACAGGAAAATACAATACTTGGGTCATGTGTTAAGAGGTGAAAAATATAAATTATTTCAAATGATATATCTTAAGGTAAAGTACAGGACAAAAGATCAGTAGGAAGATGCCGGAACTTGTGGCTGAAAGACCTGAGGAGATGGTTTGACCGCTCATTCGAAGAAATGTTTCGAGCAGCAGTTTCCAAAGCTACAATTGCTAACCTTCGAAAGTAGACGGCGCAATAAGAAGAAGATGGCATTTTTTTACAATACTGATCACGGATTTATTTCACCCTTTATTCTTTCGCTTCATCGTATTACTCTTCTTTTATAAATTCAAACATATAATTTACGGCTGATATTAAAAGAAGTGGGCGTGCTAAAGCAGCTGCTTTCCTTTACAACTACAAGTGCTTGAGTTACTCCTGTTGCAAAATTGACACTTGTTCTCTTAACTTTTCTATTTCATATTTACTAAACGCTAATTGCTCCTTCAAATAAACAACTTTAGATTCCAGACTATCTTTTTTCTTTCTGTGGTCACTTGTGGGAAATCAATTTCTTAGAGTCCTATATCTACTATTATTTCTAGTAGGACTGGGTGAAGGGCTTATGGATGTCGATCTCGGCGACCTTCTGACCTCATTCTTTGGTTCTTCTTTCCTTGTCTGGGATCGACTTTATTAACGTGGACCAGCCAAAATGGAGAATACAAGAACCAAATCGACTACATATTGATTAGAAACACATGGAAGACATGCTTTTCAAACATAAAAACTAGACCAAGAGCTGAATGTAGATCCGATCATAAATTGTTATGGGCTTGCTTCAAGATTAAGCTAAAAAGAACAATTCCGCAATAAAATCAAAACAGGCTGGAGATTTTAAATCCGAAAACATTTAGAGATGCATTAAAGGAAACTAGTATGTTGAACACACAAGACAACCCAGAAGAAATGTGGAAAGGTTTCAGAAATGCCATAGAAACCTCTGTAGAAAGAATCGGAACCGAAAAAAGATCATCAAGAGAAAACACTGGATGACAGACAAAACGCTGCAACTTCTCGAAGAGCGAAGGAGAATCAAATCTCTCATATATCAAAAGGACAGCGACAAAAACGAATTAGCAAGGTTAAATAAAGAAATTAAAAGAGCATGTAGGGATGATAAAAATAAACATATAAATGAAGAATGCGAAGAACTAGAGAGTTATGCAAACCGGTATGAATCTCATGAGTTATATAACAAAGTCCGATATCTATCCAGGGAATTTAAAGCAATCACACAAACAATAATGGATCAAAACCAACATATTATAAATGACAAGAAAGGGATTACGAAAGTATGGAGAAAATATTGTCAAAGTCTATATGCAGATGATCCCCAGAATGCAAATCACGACGAGTTCACTGCAGAGAGAGAACCAAACATTCTAAAGCCAGAGCTAGAAAAAGCAATCAAAAAGTTAAAAAAATAGAAAATCTCTTGGCGCAGACCAGATCACGGCAGAAGTTTTAATAGAGACTGGAGATGTTGGAGTAAATGTTATGGATATGATCTGCAAAAAGATTTGGGAAACCGGAGAGTGGCCCAACGACTGGACAACATCCACTTTCATCCCTATATTCAAAAAAGGAACTCAGCTAGATTGCAGCAACTATAGAACGGTAACCCTAATATCCCATGCAAGCAAGGTAAGACTAAAAGCTTTTCTATTGTCTCAGATATCAAAAGAACAAGCGGGATTTGTCCCAGGAAAAGGCACAAGAGAACACATCCCTAATGTCAGACAGCCAATCGAAAAAACTCGTGAATTCAATACTCCTATGCTTATGTGCTTAGTAAGTAAAGTTAAGGAGGCTTAGTTAAAGTAAAGGATAGATTGCTTAAACAAATACAACAGAGATATTTGCAGTATTTTGGACACATTGCTAGAAGAACAGGTACGATGGAAAAACTGATAGTCGAGGATAGAGTTGAAGGAAAGAGACCTAGGGGAAGATCTGCAAGCCGTTGGGTAGATCAAATAAAAATATTGAGTAACCAAGGGTTACATGAAGCCGAACACCTAGCCCAGGACAGGGAAGGATGGAGGGAAAACGTGAAAAAACTGTAAATGCCTGATGGTGTCAACACATCCCAAAAGGGATTAGGACTGAGGAGGAGCATATATATATATATATATATATATATATATATATATATATATATATATATATATATATATATATATGAAAATTACCAAGTTCTCGTCGGGAAGAACCGCGTTGAGAATTTAATACTCGATGTTTCGGCACCCATTCATCATCATCATTTTGGCTTTACAACCCTGTGTGGGTCCTAGCCTCCCCAAGAATTTTTCTCCAGTCGTCCCTATCCATCGCCTTCCTCCGTCAAGCACGTATTTCCATATTTCTCATATCTTGGTCTATGTTATCTAGGAATCTTGTTCTGGGTCTTCCTCTTCTTCTTTGACCAATAGGTCTATCAAGGAGCGTTTTTCTAGCTGGGTCGGTTTGCTCCATCCGCATTACATGGCCTACCCACCTCAGACGTCCTATCTTTATGTGTTTTACGATATCTGGTTCCTGGTATATCCTATAGAGTTCGAAGTTGTATCGTCTTCTCCAGACACCATTTTCATTTACCGCTCCATAGATGCGCCTTAGTATTTTTCTTTCGAAACATCCTAACATGTTTTCATTGCTTTTTGTTAAAGTCCAGGTTTCTGAACCATATGTTAGGACTGGGCGTATTATTGTTTTGTAGAGTTTTACTTTTGTATTTCTTGATATAACTGTAGATTTAAAAAGGAGATTAAGCCCAAAATAGCATCTATTAGCCGTGCAAATTCTGCGGTTTATCTCTGCGGTAGTGTCATTTTCAGTATTGACGAGCGTTCCCAGGTATACAAATTCGTTAACTGCTTCGATGACGTCATTTTCTATAACAAGTGGCCGTAGTGTTTGTGGTTGCGTACCTATTTTCATGTATTTTGTTTTGTTGGTGTTTATTATTAAACCCATTTTTGTAGCCGCTTCCTTTAATGCTACGTACGCCTCTCGTGCTGCGTTTTCCGTTCTCATAACAATATTGATATCATCAGCATATGCTAAGATTTGCACAGATTTGTTATATATTGAACCGGTAGTTGTGATTTGTGACGTACGTATTACTTTTTCCAGAGCTAGATTGAATAGTATACAGGAGAGTGGGTCTCCCTGACGTAGCCCGTTATTTGTTTTAAAAGGTTCAGAGAGTTCCCCCTGGATTCGTACTTTGCATTCAACTTTTTCAAGGGTTAGTTTGGTTAAACTTACCAACTGATTTGGTACTCCTAGGTCTATCATTGCTCTAAACAATTCTCTTCTATTTACAGAGTCGTAGGCTGTCTTGTAGTCTATAAATATGTGGTGCGTGTCTACACCGTATTCCAGTGTTTTCTCTAGAATTTGTCTTAGGGTTGAAATCTGATGAATTGTTAATTTACCACCTCTGAAACCAGCCTGGTATTGTCCTATTATTCGCTCAGCATATGGTACCATACGATGGCATACTATATTGGAGAATATTTTATACGCTGCATTTAAGAGCGTAATTCCTCGATAGTTAGAGCATTCAAAGATATCACCCTTTTTGTGTATTGTGCAAAGTATTCCAATATTCCAATCATTGGGAAGGGACTTCTGTATCCATATTTCTTTTATAAGTTGCTGTAGGGCTATTATGATATCGTGGCCACCTTCTTTATATAATTCCGCTGGGAGATTATCTATTCCGGGTGATTTGTTTCGGCACCCATTTTGAAGCCATTATCAAGAGTGATACGGTTCCGTTCGAGTTCGTGGTCTCAATTTGCCTACTCCCCTCACTCGTGACGTACCAGTATCGTGTTCTGTAGAAATTCAAGAACCGTCAAACGACACTGAGGGCTCAATCTGCCTACTCGTTATTGTCAGGGTCAGTCGATTGTTTCCACATCGGTTACTTTTTCTTGCAGCTCTTGAAAAAGACTGTAAACAAATTCACAATCTCGAGTAATAAAAAATAGTCTTCTAAGAGCCGTCTTATTGACTTCAAACCCACATAAACTCAAACTTGTTGTTTCCAAACGATTCAAGAAAGTACTTCTTGTTTATATATATTCTCTTCTGTTCTATATATATATATATATATATATATATATATATATATAATATATATATATATATATATATATATATATATATATATATATATATTGTTTTTCTTAAATATTACAGCTCCAGAAATTTTGGCGACAGAACCATATGGGCATGCGGTAGATTGGTGGAGTCTTGGTGTTCTAGCTTGTCTTATGCTGACTAATAAGGTAAGTTAGCTGTTTTTATTTAATCTTTTTATACACAATTTTTGAAACTTTCTTAGAATATATTACTAAGTAAGTAATAGAATATCTTCATTTGCTACGAACCTAAAAGGATTTCACAAAGGACATTCACATAAAATAGAAAATAGTGTGTCACTTCGTATAGTTTTAGTATTTCTTACTTCACATTTCAATAGATAAATCGTTTACATTTTATGTATCAAATGTGCTGAAGGAGAACGTAGACTTGTATAAATCGCAAAGTTCTTGTCCCTGAGTGTAGAATACAGAAAGAAGAAAAGTCAAAGTCCTTCGGAATGTTGCACGGTCGGTAGTTCGAGTTGAGTCGAAGGCAAAAGGCAGAAGCGGTCGATATTCATCTAAAAAAATCAAATGCCATTCGCCGGTTATCTCGCCGCAATTCGCGATTTAGCCGAGCTTTTTAGTAGATGTAGTTATTACACATTTATGAGGACATTTTTTCGATTGGCCTTATATACAGTACGGAGTTCGATAAATACTGAATATATATTTAATATCTTCTACTCCTACTTCTTAAATTATTGGCCTGTAATTATTAGAAAATGTTTTTCCTCAATTGTACTGTTGAAATTTAGGTAAAATTCAGTTACTTTTTTAGCAGATGTCTTGATAAATGAAATAAAGTGATTAAATGTAAAATGAAAATAAACATAAAAGTATAAAATAGATATATACTCAAGGGAAGTAAGTTTTTCTCGTAACTTTGAAATAATTAAGTTACGGCATTGATTATAAACCACCCATTACGGGTCGACCATTAAATTTCATTCAAATCAATTTAATAGATTTCGCATAATAGTTTTGCAATCTATTTTTTTTAATTGAAATTCTTTAAAATCTTGTACAACAAAAACTAAACCATATAGAAGTTTGCCAATTTTTTTACGTATAAAAGAGAACTTCACCTATCCCACGCACTTTATAGAATTGACCTCAAATTATTTGGGTGACATCAGGAATTTTTTAAAATTTAAACAATTTTTATATCTCTTTATAATGTTATTATTTAAAAAATCTTTGCTTAAACAAATTAAAAGTTTTTTGTGATAGATCGGAGAGAATGGGGAAATGACAGTCACTTAAAGAGAAAATACTGTAAGTGATTTTTACTAATGTTTGTATTTTGAGAACGATTTCCGAAGTGGAAATTGAAACGTCAATAAACGTATTTTAACAATTTACTAATGTTTGTATTTTGAGAACGATTTCCGAAGTGGAAATTGAAACGTCAATAAACGTATTTTAACCTTTAATTGTGGCTTATTCCCATTTAAATATAAATTAATTTAAAATGCCACAAGAAAATAGCTTCAGAACTGTAAGTGATGTATTAAATAATATTTTATTAGGTTTCCAGTGAAATGTGTCCGTTTGTTATTTGGCTATGTTATATTCTAATTGATTTCGTAAAGCGCCAATGATGTTTTTTCATGATAAAAATCAAAAAAGCTGATTGACCCGTATTACCCTATGATGTCGGGTAATGTCGGCCAGGGTATGGGAAAATGGCGGTCTTAGATTAGAATAGCTCAATAAGAACAGTGATACATTAAATTTCATTTATTATTAATTATTACATATTAACACATAACAAAAATAAATGAACATAGCAAATAATTAGAATATTATTTTACCATAACTCAGCTTTTCAAACTTAATAAGTTTTCCCACAATGTCATGTTTACTGATAAAACTCATGTCGCCTACTTCTGGGAAAACAAATATGTGGCCTTGACCTTTATATGCACGCATAAACTTTACTGAAATAGAGTTCTTCCTCAGTTCAACCACTTCAGCCGGAAAATTATTCTTTGTTTTTTCATTTGAAACTGTCAAAGAAGAAAGTCACTTACGTTAATTTGTTGCGGTAGATCTTCCAGGCTAAACCCTTTCGGTAGATTATCTTTAAAGTTCGCAGTCATCGAAGTACACTAAGTCGCTGTCTCCAGATTCCTGACATAAATCGCTCTTATTTGGACAGTCAACCTCAGAATCAGATGAATCAAATACTTTTGTTTTAACATAATTTCTAACTTTAAGAGCACATTATTTCAAAGTTTGTTCTCGTTATTTCAGTTTTAAACGCTCTTTACGAAACGAAGTTTATAGGATATGTTCCAGTTCATAAAAATCCAGAGATTGGTTTAGCAACCGTGGCAACATTTCTATATGCTTTGTTAAAGAGTTCCGCAATCTTATAAACTGTAATCCTTTCGGTTGGATGACTTTTCATAAAAAGATCAGATTCCCTGTTATACTCCTTATTAAGAGGTCACAAGAAAACGACATCGAGAGGCTGCAGGCGTTTTCTTTGCAATACTCTTAAGCTTCTAGGATGATATGGCTACCATAGTTGTCTAAAATTAGTAAAACTAGTTCAGTTTCACTGGGGTTGGCATACTTTTTAAAACCATTTTTTAAAAATGTTTTAACCACTGAATAAAAAGTTCCCCATTAGTTCAGCCGTTTTTGGAACATTTGTAAAGAGATCCAGGTGGTCCTTGTACTTCCAGAAGTGGTATCATTCGTTGTTTTTTATAAATAAAAGAAGGGGGGACATAATTCCCTGTAGCGTTGAATGCACAAATAACTCTAGTGGTTTGCCCCTTTCACCAGACCTATTCTCTTTTGCCCATTTGCTGCTAAATTTTTGTTGGTGTCTTCAACGGTTGTAACATCTGGTTCGTCCTATTATAAGGACGAATATATATATATATATATATATATATATATATATATATATATATATACATATATATATATATATATATATATATATATATATATATATATATATATATATATATATATATAGATATATATATATATATATATATGATATTTTGTCCTGATATTGAATTTCAATCTACATCTACAAGGTCGTGCACAGTATCTCAAGAAAAATTTTTATCGAATGAAACGAACAAAAAAAAATTTAATGCATCAATGCTCCCACCGACTGAATCTGCAGCCCTTCAGCACCGCTTTAGGGTTTATTAACAAGTTCAGCAATGGCTTGGTAATGAATTAGACCCAAAAGGGGTTCGGAAGAAAACAGGTTTAGAGCCAATACAAACTACAGATATATTTTTACCTGATTGATTTTTACCTATTTGAAAAAAATTAACTGTAAGTGTTTGAAAGAATGTTTTAAGTCATGTGGTTGCATTAGGCACGGTTTGAAGTGTACTGATTACTGCTTTAGCTACCACGGGCAAACTTACAACAATTCACAAAGTAATATTATTGATCTTGAAGAAGAAAATACTGATTCTGCTATTAACTTTCATGAAATTAATTTAGAATTAAATTATGAAAATTTTGAAAATAATGTTCAACTTCGAGATGAATATAAAATATGAAATATGAAATATTCTTTTAATTTCTTACTTCTCATTTAATGTCTGTATTTTGCTAGTTATTTTTCATGCACTTTTTAACTTAAACCTGCTTAGAATAAATATATGATGACTAGAAAAGAATTGATCGAGAGTAGTGAATCGATGTCATGAACAGCTATTTCGTGACGCTACCCGTGATGACGCCTTCTTGTAGCGCTAATTTCGTGACGAAGCCATCTTGTGGCGCTAGTTCCGTGACGCTCGCCTCAACATTTTACTATAGAGAAAAAACTAATACAACGCCAGTATAGAAGCTTCGCTTGAAAAAGTGTACAACAAATGAAAAAATATGTAGTGTTATTTTGTTGTAAATAAATAAATTTATTTATAACAAAATTAAAGCATCTTTCGGAATTTGTTAATGCATTATCTAGATGTCTTTATTCGAGTTACATCGGATTAAAAAAACAAAGAAGAACATTGCTTCATTGGAAGCCTAAAAAATACAGTTTTTTACTTACCTACTATTTAAATGGGAATAAGCCACAATTAAAGGTTAAAGTACGTTTATTGACGTTTCAATTTCCACTGCGGATTTCAATTTGAAACGTTAATAAACGTACTTTAACCTTTAATTGTGGCTTATTCCCATTTAAATAGTAATTACTTTAACATGCCACAATTGAACTTTTCAATTTTCTTCAACCTAGTTGTCTTGGTATTTTTCACGCGCAATATCGATCGATTTTATTATTAATAAATTTTTATCAAGAAAGAGCTCCGGAGGAGAGATGTATTGGTTCAAAGATTACCATCCTATTTAGGCGGGTGGCGTTTATTAAAAAAGGTTAATCAAACATGGTCAAAAATTTTCCGTGGCAACCTATTTATTTATAATTATTTTTATTCAAATTATAAAAAATTAATTTTTTCGCTTCAAAACCGCTTTTTCAGTAATTTGGGTTATTAAGAGAAATTAAGGCAACCAAAAAGAATGAAATAACACTTATAATGGGAGATTTCAACGCGAAAAAAGAACGAGGCAAAACAGGAAAGGTAGTGGGAAATTTCGGACTTGGTGAAAGAAACGAAAGAGATCGTCTAGTTCAATTTTGCCAAGAACACAACCTAGTACTTACTAACACTCTCTTTAAGCTCCCGCACCGTAGACACCGTAGGTAAAATAATCAGAAATCAAATAGATTATATCGCTGCACCAATCAGGTTTAGAAACTCCATCAAAGCCGTAAAAACGTACCCGGGTGCGGACGTAGCATCAGACCTCAATCCGGTGGTATGTAAGTTTGAAGTAAAGTTAAAAAAGCCAAATGCAAACAACAGGCCCGAAACGCTAGATATTAGGAAGCTTTCCAACATAATATTAAACAACAGATGCAGGAGAATTTAAATACCGAAATATCAAAAATCCTTAAAAATAACAATGAACCGCTGGAAAAGTGGAGTGAAATTAAAGAAGAGATTAGGACTTCAAGCTCTAAGTTTTTACTACCTGATAAGAGAAAAAAGAAAGACTAGATGACTGCAGAAATCCTTGACATGATGGAAGAGAGACGGATATATAAAACTAAAGATACTGCCAAATACCGTGAAACCCATAGACGAATTAGAGCTGAGATAAGAAAATCTAAAGAGAAATGGTTCTCGGAGAGATGCGAAGAAATCGAACAGTACGAAAAGGTATACGACTATCACAATATGCATAAGAAGATAAAGGAACTCACAACAAAGAAAAGCTACAATATTTTATCGAAAGGGCTATGCGATGATAATGGAAATCTACAACTAGACCCCGACAAAATAGTTAGAATCTGGGAAACTTATGTGGAACAACTGTTTAATGATGACCGTCCTAGTGGGTATACACTGAGCAATGATGATACTGGCCCTTCTATTCTAAAATCAGAAGTGGAGAATGTTATAAAGGGTCTTAAAAATAACAAAAGACCAGGCAACGATAACATATACGGGGAAGTATTGAAAATGCTGTGCAAAACAAACAGTCAATTTCTAGACTCACTCGTTAGACTCTTTAACAATATTTATAACAGCGGGGAGTTTCCTGAAGACTGGCTAGAGTCAACTTTTGTTGCCATACCGAAAAAACCAAAAGCAATATCTTGTGATCAACATCGGATGATAAGTCTAATTAACCACATTTCGAAGGCATACACCAAGGTTATTTACAACAGAATAAGCAAAAATGCGAGGATAACATTGGAGATTCGCAGTTTGGGTTTCGGAATTCTCTTGGGACAAGAGAAGCACTTTTTAGTCTACAGGTACTTATCCAGCGCTGCAGAGATATGAACAAAGACGTGTACATATGCTTTATAAACTACGCAAAAGCATTCGATAACGTAAAGCACGAAAAGATAATTGAAGTTCTCCATAAGATCGGAGTCGACTACAGAGACATTCGAACAATAGCGAGTCTCTATTGGGGCCAAACAGCTAAAGTGAAAGTAGGATCTACATTTACCAATAAAATTGAGATCAAGAAAGGGGTACGACAGGGCTGTATCTTGTCTCCTATTCTCTTTAATATATACTCAGAAGAAGTATTTAAGACAGCGCTGGAGGAAAGCACAGAAGGCATAAAGATAAATGGAGAAATAATTAATAACATAAGGTATGCTGATGACACTGTGATTCTAGCAAGTAGCATGGAGGAACTGAGTTGCCTCCATCCATGAGTAAGATACAAAAAGCAAGTGCACAATACGGACTCAGACTAAATATCACAAAAACCAAATGGATGTTAGTAAGCAAAACCCAACAACCACCACAGCAACTGATATTAGACAATGAAAGAATTGAACACGTGGATTCGTACATCTACTTGGGAACAACAGTTAACTCAAATTGGGATCAAGCGAAGGAAATACGTATAAGAGTAGAAAAGGCAAGAGCATCGTTCGCTAGCATGAAGCAAATTTTCACCTCTAAAAGCCTCACCCTACCTCTCAAAATTCGACTTCTGAAATGTTATGTATTCCCGGTTTTGTTATATGGAATGGAGGCGTGGACAATGACCGCAACATTGATGAAAAAAGTAGAGGCCTTCGAAATGTGGGCTTACCGACGTATATTACGTATATCCTGGACTGAGCACGTGACCAACGAAGAGGTACTATGCCGGATAGGTAAAGAGAGAGAGGTAGGAATAAGTATAAAGAAAAGAAAGTTGGAATACTTGGGTCACGTTATGAGACATAATAAATATAGAGTACTACAACTGATCGTCCAAGGGAAAATAGACAGCAGAAGGGGTCCAGGGAGGAGAAGACACTCGTGGCTCCAAAACTTGCGGCAATGGTTCGGATTGTCATCTGCTGAACTATTCAGATCTGCCGCAAACAAAGTCAGAATAGCCATGTTGATTGCCAACGTTCGGAACGGACAAGGCACATGAAGAAGAAGAAGAGAAAATTTATTCCCGTCATTTTTTTTTGTAAAATGCTTACTTTAAGCGTAAAATTTTAGTTTTTCGAGTCCATTTTTCGAGATGAAATCCTAAGTCAAGTAGTTTCAAAATGCGCAATTCTATTTTGATTTTATAAATGAGTTGATATCGATATTAATTTTTCCGTCCACCATCCATTTTGTTTTCTTTGCGTTGATTGTTAAGCCCTTTTCAGTGCATTCGTTGTTTACAGCATTTAACAGGGTTTGAAGATCTTCTAGAGTCTCTGCCATTATGGCGGTGAATTATGAATGTTCTTTTGAAAAACACTTTTACAAAGCACAAACACTCAAAATAAGCTCAAAATGTGAGAGCTTGTTGACAGAAAAATTCTTGTTTGCTTCTTTTTATATCAGCATTTACAGTATGTAGTTCTATGTAGTTGTTAATACAGCTTAAAAGCCCCATTATTTTTTCGTAAAAATGCATGATAGATTCCGCTGAACCTTTTCTCAAATTTACTAGGTCCCTTGTAAGCTAGTTTTCTTCTCTCTGATCTCCAAAATTTTGAATTAATGCATTTTTTATTTCATCCCAAGTTTCACATCCATATATAGATATTACTTCTTTTGCTCTACCTGTTAATTTACTTATAATACCGTGAAGCAAAAATTGATTTTGTTTATTAGCTGCATTAAGTCTATCATAATAATGGTTTAGAAGTAATGTCGAAACTTTAAGAAATTCATGAAGTTCATTTGTATTTCCGTAAAAATTTGGAAGAATACATAAATTTTTTCGGCAAATTGTGGAACTGCCATATTTTCAAAATTATCTGTATTTATATGTGATACTCTTAAATTATTTTCAAAATTATCTATATTTATAGGTGATACTCTTAAATTATTTAATCTTTTTATCAAATCTATCTCTTCGCAGTTATTTAATTTAAATTAGCTTCTAAATCTAACTCAAAGTCATCTAAGGACTCCGAGGAGTCTGACATATAATCTTTTTCAATAAATATATATTTATCTTCTTAATTATAAGTAATAAAATTCGCTCAAGACAAAGATGATGCTGCTGTGCATTCCTTCGATCTTGATAACTTCTAACTTCTAATTCCCTCGGGTGAACTCCCTGCAGGCGGTTTCTCTTAGGCTGGTTCTTGGAATAGTGGACAAACACTTAAAAGTGACGAGGACCTTCAAAGACTCTTCCATATCCTTACTGACTCTGCGCCAATTATGAATGTTCTTTTGAAAAACACTTTTTTAAAAACTACAAACACTCAAAATAAACTTTTATTTACATTAGCAAAGATTTTAGTTACGATTCAAAATATATTATTTAGACTTCAAATACAAATATACTGTCAGACTAAATAAACTAATGCCAGACTAAAAAAGTTGGTTTTACAATGCTTTATTTATAATCATTACATTTGCTGAATTTGCTGTTTTAGTAAGTCGCAATTGATGTTGCAAGGCTCCGGAATATTCGGTGCTGATAGGCGGTAACTTCTTATTGAATTCGCGTGGTTGAATGTACTGGATTCTAGCGGTCATTGTACTATAACTACTCCATCCTCTGAAGAAGTTTTGTGAGGGGCGAACAAAACTTTTGCATTGTCTTCTTCTGGGGTTTCGTTGCTAGAATTTTGTACCTGTAACATATATAAGCCAGATAATTTTAATAAAGATATATACAGGTGTTTTTCAAAAATGGTTTGTCTGTCTCATTGTCTCAAGATCTTCTTCCCGAGAGGGTTTATGGAGTTTGTCTAAGGGGATGCGATCTATCCTGAATGGTTTGAATTTCTGTGGTCCTAATTTTTGGAAATCGCCAGCAGTTTATCTGGGATGGTTATTCTTGAATATATATATATATATATATATATATATATATATATATATATATATATATATATATATATATATATATATATATATATATATATATATATATATATATATATATATATATATATATACAGGGTGACTCACCATTAACGAGACGGAAGATTACAAAGAAACGGTAAAAGATTTTTAAAAAATTTTAAATTTAGAATTTGAACGTTGATAAGGGCTACATTTTAAAATTATTTTGAAATATACAGGGCATCCCAATAAAGTGCGGCTTATCAAAGTTATATTTTTTCTTCTGGGACACCCTATATTTTATTACATTTTCTAATTTTCAGCAAAAAATTAGGTATAGTTTCATAAGACTTCTCTATACCTATGTACAGAGTGTTCTGAGTTATGTGGAATATTCTTAAAATGTAAAGCTTTAAACGAAGACTCATTCCTAACCTATTTAAAAAATTCTAATAAAATTGGTTATACCTCTAAATAGTTGGATATTGGTTGAATGTATTTAATGATTAATTATTAAAGATTTATTTACAGGGTGTTCAAAATTTGCAGTTTTATTATTAGATTATTCAATGTGTAATATAAGGCTTATTTTAAATGGAACACCCTGTATATTAATGAATTAATATATTAAAAAAATGTTCCACTTTCGAATGGTATATGGATGTCCTAGAACTAGGAGTGATAGATTTTAAAATTTAGATATTTTATAATTTAAAATTTTCTTTTCGATTTCAAAATATTTATAGTTGTTACTCTCGATTTTTAAACCCATCATTTTGACATATTTGTTATAAATGAAACCAATATAGTTGTAAACAAATGTGTATACTTTATACATTTACTTGCTGATACACAACGAATCAGAAAGAATTTTAATAAAACAAATAATACAAAATAATATAAAATGAACATAAGTTCAAGAACAAAATAAACCACAACTTACTACATTATAAGCAAAAAATTTTTTGTTTAAAGAAGACTCATTAACGGCTTATTTAAGCAATTATAACAAATTTTCTCTTACCGCAAAATAGTTGGGTAATGGTTAAATTTATTCCATTATTGATTAATAAACATTTATTTACATAGTGTTAAAAACTTAGTTTCAATTTTGGATTATTCAATATCTAATATGAGGCTTATTTTAAATGGAACACCATGGATAATAATTAATCGTAATACTAAAAATAGTTTCCTCTTTTGAATGGTATAAAGATGTCCTATACTTAAGTCTCATAGTTTTTGCGTAATTTACAATTATTTAAACTCTTCATCGGTATATTGATTTTAAAACAAAAGATATAGTTAGTTAATGTCATTGTATGGCATTGTCATTTTCTGACATTACAATCTTGTAATTGTCAAAATATAAACATTCGTGTGTAATATTTAACTTTCATTGTTCCTAAAAATGAAGAATTACGCTACCCATGAAAGAGTCGACATGGTACTTTGCATTGGAGAATGTTTGAAAAATTGTTTAGTTTCTAAAATTGTTCAATAGCTTCTAAAGCTTATGCTCAAAAGTATCCTGATAAGACACCCACAAAAGGAAGTTTTTGAGAGATTGCTTAATAGATTCCTGCTACAGGTAATGTTGCATACGAAAAGGTAAATAAAAATAAACCATTTATTGGTGACAACGTTAACGAACTTAATGTCCTGTTTTATGTTACGAAAACCCAAATATTAGTACAAGAAAAATTTCGGGTGCATTAGGAATTAGTCAAACTAGTGTATGTAGAATACTTAAGACCAAGCACTTTCATCCGTATCACATTCAACTTCACCAGCATTTGACAGAACAAGATTATGGTAACCGTTTAAATTTTTGTTTATGGACTTTAGATAAAGTTGGAGAAGATCCTGATTTTTTTAAAAATGTAAAATTTACAGACGAATCGACTTTTCATAATAATGGTCTAGTAAATAGACATAATTTCCATTATTATGACACAGAAAATAAACATTTATTTCGTACTGTTGATCGCCAATTCCGATGGAGCTAATGTATGGGCGGCATTATGGGCGAGTACGTTATCGGCCCGTATTTTTTTGATGGACATCTTAATGGAACAAATTTCTTAAATTTTTTAAAACAAGATTTTTGGACACTGCTTGAGAACCTTCCACTTAGCCTACGAACAAAAATGTGGCTCCAGTTGGACGGAGCTCCTGCTCATTTCTCACGTGATATTAGGAAATATTCGGTGCTGATAGGCGGTAACTTTTTATTGAATTTGCGTGAGGAATATACTGGATTCTAGCTGTCATTCTACTATAACTGGTGTCATCTACGTATCTAATGTTGTTAATAATTTCACCACCGATTTTAATACCTTCGCGACAAATATTTAATGCTTTCCCAAAAACTGGTTCAGCGTAGGCATCGGGGACATAACACATCCCTGTCTGACACCACCCTTAATAGAAACTTTAGCTGAAACCTCTTATCCACCTTAACAATAGGTCTGATTGTAGTAAATATTTTTTAGCAATCTTATATCATACGTGTCCAGACTAACGGAGTCTACGCATTGAAATAGTAATGTAAGTGGTGCTCTATCAAAGGCTTTTTCGAAATCTATAAAACATACGTAAATATTTTTTCTAAACTCTATACTCTTGTGTAAGAGTATTTACATGCAAAAGAGCTTCCAGAGTACCCATACTGTTTCGGAAACCAAAGTACTCATCACCAGTTATCCCCCACAAAGTTTATATATGCGACAATGCAATATTTTTATAAACATTTTGAGCGTGTGACTCATTAAACCGATAAATTGATAGTCGCTACACTGTCTGGCATTCCTTTTCTTGGGAATAGTTATAAATATTGATTCTAATTTGCCTCTGCTGTATATCTTGTTAACGAAGGATGTGGTAATCGCAATACTCTCATTATCTAATAGTTGTAACAATTCTACAGGTATTTTGTCAGGACCAGAAGCCTTCCTTCGTTCCGCTTGATCGATGGCTTTCTGATCTAGGATTAGAATCGATGGGCCCGTATCTCGGTTAGATGTTATTTCTTGGTAGATTCTTTGGCCATCTTTAAATAATGCTATTCTGTAATTTTCCCATTCGATACAGCACTCTTTAATATCACTTAAAATTCTACCACCAGAGTCTTTTGACTATTAATTCTTTTAGTTTTTTTTTATGCAAATGGAGGCTGTCGTGTTGTTGCTTCAGTTTCTCAATTTCTAAACAGGATTCTTGTCTCCATCGATCTTCTGCTACTTAATTCTTTATGTATTTCATTGCATTTTCTCTGTTTATAGATCTGTACTGCATCCTAACGTCTATTAGATTTAAGAAGTCTTGTGTGATCCAGTCATTTTTAACTGTTCGTTAGATTTCGTAGAACTTGGTTAAATTCTTGAGAAATCTTATTTACAGTGCATGGGTCTTGGAGTGCATCTAGTGATATTTTGGATGTTTTCTGATTTTTACAGACTCTCTTTAGCTTAACTGTGATTGTAAAGCACACTAGAGTATGGTCTGCCCGAATATCGTCACTTGAGTAAGTCTTGACCTATTTTGTGCAATTTTTAAATCGTTTATTGACCTATGTAATCAATTTGATTTCTTAAAATATTGTCTTTCTGATCAATTGGAGACTTCCGAGTATATAGTCTACGTTTTGGTAGACAAAACCATATATTTATAATTACAAATTTACTGAAAGAGAAGAAAGCCTTGATGGAAAAGAAAATGCAAAGGCATGGGAGTACCGGTACGGAACGAATACCTATATACGTTAAGCTTTGCAGACGATCAAGTAGTGATTGCACAAGACCAAGACGACCTCAGCTACATGATGAAGAAACTACAAGAAGAATATACCAAGGCTGGCCTAGATATTAACCTTGCGAAAACAGTACCTATCTACAAGTGAAGAAGACATAGAAGATCTACAGATTGATGACAAAGTAACAATCAAAGGAAAAGATAAATTCAAATACTTGGGGTTTATAATCACGAAAAAGGCAACAACAGAGGAAGAAATTACACAAAGATTAAGACAAACAAGAACAGCAATCTGACAACTTAACTCAGTATGGTGGGATAGACACCTAAATATGAAGACAAAAACACAGATTTATAAAACATTAGTGCGAAGTATTATGACATATGGGGCTGAAAATTGGATCATAAACAAGAAAAACAACAGTAAGATAGTAGCAACAGAGATGGAATGCCTGCGAAGATGCTGCAGAGTAACAAGAATGGATAGGAGAAGTAATGACGAAATATAGCAAAGAACATCAATAGAAACAAACATACTAACATATATAGAACGAAAAAGACTAAAGTGGTATGGACATGTAAGAAGAACTAGCGACAGCAGATGGATAAAGGGAATAACCGAATGAAGCCCCATAGGAAGGAGGAAAAAAGGACGACCCCGAAAATCTAAACGATGGAGAATGGGACAACAGAGAGAGATGGAAACGGTTGAGCGAGGGAAGGCAGTGAATACTGTAGAATCCCTGAATATATATATATATATATATATATATATATATATATATATATATATATATATATATATATATATATACAAATTTACTGCATCAACCGTTCTCCTCTTTCATTTCGTTGTACTAGACTTAACTTTCCAGTAATTTGAGAGTACTTTCTGATTCCACTTTTGCATTGAAGTCCCCCATCCCCAGGATAAGACTAATTTCGTGTTTTTTTGTCATAGCTAAGGCTTCTGATACAATTTGGTAAAATGTTTCAATCACGGTATTCTCTTTGTCTGCAGTTGGTGCGTAAACTTGTATTATATTTATATCTATTAGGAATGGACAAATTTCCTTAGAGACTTTGCAAGCGATTTCTTTAGTATGGCCGCTCCGCCGTTTTGATGTGACTCATCGTTTGTCTCCTTTGTTTCGCAGACTCCTAATACAGACATATCGAGTTTGCTTATTTCTCAGGCAGGCAGGCTTTCCTGCTTCATATAACGTTTTAAGATTCCACGAGCATTAATTTTTTTATGTTTATTTAATTTTAGTTTATTTTTATAGCGATTTCGCTTGTTGGCGACCGGGGAAGGAGCTTTATGATCTTCCTCTGCCGGATCTTGTGGTCCCAATCCATGACCTATTTCCTCGCTATTGCTTGACATGAAAATTGTTCTTGGAATATCCTTAGAGATATTTAATATAGTGGTTTTTCGTTACCTCCTATATCTGCATGCCATATGCCGTTTATCGGCTCATTCGCCTTTTAGGACAATTTGTTATTGCAAGGATAAGTGGGTACCCTTATTCTCTTCTCAGTTCGTCCACCGGAAGCTGTTGACTAACCAGAGAGGGACTGCGTATCCCGGCAGTCAGTCAATAAAGTTAAGGGGAGTTAGGATATGCTTAGTTAATGGCTGCAATACTCTCCTTGTATTACATAGTTCTGTTAAAACATCTCCATACTCATTTCTATCATCCTCATTAAATCGTTGTTATATTCCTAGGATAATATCGTTAACTGGAGTGTTAATCGTCTGCAGGTTTTCAAAAAATTTCTCTCCGATGCTATCCTCCCTATTATTTTCCGGTGCTTATATTCGTATATATATATATATATATATATATATATATATATATATATATATATATATATATATTTATATATATATATATTTATATATATATATATATATATATATATATATATATATATATATATATATATTTATATATAATCTTGGACCTTAAATGCGACATCAATGAAAAAACTGGAATCATTTGAGCTGTGGGTGTACAGAAGAATTCTGAAAATATCATGGACAGAACACATCACAAACAAAGAGGTTCTGGGAAGGATGAACAAAGAAATGGAAATTTTAAATACAATAAAAACAAAAAAATTAGAATATCTCGGACATATTACACGTGGAGAGAAATACACCTTTCTCCAACTGATTATGCAGGGAAAGATCCAAGGAAAGAGAAGCATAGGGAGGCGTAGAATATCATGGCTGCGCAACCTGAGAGAGTGGTACGGATGTACATCGAATGAACTTTTCAGAGCAGCCGTCTCGAAAGTTCGAATAGCTGTGATGATTGCCGACCTCCGCCGCGGAGATGGCACTTGAAGAAGAAGAAGATATTCGTATAATGTTAACTTGTTTTCCTCTTAGTTTTATTTTCCAATAATCCTTTCTGATATGTATTTGTACTCTTCTACCTTATTAATGAATTTTTCGCTTTCTTACAGTTTGTTTTTTTTTGGTACGCCTCTGTAAACCGTCAGGTAGTTGTCTAGACTAATAAGAAAACTAAATATATGTATAAAAGTTTATTAAAAGCTTTTAATACATAACCTTAAACTAAATCGATTAGAAGAGAAACTATGGTTAGATTCACAAGGTCGAATGAATTCCTGGCTTGTTGTTAACATAAATCAAAAGAAAATGTGAGATTCTGATCGAAACAAACAAAAAAATAATAAAACAAAAATACTATAAAATAAAAACAACACTGTTTCTATAACAAAACACGATTTTTTTATTTTTGAGCACACATAAATAAAATCTACTATTCGAGGTTCGGTCCGCTCAGTTGTTCACTAAAAAAATTAAGTGTGTTGTGGAACAAAAGCGCCAGCGAACCTCATCAGTCATTCTTGGGAAGTTTCCACGTTACTGGAAATACAGTTCAAGAACTGGACGCACTTGGTTCGGGTAATTTCTCTTCTACGGATTTGGGTTCTTCGATTTTCGCTGCGTCGGTTGGTTTGGGCTCTTCCAGAGGTTTTTCTGGAAGCTTCTCTAATTTACCTTCTGGTAGTTTAGGTTCTTCAATTGGTTTTTCTTCTGCTACTGGTACTAATTCGACAGGTTTCACTTCAGCTGGTTGTGGCTCTAAAGATTTTCCTTCGCTTGATTTAGCTTCTTCGATTTTTTGTACCTTCTGCTCTTCGGGTTTGGGCTCTTCTGCTTTGGCTTTCTTTTCACCTTCTGGCTTTTCTTCTGGCTTCACTTCTGCTTGGACAGCTGGAACTGCTGCAAGGACGGGTTCTTCGGGTTCCGATTTACCTTCAGGCTGTGCAGGCTGTGGTTTTTCCTCTGGTTGTTCGGGTGCTGATTTACCTTCAGGCTGTACAGGTTCTTCTGCTTTCTTCAATTCGGGTAGTTTTTCTTCGGCTACAAGACTAGCTTCTACTTTTTGTTCACTGGGTATGATTTTTTCTTCTTTTATTTCAGTGGCGACCAATTTTGGAGCTTGCTCAGCTGGTTTTTCTTCAGCAATTAGAGTTGGGAGAGCTAGGGGTTTCTCTTCTGGTTCGGCTGGGCTAGCTTTGGCAGCAATTTGGGGAACTACAGGATCTACTGCTTTAGGTTCTTCTGGTAAAACATCTGGTTGAACTGATTCAGATACTTTCAAAAAAGAAAGTGGATCGATTGGCTTCACTTCTTCCTTAATTGGCTCTTTAATAGGTTCTTGGAGAGGTTCGTCAAGTTTCTTTTCTTGAATTTTTGCTTCGCTGGATTCTTTCTCGTTCGAGGAGGATTCGTCTGATTTCTTTTCTCCAGACTCGTCGCTCTCCGAGGAAGATTCTGAGGAAGAGTCGCTGGCCGGTAATGGTTCTTGTTTTTGGGGTTGTTGTTCTGGCAGGGGAAGAAGTTGGTCTGGTACTGCGGCTGGTAGTTCTTGCTCTGCTGGCTTCGGGTCTTTTGCAAAAACTGGTTGAGCTGCTTTTTCTTCATTTTCCGCTACTGGATATGCCAGGGCTGTTGCTATTAATAATAATCCTACGATAAGTTTCATTCTGCAACAAAAAACGGTATATTAGAAACAGTTTATATATTCAAATATATTCAGATATATATTAAAAACGTTTTTACTATTATTTGTGGCTGAAATGTTTATGATTTTTGTAGTATTGCTACACATGGATTAATTAATTACATTTTGTAAGAAAAGTTGGACAAGATAAATTACAAATGCTCATCAGGTCTTTACTGAAGGTTTGTCTACTGAATTAAAATTTGATATTTCGAGTTTAATAAAGATTGGACAAAAAGAGACAAAAAAGATATAAAGGTGACCAAAGGACTTAACCGAGGCTGATGCATTGCACTTACGCTTTTTAAGATTTATTTGGAGGGGGTTTTGGATATTTGCAGCTTGCATTTCTCGGATGACCAAGTAATACTTGCAGAAGATCAAGATGATATCCACTACATGTTGCGTAAAATAGATAAAGAATATACTAAGTGGGGTTTTTCTATTAAACTTAAACCATCAAAAACACAGTATGTAGCAGTGGGAGGTAAAGGAAGACACTTTGAACTAAGAGACAAATAAAATGAAAATATTGGTAACTATAAACATCTCTGTGTATGCATTACAAACGATGGTCGAAATAAAAAAGCCTAATTTGTTCTCTATAATTAATCTTAAGTGAAGATAGTGTGTTTAAAGCGTAAATTTCAATACTTTCTATCTTAGTTTTAAGTTCCACCTCAAGAGTTAACTGGACAGCTACAACTTGAAATATTTAGGAAAAGAGGTCGCACACATCAATACAATTTACATGAAAAGATTAGTCTCAAAATTAAAATCATTTCATATCATTGCTCTGACCCTGAATTTTGATTAATAACGGCGTAAATTGTAATTGAAGTTTATGAAAATCACATTTTTGAAGTCCAGAAAACTGTCATACTTTTAAATACTATTAGTATAGTCGCTATCGAAAACAGCTTAACCCAGCGTGAGCTAAGCTGATTAGAAGATATAATATGTACTTTGGTAATGGTACTTTGCCTTAATATCTGCAGAAAGATTTATGAACTGTCGATTCACAAAATCTCTTTTCTCTTTCTAACTCACGTATAAACCCATTTGATTTTAGACTTATTTATATCAATTTACGTCGTTATTAATCAAAATTCAGAGTTGTCGCAGTGATATCAAATGATTGTAATTCGAGACGAATCTATTTATGTAAATTTTATTGCATTTGAGTTTTGCATTTCTCTGTCGAAATTAAGAACTTTTATAATCGTTCATTTATTAATAATTTAGCAAAAAGTGTAAAAACAACAAGGCAAAATATCTTTGAAATTGATTTATACAAATCCGTCATTAAAAATGTAATTAGTACCAACTTAGTGAACAAAAAATTCCCTAAATCTGTTGTATAATAAGATTTTACGCAACAATATGGATTATTAATTACATAAAAGTTTGTCTAAAATCTGCATATGGAAGAACAGTTAATAATATATACGTACAAGAAATATCTAACTTGACAGTTATTTTCATACATGTATTATTATAATCTCAGCAATTCTAATTTTTTATCAAATAGATTTGTTCTCACGACCTTCGATGCGATGGTTTCTGCATTAAGTAATATCCGACGTAATAAGTCTTGCAGAACCATTAACAATAAACCATCATCTCGATGTAATGAAGTACCCTCCGCAGGCATCGATTAGCTATAACCAAGTCGACCGGTTAACTAAGACCAGTCCTTTTTTTGCTTCGTTCAAGAGCAACTTATCTTCGTATTTTTATATAAAGGAAAGTATCCGCCTAATAAGAACAAGATGGAAAGTGAAGATTTTATACGAGGTGTCCCTACGTAGCCATCTTTTTAATTTTTAATCTATTACAATATCGCTTCAGTAATTGTTTTGAATTAAAAAAACAAGTTCCATGTATGAAAAATAAAATTATAAAAGACAATAAAATACCGGAAAAATGGAGAACAAGCGAACTAATTCTAATATTCAAAAAAGGAGATAAAAACAGCCAGAAAATTAAAGAGGTATAAGTTAAATACTACGCTAAAACTTACAACTAAAATCAGAGGATAAGTTTAGCAGATAAACAACAAGGTTTTCGTAGTGGAAGATCGTGTACAGATGCAATATTCGTTATAAAGCAAATTACTTAGCAATCACTTGGGTATAATAGACCAGTATTTCTGTGTCTGATTGACCTAAAGAAAGCATTTGATAGAGTAAGACTCAAAGGTGTAGTCAATCTTCTGTATAATAAACCCTATTCATTCTACAAATGCCCAATCGTCAATAGAACCACGTGTAAGCCAAACAGGGTCGTACTGATGTACGACCAATGTATCATACGATTTTTAAAAATATTTACTTTTGAAACTGTTAGTGTAAAAATTTCTTGAAATTTAATCATTATATCACAATTAAACTAAACTCTAAAAAATAACACGACCAGTAAATAACTTAATAATAACTATAACATAAATATAACACAATATATTAACTTAAAAATCAACACGATACAATTAGAATTTAAAATGATGGCGAATTGGGATCTGTAACATGAGAATCTGTCTCGCTTACAGTAATAAATTATATTTTATCGCCTCTTGACGAATGAGACGGCGAATATCAACACGTGCTCATGTTTACTGATGGGAATTTGGTAAACGAATACACTTTAGAGAAGTTCCCCTAAATATTAAAAAACTATCGAAAACATCTACCAAAACAACAAAATGGAAGTCAGAATAGATGGACAACTTACAGAACCTATAGAAATAGGCAGCGGAATAAGACAAGGGGATTCATTGAGCCTCATGCTCTTCAATTTGATCATGGAAGAAATCATCAAAAGCGTTAACAACGGAAGAGGATACAGAATGGGAAACAAAAAAATAAAAATACTCTGTTACGCAAGACCAAAAAAATTTAATATGACAATCTCATCTACGAAAACTAAAACAATAGTAGTCAGCAAAGAACCAACCAGATATAAAATAGAAATTGATGGCATTAATATTGAACAAGTAATGGAAATAAAATACCTGGGAATTGCACGAAGTGTATCTGGAGATATTACAAAATGAAATTGAACCGTTAATACTTGAAATTCTGGAGGATAATCCAGATGAATTCGGCAACTTGGAAATAACGTTTCAAGTAGATGGTGCTCCTGCACACCATTATGGTGCAGTAAGACGTTACCTAGATCAGGAATATCGTGGTAGATGGATTGGACGACGAGGTACGATAGAATGGCCAGCCCGGTCAACGGACTTCACACCATTAGATTTTTTTCTGTGCGGATACTTGAAATCTAAAGTTTACGCTACATCTCCCGACAATATTGGCATTTTGAAACAACTAATTGTTAAAGAATATAGGGCAATTTCCCCTGACACATTTAAACTAGTACGGCAAGAGTTTAGAAATAGGATGCACTACTACGTCAGGAAGTAGATGGAGCACATTTTAAACACTTACTATAAGAACTGGTTTTTAAATATTTATTAATTAAATGAGAAGCTACAATTTTAGTATTTATTTAATTTATTCATTAAAATGAGCTTAAACTCAAACAAAATTATTATGACTGAATAGGTATTTTCAATACCTTTCAAACGAGGTATCACTTGCCATAAGGTCCCATTTAAAATTATCTGCCACAGTGGCGCTGTAACGTCACTATTACGTCACCTGTTATGACTGTTTGAGAAGCCTACGTCTGTTTATTACCCCCTCCAAATTTCACTATTATAACAATAACCGTTCAAAAGATACGAGGGGGGGAACGGACTTTTGACTAGCACTGTATATAGTGTGTATGCCTTTATATTTGAATATTTTAAAATACCAATATGTTATCGTAATTTCAAGATGCTCGATGGTCATACACGCACAGCTATTTACAAATTCAACTCAAACTTACACCGTACTGATAACTAACAAAGGCGCCATCTATTCTGGTGCCCTTAAATGAAAACAATTTATCAACGATGTATATAAATTTAGCTTTATACCGAAACACCCTGTAGATAAGTGCAGATGTAATACGATGAAAAGTAAAAGTAGGTGCAATTTGTGCACGTAATTGAATGGTGAACTCGATTCAGTTGTATCATCAAGTTCAAGGTAACCACAAGAACTGGTTGCATGGGAAAGAAAAAGGATAATGGCGTTCAAAGAAATGTGTAGACGACATGCGTTGAGCTTCTGCTCTTTTTTTGGCAAAAGAAACATGATCGGAAAATAGTAAGACTGTTTTTCTTTTTTGTAATTACATTAAGGTAGATATATAAACAAATTTAATTAGAATTTTAAACAACAAAGTAGATTCAGTAGTATATTGTATAACTAGCGTAAAATATGCTTGCAGGTAAGTTTAAAAAAAGCGTATACATGTGAGTTACACTATATTTGACCAAAATGTCAAATAATTTTTCCAAAAGTTAGTTTAAGCGAATTCGCCAAAAACTTAAATATTCCTTTCTAACAGGCACTTGACATGAGAATCCGTTCGTGTTGTCTACACGCGTCTTATTCCATATTCATTTCTGTGATTATCATGCTACCTCTTGGTGTCTAGATAGTTTTGTTGATTTCTCTGATTCGCATTTAAGTAATTTTTGTATGACTACGTCGATATCAAAGATTCGTTATCTATCTCTGGCTTCCCGGTGAATATCCTTTTCTTTCTCTAATAAAATGTTTACTCTTCATTTTTTCTAGGTTTTCAAGGCTAGATTGAGCGCTTTGAATATGAACTGACACAAGTAATGGATATAGTATATGACCCTGTCGTTGCTTTTATTTTTTTCTGTTAGTTGATCTCCTAATAACGATTGGCGAAGTTGTTCGTTCATTCTACTGTTAAAGCACCTATATGTCGTAGGCGACGTTTCTACACCGTTGAAAAAGAATCTGTATTGAAAAAAAAACCCACTCAAATATCACCAGAAGAAGGAATTTAGACGGATTAGTGATCTGGTGAGTAAAGGAAAGAACGAATCCAAGAAAGCAGTGATTATTTTACTGGTAACCAAACGAACTCAGGAAAAATGTGAGATTGAATGATAATGCGAGATTATTCTTCATATTTCTCCAATTTTCGGGAGTAAATGGCAGATATACAATAAATTCGGCAATTGGGTACAATATCACCGGTTTACAACAAAAAGAAATCCTACCTAGTGAATATCTGACTTTTATATTTATTTTTTATATGTTATTCTTACTTTTTATATATTCTTTCGTGAGGTATTTTGAAAACCATCTTCAGGAGATAGCTCATGACGCTTATTCTTCGATAGTCTTCATATTTCTTCGCGTTAGCTTTTTAGGTATTGTTATAAATGTGTATTTCAATAATTGTTGTGGTATTTTCCAACTTTCGTATATATTACTGAATATTTGTTGCGTTTTTGTCTATAATTTTAAAGATTGCTAAGTAGAGATCGACTAGTCTTGCAGACTTGCCATTTTTGATATGTCATTTTTATAAGAATCTTCATTTTTGACTGTGTCTTCATTAGACAGCGTACACATACTACAAAAGCGCAAACCTTTGTTGTATTTTTAAACAAATTTCCGTTTTTCTTCACGCTATTGTTGATTTCTGTGCTGTCTTTTTGGCTGTACAAATCTTTAAAAAAATTCTTAATTAACGTTTCATTGTCTAGTTATTTATTCATCTTAATCTTATCCATTACTATGTTATTGTTTGATTTTTATATAGTCAGCTTTTAAATCTATACAATTGCAGATTTAATAGCGTGTTTCTAACATGTCTATTATAAATAATCATCGAAGCGTGCGTTCTCTGCATTTATTTTTATGGCTTTATTATCACAACTCTGAAAGCTTGTTCTAAGACACTTTATTGACATTGACTTGACTAATACAGGATTTAATATCGTTGTAACTCGATAGACTTTACGGTATTATGGTATTTTTGCTCTCACCATAAGCTGTATTTATTTTTATGTTTGGACTGGTGAATTATGGTTATATTAAAAAAATAAAGTTCAGAAATTGTACGTTGTACAGAGTTGAAGCTTATACATACAGAAAGAAACTACAAACATATTGGAAGAGCAAAATGAGAAAGGAAAAGAAAACGAATTAAATATTATATTTGTAATAAAAATTAAATTTTACGTTTTTTACAACTTAGGTATCGCCAATGGTATACTCATAATAGCTGTGGATCTAGGAATGACGAGAAAGACGCTACAGGAACTAGTTGTGGCTACAGAAAATGTAGGTTTAAATATAAACATCTCGAAAACAAAAATAATGACAAATTTGGTGCCCAACCAGAATATCAGTATTGGTAGGCAATAAGTAGAACTCGTAGATAAATATAAATGCCTAGGACATGAAATTATGATTGGCAGGGATAATCAGATCTATAAACTGAAGAGAAGAATCGATCTTGGGTGGGCAGCATATGGAAAACTGAGAAAAACTTTTAAAAATGAGCTGCCCACGTGCCTGAAGAGAAAAGTATTTGGTCAATGCGTCCTTCCAGTGTTGACATACGGAGTAGAAACACTTACTTTAACAAAAGTCTCGGGTACTAAACTGAAGGAGAGAAGAAGTCAGGAAAAGAACCAAGGTAACTAACCTCATCGAATGGATAGCCAGACTAAAATGGAGATTAGAATGACAGATGGACGATGGACAAAGAGGTTAATGGAACGGGGACGACAAGGGAAGACGAGAGAAGCGTCGGTCGATTATGTATACGATGGGTTGACGATTTAAGAAGACAAAATAAAAACTGGATGGGAGTGGCGCCCGTAGGTGGGGTTGGAAATACGAGGAAGAGGCCTACGTTCAGCAGTGGACTTTTAAGATTGGATGCCGATGTACATTAATTGGCGCTTTTTTATGGCCAATTTGACAGGTGACTTACTTGGCCTCGATATTGCAGGCGAATAGCCATATTTTAGGGTGGTGTTGTAGCCTCGGGTTGATATGAAGTTCTCATAAAGAGGGAGAGAGGGACTTGAAGAGGAAGTTGAAGACTCTCTTTATTATACAATATTTACAATTAAACCTGCAGTATTGAATGCTCTCCCTTAGAAGAAAGAAAAAGAAGTTCCAAACATTATTGAAATTGAAAAATTACAGTATATAGGACATGTCAAGATAGATGAATGTTATGGCAAGATGAATTTAATATGGCAAGAAATAATATAGATAATAGGTATAGTTGAAGGATTCGTATTTCCTGTTTGAATAATTTGAGGGTATGGTCTAGAGGTAATTGATTTTGACAAGAGCTATGTTTCATGCCGATGCAGTACACAAGTTTACCTATTATTTACAAGGTCACAGCTCTTGTCAAAATCCATTACCTATAAATATAGTTCAGACATATTTGACATATTCAGAGCAGCGGCATAAAAATGCGAATTGCCTTAATTATTGCCAACTTGATAAACCAGATCGAAGAAAATGAAGAAGATAAGTCATGATTAGAATAATTAAACGATATTGTCTATTATAATCAATGCTTTTCTAAGAATATGCTGGTGTTTTATCTAAGAAATAATATGCATTATCAACAGACGTTTTAGGAAATACCTTATCTGTTGATGGTAAATTCCTTAGTGGTGACATCAGACATACCCACTATCTCTATAAATGGATGTACTAAATGGGTTTTAAAATAATTCAACAAATAATGCTGTAATTGTTTTATGATAAAGTGTAAGGAAAATTGTATGTTTTTAGTAGATACATAAACAAATTTACTGTTTATGTTTGTGTGTTTTATTGCCAAACAGTAATTATTAAGATAATGTTATTGGAATTATTTATAGTCAAACAAAAGAAAAATTAGGTCCATTATCATCGTTTATGTCGATAATATAATTTCATAAGATATTTTTGTAGATGGGCTTTGTAATCAACTTTAAGAACTTCAACCTTGGATTGTCATCAGCAAAAAGTTTAGTTTTATTTTTGAATTATTTGTATTATATCCTATATATTATATATATATATATATATATATATATATATATATATATATATATATATATATATATATATATATATATATATATATATATATATATATATATATGGCCCTCATTCTACGTAGGCCCAAATGGTCCTGAAGTGAATAGCCTTTCGGGATCAAGCCAGGAGGTCAGAGGGTGCAAAGAATCTTCGGAGTCTAAACCGCTACTCAAATAAAAGCGCATTATACAACGACATATAACTGAGACTGAAAATATAAAATGGGACGTCATACGAATCAGCGAAGTGAGGTGGAAAAATGAATAGCTATTGGAATTAGCGTTAGGAAACACATTCTACTATCGAGAAACATCAACGGTCAGAACAGGCGGTATTGAATTCCTAATCAACAAGAAATGGGAACGAAGAGTAGTAGAAATAACAAGTATCTCGGATAGATTAGCTAGCTTAAGTTTACAACTATCAAAGAGATATAATATACAAATTATACAAGTATATGGCCCAACGATTAATCAGACTGACTAAGAAATAGAGGAGCTTTACTTTAACATAACTAAAGCATTATATACCAACAAATTTAGTTCAAGAATTTAATTGGGTCAATTGGGGCTTTAATGCCAAAGTGGGAAAGAGAATATGTCATGTGAAAGTGTGGGGTCTTATTCTTTAAAAAATGGTCTCAATTGAAATTGACTTGATTCTAACCAACAAGATTGCTACAATAAAAGATATCAGTGTAATAAATAAATGGCAGCTACCATAGACTAATCAGAGCAAAAATTGTTCTAGATCTGAAACTAGAAAGAATAAAATTTTAATCACAAAACCAATAGTAACTGGTATAAATAATAACAATCTGAAAGAAAACTCAACACTACCAAAGGACAATTGATGAAAGATTACATGACCAAATCGACAATAGTACCAAAGAAATCACAGGCCCGCAACAACAAAATCAACATACTAAATTGTCTAATAAAACCAAAATAATGCTAAAATACAGAAGGGAAATGAAAGTACGTTGCAACATAGAGAGAATGCAATACACAAAACTTGTAATCCAAAACGTAAAAAACTATAGGAAAACAAGAAAAGCATTAATCATTGGGAAGAAGCAAATCGTTGCTCTAACAAACGAAAACACCAGAATTACAGACAGAAGTGAAATAATACAACTTATAACTAAATTCTACAGCAAACTGTACAAAGCCCCTGATACACTTAATTAAGCAATCAGTAACTAAGAAGATGTACCAGAAGTCCTTCCGGAAGAAGTAGAATCGGCAATTACAAAAAAGAAAAGCGGCAAAGCAGCTGGAATAGATGG
This sequence comes from Diabrotica undecimpunctata, assembly GCF_040954645.1. Lineage (NCBI taxonomy): Eukaryota > Metazoa > Arthropoda > Insecta > Coleoptera > Chrysomelidae > Diabrotica > Diabrotica undecimpunctata. The sequence goes on from NC_092810.1 coordinate 30,486,839, forward strand.
CCTAACAGTGGAACTGCTTAAATACGGTAGCAAAAAAACCTGGAAAATATTAGCAGGCATATTTACGAACTGCCTAAGATCAAGATGCATACCAGACCACTGGAATACAGTAAACATAATTCACGTTCATAAAAAAGAAGTTATTAAAAACTACAGACCCGTAAGTCTACTACCAATCATTTCTTCTTCTTCAGGTACCATCTCCGCTACGGAGGTTGGCAATCATCATAGCTATTTTAATTTTTGAGGCAGTAGCTGTAACAAGTTGTTTTGAGCTGTATCCAAACCATTCTCTCAGGTTCTTGAGCCATGAAATTCGTCTTCTTCCGATGCTTCTTCTGCCATCTATCTTTCCTTGCATTATGAGTCGCAGGATGCCATACTTCTCGACCCACCAATCATTTACAAGATATTATTCACAAGGATAATCAACAACAGATTAACAAATGAATTAGTAGATGCTGCACAGCCAAGAGAGCGAATTGGCTTCAGTACCTTGGATCATATCCATACGCTTTGAAAACTAATGAGTAGAGCTAAAGAATATACTAAGAATAAGTTTTGACCTATCAAGTCATTGACAAATCGTACATAGAGACTTTAGCAAATATGTACAGACAAGCAAAAGCTAATACGACAAGGAGACGCAATATTACTGCAACTCTAGAAAATATATTTAGCAAAACTGGGAGAACAAAAGCTTATCCATTGATAGGAAATACCTCAGCCATCTAAGATTTGCAGAGGGCATCGTTCTGATTGCTAATAAATCTGCAGAGCAACAAGAACTTATAAGTGATCTAAATGCAGCTATTAATGAAGTTGGACTAAAAACGAACTTGACAAAAACAAAAACCATCTACAAAGAGCTAGTGGATGTCCAAGATGTAATAATAAATAACAAATGCACTTGAGACAGTAGACGAGTATGTATACCTGGGACAATTAATATATAAATCTGGCTCCTTGCTCCCAGAAATCAACAGAAAAACTAAACATGGACTTCGAAACTTGGACATCTTTTGGTAAAAATGTAGTTATATTCAAATCGAAGATGCGACTTCACCTAAGGAAAAAAGCATTTGATCAGTGTATATTACCAATAATTACTGACATACTGCTACGAAGCTTTGACAGTAACGAAAGAGATAATATCGAAACTCAAAGTCACTCAAAGGTCAATGGAGTGATTCATGATAGGTATAACAAAGAGTAATTGAAAAAGAATAGAATGGATCAGACAGAAAATCAAGGTCACCCATATAATCGACAAAATTAAATCTTTAAAATGGCAGTGGACGGGACATTTAACAAGAAGAACTGACAAAAGAATTACACTGTGGTATCCAAGAGAGGGTAAGAGACCAAGAAGACGTCCAAATTTAAGATGGGACTATGACATAAGGAAACAAGCTGGTACAGCATGGTACAGAAAAGCGAATATTAGACAATCGTGGGCAGAAATAAAGAACGATTATGTAAGGGAGGCTGCATCATAATCGGTAGAATACGCTGAGAATGATGATGAGGATATATATATATATATATATATATATATATATATATATATATATATATATATATATATCTAAGCTAAGGTACGCTCGAAGAGTGGTGGGTTTTTCGGTCAAAGTGGAGAAATAAAAGACAAAGAAGGTGGCTACTTCATCTATTTATTGAAGACGTTTCGCTTTCTGTTTAGAAAGCATCATCAGTTCATTTAAAAAGAACAATGTGAAAAAACCAGACATCCAAAGAGAAGTTAAAACATGTGTGTTACCTCAAAAAGACATGTAGCAGTCAACGATATTAAATTTGTAAAAAAGCTTCCAATAATGGAACATTCAGAGATAAAGTTGTATAAACAATTAATTGAAACTAGGTACAGTTTACAAATTAACAAACTTAGCACAGCAAAAGAACATGTGATTACATACATAAAAAATTTGTTATAAAAAACTTAAGTAAAAAACATTAAAATTTGAGGTGTAAAGAACTAGAAAGATCATGAGATGCACTTGCAACAATGTATTATCAGTAAAATTTAAATTTGACTTTAGGTAACATTATTAATTAGTTGAGATTAAAATATAATATTTAAAAGTAAAAATGAAGTTACCAGTCTTTAGCTTACTGAATGCGGGAGGTAAATGAATCAACAGGTGTAACACCCACGTCAACAACGTAAAAATACAATGGCCTTGAGGTCAACAAGTGACAGAACAGCAAGGCGAAATACCAACCTCTAATGTAGTAGAGCGGTATATTTAAAGATTATAGTAAATTTGGGTGACAACTTGTCATTATATGTCAAAAAGCCAAAAAATGAAAGGAAAAGGTGGTTAAAAACACCATTTTCCCCCCAGTGATTGGTTCAAAAACTCAAAAAACAAAGCAAGCGAGGTCAATCCAAAATATCATATATTATAATATCTCCGTTGTGACTGGTTAGCCAGCCAACAGGTGAAGATTGATTTAACTTCCACAGTCCAAGGTTCATAGCATTTGGAATTGTGAATGAAAAATATTCTATGAATCAGTTTCAATAAAAGGTTTTATTAAACAAGTCAGCCAACAAAAACAATTACTTAATGTATGTAAATGTGATATTGACAAAATATTTAATAAAATTGTAAGTTAATAAATCCAAGTTAATTAAAGGAAGAAAAAGAAAAATTTAAACATTTTATTTATTTTATTATTAGATATGAAAAATATGATCACAAACACCTTATAGGACAATTCAAAGTAAATAACATATTAAGCCTAATTCTGTAGAATTAATGCATGATAAATTTGGCTTAAGTTACTAATGTCGGTTCTCTTATTAAGAGTATTTGGGTGTTTTAGTATTGAACACATTTCCAAAAACTGTCTTTTGACGAGATTGCGTTCAGTGCCAAGAATTTTAACTTCATCAAAGTTCACTTTGTGCTTAGAGTTAATAGCATGTTGGGCCAGAGCACAAGTATGCTTAGATAAGTTGATATCACTGCGGTGTGTCGTAAGACGCCCTCTCAGTGATCTCCCTGTCTGACCGATGTAACATGAGTCACACTCAGCACAAGGTATATGATAGATTACATTAACTTGTTCCAGAAGGCTCCACTTTGACCGAAAAACCCACCACTCTTCGAGTGTACCTTAGCTTATTTTGGATTGACGGTCGTACTCCTTTTCTCTCTCTCTCTCTCTCTCTCTCTCTATATATATATATATATATATATATATATATATATATATATATATATATATATAAAGGACGTTTATATTGTTATAGTATTGTTGTATATTATAAAATCATAAATTCATATTTGCTAACTCAATAATAAAGGCGGTACTAATAGTATCATCCCACCAGCAGTACTGTACTATTATATTAATTCGTTAGTGTGAAGAAGGCGGAATTGGTTTGTTACTAATTGATTTTAAAGTACTTCTTTTTTATCTTTAAATTTGATTTGACACAATTTGTAAAAAAGGTACATACAACCTTATGATTCACTAACGATTTATTGGACGTGAGCGTTTTGAAGGTTTGGCCTGTACATTTTTTGTTTTTTTGTAGTAGTTGAATGTATAAAGTTATCAAATTTTTAGACATGAGTAATGCATTCATTGCATAAATTCTAATTCTCTTACACATGTGCTTTGTAGATCATATTTACATGACTCATAATTGAACTTTGATCAAATGAAAGGCAAATATCGAGCAGTTTATTAATTAAATCATGCCCAATTACAAAATGTAGCTTCGCCTTTTTAAAAATTTTTAAACTGTTTGTCCTTGTGTAGTGTAGTGTAATGTACAATTTTATGTTTATGACATTCTCAACAGATTGTTGGATAGGCCAAAATTGACAAAATGCCCCTGAAGATGCTCTAGGAAGCGAAAGTATTTGGACAAGATTTAATTAATAAAACTGTGCTCGATATCTGCCTTTCATTTGATCAAAGTTCATTTATTCGAGAATTCAACCTTATATCAATTTATTGACTCATAATTATTGTTTGGTGGTCGCCATCTTTGTCATATTTCTTCACCTATTGCAACATAGTTGCAAATTCCCTTTATTTTCCCATTTCCCTTTATTGTTCTTGTTATGTATTCCCAACCACCGGAGTCGCTTCGTTTAAACGATTTTGTTTGTTCCTTGCTGCTTATCACAACTTATTAACGGTATTTCTATATTTTTTCTGTCCTTCTCTAGTATTTTCCAATCTTGCATTCTTTACTTCGTCAAATAAACTCATTTTTTACATGTTATTCGTCTTCTCTGAATATCAACAGTTTTGGGATGTAGCAATACCACCTTAGTCTGCGTCCTTTAGCAATGGTGGTTTTTGCTGGCAATCAATACATATCCAAATTCTTTTTTGTCTATTTGTCTATCTCTTTAAAGATACTTCATAGTTCAGCTGGTCTTTGTGTTAGTAGAACTAAGTAATTCGTATATTCAACACATTGCCCTTTGGCAGTTGATAGTTCTCATTATTTTCATTTTTCCAAGATGAGACATCGGATCCTTCGGATACGAAAACTGTAAACATTTAGTCAGCTGTATGATTTTTTCCGAATCGTAAATATTATAATCCTTCTGTAAAGCTTAGATCTACTTGTTGTATTATACTTCTTCTTAAAATTAGTCAAATGTATATTTAACAACCAAGTGTACTCGTAAAATGTGGATATATATTTTATTGTGAAAATCTGATAGGTTACTGACTTTCTTATTCCAAAACCCTGCCTGGTATGGAATACCGTTATAAATAAAGTAAGAAAAACAACAGGATATCTATTGAGAAAATCAAGGATGTATCTCAACGTTTCTTTACCTTTGACTTGGTAGATAGCTTCTTCAGGAGCATAGAAGGCTGTTTTTCGCGTTAACGCAAGTATTCAACATACCAAGAAGCTTAAACAACCGCTGGAAAAAGGAACTCACACAAAGTAACTCACATCCTCAACGTATTTAAAATTTTGTGAAAAAATGGTTTCAAGTACATGTGAATCGGTCTTTTCAGAAACAACGTTAGTCAATTTTTGGCAATATTGACATTTCTTCATAAATCCGTTTTTATACATCAACGCACTATTCTAAGCAAAAACGACATCAGTCTCGATTTGTTATAATAAACTACAGCTTAATATAAATACCCATTCAATACAATATGCTAAAAAAAGGGATGTTTTACACCTACCACGAGAGTCAAGCCAGAAAAGGTCCCAATGAAGTTGCTTCATATTATATCAAGTCTGAAGTGCCTACTGCTGTGAAACATATTCCCATTTCACATTTTTTCTGACAGCTGTGCCGGTTAAAACCAGAATCATACTGTAGTGAGATTTCTACTTTCGTTAGTAGATACTGGAAGTTTTAAAACCATAAACCAGTACTTTTCACAACGTAGCCATTCCTTTTTGTCGAACGAAAAAAACTTTACGGCGATAAAAAAAAGTCATAAAAAACTTTGACCGTGTTTACCACCCAAAAGAATATACAGAAATGATAGTAAATTCTACACGTCACAAAAAGTTTCTTGTTAAAATGGTGCAAACATTGAATATTTTTGAATTTAAAAAGTGGTGGACTAAACATTACAAAAAAACGTGTTTGTCTACCGACTCAATGGGCAGAAAAGAAAGGCTAAAAAATCACTTTCCAGATTTCAAACTACTACCATTTTTTTATTCTTGAAACCAACCAGGGACTGTAACAGTATCGGAATATATTAATGGTTTTATCACTAACAACTTTAAACTTAAAATAAGTGATAGAATTCCACTTTTACCAACAGTTCTGGCCTGTTCGGATAATAAAGTACCAATGAATAAAAAATGAAGATATACGCAAGCTCATGGACTACATACCAGAGGAAAAAAGATCATTTTTTAAAGAGATTATGCTTATTCTTTGTTTGACAGACAATAAAATTTCAAAAAAAAATCTTTTTTAATTATTTCTGTTCTGAAACAACATAAGTCACTTTTTTTAAAAACATAATATGACTTGTTTGTCATATTATGGATCATACTTGATGTATGGTCAATTCCCAAAAAGATTAGTAGAATATTGAATAAAATTCAATATTGTCGGAAACATATTAAAAATTGAATTTCTAGTGCATTTTACTTTATAGTTAATATATTTTTGTAGTAAAACAGTATAATTAACGTCAACTACTTCCGAAAAGTCCTTTCAAGGCTTTCTACCGATTGTGATTTTGCAATAACAATCGTACAAATAAACGAAATAACAAAATACTGAAACGGTTCATTGTGTTGGCCGCGTATGCTGGTGGATTTCGTAACCGTAATGTTTGTTTTCATTAAACTTTTTTTACGTTCTGAATCACACCCAACTAAAACTAACTACCGCCGCTGGCCTTTCACAATTTAAATTTTGCTCGTTAGTGGTGATGTTTTGTGGTTGAAACGGGTCCTAGTGTTGCGGATATTTAATTACTACTATGATTGATATTTAAAAAATGATACAAAAGGTCAAGAAAGTTTCAAAAGCAGAAGATCAGATTTTTCTACCAACAACAAAACAGGTATATAACCCTCCAAATGTTAGTATAAAGAGTTGTACAAAAATTTATTGACTTTTGTTAAAATTGTATACGACATTTTGGAAACAATATGATAGTCCAAGCTGTGGATACAAAAATGAATGATTTTGTTCATTAATTAGTAAATTTTTCTAATAGTCCGGATAAAGGAGGAGGGGTCTCTAGCCAGGTTAACACCCTACTTATAGACTTTAAAACCATACAGCTCATAGAAACACAAGAGACAAAGAAAAAGAAAAGGGTTAAATTATGCTAGATGACTATCTGATGATTTACAATGATGTTGCATGTGATATCAATCTATATACCAGAGAACAACAGAGATATCACCACAAAAGAAAACTTCTACAAACACATTCAGACTGTAATAAACGAGACCCCAAATGATGAATATATAATTATTATGGGTGATTTCAACGTCCGTGTTCAGCACGGCAATGAGATAGTTCCAGAAATAAAACAGCGATATAATGAAAATATCAGAAATGAAAACGGAGACCTTCTGACGGACCTCTGCAGCATAAAAGAAATAAGTATTAATAATGCATTTTTCTCTCACAAAGAACAATAGAAATACATTTTTGAAAACAGTAGAGGACAAAGATCTATGATAGACTATATTCTGCCGAATAGAGAGTTACAGCCCTCTCAAATCTTGGATGGAAGAGCACTAACATCAGCAGAAATAGGAAGCGATCATAAATTGGTATTGTGCAAAATCCGAATGAAAACACATATATGTGATAACAAAACACCAGAATACACCACAAAGATAAAAGTCGAAAGCTTACAGGATGGCTCCACAAGATACCTATTTAAAAAAAGAATAACCGAAAAAAGCAGAAACACATATATCACAGAAAGTGATGGAGTCGAAGAAAACTGGGCAAAAATTAAGTCTAATATCTTAGCCTCGGCCAAGGAAGTTCTTGGTGAAAGAAATATAAATATAAATAAATGGTTCCCAAGGCGAAGGAAAAATGTAAAGAAAAGAAAAACGATTACCTGAAATACATGTCAACCAAAACCTAAGAGGCATACCATAATTACAAGACAATTAGAAACGAAAAACATGTACAGAAAAATAAAAATTGATCACTGGGAACGCTTTTCGAAAGAAATGGAACATGGTTTTTACGGTCTGCAAAAGGAAATATGGCGCTTCATAAGGGGTCAAAGAACGGAGGTAGAGGAACTAATAGAACCAAAATACATAGAAAAGGATACGTGGATTGACTACCCAAAAAAGCTCTATGCAGAGGAAGAACAAACGACGATAGAACCGGAAACACCAGAAATTACCACAAATGAAGAAATTAAAATATAAATGTAAAGGAAGTTCGAAAAATACTTGAAAACCTGCAGAAGAGAAAAGCAGCAGGTAAAGACGGGATACCAAACGAATTACTGAAATATTGTGGAGCAGCAATGATAGAACAATTGACAAAATTAATTAATAAAATTATAAAACACAATAAAATACCGGAAGAATGGAAAACAATCGAACTAATTCTACTATCCAAAAAAGGAAATAAAAACAGCCAAAAAACTACAGAGGTATAAACTTGTTAAATACTATGCTAAAACTTTAATTTACAACTAAAATTTTACAAGTGCTAATAAATCAGAGGATAAGTTTAGCAGGGTTTTCGTAGTTGAAGATCGTGTACAAATGCAATATTCGTTCTAAAGCAAATTACTGAGAAATCACTAGAGTAAAATAGACCAACATTTATGTGTCTAATTGACCTAGAGAAAGCATTTGACAGAGTAAGACTCAAAGATGTAATCTTTCTTCTGTATAATAGAGAAGTTCCCCTAAATATTATAAAAACTATCGAAAACACCTACCAAAACAACAAAATGGAAGTCAGAATAGATGGACAATTTACAAAACATATAGAAATAGGCAGCGGAATAAGACAAGGCGATTCATTGAGCCCAGTGCTCTTCAATTTAATTATGGATGAAATTGTTAAAAGCGTTAACAAAGGAAGAGGATACAGAATGGGAAAGAAAGAAATAAAAATACGCCGTTGCGCACACGACGCAATATTGATAGCTCAAGATAAAGATAGTCTGCAAAGACTGGTCCACAGATTTAACATAAGAGCAAACGAATTTAATATGATAATCTCAGAAAACTAAATACAAACTCCCATTTTTGGTCTTCGATCGTTAATTTTGCATAAACTATTGGACCAAATTTAATGTAGCAAATCTCAAATAAAATATTCTTGTACGTACTTTTATAATATTGTGTTCATTTTACCCCAAGATATTGATTTGATAAAATAAAAATAAAAATAAACAGAAAACACCGTTTTTGCACCTTAAATGTGCCATATAAAATTATAACCAACAGTGTGGAGTTGCAAACACTTGACATTGACAAACCCTTTATAGCTCTGTGCTGTTTTCAAAAATTCACTAATTAATGCGTGTTTTTTCTCTACAGACTACGAATAGAACGAGTATCCTGAGGAGAATTAGAAATCAAATCCACTCCTTACGATGTCTTTTACAAGATAGATTTATTTAAAAATTTACTGTTTAGAATATTTACACATACTATATAAGAGTACAGTAAGGGTATGTCTGCATTTATAGAACATTACTAACAGTAGCGCACCTAGACTTTGCCTCTGGGGGGGGGGGGGGGGGTTTGGTTGGTCACCGAAATTTTTTTTATGATGTTACCTCCATTTTGAGTGCTTAAAATGTGTGAGTAATAGTGTCAGAATAGGGTCCTGGGGGTTTAACCCCCAAAACCCCCCTGGGTGCGCCACTGATTACTAATCCTTTATAAGGAAAGCTACCAAATGAAAGCATATAATGAATATATTCATTAACAGTCTGAAATGAATCTTTGAGAATAAGGATGAAAGTATAGACCCATTTATACTTATTCTAGTGTCAAATGTTGCAGTAATTTTAATTAACCAATAATATGGGCATCTAAAATTTCTGTTCAGGTAAAAAATACTTATAAGAATAGAAAATACTATTCAGAAGCACCTAAGTTTCTTAGAGAGGGTAAAAAGGATTGGCATTGTCAATTATTTTAGTTAATCTTTATATATAACGTACAGAATTGTTAGTTTTCTACCAATAGTTGCAAAAAGTAATATTAAGCGAAGTAGTGGAATAAAAATGGCACAAACGATTAAAACTTAATTATTTTTCCTTTTTTTTTAATTTGTGCATCGTTAGAGACACTTAGTCGCCATTTCCATTTCAATGACACCAAATAAATCAAATAAAAGAAAAAAACGCCGAAGCCAATTGCATTTTACCCGGATAAAAAGAGTTCTTGAGAGTCCAGTCCAGCCAATCATCTCGTTTCCTGCGATTATCTCATTTAGCCTACTTGATAGAAATAGAAGTGGAGAAGAAAAAAGTAATTCGTCAATCGTTACAGGAAGTTTGTCGACCCGCGATTTAAAAATTGGCCTCTGCGAAGACGACATTAAGATCAATTTGTATTCTTCGGCGCAACCCGTACAATGACATCGCTTAAAAGAAAGTTATAGATATACAAGGGATGTCGAAGAGAAATATCAAAATTTGCACCAGACAGATATTAAAAGTTTATTAGATTTATTAACTACAAGGTGGAAGTTAAAACATTAATCATATTCAACAAATTCTTGTTGAATGTTTTTAATAAAATGTTAAATAAAAAATGTTTAGTGGATTTTTCAAGTTTGATTTTTGGGGGATATATTTCCCCATGCCGAGACTATATTTTAAACAGCCAACGGCAGTTTGATATACAATAGTATAGTACACATTTGGGTATTAAACGTTGGTATAGGTAGTGGAGGGGTTGTTCTTTTGCTGGTAAAAGCAAACTAATAAAATCTTCGGTAAATGCCTAACTGATAGTGTTGAATGGGTCATAGCTGATCTACAAAGTCAGCCAGCTCTGCCAACGAATTCTATCTCCTACGACCACGAAGACATAAGTCGCGTAATCCCTTGCAATATATGGTGTATTATGGGAGTACGTTATATAGGAGGAACTCAGAGTAACATAACTGAAGCAATAAGTAATAATAAAAGTCACGTCAAGTATTTAATTGGTGACTTATATGACAAAGTGGAAAAACGAAACGGCAAAGAACAAGTTATGGGAAAGTATGGAATCGGTGAGAGAAATGAAAGGGGAGAAAGACTGGTTCAGTTTGCACACTATCAAAATATGCCTATTGCAAATCCATTCTTAAAAAAAAACAGAAAATGGACTTAAGGAGCATCAAATGGAACCACTAAGAACGAAATTGACTTTATTCTAACCAAAAAGATTTCTACGATAAAATATGTCAGTGTAATAAATGAATTTCAAACAGTCAGTGATCATTCAAAGAGCAAAAATTGATTTAGATCTAAAACTAGAAAGAATAAAATTAATCTCAAAACCAACAGTAACCGGTATAAATATTAACAATCCAAAAGAAAACTCAGATCACGACCAAAGGACAATTGATGAAAGATTACATGACCAAATTGACAGCTCTCAATTAATGGAATGCATCCTCGATAGTACCAAAGAAATCAGAGGCCCGCAACAACAAAATGAACATTGCAAGACAAAAAGGAAAAGTATTAAGGAAGACATAAGACAATGAAAGACTGATAGAAAATGCAATCGAAAACAGAAAAAGCTATAAGAAAGCAAGAAAAGCATTAATCATTGGGTAGAAGCAAATCGTTGTTCTAACAAACGAAAACACCAGAATTACAGACAGAAATGAAATAATGCAACTCGTGACTAAATTCTACAGCGGACTATACAAAGCTCCTGAAACACTTCTGATCTACCAGAAGTCCTTCCGAAAGAGGTAGAATCGGCAATTACAAAAATGAAAAGCGGTAAAGCAGCTGGAATAGATGGCCTAACAGTGGAACTGCTTAAATACGCTGGCAAAAAGAAACTAGGAAAATCTTAGAAGGCATTTTTGCGAACTGCTTAAGATAAAGATGCATACCAGACAACTATAATACAGCAAACATAATTGTCATTCATAAGACAGCAAAGAAGATATTACAAACTGCAGACCTATAAGTCTACTACCAATTATATACAAGATATTTATACACAAAGATAATCAACAATAGGATTAACAATTGCATTAGATGCTGCATAGCCAAAAGAGCAAGCTGGCTTCAGAAGTGGATTCAGTACCTTGGATCATATCCATATGTTTTGAGAACTAATGAAGAGAGCTAAAGAGAAATACCGCTAGCATTAACCTTTATAGATTTCGAGAAGGTTCCAAGATATACAAGAGGCGTTAAGAGGCCAAGAAGTACAAATTTAAGATCAGACTATAAAAGCCGGTACAACATGGAACAGAAAAGAGAATATTAGACATAAATGGGTAGAAATAAAGAACGACTATATAAGAGAGGCTACACCATAATCATTAGAATACGCTGAGAATGATGATGATGATGATACGTATTTAGTTCGTGTATTAAACACACCTTTATACTGTACTGGAGTAAAAATTGACGGCGTTTTCCACAACACAGTATGGTACGCTAACAAAATATCTAAATTTAATAGAAAAGAAATTTAACACTCTAAATCCAATAATAGAGTGAAAGTTTGAGTGAAAAAGGGACCCGGGAAGAAAAAAATTACTCGTTGCTAAAAAATGTAAAGGATTGAACAGTACCGAAAAAGAAGATTGTTGCAAATCAATAAACAGATTACTATACTTAGTGCTATCTAAATAAAACATTTTAAGGTTTCTTTATGAACATAGAAAAGACATTATATGCAACTCATGTAAAAAGTGTAGGTACATTGCATTCGACTTGTTGTCTAACTCGCCCTGCGTGAAAGAAACACTTAACTTTTTGCACTTGTATTGTGGCAAATAACGTATTTGAATATGTATTTGATACATGTATATTTTTAACATCAGTGTTTTAAAAAGAAAGAATAAAATTATACTTTGTAGAAAAAATAGCTTTGTAAAAAAATAGCATTTTTTCCGAAACTGCCATATTTGTATGAATTAATACTGCAACAAAAAAGATTGTTCAAGATTTTTATAAAGGTTTCACGTAGAAAACAAGCAAAAATACAAAAAGATCTCTATAATGAATCTTCCAAAATTAACAATTATGATCCATTCTCATATTGTAGTCTTGCTGGAAAATATATAAGATCCTATTTATGGACTAAAAACTAAGACTTGTTTAGTATTGGAAGATATTTGTATTAAATTTTGAAAAGTGCTCTAAGTTATAGCTGAAAGTAAATCTTAAGCCATCATAAAATGATATAACAAGAAAAGCGAACTAAAGGAGACTCAAATCATTTTAAATAAGTTTAAAAAAGCAAAGTAAAAAGAGAAATACCTAGATGGAATTGGTTAGAAGTAGTACTGGTAGATTTAAATTAAAAAAGAATATATAACTGAAAGAACAATGCAAAAGACTGAAAAAATTGGAAAAATGTCTATAAAATATGTACAAAAGTATTTACTACTATTAATTACTATTATATCCTGAACAGACTCATATTTATGGCAATACACAACATTTTCTTACATCTTTATTATTTTATTTCATATATATATATACAAGGGATTTCCTCGTCATAATAAACAAAAAAATAATTTTTATTTTTCATATAACTTATTTTAACATTTTAGAAATAAAAAGCAAAGAAAACACTAAAATATTATCACAAAATAACCAAGTTAAAACAGAATGAATCGGCCAGAGAAAATTCAAAGATTTGAAAGAAAAAAATAAGTCAAGAAGAAAAAGAAAAACATACTAAACACTAGAAAAATATTACAAAGTAAATAATCTATAAAAACTATCTATAATTGACTCTTCTTTGACAGAACGATATCTTTTTTACATTATTATTTTACAAAAAACTCATGTTTTTGCCAAAAACATAATATTTTGCTTCATTTGCAATATCTTGTAGAAATAGTATCATAACAAAATAAAAAACAGTTTTGTTTTACATTGTGATTTAGATTATAAGTTGGAAAGAAAAAAAAAACAGGTAAATCTGAAAGGAAATCATAAATAATGCACCAAGAGCCTTATAAGAAGTACTTTTAGATGTAAATACGAAGCAAAAACCAAAGATCTAGAAAAATTGGTAGAGAGATTAATAAAAAATATATACACAAAACATACTCGAGTGATAGAAGATAAAATAATGATATTGGAAAGCCATTACAATAAACCAACATTAAACAAGCTGAAAAACTGTGAAAGCTTCTTACATATTTAACCTTTTTCATACAATTTTTGTATTAGGTACATATTTATAAAATATATTTTTATATTTATGACAAAAAACCAAATATAGAACTTTTATATTATTTAGCAACAATAACAAAGTAACCGAAAAAATTTCAACAAATTTTTAAATCTAAAATATGAAATATTAGATTTATTTTAAAAAAGGTGAAAAAACATTTTTTTTTCAAATCCATCTGCAATTTTTCAATTTAAAAAAATCAGCATCCAACAAGATATTATACTTTAAAAGCTTTAACGATTCATACATTTTCGCTTTTTTGACACATTTTTTACAGTATACATTTAAAATTAAATAAATTGATATTTATTACAAAACCGTATCAAATGTTATCAAAGTGAACACAAAAATTAGTTTATTTGTGCGTTTGTTAAACTTTTACTAGATCTAAAGCAAAAATGTTAAGTAAAAATTAATTCTTTCCGTTTTTGTAGTATTATTTCGAAGAAAAAAAAATACAAAATTATTACGCTAAAAAGTCATTCGTTTTCATAAAATTTACGTTGGTATTTGTCTTAAAATTTATTTAATTTTTACCGCTTATAAGTTAATAAAAAAATACGTACCTTGTGGTTTGTCGTTGAGCGCAATACACGAAAAAATAACCCGTGATAAAAAAAGTCACACCAAAAACACGATCACTGAAATGTTGCGAAGAGAGGTGGTGGGCTGCGTTTTATAGCTTTCCGTCCCCACTCGAGCCTCGCCGCTGTGAGACAAAGCGTTCAACAGGCCCCAAGGGTTCGCAGGACACGACCTGAACGCATCTCTTCGACCCGGTGCTCTTCTTCTGCTTTTGCAGAAGAGTTAACTTTGTTAGATTTCAAAATAAGTTTGTTAAAAATGTATATTTTTGGTGTAGTTTGTATATAATGTATATCCAAACAACAGAATACATAAAACAAGTCTATTTCGAGTGATTTTAACATCAAAGATCTTTAATTATATTATCTTCAATGGTTTAATCAGTATATTACAATTTAATAATTTATATTTATCCTCTTAAATATATGATTATTTTTATTCACTTACATATTCTCTTAATTTCTTCCAATTATTTTGTTACTTCGGAAATAACATAAACATTTCTTCTCGTAATGAAATCTTCCTGCCTCACACATATTGACAATTTTGCGAGTTTTAACGTACAAGAGCTTTATATGATATTTGCAATGTTTTTAAAAGTTACATATTTACAAGAATTTTAGTTCTGTGATGACCACACTAACTGGTTAGAGAAAGTATATCTCTGGAGACTTCATGAAAAAAACTAGAGCAAATCAGATCCAAAGTTGATTGTTTGAGTTTTTAATTTCATTATAATTCTTTATTATGTTTATAGTTGAGCTTAAAATCACAGTACTTTTTTTACGAACCTATTTTACAATATTTTACATCAACTTTTTAATCACTAAATAATTTAATTTGATAAAATATGCCTTTTTACTTCGGAAATCGTTCTTAAAAGACAAACATTAATAAATTATACAAATTTTGTTTTTGGTTACCTGGTGAAAAATTCTTCACATAATTTAATTTTATCTGACTCATTTATATTGACAATTTAGGCATGTATTATATATATTTTAAAGTGGACAAATTTAAAATGATATTGTTAATATTGCTGAGTTCCGTTCCTGGGACGACTTTGTTGTAAGATAGTTCATTCGATTACATGAAATCAACTTTAACTTGAGAATATCCGTCAGAAAAAAAATCATAGCATGTGATTTGTCTTTAAAAAGACAACCACATGCTGTGGTGACAGTAAAATTCTCCTGTTAGTGATTCCATAGTACATTATGAGGAAAAACCAGGAAAAAACCTCATAATACTATCCCGACATGGAAAGTATTTGGTCTTACATTTAATTTACTCTCAATAGACACCAAATTCTGATTTTATGTACGTTACTTAAAAAACATAAATGATGTATTTTCGATACTTTACTGACTTACTAATAGTGGCATTGTCTTTTTATTAACTTCCTCTTTTAATATGGGTAAATAGATCCTACTGCATTCTGTCGAGGCATTTGCGACACAATTCGTTTCATTTAGCATGATTAGAGCTGCTTTTTTGATTTTTCTCTTTTTGCCATTTGTTTCTTTTAGGACTATACTTGAATCGCTTCATTGAACCCTATGTTCATTTTTACATGCGTGTTTACATATTTGAGATCTATAAAATTCTCTATTTTTGATATACGATTGATGTTCACTTATTCTAAAATTTAACGGCCTTGATGTTTCACCTAAATAAAACTGATCGCAGTCACAAGGTATTTCATAAATACAATTCTTTGTTCTTTCTTGTTCATTGTTAGATTTAGTTTTAGATAAAATAGATCTCAATGTGTTTGTTGTTTTAAATGTTGTTGACATTGTCATAGTGTGGTATTATATTCCTTTTCCATGGTTAATGTTATTGTCTCTTCTTTATCGTTTATATAATTTTGGAACGTGTTTGTTTAGAAATAATATTTGTTTCAAAATCCTTCATAAATATATCTCCTAATAATGGAGATAAACTAGAGCCTATTGCTATACCAAAATTTTGTTTATAAAATTCATTATTTAGTTGAAAATAGGTAATATTAGTACATAATTTCAATAACTGCAAGTTCTATATATTCTGTTTTCCACAGGCTTTGCTGGATCCTTTGTTAACTTTGTGTAAGGTTCGTGTGTTATTAGATCTTTAATTTTGTTTTCATATTGAACTTTATCCATTATCACAGTTGCATTCCCCTTGTCTGCTGGATAAAGGATCCGATATAACAAAGACTTTCACCGATCTATTTAATGGATAACAATTATTTGATATGTAATTTGCCCGGTATAATTTTTTCCAGACTATAATTAATTGATAATTAAAAAATGACTTTTTTTTTTTATAAATTCTGCTAGTGAGTTTAACAGAAAAATGTAGTACTAACGGTAAATACGAAGCATGAGCACTCAGCCACAGCATGAGGATAAAATATTATCAACTATGAAAGAAAATATTGAATTAACTAATAAAGATGATACTTCACAATCTTAAAAAAAAAGTATAATTCAAAAGGACACAAAAACTTAGATAATATACAGGGAATAAAAGAAACGATAAATCCATTTGATGATACAATTAATCACCAACAGTTGTTTAATATTTCCACTGGCAAGCTACATCTAAAGAAGTTGTCTATTTCCTACTGAACGTCAAAGAAACTGGCAGTCAACAAAAATTAGAGTTTATTTCAAATTGCACTTTAACTCCTGGAAGATTCGAGAAACCTATAAAACTTTACAAAATCATCAATTTTGGTTCTTAAAACACCACAAATATTCTCAAAACTAAAGATAAATTAAGAAGGTGTTGATGAAAATGAAACGAGACGACTTCTGACAATTAGTATAGAAAAGAAAATTAATCTAGAATATTGCTTGACTTTTCCACTCGCACCCATGCTGAATGCACTTTTTTTATGTACTGGTGAAATGTTGAAAACTCATAAAGCAACATTTAACATATGGCTTTTATTACTTACACCTCATTGGTAACTCTATTCTATGGCACAAACATTTAAAAAAATTAGCAGAATCAATACTTATAAAAACTTGTTCACAAATGCTATATAAATCCATTTAATATTGGACCGCTATTTGTCACCCTCAATCAAAGATTTTGAACCTCAAGCTTGAAAGGAATTCGATATTCCATATACAATTTCAGGACCTCAACAAGTTAGGCCTAAAGATGTGGATTTTAAATATTGTTTTTCACGCTCATAAGATTGCACCTGGATCAAGGATTTTAATTAGAGCTTCGGATACTGATATTGTTATGAAGCTGTTTTCTTGTGGCATTTCAAAGTAATTAATATGTAAATGGGAATAAGCCACAATTAAAGGTGTAAGTACGTTTATTGACGTTTCAATCTCCACTTCGGAAATCGTTCTCAAAATTTGTATTTTGAGAACGATTTCCGAACTTGTTTACCAATTTGTTAATTTATTTATCAGTCTTAAAATATTATTTTTTTTAATGATCGTATAACCTATAGTGAATACTTCCTATAATATCTTTCTACTAAACTATCCATGAACTCATTATCTGTTATTTTTTAATGGAATTTCTAGGCGGCCAATAAATCAAAGTAACTAAATTTTTAACTTAGTTAACTAAATTTTTGGTATTTACACAAACTTACTGTGGAGGAATTTGCAAATCTGAGTATGATTTCTTATTTGGCGAATTCACCAAACTTTTAAGTTTCCGGTTGACAGCAAACACTGGAAATGCAATAAATATTGTAATATGGATAACAGTAATACATGCATTTCCAAAAGTTTGAAATACGTACAAATAATATATCTACTCCTGTGGTGGTTTTAAAACTGTTGTTGATATTCATTCTATAGACTTTTTAAATGAAAATGATAAAAAATTTGAATCGTGTTTGTATGATTTTGGTCACATTCAACTGATTAGCGTATTTACACATTATTTCAGTCTTTGTTTAAATTTAAATTGAGCCCTTTAAAAATGCATAGAAACGTGTTATCTCATTTTGACAGATCTAGAGTAATTACTTTGTTACAAGAGCGCTTTAGTCAAAGTTATGTCGTTTATGAATATTGTTGATGTTACACAGAGTGCTGTATCGAAAATTAAAAAACAATTCCAAGATACAAATGACGTCAAGGATCGTCCAGAAGTGGTAGACGTCGATGTACAACAGCAGCACAAGACCGGCAAATAATATTGATAGCTCGTAGAAAACGTCTAGAATCTACAAGTGATATATCCAGAGAAATTTCTAGGCTTCAAAGACTGAATATTTCACGGCAAACAACAACACGCAGACTAAATGTGGTAAATTTGTATCGTAGAAGACCGCTACGTATTCCTAAACTAACCTACCAATACAAAATAGTAAGGTTGCAATGGGCTAGAGAAATGGTGCATCATGGTCCTAACTGGAATAACGTGATGTTCTCTGATTGATGAGTCAAAAATTGGCTTGGTATCTGATTCGGGAAGAACACTGGTTTGGAGGGCCCCAGGACGACAAGCCCTGGGGTCCACGTCCCATTTGAAGGTGGCAGTATTATGGTTTGGAGTGGTATTATGAGTGGTACACGGACGCCACTACTGATTCTGGAGAGAAGAGTCACTAGTGCTGTGTACATCGAGGAAGTTTTAAATCCTGTCTTACGTCTATTCCGAGGGGCAGTAGGAGATAAATTTATGTTTATGCATGACAACGCACCTCGTCATCGAACAGCAGCAGTAAAAAATTTTCTGGAAGAAGAAGGAATATCTAGATTACAGTGGCCCTCGAATTCCCCCGACATGAACGTTATTGAACATGCTTGGGACATTCTCAAAACACACATCAAGAAGCAAAACAATCCCCCTATTACACTTCGAGAACTAAAAGATGCTGCTCGTGAAGAATGGGAGAGAATTCCGCAAGCCCAGCTCGACCAACCAACAGGCATGCATACAGGCCAATGAAGGAAATACTAATTATTAGTTTTATTAAAAATTATTTTTTTCTATACTACTTCATTTTTAAATGTAAGTTGTACATTCTAAGTTTTTCACTCCAAGAGAATAAATAATTTTTTTGCATATCGTTTATCTGGTTTTGAGATTTATTTACTATTGTTGCGAATTGAAACAAGATGATGTTTAACTATTCAGAAGAGTTTATATATAAAAATCAATAAAAAGATGAAATATTCCAATATTCCAACCTTTTGGACATATGGACATATGTTTGTACACACAGTAATGATTTTATACAACTAAAAACTTTGATTCTTTTTGAAATAAATTGTACACTTCAAATAATTGGTTTGTTTCGTTAAAATTAATTAATTTATTCAATGATTTCAAACTTTGAGATAGAAAAACTGACGAAAACTTTCTTGATGTATAATTTAGTTGGAATTTTTTATATTTTTTTTAATGTAACAATCTTTGACAAAAAGTGAAGAAACATTTTCCTTGAATAATAAACATTATCATATTTAATGCTTTTGAAATTTGGAGGACGACATATTATAGATTTTAATTTGTCTTGTCTTGAAAAGTAAAGTAATAAAAACTATATTTGTACATCTAATGAGTTTGATATGGGACTGTGTAGTCTCATTGTCATTGTAAGAACATCGAGCTATGGCTTGTACAGCTAAATATAAATGTACTATGGTATTTTGTCTACTTGGTAAACTAGTTTATAAAAAAAATGAAAAGTTTTGTTCGTTCATTATCACCATTAGCCCGTTTTAAGGCTACTGTAGGACATAGGCCTCCCCTGTTTGTATCAGGAGTGCTCGATCTAGTGCAGTATGGATCCAATTTTTTGCCATCTTTCGCATCATCGTGCTGGTGATCTTCCTCTACTTCTTTACTCATATCATTGATCCATCCTTCTTTGTGTTATTCTTAGTTTGTTATTATAGTGTTTTAAGTCTGTAAGTTCGTGGTGGAAAGTTTCTCCTTATTATTTCGAGTAATTTTCAATATTGGTTTGACTCAATTACCATATACGTTCATTTAAGATTCAAACATTAGACCTTGGAAAATACCTAGAAAATAAATACCCTAGAACATACTCCCAATATTTAAAAACAAGAGTCTTCAACCAATGTATACTTCCTGTTCTCACTTACGGTTCTCAAACTTAGACAAAGGAAAATATGGAAAAAATAGTAAAGACCTAAAGAGCGAAAGGCAAATGCTGAACATCTGGCTATAAGACAAGAAAAGAAATACTTGGATCCGCAACAAAACAAAAGTGACCGATGTATTAACGCAGATAGCAAAACTTAAGTGGGAGTTCGCTGGACATACCATAAGACAGAAAGACGACAGATGGAATAAGATGATTATACACTGGAGACCATATAGTTACAAACTAAAAAGAGGAAGACCACAAATGAGAAGGTCAGATAACTTGAAGAAACATGCAGGCCCGAAGTGGATACAAACTGTCTACAATAGAGAGACGTGGAAGAAGGAAGAGGAAGCCTATGTCCAAAATTAGACAGCAAGGGCTGGATAGATAGATAGATAGACATTAGACCTTAAATACTAGATGCGTCCATGGTCCTCTATAATATTAATTCGTATTATTACAACTACTGCTACAAAAGCAGTTTAAAAAAGACGTGAAGGTTTTTTTATAATTTTTCTTTCGATACTAGTCGTTTGTTTAAATCCCAATATCAACGACGTATTAAGAGATATACCTATTGTGTCTTTGCATCTTTTGATTTGGTAAAACATTAAGCTTTGAAAAAATGACAGTTTTCAGACTATAACCTTTTTAGTCGGTCTGTGTGGCTTGTCTTTATTTTTAAATTGAATTTTTCTGTAGTAGTAGTAGAAGTATTAGAAGAAAGTTCTAGAAATTGCCTACTTGAATGAATTGTTTGCATTGGGTCACTTACATATGATAGAAATGAGAGAACCAAAATTGTTATAAGTAAAGAAAAGGACTGTGATGTACTGTTAACTACTAATGATGATCCCTACATCAGCACGTGAAATTTCACATCAAAATGACATTAGTCAAATTTCGGCGGCAAAAATCCTCCCTACCGCATACAGTTACTATGTCAAGAATTGACAATCGATGATTATTATGGCAGATTAGCTTGTTGTCAATGGTCTCTGCAGCAATTGCATAGCGACATATTTTTTTTTCAATTTTCTGCTTATTGAAGATGAGGCTACATTTCACAAAAATGGAATGGTGAATCGGCATAATTTTTATTACTATGCATTAAGCAATCCTTACTTTGTTAACAGTCATAGTCAAACTAGGTGGCCTATAAATGTTTGGGGTGATATTGATGGAGACAATGTGATTGGTTCACATTTTTTCGATGGTTGTGTGAAAGTGCTATATGTCTGGATTTTTTGAATAATCACTTGCCATTTTCTATTTAATATTCAACAAAGAATATAGTTTTTACATGACGGTGCTACAGTTTATCACACTGTTCTTATTTACAATCATCTAACTAATAACTTTGCTGCGAGGTGTATAAAGTGGAGGAGGACAGACAATTTGGCCACCGCGATCACCAGAATTATCAAAAATTGATTTTTCCATGTGGGACTATATAAAAAACCTTGTGTCCTAGAAGCGTCCAACAACGCCAGGTGATATACAAAGTAGAATAGAGAAGCTTTTAACAACTTACAAATGTTAAGAAATGTAGCTCGGTTATTTGAATATCGGTAACAAACTTGGATAGACTTTGGAGGTGGACGAATTGAACATTTACTTTAGACTTATTTTCTTAATATCACATTAATGATTACATTCATTGCATATTTGTTATATTTTGTATTAGTTATTTATTGAATGCCAACCTACCAAAATGCCTCAGCTAGCTAGTAAGACTATCTGAACAAGAAACAAATAAATTCTGTATACAGCGAGGAGTATGGCAAGGAAACACAGTCTCTCCAAAGCTAATCACGACGCTTTTAGAACATACTTGTAAGAAGGCGTATCTGAACGAGCATAGTATCAACATAAATGGAGAGATACTTAGTCATTTGAGATTTGCAGATGGAATACTTCGGTCACATTATGAAACCCCCTGAAAAATATGTTCTTTTACATCTGATCATTCAGGGAAAGATCCAAGGTAATCGTGATCCTGGTAGAAGAAGAACATCATGGCTGAAAAATCTAAGGCAATGGTATGGAAAATCAACTACATCGTTATTTAGAGCTGCTGTCAATAAAGTCACGATAGCGAATATGGTAGCCAACATGATATCCAATTATCGATAACGGTCATGGAACTAGAAGAAGAAGAAGATAACATCGTCCTTATAGCCTATCGTATGGATGATGCAATAATAATGTTTGAAAAATTATATTACGCGTCTTTAGAGGTCGGACTAAAGATCAATATGAAAAAGACGCAAATAATGACTAATCTGGTGCTAAATCGAAATATTGCTGTTGATGGAAGGGATATTGTGCAGACTACATCGTATAAGTAGTTAGGTACATTAACACTCACAAAAAAGATAGTGAATCAGTTTCGCGTGACTCAGAGGGCTATGGAGCGCCAGATGTTGTGTGTCTCTCTGAGAGACCGAATCCCAAGCGAAGAAATACGTTGTAGAACAAAAATAACAGACGTCATCGAAAAAATCGCGTCGCTTAAATAGAATTGAGTAGGACATGTCGCCAGATTATCAGACAACCGATGGAAAAAACATATTGTCGAGTGGAGATCAAGGCAAGAAGCAATACGGAGCAGAGGACGCCCACCAACTAGATGGACTGACGACCTGAAGCGTGTTAGGAATAAGTGAATGCAAGTCGCATAACAAAGAGCTGAGGGAGACCTATGTCCAGCAGTGGACGCATACATATTACATTACATTATTAGATTACATAAAAATTACATAAATTACCTTTATCATCTTAGTGTAAATAAGAACGGTGTGATGAACTGTAGCACCGTCGTGTAAAAACCATATTCTTTGTTGAATATTAAGTGGAAAATTTTGCAGTAGTAATGGCAAAAGATTATTCAGAAAATCAAGACATAGAGCACATCGAAAAAGTGTGGTCCAATCACATTTTTACTTTTGAAAAAATGAAATATGGTTAAGGATTTAAAATCGTAATTTTTCTTTTGTAGTACATTCTGTATACAAATATTTGTCAATTATTTATGTTAAACTTAATTTGAAAACTAATATTGTCCTTGTGGAGGACTCCTGTGGGGAACAAAATAAAAACTGAAGGCATCTGCTGAGGTAAAATATTCCGGAAGCAAAATGAGCCTCCGTTCGGATTTCCGGGTGAGGACTATTCAGGGGAGCACCATTACAGGTTAGAAAAATTATAATTGGGTCTTGGAATCTTGGAAGTCTTACAGGTAAGAGTGTGGAGTTAGTAGATGCGCTAAAAAAAAGGAAAAGAAAAAAATTTAAATAAAGTTGCTTGTGTTCAGGAGACTAGGTGGAAAGGACAAAGGGCGAAAGAATTAGGTGAAGGATACAAGTTGTGGTATGTAGGGAAAAGTAACACTAGAAATAGAGTTAGTATAATTGCTGATAGTGAAATCAAAGAAATCAAAGATAACGTATTAGAAGTTGTAAGAACGAGTGATAGAATAATTTCAGTGAAATTTGTACTTGATAAAGAAGTATTGAATGTTGTGAGTATAGGCTCCTCAAACAGGACTGGGCGAGAATGAAAGAAAAGCTTTCTATGATCAATTGGGAGATATATCGAGTGATATTCCATCAGAGGAGAAAGTTATATTAGGAGGTGATTTTAAAGCACATGTGGGCCAACCCAAAGCAGGATATGAATCAGTACATGGAGGACTAGCAAAATAAACCAAAATATCGGAGAGGACCACAAAAAACAAGTAGTGGATGTTAAAAGATGAGAAAGCAGATCTATTCAGGGCAAAATAGTAGAAAAAATGTGTTGGAACATGAAAGGAAGTCCCAACACAATTTGGAGGAAGATGGCCAGTATCATTAGAGATACTGCTATTGACATACTTGGAAAAATGTCAGGAAAGAAGTTTGAGAATAAGAAGACCAGGTGGTGGTCTATCAGAGTTCAAGAAAAATAAGAGAGAAGAGAATATTATATAAACAGTGGCAAGAAAATAGGTCGGACATAGATCTTTAAAACTATACGGTCGTCATAAAGGAAGCAAAAGTGGCGGTAGCAAAAGCTAAAGCAGAAGCGTATAATATTTAATACGATCAACTTGATACCAGGGAAGGAGAAGCCAAAATTTATAAAATAGCCAAACATAGAGCAAAGAAAGCAACAGATTTTAATCAGATTAGATGTATCCGAGATGAAAATAGTAAAATACTAATTCACGAAAAAAATGTCAAAAAGCGGTAGAAAAAAAACTTTGGCAGGTTATTAAATGAAGAATTTGACAGACAACCAGTTGAGTTAACGGAGATAGTAACAGCAAAGGTGACCAAAATAAAAAACGAAGAAGTGGCTCAAGCAATTAAAAAATAAAGAAAGGAAAAGTTGGACCAGATGATATTCCTGTGAAAGTGTGGAAAGAATTAGGAGAGACAGGGACAATTTAGTTAACAGGTCTATTTAATTGAATTATGGAAGTTGGACAAATGCCTGACGAGTGGAGAAGCAGTGCATTAGTACCTGTCTTCTTCTTCTTCAAGTGCCCTGTCCGTTGCGAACGTTGGCAATTTTGATCTTGTTTGCGGCGCTTCTTGTTTGCGACCGATGTGAGCCCGAACCACTTCCGCAGATTTTGGAGCCACGAGTGTCTTCTCCTGCCTGGCCCTCGCTTACTGTCTACTTTCCCCTGGACAATCAATTGCAGTAGACGGTACTTATCGTGTCTCAATATGTGGCCTAGATATTCAAGCTTTCTTTGTTTGATTGTGCTTACGATTTCTTTCTCCTTTCCGATTCTTTGTACCTGTCTACATTATGTAAAATGAATACTTAATTATTTATTTATTCCTTCTTGATATACAGTGTGTTCATTTCATAGCGATTTCGGAATAAAAATAACTTGTTAAATACCGTGTATAGCAGTGGCAAACCCCATATTGTAAGAACAATGATTATGAGAGAAATTTAAATATGAAAAAATACAGGGTGTCACAATAAAAAAAAATATTTGCTTTTCCACGTAGTTATTAATTACCCTGTAGAATTCGCCGTGTTATGCAAGCCTGGAGAATATCAGTAAGTATATTCTTTTTTAAATAACTGTTTTGGTTATTATATGCCATAATGGAATTATCGACCAATAACGCAGTAAAAACTCACCCGGTATATTTTGTAGATAGATAGATATGAAGATTAAAATGGACATGGCAAAACCTTAGTTCATAAATAATTAATTAGAAGTATATTAATGAGATTAAGATGATTAAAATCACTCTATATCAATTTTTATGTTTAATGACCTAAGAAGTAAAACCGATAAGAAAAAATGAGACTATAATTAGGAAACATAATCACAGTTTTAATAAAACATCACTTATTTTAAATTTCTATTAATGTTGTTTTATGGTCGAATAAGTTCCCATTTTGTCATTGATAGTCTGAATGACTCATTGTTTGTGTTTTGTGATTGGAAACCTGGGAGGCTAGTCAATGCTTTTCTACTAATCATTTATATTTGCACTTGCTGAAAAATAATATAACTGCGCGACGATTTGATCATTTATTTGTGGTTCAAAAGCCGTCACGCATTACCGACTGACGAAGTTTTAAATTTTTAGAGATCATAATATAAATCCAATATGGTCAGCTGAATTAAATAGACGTATTTAAATATTTCTGAATGTTTTAGTAGCACTGAAAAACAATACATATTGTGTTAACGAAGTCATTTTTCTATTTTTTTAGTTTTATTTTATGATCTATCTTATGGTCTCTCAAATAGGCCGGGAACATTTAAAAACTACTAAAAACATCGATTTTTTTCTACTTTCCTTGCTTACAACTTTAAAATAATTTATTTTGGAGCAAAGTCGTACCGAAATAAAATAGCCACAATTTAATTTTTTATGAGATACGGCTGGTTAAACATGTTTTAATTTACTACCCTTGTTGCAAAATAGCAATAAACACAAAAAATAGGTGAAACAAGTCTTTTCTTATTCAATGTTTTTCAACCACTATGATGGCGCTAAGGACCTTCATTATTACAATAAATGGTAATACATTTTTTTACGTTTTTTTACGATTTAGAAATTAAATTTTCTTCAACCTAATTGTTTCAGATAAACCCTTGTTGTTTCAGATAAACTAACAACTTGTAGCTGGTAAAGAAATTGTCAAAATATATCTTGTGTGCAGACTTGTTTTCCACAACTTTCAAATATTGATAACAACTCTTTCACTCATACTGAACTCTTTTGAATTATTATGGTTGGATTTTCCAGCATAAGGGACTTCTTTTTTAAGTGCCGTCTCCCGATCGGAGGTTGGATATCATCATCACTATCTTTACTATCTACGACTGCTCTGAAGAGTTCTATAGAATTGCATTTAAACCAGTCCGTTAAATTCTTCAACCATGACACTCTCCTTCTTCCTATACTTCTTCCTCCTCTTATCTTTCCCTGTATTATCAGCCTTAGCAGTTCATATCGCTGTCCCCTCTTTACGTGTCCCAGATATTGTAACTTTCATAAGGGACAAAGTTGTATAAATATCCATTGCTAGATGCAAAGCACCACATTTTGTACCTTAAATAAACAGACTTCTCTTTTATAAACATTTTTGCCAAATAGCGGTCAAAGTATGGTGCCATTTGTTCATCTTTTGATAAGGATTGACTGAAAACGCCATATTTTAAAAAAACTTTTGTTCAACAGGCCGATCATTGGACGAACTTTGTCTTGTTTATCTAGCTTATCGTTATCTGCAAGATGTATGTTCCGCTTTATTTCAAGAAATCTATGTCATGACATTGCATTCTTCATAAACTGAACTCCCTTATCCTCATCGGAAGACCAATAAAGGTTTACACGTGGAAGGGTGTGATATCCGCTCAAAATCAACAACCCCAAAAATATTTCTAAATCATTTCGATCCAAGTCAAAGTTGGGACGGTTCTGATCTCTCGAATATTTTTTGAAATTGAAATAATAGATTTTATAACATCTTCATTGAACATTTCCATAAAATAGTCTAGTACTAACATTTCATGCAACTCCTCAACTATATTTTTCACACAGACACCATATAACTACCAGCACCTTACCAAATGAAAACAACGACTGATAACCCAAGCATACTTGATCAGAGTCAGTTTTACACAAGAAATTAGTCAATTCTATATATTATACTTATTGTCCCTTGGTTGCGTTAACAAACGCTATTATGAAAGTCCTGAAACGACATTATTGTCCAAAAACAAATAGGGGGCATGGACAGCTCATAGGACAAACGTTACCATTCTAAACCAACTCGAGATTTAAAAAAGGCTGTTCACAATATGTCTCCAAGATATTCTGCATTTTTTTGGTCAAGTGGGTCGCAGGGGTGACGATAGTTTGGAGAGATCAGTTTTTCCTTTAAAACGTTCCGGGGAGAAGATCAAGAGGACGATCACCAACTAGATGGTCGGACCAAATTAAGATTTCAGCTGGAAACTCATTGTGCGAAGTTCTCAGAGCAGGTGAAGATAGAGACCAATGGAGAAAAATTGTTAGGAATATTGGAAGAAATCACGATCCTCAGTAATGGGAAAACCGAAAGAGAGAGATAGTTATCTGACTGCACTGTAGTATTTGAATTCTTTGATTTATTATTGTTAAAATTTTAAACCAAATCGATGACTATAATACACATTCGCAATTGAAAACAGGATGAAGATAATGAGTACTCATTTTAGGAGAAAAAATATATATAAAGGAACGTGGAAAATTCCGGGGTCAAATGAAACTAATCAAATAGACCACATCTTAATACAAGAGAAGTTTGCGAATTTAATAACAAATGTGAAAACGTGCAGAGGGGCTGACGTAGACTCAGATCATTTTTTGGTTAGAATTAATATGAGAGAAGCAATAATTAAAAGGCATAAACGGAAAAAGAAAGTGCAACGTAAATTTAACTTTGAAAAACTGCGAAAATTTGAGGTAAAGCAGGACTATCAAAAGGATATACAAGAAACCTACGCTAAACAAGATAGTACTACTGTGAGTAACATACAACAAAAGTTCTTGAAAATGACAAACACTATAAAGGAAGCTACGTCGAAGAACATACCAAGAGCAAAAAGATTTAGAAAAAACCACTGGTTCAATGACGAATGCAGAACAGAGTTAAAAAAAAGATCAGATTTGAGATTAAAAAGTTTACGTTCGCAAAAACAAGACGACCTAGAAAGGTACAACGAAAAAAAGTAAAGAGAATCCTAAGGGAGCGGAAACGAAAGTATATGGAGAATAAAATTAAGCGCATTGAAGAAAATTACAAGAAAAATGAAATAAAAATTTTTTTAAAGAAGTAAAATACATTAAAACTGGGTACCAGGGAAGAACGATGAATGTAAAAGATAAGCAAGGAAACCTGATAGTGGATGAAGACCAAATATGTGAAAGGTGGAAAGAATATTTCGAAGAGATACTAAATGACGAAGTGACTACTGAAGAAAATTGTTATGTTCCTAGACCTCAAATAGTAATAGAAGAAATACCAAAGCCCACAAGAGAAGAAATTGAAGAAATAATAAAAGATATGAAAAACCAAAAAAGTCCCGGGGAGAGCGGCATTGTGGCAGAGAACATAAAATATGGAGGAGAGGTCTTAATAAACAAACTTGGTGAGCTAATACTAGAAGTATGGGATGCCGAAGAAATGCCTCAAGAATGGAATAAGTCGATTATAATTACTATACACAAAAAGGGAGATAGAACTGAATGCACAAACTATAGAGGAATATCTTTATTAGAAGTAATGTATAAAGTACTCGCCATACTAATTAAAAAACGATTAGAAATATATATATAGAGAAGAATCTAGGAGAATACCAGGGAGGATTTCGGAAAGGAAGATCAACAACCGATCAAATTTTTATGCTAAAACAAATCCTGACCAATTGCTATGAATACAACATTTCAGCACAAATACTTTTTATTGATTACAAAGCTGCCTACGATACAATAAACAGAAACAAGTTAATAGAAACACTAAAAGAATTCCAAGTGCCAGAAAAAATAATAAGATTGGTAAAAATGACAATTAGACAAACCATTTGTGCTGTGAGATGCAACGGTACAGTCTCAGAAGAATTCGAAGTGAAAAAAGGTGTTCGCCAAGAAGACCCGTTATCTACATTGCTATTCAATATAGTTCTAGAAAAAATTGTAAGGATTAGTGGGATAAATAGGTCCGGTACTATTTTATACAAGGAGCACCAATGCTTAGCATACGCTGATGATGTGGTTCTCATTGCAAGAAATGGAAAAGAACTATCAAATATAACAAAAAGACTGATTCGGGAAAGCTCTAAAATGGGACTGAAAGTTAATATTAATAAATCGAAGTACATGGAGATCTCGAGCAAAAAAGGAATAAGCACCAGGGGATCCTTTAAATTGGAGGTGGAGAATGGATCAGTTGTAGAATTGTAGAAGGTGGATGAATATATGTACTTAGGTACTCTTATTGATCAGACATGTAAAGAAGAAACTGAAATCAACCTGAGACTGACCAAGAGCAACAGGTGTGCTGGAGCCATGAGCAAAATAATTAAGGCCAAAGATATATCTCGTAATACAAAAATAAGAGTATACAAAACTATAATTAGACCCACAATGCTATACGCTGCCGAGACATGGACTATGAACAAAACCGTACAGAACACATTGGAAGCATGGGAAAGAAAGATACTTCGCAGAATATTTGGTGGAAAAGTAGTAGAAGGAGAATGGAGAAGACGAACTAATGCAGAAGTGTATCAGTTGTATGCTAACCCTACAATAACAAATGTGGTGAAAAAACGTAGACTAGAATGGCTCGGCCATCTAGAAAGAATGCAAGGTAATAGACTAGTCAAGAATATTGCTTGGAGAGTACCTGAGGGCAAAAAAAAGAGAGGAAGACCAAGAAAGAAATGGAGAGATGCAGTGATGGAAGATGTCAGAGAGATGGGAATCAGAGATTGGAAGCTGTTAGCTAAGAATAGAAAACGATGGAAATTATCCATCCAGCAATGGGCCTAAAAGGCCTGTTAACGCTGTACATACATACATACATTTGTTAATGTATTTTTTTATTTGGTTAAAATTTGTTTTTAATTCCGCTGTTATATTAAAATTTGGAACTTCTTCTACAGCCTTGTTAATTCTAAGACATTTTTGTCTTCAGTAAAAATTAGTTCTTTGGTCTGGTCGACGCCGGTCAAATGTACCGGATGTACCGCCCTCTCGGCAGGCTTGTATGTACCAAAATATTGGAAAAAGCATTTTTTAGAATGTACCTCGCTTGTAATCATTGATATAGTTATTTTGCTACTTTTAATTTTTTGCGTGGAAAATTTTTTCTGAAGTTTTTTTTTCTTTCTTTCTTAACACAATATTGTTCACAATTTATAAAAAAACTTTAGTATAAATGTAAAAAAAATCATTTAATATGTTGCGTTAATGTAACTATGGTCCTAAATGGGTTAAGAGCGTTTTTATAAGTAAAAATATTGGCAAACTTCTATAGGGTCAAGTTTTTGTTGTGCAAGGTTTTAGAAAAAATTCAAATTTTATTTTAAAATTTAGATTGCAAAATTATTATGCGAAATCTATTATATCAATTTTAATGAACTTTGGTAGACTGATCTATTATGTATAAATATTTTTCAGATGAATTATGAAGGTCCTAAGCGCAATCTAAGTGGTTAAAAAACATTGAATAAGAAAATGCTTGTATCCCTCTCTTTATTTTATTTATTGCTATTTTGCAACAAGGTTAATAGGTTAAAATATTATTAACCATCCGTATCTTATATAAAATTTAATTGTCACTATTTTATTTCTTTACGACTTTGCTCCAAATTGAATTGTTTTAAAGTTATTAGCAAGGAAAGTAGAAAAAATCGATGTTTTTAGTAATTTTTTTTAGAAGCAATTACACAGCGGTGTATACAAATTTAAATGTGGCGACTGCCTAAAAACTTACATCGGTCAAACTGGTAGAACTTTTATCAAACGTATAGCAAAACATAAAAAACTTTCAATAATAAAAAAAATAGATTCTACATACGCAGTTCACCTTCTAGATCATAATCATTCTTTTAATGACGAATTTCAAATTCTTCACATCCAAAATAAAGGCCTTAAGCTATCTTTATTAGAATCTATAGAAATTAACAAATTAAAAAACACATACATAGTTCTGAATGATCAACTTGAGACAAACAGTTCTCCCCTTTGTTCACCAGTCAAGCACTTAATATACGCAGATGACCTTATTTTATATTGTCAGGGAAATCATATACATATACAATCGCCACATGCAACGTACTCCAAACCGCTGTAAATCAACTTAGCGAATGGTCCAAAAAAACCGGATTAGCTCTTTCAACGACTAAATCGAAATTAATACTGTTTAGCAGAAGACCCTGCAGCCAAAGTCCAATTATCACCCTTAATGGAACTCCATTGCAACTAGTTACTCATCACAAACTACTTGGTTTAACGTTTGACAGTAGGCTAACTTGGAAACAGCATATTAGTGTATTAAAGATCAATGCAATGAAGAGACTCAGTATCATCAAGGCACTATCAAAGTACACATGGGGTGCGGACGAAACCATCTTAGTTAATATATATAGAGCTTTAATCCGCTCAAAACTGGACTACGGCAGCTTCATATACATGTCTGCATCAAAATCTGACTTAAAGCTACTGAACTCTGTGCATAACACTTCTATTCGTCTTTGCTTAGGCGCTTTCAAATCTAGTCCCATAGATAGCCTTTATTGCGAGGCTAATGAACCACCTCTCTGGATTCGACGAGAGTATCTTCTTCAATCTTACTTTGCTTCCGTATCCGCAAACCCATTTAATCCAATCTACCATTTAATTACTTCAACATCGCCTCCGGAGATACTGCAAAGAATCCAATCAATAATAGACATCCAGAAATTAACTCTAAAAAATACCATCGACCTTACTAAAACACATCCCTTCCCAATCTCGGATACCCCGCCTTGGAATAGACCAATCCCACATTCAATCACTTGTCATTAGAATACAGTAAACATGAAACCTCAAGCCTTCTCATAAAGCAACACTTCAAAGAAATTATAAACAAGTACCAATTCCAAACAATTCTGTATACAGATGCCTCCAAAAGCGAAGCAAGCGTTGGATGTGCCGTTAACACACATGATGAAGTAATAAAATCATCTTTTTTACCGAATTTATGCAGCGTATACACTGGAGAACTTTATGCGATACTAGAGGCTTTTAAAAAACTAAAAACAGATAATAAAAACCAAGCAATATGCACAGACTCCCTG
Source organism: Diabrotica undecimpunctata (assembly GCF_040954645.1). NCBI lineage: Eukaryota > Metazoa > Arthropoda > Insecta > Coleoptera > Chrysomelidae > Diabrotica > Diabrotica undecimpunctata. The sequence continues at coordinate 30,519,743 of NC_092810.1, forward strand.
TCGTCACTACAATCGATAAAAAGCCTATACTCTCAGCATCCCTTAGTTCAAGAAATCCATAGGACACACAATGCACTCGCTTTTCAAGGTGTAGATGTCACGATCATCTGGCTACCATTCCATGTCGGCATCCCCGGTAATGAAAAAGCAGACCAAGCAGCCCAGCAAGCTGTTTGTGTAAACAGTCAATCCTCAAAAGCTCAACATATTCAAATCCGTAATGATCGAAAGCAAATTTTCAAGCAACAACAATATCATACCTGGCAAACCCACTGGAACACAATCAAGAGTGCATTACATGAGATCCGGCAGACTGTTGAAAAATTTGAACTTCCAAATATAGCTAGAAACGAAAAAGCTGTCATCCGAAGATCAAGAAGAGGACATACCCGAAACACACATGAATATTTAATGAAATCCGAGCCGAAGCCCAATCTGCTCAAGTGTATTAACCGTGAAACATATCCTGATCGAGTGTCCCCGGTACGCAAAACACAGAGTGCAACATAAACTTAAGTTAAATATCAAAGACGTTTTAAACTCGCCCGATCAAATATTTAACCTAATTGGTTTCTTGAAAGACATTCAGTTGTTCAACAGATTATGAACCCTTGTTTTCCATGTAATTTACATTTAACTTATATCTTAGTGATAAAACTGTTGTATTATTTAGTCATAGGTTCTAAGCTTATAGATTAACTTACTGTAACAATTCTTCTTCTTAACATGCCATACACCAAAGTGCGTAGGCGACTATCTCATTACTAGAATTCTGTTCTTGGCGGCGTGACACAGCTCGCCTGTATTGTGTATTACTGTCCATTCTTTAATATTTCTTAACCAGGATAATTGTTTGCGGCCGGCTCCTCTCCTACCTTCGATCTTCCCTTGTAGGATTAACTGAGGTATTTCATATTTTGCTCCTCTCAATATGTGCCCAAGGTAACCAATCTTGCGTTTTTTAATTAATTTAAAGAGTTCTCTTTCCACGCCGGCTCTCTTAAGGACGTCATCGTTTCGAACTCTATCCACCCAAGGTATGCGCATCATTCTTCTTAATGACCACATTTCAAATGCTTCAAGTTTGTTGATAGATGTTTTTTTCAAAGTCCACGTTTCCATGCCATAAAGCAAGATGGACCATATGTAGCACTTGACCATTCTGTAGCGTATTTCGAAATGTAGGTTTTGATTACATAGAAGCGGTCTGAATTTCACAAAAGCTTGTCTTGCCATTTGTATTCGGGTTTTTATCTCTTGTTGTGGATCCGATTGGTCATTGATTGTGGTGCCAAGGTATTTAAAAGTTTTCACGCGTTTTATGCGATCGTCACCTATGCATATTATCGGGTTTTCTGGAGGGTTTCTGCTAATGACCATATATTTCGTTTTCAAAATGTTAATTTTGAGGCCATATTTTTTACCTATGCTATTCACCATATCAAGTAATAACTGCTGATCTTCCAATTTATCAGTTATAATCACTGTGTCGTCTGCATAGCGTAGGTTGCTAATTGGTATGCCGTTCACCTTAATGCCTAATTCCGTGTCTTCTAATGCTTCCGCAAATATATTTTCAACATATAAATTAAAAAGCATCGGAGAGAGTATGCAGCCTTGGCGGACACCTTTCCGGATTTCAAATTCATCAGTATATTGGTCTTGATCAATCCTCACCTTTGCCATTTGGTTCCAGTATAGATTCTGAATAATTCTGATCTCCTTCTGGTCAATGTTGGCCCTATGTAGTAGTTCCATCATGATATCATGTTTAACATTGTCAAATGCCTTCTCGTAGTCGATGAAGGTGAGGTAGACATCTTTTCGTTGATCTAAACAGTTTTGTATTAAAGTGTTCAAACATAAAATTGCCTCTCTTGTTCCTAGTCCTCCCTTAAAACCGAATTGTGTTGACCCGCTAAGTTCTTCTAGTATCTTATACATTCTTGACTGTAATATCCTAAGGAAGAGTTTCAGCAAGTGACTCATTAAACTGATTAAGCGGTGTTCATTGCATTTTGTAGCATTAGCTGTTTTTGGGATCATCACAAAGGATGACTGCAGCCATTCTCGCGGAATGTAACCAGTATCATAAATTCTATTGAACAGCTTTACCAAGATTTCGATATTCTCCTCGTCTAGTAGTTTTATTGCTTCTATATTAATTTCATCTGGACCTGTTGCTTTATGCATCTTTGTGGTTCTAACTGCATATTCTATTTCACTTCGCATTATTGATGGCCCTGATAAGTTTTCGGAAGGAAGTTTGCGCGTTGGTTGTGTTGGTCTTTCGTCATTAAAAAGTCTTTCTGCGTATTCTTTCCACGCCATTGCTATCTCCTCTTCTGACTCTATGTATTCGTTTCTGTCGTTCCGTATTCTTGTTCTGTGGTGGCTTTTGTGTATATTCGATATTTCTTTGATCTTCTTATGTAGTCCAAAACTATCTCCTTTTTCCTGCAATTGTTCTATTTCGTTGCACCTTTCCACCATCCAACGTTCTTTTGCTTTCTTAATTTTCTGGCGAATTTCTTTGTGTATCTGTTTGTATTTGTCTTGATTACGTTGTTGTTTATGTTGCCTTCGCTTTTCCATTAGATCCATAATTTCGTCCGTCATCCATTCGTTATGCTTTCTCTTCCTGATCTGTGTTTTAACTTCCCTGTTTACTGCCAGAATCGTTCCTTTAATATCATTGACTATCTCTTCGATATCATCATTTTGTTCTATTATTCGCATTCTTTCATTAATTTGATTTGCATAACTCTTCTTCAGATTTTCGTCTCTCATCAGTTCTCTTGTATTTATAGGCGTACTGGTGTTTGTATTTGTTCTCTTAATTTTTGCTAGTTTTAACCTCACATCTGCTATTAGCGGATTATGATCGGATGCAATATCAGCACCTGGATATGCTGCTATTCTTTTGATAGCGTTACGAAATCTTCTGTTTATTAAAACGTAGTCAATTTGGTTTCTAATTATTCGATTTGGACGGTCTCCTGGTGATTTCCAAGTATATAACTTACGAGGTGGGAGCTGAAACCATGTGTTCATGACGACAAAACCGTTCTCCTGGCAGAATTCACACAGCAGGTCGCCTCTTTCATTTCTAACTCCAAGGCCGTACTCTCCAATTATGTCTTTATATCTTCCTTTACCCACCTTGGCGTTAAAGTCGCCCATTATTATGTTTATGTCCTCTTTCTTTGTTAGTCTTATTGCTTTTTCCAGATCTTTATAGAACTTAGTTATTTCTTCTTCTGACTTATCTGCTGTTGGTGCATATGCTTGTGTCACATTTATGTTTACTGGTTTGCCTGTCATTTTGATCAACATGACTCGTTCGGAAATTGGAACAAAATCTGTCACCAATTTACTGGTCTTCCTATCAAGAGCAATAGCCACTCCATGTCGGTGATGTCTATCTGTTGGGTCACTACACGATTAATACATAGTAATTTTATCTTTCGTAAACTGTCCAGATCCAGTCCATCGGACTTCACTGACTCCCATTATATTTATTTTCAGTCGATTCATTTCCTTTATAAGGTTGTGTAGTTTTCCTGGTTCGTAAAGACTATTAACATTCCATGTTGAAATTCGTTGGATATCATCTATTTGGCACCGGGAGATTCTTCGCACCCTCTGACCATCTAAGGCCTGCCCGGGACTGAGGGCCATTGTTTTGTTTTGTTCTGCCATAATGAGATGAGTTATCCTGGGGAAAAGATAGTGTTGTGGTATCCCGTTACTTTCAACACCGCAGTACCACAGCCATTCAAACTGTCCTTGCCATGCCTGTGGAATTCCAATAACAAGCCGGTCCAAGATAATTTCTTTTGCGCCTTGTGTTGGTACTGGTGATCGCTGCTGCCCTTCACCAGGGTTGAGGACTAGGAGGGATACATATGAAGGGTGTAGGATAAAGGTTATGGGACATGAGATTCCACGGTGTGGGATGGTGGAATATCATGAGCTAGCGTGGGCAGGGTCGCTAATCCCTGAAGTAGGTCTGTTTCCACCGGGATCGTGAAAAGTACCCACCCGCTACCCCCTAACAATTAGTAACATGTATTTATTGTAATAATTATTGTACACAATATTGTTTGTGTCAATGGCCATTGCAGCCGAGACACATTAATTTAAATAAAAAAAAAAGTTCTCCCCTTAAGAGTGTAGGAGCAGAATTTCGGGCCAATGCTATTTAAATGCATTCATTTTTTTCGAATCCTGAGAAAACTAATACATATTTTTAAAAAATTTAAACGCAGAATGAAGGATTACATTATTACTAAGGGCCGAAAGTCTCTGAAAACTTCTATAATGTTTATTTTAGTAAGTTACAGGGGTGAAAAAGAAGAGAAAATTAACTGTGATTTTTAATTTCAAAAATCTCATTTTAAAGAAACTTTTTATTTATTCTAAGGGACTTTCGGCCCTTGGTAATAATGTAATTCTTCATTCTGCGTTTAAATTTTCTAAAAATATTTATTAGTAAAAATAGATAACTTGAGAAAGGCACTCTGGTTGAAACAGCTGTAGTGATAATAATTTAAAATAAATTTTGTGGAAGTGTTGAAAACGAAAGTTTTCAGTGTTTTATTGTTAGATCATTTTCATATATTTTAATTTTTTTGTCACTGTTCTCGAGCTATTTGAGATCGAGAATCAGTCAATTATTATTACTAAAGTTATCACCTAACTATTTCTGCAAAAATCCGAATGCAACCTGTCACATCCACCTAAAAACAGATCCGCCCTTGACTATTTATATTATAGTCGAATACGGAGTCAAATGAAGAAGAGATATGCAGGAAACAGGAAACGATTACAAATGAAAATTCAAAAAAAAAACAGAATCAGATGCAGTAAATATGGAATATCTCAGACATGGAGTCTCCTCTTGTTACATTAGTAATGATAAATCATATGTAGCTGGTTACCATATTATGCTGGTTAAAATCCAAAATGCCCTAAACGTAGCAATCGGCATACGTTATACCACTTTTTAAAAAAGGCTTATTTTATTCTTCTTCATTAATATAATCAATTTTGATTGTTCCTTGACGGGTTCTTGCCTCGAAGGAAGATTGTCACTCCATGTCTTGCAAAATTAATGTAAAATATCCCGCATACAAACCTTCATTCATAATTAATTTTATAATCATTTGACATTTATAGAAATAAATACCGATCGTGAGAGGAAATAAAAATGAGAAGACCTATACACAATAGGCAAACTACCGTTATTTTTATTGCATTTAATGATAAAAGCAAAGACATTCTAGACGACATTTTATTCTTGTTATTCAGTCAATCGTACGATTAACCATTAAAAATTCTAGAGCTATAAATTGTTTGATAATGAATACAAAATTAATAGCTTTTTTTATCTTGTTCTTGTTATTATTACGAATACTATTTGTCATCGTGATTAACGCAAATAATAACATTTTAAATTTGCTAAATCTCACGTAGACTTTTTCAAATAAACTTATAATATATTATCACGATTTAGATAAAATAGACAGATGAAAAGAGTATATTGAGAAATTGTTTAATGATTAAAGGCCCGGTCTTGGAATTAAGGCTTGCCCTCCACTTGCGATTTGTAGTAGCGCGGTTAATTAGTCGCAAAGATTGTGTTCAATACAGTGTTTGTTTCAAATACAATTCAATCCAGTTGCGACTAAATAATCACATCAATTAAGAAATCGCAACCTGTCTCAGTTTTATCACGATGCGATAGCCGCCCTACCACCATAAATCATACGGACAAGCATAGACAAGCATTCACATATGATTGTTTAGTCGCGATTCTGAAGCCAGCTCAGCCTAGTCTGTCTTCAATAATATTTTACTTTTAATTTTTGATGCGAAGCTTCTATACTGGCGTTGTAATACTTTTTTTTCTCTTCATTAAAATGCTGAGGCGAGCGCCACGGAACTAGCGCCACAAGATGGCGTCGTCACGGGTAGCGTCATCGAATAGCGGTTCTTGTCATCAATTCACTACTCTCAATCAATTCGTTTTCTAGTCATCATATATTTACTCTAAGCAGGTTTAAATTAAAAACTGCATAAAAAATAACTAACAAAATATAGACATTAATAAATGAGAAGTAAAAAATTAAAAGAATATCTGTCACTAAAAGATTCGAGATTCGATTCTTAACGATTGTCAAGATATCTTCTTCTTGCAGTACCGTCTCCTATCGGATGTTGGCTACCATCACAGCAATCTTTACTTTGTTGGCTGCAGCTCTGAACAACTGTATTGAACTGCACCCATACCACCCCCTTAAATTTCTCAACCAGGAAATCCTCCTACGTCCCACATTTCTCTTTCCCGAGATTTTTACTTGGATTATGAGTCTAAGCAGAGAGTACTTTTCTCCTCTCATTATTTGGCCCAGATATTTCAGTTTTTTCGTTTGTATGGTTTTTATGACTTCGCATTCCTTCCCCATCTTCAGCAGAACATCTTGATTTGTTACTCTTTCTGTCCATGGTATTTTCCACATTCTCCTGTAACACCACATTTCGAATGCCTCAATGTTTTTGATGTTTATCTTTTTCAGTGTCCAGGGTTCCATGCCGTACAGCAGAACGGAGAAAACATAGCACCTTAACATTCTCGTTCTTAAGTTTATATTTATATCCCGGCTGCATAGGAACTTTTTCATTTTGACAAACGATTGTCTCGATATCTCTTTTCGCCTTTTGATTTCTCTTGTCTGGTCATTAGTATCAGTGAAGCAAACCCCTAAATATTTGTAGGACGTAACTCTTTCAACTAGCTGATTATTTATGGTTAAATTCACATTGGTGTATAGCTTCTTTGTTACAATCATGAATTTGGTCTTTTTGATGTTCAGTTTTAGACCATACTTTTTGGTATGGGTGTTTATGTTTTCCATCAAAAACTGTAAATTTGCTAGGCTATCTGTAACTATTAGCGTGTCAATTGCGTGTATATAGCGTGTATATTGTTAATTAACTCTCCGTTAATGTTCATACTAATGTTTTGCTCTAGAAGCGCTTCCTGACATATTGTTTCGCTATATATATATATATATATATATATATATATATATATATATATATATATATATATATATATTTATATATATATATATATATATATATATATATATATATATATATATATATATATATATATATATATATTGAATAATAGTGGAGAAAGCACACAACCCTGACGCACACCTCGACGAATCTCAATTTCTTCGGTTAACTCATTATCAACTTTGATTTTTGCTGTTTGTCCCTAGTACAACCTGGATATGATGTTAATGTCGCAACTGTCGATGTTTTTGTTTCTTAGGATTTCATACAGCTTTTGGTGTCTGACTTTATCGAAGGCCTTCTCAAAATCTATGAAACCTACGTAGAGATCTTGGTTTACATCCAAACATCTTTGCATACTCAGACCAAACAAAGCTTCCCGTGTTCCCAGTTCACTTCTGAATCCAAACTGTGTGGCGCATATGTCCTCTTCTAATTTATTAAATATTCTTTTGTGAATTATTTTTAAAAATCCTTTTAGTGTGTGGCTCATCAATGCTATAGTTCTGTGGTCTGAATACTCTCTGGCGTTATTCGTCTTCGGGATTGTGACAAAAGTCACAATTTTCTTTGAGAGCCATTTCTTTGGTATGATGCCTGTTCTATAAATTGTGTTAAAGAGGTTCACCATTATTTCAAGTGCGTCGTTGTCTATTAGTTTCAACAATTCTACAGGAATTTCATCTGGTCCTGCAGCTTTACCCCCTTTTGTGTTCCTTATAGCATATTCTACCTCGCTTGTTAGGATTTCAGGCCCTGTTGTGTCGTCTGTAGGTTCTGCCACTGCTATTTCTGGTCTTTCGTCTGCAAAAAGTTCTTCTATGTATTCTGTCCATCTTGCCAGTTTTTCATTTAAATCTGTAATTATTTTACCTTTTTTGTCCTTTACTATGGATGCTTGTTTCACTTTTTTACCTGTTAGAGGCAAGATATAATAAGTCATAAATGTCATTCGATTGATAACAAAATTGAATTATCTGTTTAATTTTTTATGCTAATTCTCGTTTTAAAATAATTTCATATAAATACAATTATTATTTTTAAACATATTTAGTTTATATAATAATTAAATTTTCTATCAAATGATATTTATTTATATTATATTATTAATTTTTGGTCTGAATTTGACAGGTGTGTCACAAGTAAACAATGATAAGTGAACAAATGATTTATTGAATTTGTTTAAAATATAAAAAATAAATAAATAATAAAATTACTTAATGGATGAATCCAATAACGATGCTTTCGTCGTTTACTTCTTGACCGAAGCAAAAGATCGATTACACAATTAGTTTCGATATCATCCATTGCAAAACTGATGAATTTAGCGATTTAAAAATGGCAGTGGAGGCATCTTCTAGATTTTTTTGTCGCTGCGACGTTCGCTGGGACAGCGATTTTCTTGTCTTTTTATAACAATTAAGAATTAAAATTGGCACCATTCAATAGTTAAAGGCTTATATTTTATGGGATATAAATATTTATTTAAAAAAAAACAGTATTTATAGTCAAAAAGCATATAAGTAAAGTTGACTGTTTTTTCGAGTAGATGAATTGGCTCCGTAGAGAGGGAACTCTTCTCCTGTCGGCCCGACGAGTAAAAATTCGGAAGTTGAAATCCCCGGCGCGCTGTTGGGGAAAATTTATCATATCTCTGTTAAATACGGATCAATTTCTTTCTTTGTTTTATCGGCGGTAGCGGAAAATTCTGTGAACATTAGCGATATATTTTTTTGGCTGCGATTAACTTTGGTGACTATTACCATTTCTTTTTAATTTTCTCTTAATTATCTTTGTTTTCTATAATGATATATATAATGATATATTTTTTGAATATCTTAAAAAGAAAGTTTTTTAATATACCATACACCATGAACTTATTAGTAAAAAGAGGATTGTATTATATGAACAAAAACAGTAGGCCTCTGGTAATATCGTTTTCTGTCCTCTGAGTTATACGAAATCTGCAAAAGATTACATCTTTTAGCAAAATCTGCTCTCACTTTGTTGAATTGAATAGCCAAATATATGGCTTAGGAGGACAAATTCGTTAAACTTCCCGTGCTCAAATCGGCATCAATAGAGTGATATGAAGTCATTTCAGCATCCTTGCTTCGTCAGACATTCGGGCTAAACACCAGAAAACCATCGTTGTAATAAAATTTGTGAAACTGACGGTATACCAACGAGTTGGTTGTTGTCAGCTTTTGTGACGATATCTTAAAAATCAAATCCGAAAAGATCTAGTGACTACCGAACTATCAGGTTAATGAGCCATGTTTCAAAAATATTTCTTCGAATTTTGCACTCAAGTATGTTCCAAAAAATAGAATAACAACTTAGTGATACGTAGTTTGGGTTCCGCAATAACCTAGGAACCAGAGAAGCAGTATTTAGTATTTTGGTTATGGTACAGAGATACAGGGATGTCGGCCATATAGTTTATATGTGTTTTATTGACTTTTAGAAAGCCTTTGATCGAGTCAATCATACTGAAATGTTAGCCACTCTTCATCAGGTAGGTATTGATGATCAAGACCTACGTATCATTAAAAATCTTTATCAGCAAACATCAGGATTGGTGGGGATAATTCCAAAGAGCTTTAAATACGAAGAGAAGTAAGACAGAACTGCATTTTGTTCAACTAATATTTAATATCTATTCGGAGTTCGTTTTCAATAAAGCACTGGATAGTGTTTAATGTAGTATCAAATTTAACGGCGTCAATATTGGTAATTTGTGGTACGCGGATGACACGTTGTTAATTGTAAATAGTTACGAAGAACTTCAACATCTGAGGTAGAGTTCGTAACAAGGTTGTTTTGTAGAGGATGTGAAAACAGTTAAAAATCGCGAACTGAAATATTTTGGCCATGTTATGCGCCACCTAGAGAGATATAATATACTTCATTTAATAATACAAGGCAAGATAAACGGAAGAAGGGGCCAGGTCGAAGACGGTCCAACGTCATGGCTTAGAAACCTGAGGGAATGGTTTAACAGGTCCTCTGCATTCCTTTTCCGAATTGCAGTTAGCAAAATTAGTATAGCCAATTTGGTAGCCAACGCACAATTAGCGAGCATGGCGCAGGAAGAAGAAGAATAATACATTATATTCGGTCTGACGATTTCTCCCCGATATTGTCCTTTGAACGTCTTCTAATCATTTTGTCTAATCACGTTTTCGTGATTAGACAGATTAGAAACAGACACGTCTAATTCACGTGTATGTTTCTAATCACGTTTACTTTTGTTTTCCTCTTTTCCTTCTATCGACTGATATCCATTTCAGTATTTGCTTAAGAAGTCGTATTTGATCCATTCTTTGGACATGACCGATCCAAATAAGCTGTCTGGGTTGAATTCTTTTTGTTATAGCTGTTGTGACTCTCATACTTTTTAGTATTTTGTCTTTAGGTATTTTTCTCAGTCTTGACCTTCTTGACCTCGTCAGAGATCTATTTCTAGTGATAGTGTGATGTTGTAAGGATATTTAGCTGCCAAATTCTACGATATTTTTAAATACTGAGTTAAAGAGGAGACTTTTCTTTCGTGTGATATAACTTGAACCATAGTATTGAATTTAGACACCCATTAACCTTTTTTTTCTTAGAATTATTTCTTCCATTTTCTCTTCATCTATTTAATATATTTCAGGTTTTCGGGTAGCGGGTAGATACTTTTCTACGATCCCAATAAAAAATAGGTTTACTTCAGGGAAACGACCACGCCTACAGAAGCCATGCTTTTCTCTTAACTTCTTACTGAGAACTGCATGTCCCATATCTTTATTCTTCCAAATCTATTTACCTCTTTCCTATCCCTCAAGAACCTACAGAACAAGCAGATTTGTTAACAAGTGTAAACAGTTTACTGCAAAAACAGTCTCAATAAGTAGCAACTTATAACAGTGGAGTCAAACGTGACCAAGATCAGGAAGGTGATGACGCTGGGACAGATTTTCAACACATTAGAGAACATTCGATTACTACACAATAATAAATTATATATTCGTAGTACAGTATATCAAAAAAATATTCTTAAACAATATTTTTTATTAGTAGAGAAGTGTTTGTTGCGATTAAATATCAACCAGTACCATTTTCTCTAGATATTTATCAAATAATTTATTTTTTTGATTAAACTTAATGTTTTATTAACAATACAACAAATTATATGTGTAATCGTCAATTTTGCACCATTTAAAATGTTAACGAAGAAAAAAACCTTGTTTTAATGTGAGACATGAAATAATTTCCAAGTACTCGTTTGTTTATTTAGTTAGTGGTTAAATTGTTCGTGTTTTGAATGCATTCAGATCTTGGAAGTGAATTTTAGGCCAGTTTCAAGAGCTTAATTCCACTGCAGTTAGTCCCTTTTGTCTCAAAACAAGACAAATATTTTTGTCAGACAAATCATGATGATTTTTGTAGTTCCTTTCATTATACTCATACTTCTCTTGTATAATGTTTATTTTTATATCATCGAACAATTTTTGAAGTTATACTTCTATACGCGCGCTCCACGTTGGAAATTTGTATGGGAGTGAATCTGTGAAATCATTACATATGTAAGATAATGAGTAAGAAAGAGACAGAAGATATATTTTCTCTCTCTTCCTCTCTCGAATATAAAAATGTTCCTTTTGTATATATAATTTAATATTATATATATATATATATATATATATATATATATATATATATATATTATATAAAGATATATATACATATAATATTGTGCATATAATAAAATATTTAATAATATTATTATTTATGTGATATGTTTTGTATTATTTATTAAATGTTCATAATTATATTATTCTTTTGTATTTCAAAATAATAATCTCAATAAATCACTGTATGATCCAGAACTGTCAATTTTGAAATACATTTGTGTTATGTCCTCGGTAGTGTAGTAGTCAGTATCCCCGCCTGTCACGCGGGAGACCGGGGTTAGATTCCCAGTCGGGGAGGACTTTTTTGTTAATATTATTACATTATTGTCATTTTTAAATACTTATGGATATTGCATTTTAATTTGTATTGTATTATTATATGGAATTATGTTGCACTGTATTGTAGTGTATTTTTTATGTATATTATTGTCATTTTTAAATACTTATTAATATGGCAGTTTAATTTATATTGCATTATTTTAGGTCTAAATTTTGGTATCTTAAATATCATTTTACCGTTTTCTAAAATAAAATTAGAAGACTTTTCTAACAACGAAAAACAAACTTGTACTAAATATAAGCAAAAGCCTAGCTCGTATATGGAACTTGCTTTGCTAAAAGACAGTTCAAATCGAGAAAAGCATATCTACAATAATACTCATAACATTTTATGCCCAAACACAAATGCTGAACAAGATGAAAACACAATTGTATTATTATATTAATAACAAAATAAACAATGAATTTTACTACAGAGTATGTGTAAAAAAATTTGCATTCAACTCCTTTCATACATGTATGAAAATAAAAATATAGATTTTCATCAAAATATTGATTCAATCCTTCATTGTTAGTAAGTTGTTATTAATTCTGTTTCTCTTTCTGATATGTCTTACCTATAGAATTACATATGTAATGATTGTTAGCTATAAGGCTGTTTCGAGAAGTTGTAGCCACTGCATTTGAAACCAGCAATATATTCAAACTAACAGGACGATAATTCCAGTGGCGTATTAATAATATTGAGAGAGGTTTTGATATCTCATTGTATCCATGGGTGCAAATAGGTTAAAACATAATTTTAAAGAAAATTAAATAGTTTAAAATACGTTTAAACCCTATTAGTTTCTTTTGCAACGTATAAGAAGAGCTGTTTGTTCATGTGTACCATTTAAACTTCAGTTTAACAAAAATGTTTATTAAAACTATTGCCCTAACTAAAATTTACATTGAAAATGTCAAACCATAATTGTTTCTTTATAGGTTTAATTTGTAATTTGGGAAGGCTCTATGTAATTAAATATTTTTTTAATGTTGGGAGATTCTAGAAATTTTTTGGTCCCCAGCAGTCTACTATTACTACTATTTTCAATTACTGTGATGCACACAGTTTAGTAGAGGTTGAAACATTCAAATATTTGGTAGTACTAGTCAACAGAAGACATGAAAGTGTAGATATGAAAAGAAGAATTCAAGAGGGAAATACAGCATTTTATAGAAATAAAAAAATGTTTAGAGGTAAGAAGATAAGCCAAAACACAAAAATTAAAATCTACAAAACGACCATAAGACCAATGGTAGTATATGCTGCAGAAACATTTACATTAACAGCAAGAGAAGAAGAGCAATTGAAAGTTTTTTAGAGGAAGATTATCAGAAAAATACTGGGACCAAAGAGGGAAAATGAAGAGGATGCAAGACTTTTAATGAATCACGAAATACAAGAATGGATGGGTCAAGAGAACATAGTTAGAGTAATAAACTAATAACTATACTTGAATATTTCCATTTTTCCGTTGAACCTATATTCATTTTCCCATGTATGTTTACATATTTGAGATCTATCAAATTCTCTATGTTTAATATAAGATTGATGTTCACTTATTCTAACATTTAATGGTTTTGATGTTTCACCTAAATAAAAATTATCGCATTCACAAGGTATTTTATATATACAATACCTTATTCTTTCTTGTTCATTGTTGTTTTGAATGTTGTTGAAATGTTGAATTTACTTCCTATCGTATTATTCCTTGTGGATGTTGTAGGACCCCCTTCTAAGTGTTCCGATCCATCCGACCTATTGTTAAAAATATTTTTATATAAATTAATATTGTTATCTATTATAACATAGTGATTATTGATAATATACCGCGAGAAATCGTTGAGAAATTTTTTGGGAGATATGGTTTGTCAGTGCCTGGCCTAAAAATCTATTGTCGTTCCGCTTCTAGAAAAACAAAGTATGACTAAGTCACAAAACAAGTTAAATAATATTAAAATAAATGAGGAAACGGACATATTTGTGGCGCGGCATGATCTATCATTATTTCGCGTTTATTTCTCAAAGACGGAATAGAAATTTGATCGCAATATCCTGCGATAATGTTTTGTTTCGTTATATATATATATATGGTATGTATTTGGAAAATAATTTCAAAGAATTTATCGGTGAAGAAATTGTCAAATATAAGTGTCATAATATCAATACCTATATTTATATAGTTTCCTTATTTTTATATAATAATAACCAATAAAAAGTATTATTTATAAGCAATCACCACTTTAGTCAATTTTAAAACGGACCAGAAGTTAAATATAAACAAAAATGAGAAAGAAATTTGACTAGCGCATGGAACATTCAATTAAATAAAGAAATTTAATCTTTTTGATGTTTGGCTTTTGTGTGACAGGACCTACTGAATTTTGTGAAACAGTTAAAGATTTGTGGTATTTTGTTGTGTTGTTAGACTTACCCATTCGTATAAAAGTGGACCTCATCGCTGAAGATAATTAGTATCAATTTCCAACTGACTGGCCCAGAGCTCATTCAGTTAAAACAGGTCGCTGTCTATGGTTATTTACATTCAGCTCGTGGATCACTTGGATTTTGTATGGATGCAATGCAAAATTCGCCAAGTTGTGGTCTGAGAAAGGCCGAGTTCTTCGGAGGGACGTGGAATCGACTGTTTTTGGTTCTTCCACACACGCTCAGGGACAACGGCAATGTTTTCGGCAGATCTTGTGTTTCGTCATGCATATTAGGATTAATAGATGTTCAGTTTCTATTCTTGCCGGTTGTTTCACTGTGTTCTTATAAACTCTTTCAAGCTCATTGAGTTTCTTTTTTCCTTCATCCATTTTTTATTCGGTCTTCGTTTCTTCTCTAAGAAACTTTTTTTTGCGAATTATAAGTTTTCGAAGACCAAAACTCCATTGACACCTTTAGAACCCACTAATGTTGTCTATCACATACCCTGCAAGGTCGTTTAACTTGTCATAAAAGCGACATTAGGATTTTCAAACACTCTTGTGTCTTAACATAACATGCCATCCCAACCAAACATGAAATCGACTTCACAAACGAATTATCATAAGAGATCCCTCCTTGAAATATGCCATATTCTTAAACATCCATCAGCTCTTAATAAATATTTATTTAATCCGTGTTTATATGTATATATATATGTATATATATATATATATATATATGTATATATAGGTATATATATATATTTATATATATATATATATATATATATATATATATATATATATATATATATATATATATATGGAAAAGGATAATGCGAGTGAATAATAAAAGTAATTTTTAGTGATCCTTTCCCAAGTTAATATGCTCCTTTTCTAACTTGGCTGCACCGTACTGAAGACGACCAATAGTCAGAAATACGTATATACGGTTGCCTTCCATCGATATACCATTTTTGGTTTTCTGTTTTGCGAGACATGCCATTACTTTTTACTTTATATATATATATATATATATATATATATATATATATATATATATATATATATATATATATATATATATATATATATAACAAAAGAATTCCCTATTTAAATCGAAATAAAATAACAAGGAAAAAGATATGAATTCAAGTATTTTTTCATTACTACCAGTAAACAAGGCTAAGATAATTTTGATAGTTATCAACGACGTTTATACTTATAATCCGCATGGACATCGTTATTTTCGTAATATCTGTGTTTCTAGTAACACATGAAGACTGATATTTACCACTTATTAACAATTAGAGTTCAAGGTAATTTCCGCAAGGAATACCATGTATTCTGGTATAAATTGTTAAGGAAGTCAGGACAACGCTTTGAAATGTCGGATGGTGCATATTCAGAATACAAATGAAAGGCCGCCTCAAGGTGTTTTATAATGATGGTTCCGAACCACCAGTTTTTACGAGCATATGGATATGATGTGATTGGTTTTGAATTACATACACAAGTATATAATTCACATACATCAATGATGGTGTATTTTGTACCACGTTTTGGAAATACTACGAATGTCTCCATTGAGTTTTGTAATAACTACTACAGACTACATAAAATATGGTTTTATTTAGATAATATTTGTGCGATTTATTGAGAAACTATAAGAAAAATACGTCATTTTATGTTTTTATAACTTTTTTTATAATAAATCGAGAACGAATGAATCGATTTGGCATATTTTGGTTTTGAAATAATTATTTGAAATCCTAGGAAGGTCTAATAGGTGAGAAACTGTGATTACACCAATGATGGTGCATTTTGTACCGCGTTTTGGAAATACTACGAATGTCTCCATTGAGTTTTGTAGCAGACTACATAAAATATGGTTTTATTTAGATAATGTTTGTGTGATTTATTGAGAAACCATAAGAAAGTATGTCAAAACATACGTCATTTTATGTTTTTATAACTTTTTTTATAATAAATCGAGAACGACTGAATCGATTTGGCATATATTGGTTTTGAAATAATTATTTCAAATCCTAGAAAGGTCTAATAAGTGAGAAACTGTGATAAAATTATAAATAGAATAGTAGAAACAACGGTTTTATTTTTCCATACAAACAGTTACATTATATCCTTATACAAAATGTTTTATTAAGACTCTACCTCTACTACAGTGGTAGTTCGTTTAAACATAAAGTAACGTTTGACAAACGTCATGCCTCTTTACTTTTTTCGTTACGCATATATATATATATATATATATATATACAAGGATTTCCACAGTTTTCACTGTATTCCTTCACTCAACCGTTTTCTCCAATTTTTCCTGTTTAGCCAGTCCCCTTCCTGTAGGTTTCTTCTACTCATTGCTTCGTCCACCTCATCTCTGAAAGATCTTCGGGGTCTGCCTCTCTTTCTTCTTCCTATCGGGCTCCACTCTGTTATTCTATTTATCCACCGATTTTGGTCTGCTCTTCTGACATGTCCGTACCATGTTAATCTCTTCTGTTCGATGTAGTCTATTATGTCGGAGTTCATTCCCATTCTCCTCTTAATCTCCATGTTATTTATTCTGTCTCTTCTTGTTACTCTGCAGCTTCTCCTTAGGAATTCCATCTCTGTTGCTCTTATTTTGTTTTTGGTTTTCTTATTTATTGTCCAATTTTCACACCCATAAGTGAGGATACTTCTTGTCATGGTATTATATATTTTTTTTTTGTTTTCATGCTGATGTTCTTATCCCATAGTACCGGGTTCAATTTTCGTATGCAGTCTCTTGTTTGTCCTAGTCTATTTTTTATCTCTTCCTCCGTTGTTCCTTTGTTTGATATTATGAATCCTAAATACTTATACTTGTCTGTTCCTTTGATTTGTTTACCTTCGTCTATTTCCAGCTGTTTTATTTCTGTATTCTCCGTTGTTAGGTATTCAGTTTTCTTTAGGTTTATTTCCATCCCATTCTTTGTATATTCCTGCTCCAGTTTTCTCATCATAAAACTGAGGTCATCCTCGTCTTGTGCGATCACTATTTGGTCGTCGGCAAAACTTAGCGTATATAGATATTCGTTCCTTACTGGTATACCCATTCCTTCGCACTTTCTTTTTCATGGTTTCAGGGTTTTTTCCAAGAATATTTTGAACAGGGTGGGGGATGTGGAGCAACCCTGTAGTAGTCCCTTTGTCGTCTTAAATGGCCTGCATATTCTATTGCCCGTTTTGATAGCTATTTCGTTATTCTTGTAGAGTGCTTTTACCGCGTTTATTAATCTTCGTGGAACTTCGATGTCTTCCATTGCTTCCCATAGCTTGGTTCTAGGTATTGAGTCATATGCCTTCTTAAGATCAACAAAAGCCAGATGGACGGATCTATTTTTGGCCATTCTTTTTTCTATTAGTTGTTCGACCGTGTAAATGTGGTCTAAGCATGCTTTCCCCGCTGTGAAACCTGCCTGGTCTTCTCCGATTTTATCTTGTATATATATTTCTAATTTTTCCTTTATGGTCTTTCCATACAGTCTGCCTATAGACGATATAATGCTGATTCCCCGATAGTTTTCGTAGTTTTTTCTATTTCCTTTCTTGTATATTGATGTCATATAAGCTTGGGTCCATTCTGCCGGTAAGTCTTCTCCATTCAGTGCTCTCGCAAACATTTTATGTATCATACGGAATAACTTTTCCGATCCGTTTTTTATCAATTCATTTGGTATTCCGCCGGGACCTTCTGCTTTTTTGTTCTTTAAAGTTTTGATCGTTCTTTTTACCTCAGCTAGGCTTAATTCGATTTCGTCATGTGTGTATATTTCTATTTCGTCTATTTCTGATTGTTTGAATTCGGGGCGGTCTTCGGTTAGCAATTTTTTATAGTATTCTTGCCATTCGTTTTCTTTGATTTGACCGATCTTGATTTTCTCTGTCTTATTTCTTTGGAGCGACTTTAAGATGCGCCATGACTCTGAATTTCTCGTTCCTCCTATGTGCTGTTCTATCTCTGTGCATGTTTTTTTCCATCTTTCATTTTTTTCATTTGCTACTTTTCTTTTCACTTCTTTATTTTTTTTTCTGTATAGTTCCAAGTCCTCATAGTTTTTTGTGTTCAGGTATTTTATATGAAGTTCTTTTTTCTCTTTTATGCATGTTAGTGTGTCTTCGGTTAATTTCGTAGTTTGTTGGGTGTATTTTTGGTCCACTTCTCCAAGAGCTTCTAGGGCTGCTGTCTTCATGCAGGTTTTTATGTGTTCGTATGTTGGTTCTAATGATTCATACCGAAACTCTTCTAGCTTTTGGTCCAATCTTCGCTTATATAGGTCTTTTATTGAGTCTTCTTCTAATAAATTGATTTTGAATTTCTTTTCTTGTGTTGAGCACGTATTGACAGGTGTAGCCGGAGCCGTAACTTGGTCAGACTCTCCCTGTGTCGGTTTCTGTTGGGTCCATATGAAGGGGAATTCCATCCAAGCGATTACTAGTTTGTGATCTGTGCCGCATTCTGCGCCTCGCTTTACTCTTACGTCTTTTATTTTTATCGAGCTTTCGTGGTTTACTATAACATAATCAATAATAGACCTCAATTTTCTTGTTTCTTGTGTCCAAGTGTATTTGTGTATGTCTTTATTTTTGTAGAAGCCGTTTGTGATCTTTAAGTTGTTTATTTCGCATAGCTCAATCAATCTCTCCCCGTTATCGTTCATTATATCTTCTCCAAATCTACCAACTGTTCTGTCGTTTTCTTTTCTTCCTGTTCTTCCATTTAGGTCACCGGCGATAATTATTTCTTGGTTCTTCTTTCTCTTTTCGATTTCTTCTTGCAGTTGTTCTATGAATTGTTCTTTTTCTGCAATTGAGCTGTCTTCTGTTGGACCGTATACTGCTAGTAAGATAATTTGTCTTCCGTATACTTTTAAGTTAAGCTTGGCAATTCTTTCGTTTATTGGTTCCCAGTTTTCGATTGCGTGTTCCCATTTCTTTTTCAGTATAATTGCAATTCCTGCTTTTGCCCTTTCTTTCTTATCTATTCCGCTCCAGCAGTGAATGACTTCTCCCATTTTTTCGGTACCGTTTCCTTTCTTTTTCGTCTCAGTCATTATCATTATATCTAGTTTCATTCTTTCGAATTCCGCTATTACCTCTTTGTCCTTTGTTCGCCATCCTTGTACGTTCCATGTGCCGAGTGCGAGTTTTCTCTGACTTTTCTTTCTTTTTGTTGTTGTTGTTTGGTTGAGTTACGCATAAACTAGAGAAAATATGGTGAAATTGTAAGGAAAGTACTAAAAGCAGCATTTTCCCATACAAACAGTTATAATATACTGATTTATACCATATATCATCATATATCAACTTTTATTAGTTGTACAGTGGTGTTAAAAAGTCCTGCATCACCTTACCAAATACATGAAAATAAAAATTTAAGGCATTTACCTTAAATATTTTTTAACCATTTATTATCTACATCAAACAAGCACTTAAACACAATATTATAAAATGGAAACACAACGAATGGAATTTTTTTTATTCAATATTACAAAAATTAGGCTATTTACATCAAGGCGATATTGTACATCACATTGAAGTAATTTAAACTAATTTTAATATTTAATTGGCCAGTCCTTGTTTTAATTTTTGCAGTTCCTCCATGGAAATACAGTGATGCCAAGCGTGGATTAGAGATTTGATTAACTTCGTTTTATTTGTGGGTTTGCTTTTGGAAACGATGTTTGATATCCTTTGCCACAAATTCTCGATGGGATTGAGGTCCGGGGACTGCGCTGGCCAATCCATCCTATCAATTTCATTACTCTCCATCCAAGCTTTAACCAATTTTGCTCTATGGCAAGGAGCATTATCATCCGGAAAAATAAATTTTTCTTCGCCAAACAGGTCTTTTCCACTACGCAGCATCTTATTCTGTCGTACCTCAATGTATTTGGTAGCATTCATCATCCTAGAGACAACGTGTAGGCGACCAACTCCTCGAGCGGACATGCAACCCCATATCATAACGGAGGTTGGATGTTTAATTGTGGGAAGAACACATTTTGGAGAAAATTCTTCCCCAGGAAATCTTCTGACGTAGGCATTTCTAGCATGATTATTAATATTGAAACTGGATTCATCACTAAATAGTACACTCTGCCACTGCTCTGCTGTCCAGATTCGATGTTCCTTGGCCCATTTTAAACAGTGCAATCTTTGCTTCTCTGAAAGCAGTGGTTTCTTCCGTGCCCTGTATCCTCTAGGTTCAAAACTAAGCAGTCTTTTTCTCACAGTGGAATTGCACACGCTTCCACCTGTACATTCAGACCACAGCTTCATCCATTGGGTGGAATTAAGACTTCTGTCTGCCAGACCTTGTTCTTCATAACGCAGCGTCATCCCGAACAGAAGTTTTCTTTGGTCGGCCACTACGCGGTCGATTTTTCCTTGTTCAGCATACTTCTTAATGACTCTAATTACTGTAGATTGATTACAATTTACTGCGGATGCTATTTCGCGACTAGATTTGTCGTTTTTTTGGTGAAAAATAATTTCAAAACGCTTTTCATCCGATAATTTAGTTTGTTTGTTCTGGGATGACATTTTGACATTTTTATCAAAAATCAAAGAGCGAATAAATGTGTTAGGGTAACTAGAGTGTTTATATAGTCAAAATATGTGGCAAATTTGTCATTAAGGTTCAATTTAATAGTACTTTAACGACTTATTAATCACCTCATAATTTTCTCGGATTCTGGGAAATCCCTTCAATCAGATTATTTTAATCTTTTCTGTAGAATTTTAAGCTAGTAATTAAAAAAACATTAGCAAGTATACCGATAATGCTAATTACAAGCACAAACTTAAAATGAATTAGCGAAAATTTACAAAAAACTTGTGTTAAACCTCAAAAACTATAATAGTCCAGTTACTGTGGCATTTTCCCTTTAAATTTTTTATAACTGCACCGATTTATCTGAAATTTTTACAGTGGGTAGTAAATTACTCAAAAAACATAAGTTATATGGTGCCGATGTGTGCTTCTACCCCTGGGGTGGTTGGCACCCCATCTAGGAGGTTGAACTTTTTACACTCAAAATAACCCCGGGAATTGATATAGAATCAAATTTTAAACAAAAAATGTCATATAAATTTTTTTCGCTAAATTAATATTTTTGAGTTATACGCACTTGAAAAAGTAAACTTTTCGCAAAAAAGAACATGTTTTTCAATGATTTTGTACGAATAACTCAAAAACAAAGCGTTTTATTGAAAAATCTATAATGAACAAAAATAAAGCTTATAAAAAAACAAAGAGATTTTTTTTTTACTAAGTTTTATAAGTACAATACTAAGCGATTTATAATTGTTTGAAGATGACTTTTTATTTTTGGGATACTATACTCGATGCATTTAACATCAAATATCGGAAAATAGACATCTTTTTTGATAAAAACTCATACAACACTTTTTAAAGAGCTAGAAAAAACCTATAAAATGAGCTATGTTAAAAGCCATTTGGATTAAAACAAAGCGAAATACGAAGGAAAGAATTTGAATTACTCTAGCGTTTAAAAAAAAAACGAGCAGTATAATTAACACTATTTCAATCAGAATTGAAATTAAACGTATATCTTCTACAATTCATTTTATTTTAGTGTTATTTATAAGTTTTAAAAGTTTAGCCTGTTTAAAATGCGTATTTTTTGAAAAAATCATGTTTAAATTAAAAAATCTTTTTTTTTAATTATCTAAAAGTTTACATTTTTTCAAAATAAATCTAAAACTATAAGAGATACGTGAAAAATGGTTCTATACCAAAATGTAGTTTTTTTCTTAACAAAAATTTTGATTTTTTTTATTTTTGTTGTAGCTCGAAAAATAATAGAGATATAGCCAATTGAAGTTTGAGATACAGCGGCTGAAACACCTGTAATCAGCACTTTGGCCC
Source organism: Diabrotica undecimpunctata (assembly GCF_040954645.1). Taxonomy (NCBI): domain Eukaryota; kingdom Metazoa; phylum Arthropoda; class Insecta; order Coleoptera; family Chrysomelidae; genus Diabrotica; species Diabrotica undecimpunctata. Next base: position 30,542,198 of record NC_092810.1, read on the forward strand.
TTTACTATTTAAAAAGAAAGAATTTTAACATATTTTAATCTACTTAGTCTTGTAGCTTTTGAAATTACCTTCAAAATATTTTTTTAATTGGCACTGTAGCTTAAAAATTAACGGAGGTATTCTAAAAAATTTTGGAGCATGTTATTTATATTTTGGAGCATCAACTTATTTTCTGTATATATAAATGTTTTATTCAAGTATATTCGAAAAACCGGTAACAGACACACTAACACTCACACAAATATGTATATAATACATACATACATACATATATATATATATATATATATATATATATATATATATATATATATATATATATGTTATATACATAGAACTAGAGAACTAACGAACACAGAGAAGCGACACTCCTTTGAAGTTGCGTGGGCAAGCTGCCAATGAGTGCCAATGACAGGAGTACTTCAGATCTCGAAGACATTTTAGAAGCTGGGAGATACTGTACAATTTTGCTGTATGGCCTTGCCAAAGACACCCACATAAACAAAATGAATAAGGTAGAAGATTCTTCATCATTACTTGAACAAATGCGATACGAATCGTTTATTAAAGCCACAACTAAAAATAGTGCAGTTAAATTATCATCTCTTGTACCAACTGTAAGTGCCCTGAATGAGCATATCAAAAGAGTTTATTTACAAACTCAGATATGGCTTGGAAACAAAGAGATTGATATAACGGATTGGGGATGGTTCAAGAGTGATGATATTTTACAACCAATAAAAATGAAAAGTTCACCTGCACCAGAAGAACTATTGAAACTGATTTTTTGCAATTGCAAAAAGGGTTGCGGCTCAGCGTGTGGCTGTCGTAGACTAGGTCTATTTTGCAATGCTACGTGTGGAACATGCTCTGGCGACAATTGTCAAAACTGTCCTGCAATAGACGAAGAGTTGTAGTTAGAACACGACGAGAATGACGCTTCAGACAATGAATAATTTGATATATTGTAAATAATTTTTATTTTTGTAAATATATTTTGTATACTTTCTAATGTAAAGTATTTTCATGCATAATTTTTTACAATAAAAACATCATGAGTATACTTAATTTTTTTATTTAGACATTTACCAAAGGGGAATTTGTTTCGTGAGCATAGAGGTGGTTTTTAAGGGTTGAAAATAAGCAACCAATCAAAAAATATTTTATTGATAAAAAAGGAATTTTTGAATATAAATGTACATTAAAAACTTTTGAAGTTGTTGAAAAAGATTTTTTTATATATTTTGACATAGTGGGTAGTTTTTAAGGGTTGAAGTGTTGCAATCAACCAAAATTATTTTATATAAGCAGAGAATTACATTGTAGATGATATAAATGCACTACAAAAGCGTTTGAACCTGTTAAACGATTTTTTACAATAATTTTTAATAAAAGGGGTGGTTTTTAAGATTATTTAAGGGTTGAGAATGTACACAATATCCATTAATATAATTGACAATATTTCAATTACCTAATTTAACACGATTTAAATCCATAAAATGCTTTAATATAAATTTTTTTCATTATTTTCAATAAGGGGTGATTTCACCCCTTAAAAATAAAAAGCTCACCTATCGCATATATAACTTTTGAAGAAGGAGGTAAGATAAGCCTAATTCCAAATTATTAGCAAAATCGATTCAGTTATAAAAAATTTAGAGGTATTGACCTCTTTTCCTCCACAGTGACTGGAGTATAAGGGGCTTAGGTGATGCAGGACTTTACCACTTTATATGAAGTGTTTTAAAAAATGTGATGAGTATGTATGATTAGAATTAAAAGTAATTTTAAAATGTTCAACATTATTTATTTACAATAAAAAACGATTTTTCAACAATTTCTCTGCAAAAAAGTTAAAATTATAAGTTTGTGCATTAATTCAATACATTTTAATAATTATAAATTTAATGAAAGAATTCTAAATAAAAAATATATCGAGATAAGGTTAACGTATTCATTACTGACTTGATTTAGTTTACTTTAATTCTCCATGTTTGTAACAAAATCTTTATTTTATTGAGATTAGTCTCGAGCAGTTGCGAGGCGATGTACGGGTTTGAGTAAGCCGCAAGGATTGCTGTGTCATCTGCATGTGTGGCTGTGATGATGTTTTGACTTGAAGGAAGATCTGCTGTGTAGAGTATGTAGAGCACAGGTCCAAGTACAATACCCTGAGGCTCCAACTTTAATTGGAAATAAGTTAGTGCACTCATTTTTTACTTTTACAAGGAAATGGCGGTCGGAAAGAGAGGACTTGAGGACTAGAAAGTAGTAAAGAGGAAGTACTTGTCTTATTTTGTATAGCAGGCCAGTGTACCAGACTTTATCAAAAACGTGCGAGACATCAAAAAAGGCTGCAGAACAGTATTTCTTCCCTTCTAAGACTTTGTTTATGGAATTGAAGATTTGGTGAATTTGCTCAGTGGTAGCATGTTGCTGTCTAAATCCAAACTGGTGGTTGGGGATTAGCTGCTGTTGCACGAGGATTGTCTGTAATCCGTCTAGTAGTAGTAGTTTTTGAAAAACCTTTGACGTCACTGAAAGTGATTTTATTAAGATGGTTTGTGCTACTTTTTACAAGAGGGGATAGTAACCAGTTCTTAAGTTCTTTTAGAATTCCTGCAGTAATTAGCGACATAAAGCGAAATAAAGAGCGACAAGGTGCAAGGACCACAGACTGATTAGCTTGATGAGTCATTTACTTAAAATATTTCTTCGCATACTCCACACAAGAATGTTCAGAAAACTAGAAGAGCTGAGCGGCGAGACACAATTTGGTTTCAAGAAGGGACTCGGGACGCGCGAAGCACCATTCTGCTTGAATACCCTGGTACAAAACTGTATGGACCAACGAAAAGATATAGTCATCACATTCCTCGACTACGAAAAAGCTTTTGACACCGTAAAACACGATGAAATAATAAAAATGCTACACAATGCTGATATTGATGAGAAAGATATAAGAGTTATCCAGAATCTCTATTGGAATCAAAAGGCACGTGTGAGGCTGAACAAATCAACAAACACAGAGGAATTCGAAATTTTACGAGGGGTGCGACAGGGGTGTATTTTGTCTCCTATGCTGTTCAACCTCTATGTGGAGAATGTTTTTGCAGAGGCACTTGAAGGCACTGATTGTGGTATAAAGGTCAACGGGTACCCGATAAATAACATTCGTTACGCTGACGACACCGCAATAATCACAAATAACGAACATGATATGCAGTTGATACTAAATAAAATAAACACCACAGGAAAAACATATGGCCCGAAGATAAATGCTGGAAAAACAAAATGCATGACAATAAGAAAGGGCGCATTTTTCAGAGTAGAACTGCACGTAGATAATGCTCCAATCGAGCAAGTGAAAACATTCAAATACTTGGGAATGATGGTGAATGACCAATGGGATCCTCAACAAGAAATAAAATGCCGTACCGAACAAGCAAGACAAGCTTTTCTTAAATTTAAACCGCTACTTTGTAACCGCAATCTTTCCTTCAATCTCCGTTACAGAATGGTTAAGTGCTATGTATGGTCCATATTGTTATACGGCATGGAGACATGGACGTTGAAAATATCTTCCATTAACAAGTTGGAAGCCTTCGAAATGTGGACCTTGCGAAGAATGTTCCGCATACCATGGACAGATAGGGTGAGAAACGAGGAAGTCCTAAGAAGAGCAAATACTGAGAGAGAATTGCTCAGCTTGATCAAGGCACGAAAGATTGGATACCTGGGCCACATCCTGAGAGGGGAAAAATACGCAATCCCTCAACTAATTATCCAAGGAAAGATTGAGGGCAAGAGAGGAGTAGGTCGCAAACAAATGTCGTGGCTGCGAAATATAAAGAACTGGACAGGCGTAACTAACACTGGCGAACTTTTGCATGCCGCAAAAGACAGACGTCTGACCTTAAGATAATTCGCCAACGCACTATAGGTGCACGGCACCATAATAAGAGCACTTAATAAGTCGAACCCTGGGGACTTTTTCGGATTCAGATCTGTTTGGCAGTGAATTTCTCTAATGGTGCGTGTTTCTAGTTGGTATGGGTATTCTAAATACAATTGAATATTATCTTCTGCATCAGGCTTGTTGTTTTGAGCATGTGGTTGGAACACTTTCTTCAGTTATTTGGCAAAGACTGTGGCTTTTCTTTGTTACTTTTAGCCCAACGTCCGTTACTGACATACGGAAAACCAAAATACTTGTAATAAGTAAACAACAGCATATAAAAACCGTCTATATATGTAAATAATACCAAACTTGAGCAAGTTGATAAAATCGTTTACTTTGGACAGCAATTTAGAATGGTTTCTTCCCCCATAAGAATATACATAAATTTACATGGACGCAGCCTACCAGGAATTTAAAATCAATAATTGACTATTTCATTCATCGTAAAGATTCTAAACTAAAAACGAAGGACGTGAAGGTGTTTAGAGGGCCAGAATGTGGAAGTGACCACCATATGATTATTGCAAAAGTAATGGTGACATTTAAGAGAGAACAATCAAGTCACAAAAATGATGAAGTAACAGACATAGGAACAACCATAGAAAACATAAAATATAACCTGGAAAGCTTTAAACAAGATTCGACAAAGTTCTTATATAAAATTAGAATAGCTCAGAAAATAAAAAATATAGAAACAAAGGACTTAGACCCTGAAAGTCTGTATGAGGTAATTAAAAAATATATTCATGAAGAGGCAAATGAAGCACTGGGAAAAGTTGAAAATCGGAAAAAAGGAAAACCTGAATGGTTGTCAACGGAACTAGAAGAGAAAGTTCTCAAGAAAAAACAAGCATATCACATATGGCTTCAATCCAAAGATCCTCAAGACAGAGAAATATACGCTAAATGGAATAGAGAAGTTAAAAAAGACGTGGATAAGGCGAAAAATATAAACTGGGAGGCTAAGTGTGATGAACTGGACAGATTTATGGGTGGAACAAAAGTGGCGCAAGCTTGGAAAACATTAAAACAGTTTAGGAAAAATGAGAAAAATGAAGACAACATTTCTCTCATAAAGTTAAATGAATGGGAAGAATATTATACGAAACTGCTGAAAGAGGATAGAGTAGAGTACAGATGGGAAAAGATAAGGGAATTAATAGACAACAGAGACGAAAGACAGGAAATCCCTATAATAACATTATCTGAATTGACGGAAACCTTAAAAGAGGTTAAAAACGGAAAAGCCGCAGGGCCTGGAGACATTTCCATAGAGCTGGTTAAATATGGGCCGACTGCACTTTTAGAATTAATAGTAGACCTTTTCAATAAATGTATGTGTGGAGACCAGGAAATTCCTAGAGATTGGAATAAATCTTATATAAGCTCCATATATAAAAGAGGGAATAAAAGAGACTGTTCCAATTATAGAGGTATTAGTGTGACGAGCTCTGTGGGCCGGTTGTACGGCAGAATAATAAAGAAGGGGGTTGAAAGACAGATACAAGATATTGAAGAACAAAGCGGCTTTCGTACCGGGAGATCCTGCCTTGATAATATATTTATCCTACGACAAATAATTGAAAAGCGTGTCGAAAGAAGTAGAGAGACCCATTTGGTATTTATAGACCTTGAGAAAGCATATGATAGTGTCCCGTTAAAGAAAATGTTTGAGGTCCTCAAAAGGTCCGGATTGGATTCGACGTATATCCGAGCGATATATAAATTGTACGAAAATGCAGTTAGTTGTGTAAAAATTGGAACCAGAACCTCAAATGAATTTAAAGTCACTAAAGGCCTAAAGCAAAGATGCTGTTTGTCACCGACACTCTTTAAAATATACGTCCAAGAAGCATTGAGGAATTGGAGAAATAAAGGTAGATTTATGGGCATCGAAGTGGGACAAGAAACTCTGTATACATTGTTGTTTGCAGATGATCAGGTGGTGGTTGCAACCGATGAGGAAGATATAAATTATATGAATCGAAAATTATTTGAGGAATATGCCAAATGGGGGCTTACTGTAAACATAAGCAAAACAGAATATTTAAAAATTGGAGGAAATACCACAGATCTAAGGCTTGAAAACGCAGTCATAAAAGGCTGCAACCAGCATAAATATCTAGGAAGCATCATATCAGCAGATGGCAGAGTTAAGATAGATGTACAAAACCGAATAACCCAAGGGAAAAAATGCATCCGAATACTGAATTCATTACTGTGGTCTAATAAAATAAAGATGCATACCAAACTTCGCGTATACAGAGCAATTGTAGAACCAATTACCACATATGGTGCCGAATGTTGGACGATGACAAAGAATGAACGAGATAAAGTAGACGTTGTGGAAATGGATTATCTTAGAAGGTCATGTCGAGTATCGAGAATGGAAAGAATCAGGAATGAGGAAATACGAAACCGTACAGGAATTAGAGATACTCTTTCAGATAGAATACAAGGAAGGCAATTACAATGGTATGGTCACGTGATGAGAATGGAGGAGCGGTGGCCAAAGAAAGCCTTAATGTATGTTCCGCCAGAAAGAAGGAAAAGGGGAAGACCACCAAATTCCTGGAGAAGAGAAATTACAAAAACAATGCAAACTAGAGGCTTAGAAGAGGGAGATTGGAGAGATAGGAAAAGATGGAGGCTGAAATGCTGGAAGCGGCAATCGCCGTAGGACCCCCGTTATATGATGATGAGAAAGTCACGGCAAAATTAGATCTAGGATAGAGCAGGCTAGAGCGGATTTTAGAAGGATGTCCAAGGTGTTATGTAATAGAGACCTAAAATTGGCACTGAGGATCCGCCTACTTCGCTGGTACGTGTTCTTGGTCTTACTTTATGGTGTCGAGTCCTGGACTGTGAATAAAATCGATCTAAATCGCCTTGAGGCTTTCTAAATGTGGTACTATAGAAGAATTTTAAAAGTTTCCTGGGTGGAGAAGATTCGAAACTCCACAATACTAGAACGTCTCAGCAAGACTACTGAGATCATAAAAAGCATCAAGCAGAGAAAGCTGGAGTATTCCGGACATGTAATGAGAGGTCCCAAATATAGGTTGCTACCAAATATCATGCAAGGAAAATTAGCAGGCAAGCGCAGTCCAGGACGAAGAAGAACCTCATGGTTGAAGAACTTGCGAGATTGGTATGGTGTTGATACAAGCAGTGAATAAAATTAAGATAGCTATGATGGTAACCAACGTTCTGAAAGGACAGGGTACATGAAGAAGAAGTCCGTTACTGGCCCGTATAGGCGGATTAGAGATTGTGGTCGGTTAGTTTTTTGTGTTGCTTTCCATAATGAGTATTCAGAGGTTTCCGTGGTAGATAGATTTTATAGATATCGGTTTATGTCGTTGTTTTTATTGTTGTTTAACAAAGTTTTTAATCGTACTGTAGCTTAGTTGAATCTATTTTTATCCTGAGGTGCGCGGGTTCTTTGCCATATTTTCCTTAGTCTTCGTTTTTCTGCGATTTTTTGTTTTATTTCGTTGGGTAAGTCTTTTTGTATGATTGCTTGCTTCCGGATGATCATAGCTTCCGGAATTATCCTATTTAATTACCCTAGTTCAGTATTTGGACTTCAAGTAAATATAACAAAAACTAAATTTATGATCATCAGCAAAAATAAAGTTAGAGACGCTCAACTACTTATCAATAATACACCAGTGGACCGAGTAAAACAGTATAACTATCTTGGAACAACAGTAAATGAACAATGGGATCACTCACAGGAAATAAAATGTAGAATAGAGAAGGCTAGGAGTGCATTCAATAACATGGCCAAACTCTTTAAAAGCCACAATCTTAATCTGGAGATAAAAGTAAGGCTCCTACGATGTTATATCTTCTCAATATTGTATTACGGAGTTGAATCCTGGACACTAACTGAAGCAATGGAGAAAAAACTTGAAGCCTTCGAGATGTGGCTATACAGGCGAATTCTAAGGATATCATGGACAGACAAGATAACCAACGAGACCGTATTACGAAGAGTGGGCAAAGAAAGAGAGGTGATGTATACCATTAAAAGGAGAAAGTTGGAATATCTCGGACATATAATGAGAAACAGCACTAAATACAGATTACTGAAGGTAATCCTACAGGGTAAAGTATTCGGAAAGCGAGGAATTGGGAGAAGGAGAATATCATGGTTGAAGAACCTGAGGAAATGGTTCTCCACAACAACAACGAATCTATTTAAAGCATCAGTCAATAAAATAATTATAGCCAGAATGATTGCCAATATTCGGAACGAATAGGCACTGAAAGAAGAAGAAGAATTACCCTAGTGGGATGTTTAGATTCAGTCTGTCATTAGGAATTTAATCCAATTGTTATATTTATAACTTAGATATGGCAGAGGTTCTGTTTTGAGAATATTTGTGGATATCATGAGCAAGATAAGAAAGTGGTCGAATGAAATATCGAAACAAGATTGTCCTGTCTGGGATTCGAGTAGTATTCCTTTTATCACACAGAAATCGACCAAGTCTATGGGCCAATATGTGGGTTCCTCAGTGGATATGTACTTAAGGTTGTTGGTTTCCATTGCCATATATAATTGCCTACCTTTCGGAGTTATTAGTCTGGATCCTCAGTGAGTGTCTTTTACGTTGTAATCGCTGCTTGCTAGAAACCTGTTTCCAAGTGTTGAAAAATTCTTGGTCTTGATTTTTGGCTGTGGTATGTCGTGGTGAACTGTTTATTGCAGTTATTGTTAGGACTATTCCAGTCTTCTATGCTAATACTTGTTGCTTGTATATAGTCTACTTGAAACGTATTTAATTCATATGACTTGCTTATGATTGCATTTAACACCAATTTAAAGGACTATCTAAGTCTCTCTAAGTTCTCCATCTACACTTGTCTCGAAAAGGTGAGTTTTTTGTTCTTATGGGGTATTTAGCTTCAAATTATACAGGGTGAGTCATGAGGAACTTTACATACTTCTACCATATGTAGAGTCCCTCATGGAGCATATCATGTGGCCACTAAAAAATGTCAACTCCTCTTCTTTATTAATTAACGGGGTGATTTGTGTAATTGACCATTTATTTCATTTTACTGTAGTGTTTATACGGCTTATTTGATTTTTTTAATTTTTGCATGATACAGTACACTACTATCAAGCATTCGACTGGTATTAGCTAAACTAAAAAATTCCAGGACTGGCTTTGGAAAAATTAATTTAGGGATTCGTATTAAATATTACACCCTGTATAATTTTTTTTTTAAATGCAATAAGTGATTTTCAAACTACATAAATAGCCAATGAAAACGACATATGCGACAATGTTGTCGCACTTTTATTAAATTTTTAGTGAACGATCAAATCTTACCAAAAATAGAACAACCATAATGAAGTATCAAATTATAAGGTATTAATTTAAACAAATGTTAAACATTTTAATTAAAATGAGTTCCTACAACATAATCTAATACGTAGAAAATTAACATCTTTACTGTCACTTTGTATTATCTCTACGATAGAATCAATTGTTTTTCAATTTTAAATTTTTACTCATAGATCGTATTGGGGCATTATTTTCGATAAATAATAAATTAAATTGATTAAAAAGTCAAACCTCTTGTATGTGTTAGTTTTTGTTGATTGTAAATGATTAAAATTTTATGTCAAATAATAATACATTGCATCAACTGTACTAAATAAAAATAAATCTAAAAAAATTTAAAATGAAGGTTGGCGTTGACCGTTTGACGTTTCTTGATATTTTATACCCATTGTCATTATTGTCATTATCAATTGTTATTTATGTGTACAAGAATACATATTTCTTCTGTCATATCTACGTTAAGTACATTGTGTTAGTTTTGGTAGAGCTTTTGTTACTTTCGTTCAAAATGCCACATCAGTTTTCGACCACAGAATATGCAGACATAATATTTGTTTATGGATTCTGTAATGGGAATGGTAGGGCTGCTAGTAGAGAATATCGCAGGAGATTTCCTAATCGTCGAACTCCCAGTCATCCAACATTTGGGTCAGTTTTTAATTATTTTCGAGAAAATGGCACTTTTGAGTGCTATTCGAGAATTTTCGGTTAACGTGTGGATTGGTTTCATAAATAACCAATTAGTAGGTCCTCACTTTTTTGATGGTCCTTTAACAGGGTAGGTCTATTTGAACTTTCTACAAAATATTTTGCCGAATTTGCTTGCCAATGCGAACGTTGTTATCCGAGGGATGTATTTTCAGCATGATGGGGCACCCCCACACTTTTTACTGGCAGTGAGACAACATCTCAATAATGTTTATGGCAACAGGTGGATAGGACGTGCAGGTCCTATTTAGTGGCCTTCAAGATCCCCTGATTTCAATCCCGTTGATTACCATATTTGGGGACGATTGAAGCAACTAGTTTACGCAGTGAATATTAATAACCGACAACAACTAATTGATAGAATTATACATTGTTGTAATACTATTAGAAACGATCCCCAGAGTATCCGTAATTCAATACGTCAATTAACAATTCGGCAACAAAAATGTGTACAGGCTGAAGGGTTCCATTTCGAAAATCTATTTTGAATTATTTTTATTTTGTTACCATTACTGTATCTTTTCCAGTTCTAATTTATGGGTTTATCATAACTATGTACATATTTTTAGTTTTTTTTTTAAATTGTTCTTCGTTATTGTTAGTAGTTACTGTTTTTTGTTGTGCAGTAACTCAGTTTATCATTTCAATTAAAATGTTTGAAATTTATAACATTTGTTTAAATTAATTACCTTATAATTTGATACTTCATTATGGTTGTTCTATTTTTGGTAAGATTTGATCGTTCACTAAAAATTTAATAAAAGTGCGACAACATTGTCGCATATGTCGTTTTCATTGGCTATTTATTTAGTTTGAAAATCACTTATTGCATTTTAAAAAAAATATATACAGGGTGTAATATTTAATACGAATCCCTAAATTAATTTTTCCAAAGCCAGTCCTGGAATTTTTTAGTTTAGCTAATACCAGTCGAATGCCTGATAGTAGTGTACTGTATCATGCAAAAATTAAAAAAATTAAATGAGCCGTATAAACACTACAGTAAAATGAAATAAATGGTCAATTACACAAATCACCCTGTTAATTAATATAGAAGAGGAGTTGACATTTTTTAGTGGCCACATGATATGCTCCCTGAGGGACTCTACATATGGTAGAAGTATGTAAAGTTCCTCCTGACTCACCCTGTATAGCTTTCTTTTTTTCGTGCATATTTATACATTGTAATTCTTTCATTCTAGATATAGTGCTAGATTTTTATTTGATGTATCTCTAGTTTTAATATTTCGATGTTCTAAATCCATTTTTGAGATTATTTTTGATGTTGCTGTAATTAATTGGCATACAATTCTTTTATTTTACTGGAACACACTGTATTGTTATTTCTAAAATAAAAAAAAGGATACTAACCATACACAACAAAGTATACGGTAAAAAATGGACGACAATCGTACAGAGCTGCTTGGCTTAGAGCTGGTCGTCACAGTGACATATAAAAACGATAAAAACAGTCGAAGAAATCTAGTTGATGCGGCAATTTGTGTGCAGGAATCCCATTTAAAACAATAGGACATCGTTAACAAACTCTGCTCGATGTAAAAGGTAGTTAAAGCCTCTTTAGAGCCGCGAATACTTATTTGAAGAAATGTTTTCAAGAGAACGTCTATAAATAGGTAGAGGTACGCGTCTTTTCTATCATTAATCTTCTGTAAATCATGATTGTTCGATTCGGATGGTATAATATACTGGGTGATCAATTCTGCTTAGTGTTTAAGTTTTAAAACAAGTAGAAGCAAGGCATTTATCACCAAAGCTTTTATTTTATCGGTAAAAACTTAAAATTTAACAACAGAATCAGTAAAAATATTATAATGTATGTATGTACAGCGTTAACAGCCCTTTTAACCCATTGCTGGATGGATAATTTCCATCGTTTTCTGTTTTTAGCTATCAGCTTCCAATCTCTGATTCCCACCTCTCTGACATCTTCCATCACTACATCTCTCCATTCCTTTTTTGGTCTTCCTCTTTTTTTTGCTCTCAGGTACTCTCCAAGCAATATTCTTAACTAGTCTATTACCTTGCATTCTTTCTAGATATCCGAACCATTCTAGTCTAAGTTTTTTCACCACTTCTGTTATTGTCTGGTTAGCATAAAAATGGTACACTTCTGCATTAGTTTGTCTTTTCCATTCTCCCTCAACTACTTTTCCACCAAACATTCTGCGAAGTATCTTTCTTTCCCATGCTTCCAATCTGTTCTGTATGGTTTTGTTCATAGTTCATGTATCGGCAGCGTATAGCATTGTGAGTCTAATTATAGTTTTGTATACTCTTATTTTTGTATTAAGAGATATATCTTTGGCCTTAATTATTTTGCTTATGGCTCCAGCACACCTGTTGCTCTTGGTCAGTCTCAGGTTGATTTCAGTTTCTTCCTTACATATCTGATCAGTAAGACTACCTAAGTACATACATTTATCTACCTTCTCGAATTCTACAACTGATCCATCCTCCACCTTCAACTTAAAGGATCCCCTGGTGTTTATTTCTTCTTTGCTTGAGATTTCCATGTACTTCGATTTATTAATAGAGCTTTACCGAATCAGTTTTTTTGCCATATTTGCCAGTTCTTTTCAATTTCTTGCAATGAGAATCATATCATCAGCGTAGGCTAAGCATTGGTGCTCCTTGTATAAAATAGTGCCGGACTTATTTATCCCACTAACTCTTACAATTTTTTCTAGAACTATATTGAATAGCAATGTAGACAACGGGTCTCCTTGGCGAACACCTTTTTTCACTTCGAATTATTCTGAGACTGTACCGTTGCATTTCGCAGCGCAAATGGATTGTCTAATTGTCATTTTTACCAATCTTCTGTGTACCTCATTTTTGTGTATAGGAATTATAATTGACTTATTCCATTCTTTAGGCATTTCTTCGGCATCTCTCACTTCTAGCATTAGCTCACTAAGTTGGTTTATTAAATCCTCTCCTCCATATTTTAAGTTCTCTGCCACAAATACATATGTTAAGAGGTATACATGAAAAATGTGTTGAATATAACATACCTATTTATAATTTGTATATCGATTTCAAACAGGCGTTTGATGGAGTAGATCGACAAAAGATGTTAAAGCAACTATTTATGTAAGGGATACCCAATAAGTTGGTTAGACTTATACGAATGACTCTGAGGGGTCCCAAAGCTATGGTGAGATTAGATGGAGATATGACGCAGGCCTTTGATATTGAAAGTGGAGTTAGACAAGGTGATGCCTTATCACCAACACTTTTTAATCTAACTTTAGAAGCTGTTGTTAGAAAACTGAATATAAACGGCTGTATTAATACAAGATCAATGCAAATATGCGCATATGAGGATGATGTTGCCATAATAAGCCGCAACAAAAGGGTATTAAGAGAAAAAATTATAGAACTGAAACGAGAAGCTGCTACGTTTGGTCTATATATAAATCAAAGCAAAACAAAATATATGGAGTGCACAAAATCGAATCAACATGAGAATTTGAAGGTAGACAACCATACCTACAAATATGCCTCCACTTTTCCCTACCTAGGCTCAATAATAAATGACGACAACAACATCAGTCAAGAAATACAAGCACGGATTCTTAGCGGTAATAGGTGGTTTTATGCATACAAAGACTTAATGAAAAGTAAGTTACTGAATCGTGAGTCTAAGCTTAGAATCTACAAAACAGTAATTAGACCAGTGGTCACATATGGATGTGAAGCGTGGACCCTCTCAGCCACTGATGAAAATCAACTGAGAATATTTGAGCGCAAAATACTAAGGAAGATATTTGGACCAACCCAATGCAGCAATGGTTCGTGGAGAATTAAAATGAACCACGAGCTGGATGAATTAATGCAGAGCGCAGATATTGTTAGATATGTAAAGTCACAAAGACTTAACTAGCTTGGTCACCTAGAAAGCATGCCAGATAATCGAGTTGTAAAAGTAGTACAGAGATGGAAGCCCCAAGGAAACAGAACAAGAGGAAGGCCCCTAAAAGATGGATAGACGACGTATATACTAATCTAAGCTTAACATGAGTAGTTTAAAGTGTGCTCATATAAACTCTAGATCGCTAGTTGCGCATTTTATTGATGTAAAAGAACTTATTTTAAAAAATGATTTAGATATTTTGGGTATAAGTGAAACATGGTTAAAGGAATCAATATCCAGTAAGAACATTAATATACCTGGCTATAACTTTGAGCGAGTCGACAGGAATAAAAATGACACAGGTGGAGGTGTAGGTATTTACATAAAATGTAATATAAATTATGTGCTGATTGAGTCATCAAATGAAATTGAACAGATATGGTTAAAACTCTCTCTTCGTTATGAAACACTAGCTATTGGTGTTTTATATAATCCTTATGGGGCATTTTATAAAACTTTCTTTGGAGTTTTGGAAACAACTTTATCATCAGTACTGCCAAGTGTAGATCATTTACTCTGTTTTGGCGATTTTAATGTTGATCTGTTAAATACCAATAACTATTCCACACAGTTCATTACAGATGTATTAGACGGTCTTGGACTAAAGCAGATGGTAAATCAAGCAACTAGAATCACCCAGTTCACATCGACTCTGCTTGATTATGTAATCACATCTACTGAGGATAAAATCTTGTCTATTGAAGTAAAACATATCCCAGAAATAAGCGATCATGAATTGATTGTTTTAAAATTTGGTTGTGATGTCAAATCTAATACAAATAAATTTATTACTACTCGGAATTTCAAAAATTTAAATTACAGTCAATTTAAATCCGATCTGGAATCTATACCATGGAGAATAATATATGAATTGCCAGATATAGACAGTAAAGTCGATTTTCTTTCTAATAATATCATTACTTTACTTGACATACATGTTCCATATCAGACTTTTAGAATCTCAAAGAAATATGCTCCATGGTTAACTAATACCATCAGGCAATTAATGTTAGATAGGGATAAAGCACTTACTGCTTACAAGTTAACTAAAAATATAAATCAATGGAATGACTACAAAGTATTGCGTAACTTAGTAACAGCCATGACTATAAGGGAGAAAAAATCATATTTTAAAAACATACATGATCAATCTTCCAAAGATATGTGGAATAATTTAAAATATTTGGTAAATAATTGCAAAACCAAAAATAAATTTGAAATTAAAAACGTGTGGAATGCAAATGAGATAAATAAACACTTTATTGAAATTATACCAAACATGAAAGCAGACATTGATACAAAAATATTCTATGAAAATAACTTTAAGTATTCCCTCAGTTCTTCTCTTACCTTTAAAACAGTATCTGAAATTAATATTTTACATATTATTAATAATATTAAAAGTAAAGCTATTGGTGATGATGGTATTAACATATTAACGCTTCAACTATGTATTCCCTTTCTTCTACCGTATATCACACATATCATTAACTTTTGCTTAACAAATTCAATTTTTCCCACTAAATGGAAACGGGCACATGTTATTCCGTTACCGAAGACTAAAATACAGAAAGCATGAATGAATTAAGACCAGTAAGTGTACTGCCTACATTATCTAAAATTTTGGAAAAGGTGATTGATATTCAGTTACAAACGCATTTAAAAAATAACAACATAATCCCTATGATGCAGTCCGGTTTTAGGTCCAGATATAGCTGTCTTTCTGCTTTATTAAATATTACAGATGATATTTTTAGAGCCTATGACCAAAACAAAATATCAATTTTAATTCTTCTAGACTACTCAAAAGCTTTTAATACAATTAACCATAATTTGTTATTCTCTATTTTAAAATGTATTGGTCTAGAAGCGAGAGCAGTTGATCTAATGAAATCCTATCTTTCTAACAGATGTCAAGCAGTAAAACTTAATCAAAATATTTCTTCATTTCTAGATCTTAATACTGGTGTGCCTCAAGGATCTATATTAGGTCCAATTTTATTCTCTATATACACATCTAATTTTCCTTCTGTGTTTTTGTCCTGTTCACAACATTATTATGCAGACGATACCCAACTCTATATGTCATTTTATCCAAATGAGTGTGATCAAGCGGTAAATGCAATAAATCATGACCTTCTTCAGCTGCAGATTTTTTCTCAAAATCATTGTTTAAAATTGAATACATCAAAAACTCAGGGTATCATTTTTGGGAGGAATCTCCATAGGAAAATATTTTTAGAGAATTATGCCAATCGAATTATCTTAGGAAATGACAATTTAATTTTTAGCAAAAAGATTAAAAGCCTTGGGGTTTGGTTCGACGAAGATTTAAGGTTTACATATCATGTAAGTATTTGTTTACAACGAGCTTACGCCGTTTTAAAATTACTGTATCAAAGCCGCAATTTATTAAGTAGGGCCACAAAGTCATTATTATGTAATGCTCTGGTATTATCAAAATTAAATTATTGTGACGTGCTTTACAATGCGTGTCTCACTGAATTTGATTCATGGAGAATACAGAAATTGCAAAATTCTTGTTTGCGTTTGATTTTTGGCATCAGGAAATTTCAAAGGATAAGTCATGTTTTCACTGTAGTCAAGTGGCTGAATATGAAAAATCGTCGGAAACTCCATGCTTTATGTTTTTACCATAAAATCATTCAAGAGAGAGTTCCACCATACCTGTACAATCGAATAACTTATAGGACGGACGTTCATAATCTTAATCTTAGACACAAGAATACCCTCACTTTACCTAAACATACAACATCATTTTTTAAACGTTCATTTTCATATTCAATTGCTTGCAATATTAACAGTTTGTCCTACAATATTAAAAATCTGTCTAGAGTCAAGTTCAAGAGATTAATTTATGAGCAGTTGTTAGCTGAACAGTAATTTAAAAATTTAAAAATTTAAGAATTAAAAAAAAATAAATAGTTTATAATTTATAAATTTAATATGTACTTAATATTTTTATGTTTTATTATAAATACAATTTCATTATTTAGATATAGTCTATCTATCTTATTTTCGGGGGGTTAGGTGGAAGAGCAGTTGTGTGCCGCTGTTGCACAGTGGTACACAAACTGAATCTCGCCCTACTGATATTATATTTCATTGTAAAGAAAATTTAATCTGTTGTTAATAAAGACATTTATTATTATTATTATTATTATTATTATTATTATAGAGAGGTCTTAAAAGCAGTGGCGAAGGAAAGTATCCGACAGAGCAGAATGGAAGAACATTGTTAAGCAGGCCAAAACTCACAAAGGGTTGTAGCGCCATTAGAAGAAGAAAAAGAATATCTATAGGTACTATCGGTAATATTGAAAACTGAAATATTAAAATAAAATGAACAACGGAATAGATAAATATTATTTAAAATCTGCATTCGAAATAAATTAACGTTTACGCGTTTTATGCAATTTTTTGTATAAATATGCAAAATCCCAAGATATTTGCATAAAATATGCAATATATGCATTTTGCATATTTGCCTATTGATTACGCTATAAAAGGGAGTATATTGTAGTATTTATGAATTTGTTTGCTTTTTTATGAGATTCTTGTGTATATTTTTTCTGTTTTTAAGTTTATTACCGGATTGTAGACCTGTATATCTGCCCCTTTTTTGATATTTCCTTTTCTGTATGCTCGTATTTGATTTTTTTTGCTAATAATAGCATATTATATGAGTATAGACTCGTCCCTAGTGATTTAATACAATTTCCATGCGTATCTTATATACTAAAACGCTAAGCCCTTTTCTTGTCCACCACTTTACTCAAAAACCATATTAGATAATTAAAATATTTTTTCGGAATATTATTAGTATTACGTATGAGATTGTCATGATATACTTTTGGTACAGAAATTCACTTCCGGTTTTGAGATGACCGGAAGTTAAAATTTACTTTAAGTTTTAGACCCCACAATGTATATATGGATCGAAAGGTCTCGTCGAGACGAATCTAAATATGTACTTCCGGTTGCGATCCGACACCGGAAGTGACCCGAAACGATATTAATTATATTTATAACAATGATGAATGTTATGTATATTCTTGCTTATATTGTTTGTATTGATCTCTTAATTTTTAATATGAAAATAAAAATTTCATTTAAAAACTCGATGTCGAGTTGGTCCGCTAGTACTATTCTAAGCCACCATATAAAACAAATGTTAACTACTAAGTATATTTCTTCGGGCCAAAACTGGATCAAAAATTCACTGCTACTGTCATGACTATACGTCTTGTATTTCTCTGCCATGTATTTAATAAGTGGCTAAGCCTCATCAATATATAAATTTAATACATAATTATGACAAGATGAGAAGAACTGAATAGAAAACTGTATCATTAAGTAAAACGCTTAATGACTTAATATGCTAAAGAGTCTTTTAATTAGATTGAAAATTCTTATAAAAATGGTCTCTCCGTTAAGTTAGATTTCCATATAAATTTATGTTTAAGTTATTTATTAAAACTCACTACCAAGAACAAGTAATTACAAAGTTTTAGTATCAAAGGTGAACAAAAAATATTGAGACGAGAACTTTTCTTAAGATACTAGTTTTGTCAATATAACTAAGTTTAGTACAGTCCCTAATCATTTTTAAAACTTTATAAATGAGATATATCAGGAACTGTATACACAATCATCCAGTACGTTCATTTTTGTTGTTTCTAGTATTCGACGTTTCGTGTTGAGTTTCTGCCATATACTCACCCTCTACCTTATTATATTTTTATTTTTCCATACTCGAAATATCATATGAAAAAGACTAAAACAACTTTAAAGTACTAGAGAGAATTATTCTTCTACTACTAGGCGTCCACCGTACATTCTAATTCTAATAGAAGGCTTTGCGAAGCAAAACTTTGCATGGGTAACTGTAGGTTAAATGCGTATAAGAGTACGCACTTAATATTAAAAGTGCGACAGTTTTTTATTTTTACGACTATTTATCATTCCTCACATTGTTATTCAACCATTTAAAAAGATGTTTTAGAATAGTTTTAAACTATGTTTGTATTCAAATAAGAAATATTTAGTTTTGTTTGCGAAGCTGCTAATGCGTACTCTTATACACAAATTTGCATAAGAGTACGCATCTACATGTTTAAGATTACGCACATTACTGAAGTGTACAAAAATATTAAGACATTCCAAAAATCAAACTTTATTTCTAAAATAAACGCAACACAAATACATAAAAAAGAAGTATGAAAAGTGTGTTTTAGAACTCATTTTTATTTCATCTTTAAATCCATTGCTACTCCTCACAGTTAAAACACATGAAGTCTCCTGTTACGTAAGTCGTACAAGATTCGTACCACCAATTCTTGCATTGAAAACACATGATCCAGTCTTCAACAGAATTTGAATATAATTCATTACATCCTGGGCACGTTACATCAGGATCATTTTCTTTATTCCCTTTTTGAACTTTGCGCAATGATTTACTACAACTAGGCACTAATTTTCTTTTTATTCGTTCCGTCTTCTTTTTCTTTGGTTTTTTCCAAATTCTCAAGTTCTTTTGTATATGGGCTACTAGAATGTATTTCGGACTTTTAAGATTTTGTTTTGCGTCGATTAGGCTTTTCTTTAATTTTGGGTAATGGTAAAATCTCTGCCGCTGACACTGACATATTTAAGCTATTAGTGCTAGCTTGTGATGGTATTAATACACCATCTTCGCATTCGATATCAAGATTAGCCACATCGAGAGGCGGTGTAATGTGAAAAGAGATTAGATCATCTTCATTCTCAGGCTGCTTTGAAGGAGGTATTACTTCAGATAGTATTGGAATTGGATTATTTTCTTCTTCTACACGGACTCCATTTGAAGTATTATCTACTACCGCGCTTACTGGATTATCCAAAGGTACGTCGGTAACATAGGAGGGGGCAAAATCCATGTCATGAAACTGATCAGGGTTAAACGGATATATTCCCGATGCTTTAAAAGAATTTTCGGTCTTGTGAATAATTGCTACAGAACCATACGCAGTACTAAATAATGCAGCAACTTGAAGTTGTGTAATTACTTTACCTGGATTACTTACCATCCACTTGTCACATTCCCTACTGTAGGTTTTTTTTTGAAGGACCAAAAAAACCAATATCCAGTGGCTGTAGTTTATGGCTTAAATGAGGCGGTAGAGATAAAAGATCAATGTGATTCTCTCGGCAATATTTTATAGCTTGCAGGTCACGATGAGAGCTGTGATTGTCGAGAATTAAAAGAACTTTGTTTTCAGCACTAGGTTTGGCAAACTTATTAAAATGGATTAACCACTTACAAAAAAGATCTGTGTTGATATATCCAGATTTAGAAATTAATTTCAGAGTTTCACATGGTGCATTTAAAAACAGCTCTTCCTTCATTATTTTTCTGGGGAATATGAGTGCTGGAGGAATATAGTTACCTGTGAAGTTCATGCAACATACAGAGGTTACAAGTTGTCTACGATCTGCACTAGCTACCTTTCCTACCAGTTTCTTTCCCTTGCTCGCTAATGTCTTGGGTAACTTATTAGGCACGGTTGATAAACCCGATTCATCCATGTTATATATTGAACTTGGAGAGTATTGCCTTAGTTCATAAAGATTTTTAAGGTTATCGTAAAATCTTGTTACCTACTTAATTTTTATTAAAACCCATAATTCGGACCATCGAACATTTTTCTGGCTGTCGAAGCGCAATTTTGTTCCGCTGACAAAATCCTCTTACCCATGACTCACCAGCCATTTGTAGATTTCTATTAAAACGGTGAGAAAGATTATTAGATTCAGCAAATTTATACGCTGCTATTTGCAAAATTTTTTGTTGTGTTTGTTGTGCTAATTCGGCTTCTAGGTCGCTTGGATTATCGCTTTGAAATCGTCCCAATGATTTTGGTACATTTCCACACTTTAATCTTTTTCTTAATGTGGCCTCATTTATTCCCATATCATTCGCTACACTTCTTTTACTACATTCTGCTTATAATTTTTGTTGTATTTCTCGTAAGTTTTCTTCAGTAAAAATTAACTTTCTATCGGTTTTTCGCTTGTACCGACTCATTATGAATTTAAAATCTGAAAATAAAAAAAAAACTTAAAACAAATAAAAAATTGTTTAAGAGTACCCAACTGTGTATAAGAGTTCGCATTGAGTAATCTTATATATCGGTAACTGCATACTCTTATACATATATGCATTTTGTGATTTTAAAGCGTTTATTACGAAAACAAATAGATTTACGGCCCATTTTTTTTTAAAAGTAATCACTATTTCATATAAATGCAGTCTAAAATTATTTTATACAAAACTGATGGTTTGCTTACCTCTCAATCGACTAAATTGTGAACACACAAAATTATAAATCTGAACGGCAACTATTTGCAGCGACCATATTGACAAAACTAGGACGATAATGCAGATTTCTGTTTATGACCATGCAGTAGGAATGCTCTTATACACACTTACCCCCACCGTACATTCTAATTCTAATAGAAACCTTTGCGAAGCAAAACTTTGCAAGGGTAACTGTAGGTCTATAGTCGGAATAAAAGGTGATTCCTGCATATAACACGTTCAATAAATTTCAGTAAGCTTGGATTCGGAGTTCACCTATCTGCCATCGAAGAGGTCTCCTATATATTTTTGTGCTTTTCCCGGTTTGACTCCGCGTTGAACAATTTTGGTTTTGAGAAAAATCATTATTTTGACGACATTTCGGCAAGGTCGCACTTGTCATTGTCAAGTCAGCTGGTAACGCTTCTTGCTGATGCTTGAAGTAGACTTCAAGCATCAGGTATAGGCTGTGTGGTAGTTTGACGATAGACTGAGAAATCAGGACCGTACTCGCTTCGTTTCTATAAAAAAGGCCCGTATATATAAAATATTTAATATCTCATAAACACTTATATACATATATACAAAAAAAAATGCAAGTAGTTTACTTTATATGACACGATAAATATATACATAAAATATACTAGAAGATCATAACTGAAATGTACTGTACGTACAAGACTAAAAAAACAAATGAGCATTAAATCTGAGATATTTCTCGTTAATTAATACTAATCGCAATTCGTATCTAAATCGTCCTCATCCTCTGAATCATCTCCTATATTAATTATTATCACCGGTTCAATATCTTCCTGCAGATTGTCCACCGCAAACATTTTTTCTTCTACTTTCTTGACGTGATTCATATAATTTTGCCACTGCTCTTTAGATATGCGTTGGTAAGCTTCTTTTATCAACCGTTTTACCGTTTTTTCTTAAAATAGACGTTGTTTGAAGCCACATAACTTTTCACTTGACTCCACACCATCTCAATCGGGTTCATCTCGCAATGATAAGGCGACAGTCTCAAAATCTTAACGCCATATTTTTCCGCATTTGTTTTAATCTTGTACTTGTCGTATCCGTCTCTAAATACGGCCGCAGTAACCAGTAATTCACTTTTTAGCTAATATTCCTCGAATACAGACATCCAAGTGGAAATTTTTCTCACGAACCGTTAGATGTAGGAAAATTCTGAGTAGGGCAGAAGAACGAGCGGCCAATTTTATGTAGGAAATGTCCATTCGCTTGACTCTCGGACCAAAATTGACGCCAATATAGCCCATTAGACAATGGTCTACAGTTTTTTCGATTTTCCGGCAAAACGGTGCACAATTTCTGGCCACGTGTGAAGATTTTTTTAATCAGCAAGTCAACCTTAATCGAAATAATTAAAATTTTAAACAAAATATACACTTCTAATTTTCACGAAATTTTCAGCAAATACAGACATCCAAGGGGAAATTTTTCTCACGAACCGTTAGATTTAGGAAAATTTTGACTATGGCAAAAAAACGAGATGCCAATGTTATGTAGGAAATGTCCATTCGCTTGACTCTCGCACCAAAATTGACGCCAACATAGCCGATTAACGAAATTTGATAAAAATCCAATGGCAGTACAGTTTTTTCGATTTTCCTGCAAAACGGTGCATAATTTCTAGCCACATGTTTATTTTTTTTAACAGCAAGTCACCCTTAATCGAAATAATTAAAATTTCAAACAAAATATTCACTTTTAATTTTCACGAAATTTTTAACAAATACAGACATCCAAGTGGAAATTTTTCTCACGAACCGTTAGATGTAGAAAAATTCTGAGTGGGGCAGAAGAACGAGCGAACAATTTTATGTAGGAAATGTCCATTCGCTTGATTCTCGGACCAAAATTGACGCCAATATAGCCGATTAACGAAATTTGATAAAAATCCAATGGTCTACGGTTTTTTCTATTTTCCGGCAAAACGGTGCATAATTTCTAGCCACATGTTTATTTTTTTTAAACAGCAAGTCACCTTTAATCGAAATAATTCAAATTTCAAACAAAATATTCACTTTTAATTTTCACGAAATTTTCAACAAATACAGACATCCAAGTGGAAATTTTTCTCACGAACCGTTAGATGTAGGAAAATTCTGAGTAGGGCAGAAGAACGAGCGGCCAATTTTATGTAGGAAATGTCCATTCGCTTGACTCTCGGATCAAAATTGACGCCAATATAGCCGATTAACGAAATTTGATAAAAATCCAATGGTCTACAGTTTTTTCAATTTTCCGGCAAAACGGTGCATAATTTCTGGCCACGTGTTAAGATTTTTTTAATCAGCAAGTCAACCTTAATCGAAATAATTCAAATTTTAAACAAAATATACACTTCTAATTTTCACGAAATTTTCAGCAAATACAGACATCCAAGTGGAAATTTTTCTCACGAACCGTTTGATGGAGGAAAATTCTGAGTAGGGCAGAAGAACGAGCGGCCAATTTTATGTAGGAAATGTCCATCTCGCGAGCTGTAATATATACTTTATAGTATATACTATATAGTACCTAATATTAATATTTTTGCGCCATTGGTTTTTAATAAGTACCTGGTCTATAAGACGCCTTCTGGTTTACCTGTAATCACCAGAGTAAGGATGTTTTTATATATCCTGAATATAATTAGTTCGACGACGGTCTCAAGAATACTTTCAAATAATTGTTTTATTACCTTCCGATAACTATTTTAAGCTACATAATTTGTATAATTTCTTCTATATTTAGTAACAGATTAAAATCTTACCGGAGTACCAGTTTGACGTTGCAGAGTCGTGCTCTGTGTCATTATAATTATTAATAATTACGCGTATAAGTAGTTGAGGATGGATTATACCGTAGTATATATATATATATATATATATATATATATATATATATATATATAGAGAGAGAGAGAGAGAGAGAGAGAGAGAGAGAGAGAAAAGAAAAGAAATTTAATCTTTGCAGATAAGTTAAATAGTAAACTCTTAAATATTGGGGAAATCTCCAAGAAAGACTCTAATGAGTATCAATTGTTTCGCCGAACGTTTTAGCCAAAGAGAATTAATTTGGCTTCTTCAGGGCTGAAAGAGAATAAATTATAATTTGCTACCATATATTATCTATTAACATTATTGATCTTACCGTAACTTAGAATTGTAGAGTTAGAATGTTAAAAAACTTAGCTAGTAACAACATAGTGGTGTTTTTTGTTACTATGTGCAAAAAAAGTTTTTTTTAACGTTGGAAATGTATGGTAGCTTTGAACTTAAAACGCAAAGGTTTACCCAAGGTTAATCGAAAAACCCAATGTAACTGCATTTTAAAGGAGGTAATTCTTTGAATTGTCGTCAATAACTAAATTTTTGATTGTTATTAAGTTTAAATGTGAGGTTCTGTTTTAACCAGAACGCATGTGTTGACAATTCAAGTAGTTCTTTTGAATCTTTATGTCGTTCGGTCTTCGGTTTATTGGTAAAACCGAATGAAATTAAATCCCAGTATAGGGAAATATTATTTTAGATTTTATTTTTTAATTATATTATATTGTTCATGTATTATTATAATAATATCTTATTGAGATGTATCTAAGAAAAGGAAGGGAATGTTATCTTTTTCAGTTAATGAAAAGTAATTATTAAAGTAGGTTAGTTGTTAATGGATATATCAGTCAAGTTAGTTATCTGTGATGTTGTATTGTTCTTGGTATCTGATTTAAGTAAGAAGTGGTATATATCGCTTAGATTCTTAATGTCACTCTTAACATTGATGGAGAAATCGTTAAGGAAAATATAAGACATTTCAATGAACTCTCTTTTAGATTTATTGTTCTCACGGTGGAGAATTGTAGTGTTAGTATAGTCCATGAGATGACCAGTGGAATGGACATGTTTGGCTAATGCACAGCGGTCAGGGTGAAGTCGAGAATCACTTTTGTGTAGTGTAATGCGTGATTTCAATAATTGAGATGTTTGGCCGATGTAGGAATTGCTGCAAGAGAGTCGGGTTGACTTCAAACTTTCCTGGTTCGTTTTCTTTTTATCTTAATTTTTGGGACGGGAATATTGTCTGAAGGTGAAATTACTGACTGCTCTCATTTTGATGACGGCTTGGGTCGTTCGTGGCAGTAGGTAAACGTTTTTTTTTCAATATTTGAAGGACCAGGTACAGAAATTTTGACTTCCGATTTTGATGACGGCTGGGGCTCTATCTCATCAGTAACAAGTTATTCTTCTTGAATCTACGTCCGAAAAAATATTTTTATCTAGTAGGTAGAGTACTGTAGACCGAAAGCACTCTCTTGCTATATCTACAGTAGCAATTTTTGCAAATGCTGTGGAAAAGAGACCAGTAAATGTAGAGAACCTGTCCTTGATGGGAACTGGTCCAGCTGTCAGCGACGCTCTCATAATAAGCTTTTAATGGTTTGAAAAATGACCGATCGAGTGGCTGGGTCTTATGGCTACTATGTGGTGGCAGACTTAATAAATGGATGAAATTATCTTTTGCAAATGTTACGGCTTGAAGACTTATGAGCGATACTTGATTATCTAGAATCAGAAGTACGGGGTTCTCCTCTGTTGGACTTGTATGTTTTTTAAAATGCTCCAGGTACTTGATAAACGTGGGAGTGTTCATGTAGCCACTATCAGTAACAGCCCGTCTTTGAATAGAAGAAGATTCACCTGTTTTCGAGCAAATACGAAAAGTGGAGGGACATGGTGTCCAGTTGCACTCATATAGCAAACAGCCGTAATTGTTTGTCCTTGCTCGGTAGCTACAGCTTTTGCTACATCTCTCATTCCAATTGAGGCAATATGTTTGGGCAGACGGTTTGGGACTGTCTGAATGCCCGTTTCATCGACGTTATAGATACGGTTGGGAGGTAACTTATATTTTTTATAGTGTTCTCCAAAATTTCAAAATACTGAGCTAGTTGCACTCTATTGAAGCCCATGATTCTAGCAATACTTGTTTGTCTTGGAACTCATAAAGATAGTGGGTTCCTTTTCATGAAAGATCTAGTGAAGTCCCAATCAGCCAACTGATTCACAGGCGAAAATGGATGCTTAATACGGTTGCTTACACAATAAGAGTAAATTAAAAAACGCAATGGCTTCAGCGTCATTCTATAAAATCGTTCACAGCTTCGCACAAAATAACTTCTGTCAAAGGCTTGCGTTCTGGTTTTCTTTTGTAGTTTCTGGAAAACAGAAACCAAGATTTAGATGAATTGAATATTTAATTTCGAAATTAGTAGAAACAAAATTAATTTATGATAATGGAGAAAATACATGAAGATCGTAAGCCTTTGGAGAGATTAGGAGAGAATCCTTTTGATGATGCGAAAACTGCAAGAATTATGTCACAGTTTCCGGGAAGAAAGACAACAACTTGACACATAATTAAAGCATCGCGTCTTAGGTACCGAACTGCAGCAAAAAAAAACAAGCTCTTACACCACAACAGAAGCAATCAAGACTTATATTTACTTTAAACCATCAGCTACAAAATCAAGATTTTTGGGACAGGGTGATATTTACAGATGAGAAAATTTTTCAATCTTCTAAAAAGGGCAAAATTGGGGAGTATAGACCAGATAATAATAGATTTAATCCTCTATATGTTGATAGATATCGAGCATCTGGTCATTTTAGCGCCAATGTATGGGGATGGATTTCATCTAGAGTAATGGGAATGGTATTCTAGAAAACATCATGTTTTCCAGTGTAGAACGGTTGTATTCAGAAAATAGTTTTATCCTCCAAGATAATTGTCCTGTTCACACTGCAAATATAATTAACCAGTGGCAATGTACTATTTTTATTTTCCATGTATTTACGTAAGAAACACTCTCGTTCTGCTGCGATATGAGTTCTTATTAAATTATCATCAAAGATTTTTGATGGTAATATTTTTTTAAATGTAAAGCCCAAATCTTTGAATATTCTACTCAAGGATCTTTTACTTTAAAAACAATTTCATTAGTCTGCAGCTTATTGATCAACGTTTCACGAATTACACTGTTAAGTTGTTTCACTTACTATCCTGGTACATATTGTATATTGTATTTCGAATTGTCATTTTATTACCCTCGGGTAAATCAGTAGTTTTCGTTTTTAAACTAGGTCACTTTTTCCCGGAGGAGATAAAACAGAATTTTTTAATTTCTTTTTCGGATATTGTATACTGTTTTTTTTGCCAAATTAAGTGCAGCTGCTTCCCTCTAAAAAAAAGTTAAAATATTTTCAACTATTTGTGTAATATAAATAACTTCTAAATGCAAATACAGGACAAAAAACAGCAGAAGATCTAAAAAACTGACAGCCACAAGTAAACAAACCAAAAACGTCACGAATTATACTTAAAATCTTAAAACGTCTTCAAGCATCTTTTTTGTATCTATCTCTTTTCGATGTACTGAGTCTAGAGCGTTCAGAAAAATAAGATGTCTTTATTTAATAACAGGCGGTAGTTGGTTTGTCTTTAGTTTCATGCGTAGAAGACAATGATGCTAGATAAAAAGTATGTGTTTTATTTCGCCAGGTAAAGAACCACGGACTCAACTGTAGCTATAGTGTAAAGGCGCGTACAGACTAGCATACGCATGCGGTGAGAAGCCACGCATATGCGTGCGTACTCAAACCATTCGCGCTCAGAGCATTCGTTGAAATAAGAAATCATCGCATATGTATGCGTGCTCAAGACGCTCCATCCATTCTTGAAAAAATGTCTGAGGAGCTGCTTATGGTTAGTGAAGCGTTTGTGGTTATTAGTTCATTAAAAAAGAAAAAACAAAGGAAAAATAGGCGATGGTGGACGACGCATTTATTTAAAAGAAGTAAAGTAAAGTAAAGTAAAAATAATTGTAATGACTATAGAGTATCTTCACAATTTTCTAAGGAATTCTTCCTTTTCTAGAAATATATATACACCTCCTGGAACTTTTGATGGAATGGCACACATAAAAACATATCAGAAGAATTGAGAACTGCTTAAGACAATGCAAATAGTTTGTTGCCTCTTTAAAATATTCCACGTAGATCTTCCGAAAACGCAAAAATGGTTAGAAATGAATTTACGGAATATTTGATAACAAATGGACGTGTACCTTGGCAAGATAATTATGCCTAATTTAAAAAATGTGTATCATGTATCTCGAATGTGTATCATTTCTCGAGTTTCGGTATCTAGGGTGCAATTTGGTTGGTATTTGTCGAGCAGAAATTTCATCCGTTCAAAAGCAAACCATTTGGAGACAAAAATTTCAGTCGTACGTAAAATACATAAATAAATCCATTATTACATATAAGCTTAAGTAGACTTTTATTTTTATAACTTTTTAAGATATATTTTTTACCTATCTTTAAGATTAAAATTATGCATATTTGTTTAAAAATTATCTAATATATGAATAAAACCTAAAAGTTCAGTCGTCGTTGTTAATTTACTTAAAGAAAGAACTTTAAAGAAATCTTAAAACAAAAACACAAAAATAATTTACTATTTGAATTTTTTAATGTATGGTGTACAGGATGTCCCAATTTGTGGGTTACTAAACTTTTGTGCACAAAATTCATTAGTGTACATGAAAAAAAGCTTATTTTGACGGAGGTATTATGAGCCAAACTAGTTGTTTTTTTAAATGGAACACTGTGTATTTTTTTGTCCCAAGAAATTGGTTTTTTTATTACCGCTTTAATGACGTACCACATTTGTATATTTATGCACTAATTTTTATTTTGAACCGGCAACTCAAAAACCTTGGTAGCCCATTTTTGTTTGCAGCATTAAAAGTTTGACGAAAAAGTAGCACAGGTTCGTTAAAACCGCAATGCTTTATCTTTCATACCAACCGAAATAACCTATAAAAGTGTCCGAATTGGGACACCCTGTACTTACTGTAAAAACACAGTACCTTTTCCTGTACCCACGGACTTCGTGCATTTGCTCCTTTGAGCCCTAAAAGACCCAAGTAAGCTGCTCATTTCTTCACAACTGCTGAATCTATATCAAGATTTCTTGAAATCAACTCCCATGCATCTTCTTTTTTTGTTTTTGAATAAGAAAACTTATTTTTTGGATCCCATAATATAGGGTTTTCTTCATACAAATCTATTAATTGCAAACATTGTTCATTTGACCACTCCATTTTACACATCAATAAAATGAATAAAACTCAATAAATTCGAACTTGTCTTGCAAATGCAACAAATCCCCGTGCTATCCGTCTAAACTGAGCGCGAACGCACACGTAGGTTTCTTTGATGTGTGCGAAAAAACCGACACCACTCTGGCTCGCAGCATGTGTGCTCAAGTCATTCGCGAGAAGCAACGCATGCGGCGAGAGGTTACAAAAACGCTGTCCACATTTGCACACGTATGTGTATTCGTGGCTGCTCACCGCATGCGTTTGTAGGTCTGTACGCGCCTTTACACTCTACATATGGGCAGGGACTTCCAGTAAGATTACATTAAGCTACAGGGCTATCTACAGTCGATTGGCTTGTTATACATCTTCCATTTATAACTTTCGTTCTCATACTCAGACTAGATTGATTTCCAACAACCCTCGTATGATCAGTTTTTAACTTAGATTAAATTTACCAAAGATTATAGACCAAGACAAGCAATATTAGCAGTAAAAATGTGTATAATAAATACCTAATCATCGATATAAATCATCTCTGTCAAACAATAGCCTACTTTTTTTAAATCGAAAACAACAAAAAACCGATTACCATAACCAGCCAATCAAGAATTACAAAATTCCTTCTGCCTAAGCGCCGGCTTATTTGTTTTTTCCATTCATTAATTTTTTATCGGTATGAGTTGGTTGTTCTCAATGGCTTAGGTCAAGTTTAATATTATTCATTAAGAGGATTGACATTAGTTAAAAGTCTAATGAATATGTATGAGTTACAGTTTGTTTTAGAATAATTATGTATTTAAAACTACCGTTAGTAAGGTGGAGTAAAATATATTTTTTTGAAAATTTATCTGTTAGAATTAATTAAAAGCAGAGATAGAATATCTCGAGAAAAAAAGTGATGAGCGCTAAACTCTTCAGAAAGAAAACCCTTGGATTAGCGAAGAAATGAAGATAAAATATTATGAAAAAAAGGAAGCTAAGATTGTCGTTAGGATAACTTATTTTCAAATTAAAATGGATTTTATACTAAATTTATGATAAGAGTAGGTAAAAACATTGACAGATTATCTGTGACAATTTAGTAGTTCATTTGTTAAAATGAAAAAACTTTTCAGTTTGCCTCAACAAAACTTTAATTTAATAATTTCACCAAAAAAGAGATAGTGCATAGTTATGTCGGACGATACGTTGAAGTGCAAATTGAAGGCATAACAAAAAATGATAGACCAGATGATGGAACTCTAACACTTCTACCAAACCACAAAAAGCTTGAAACTGTTTGTCAGTCTGACTCCAGTAAGTTGTCGTTCCATCGTTTTCGTGATCTTCCTACTGATCGTCGTTCTATTGGGGAACCGTCTCTTGCTGTCTTTACTACTCCATTTGTTGTCATTCGGCTTATATGATCGTTCCAATCTATTTTTCTATTTCTTATTCAGTTCCTAATGTTCACCACCTTGCATCTACGTCGTATATATGTACTTCTAGCTCTGTCCCATAGTGTCTTACCAAGTGTTTTCATATCTGCTGTTTCTAAAATCCTTTTTGTCTTCTCTGTGCCAGGTCGTGTTTCTGCCGCGTATGTCATTATTGGTCTGATGACTGTTTTGTAAATTCTGCCTTTCATTTCTTTCCCGATATTTTTATTTCTCCATATTCTTTTATTCAGGCAGCCTGCGGCTCTGTTTGCTCTATTAACTTGATCTTCCACTTCAGTTTCGAGCTTTCCTTAACTAGACAATGTGGTGCCTAGATATTTAAACTCCATCACTTGTTTTATTATCTGACCTTCCAGTTCCAATTTACATCTTAGTAAATTGGCTGCTGTACAATAGAGGACTCATGGAATCTCCCTGTCTTATCCTATTGCCAGCTTCAGTAGGGTCGGCTAGTTCTTCTTCTACTTTTACTTTTATTGTATTGTTTTGGTAGATATTTTCGATGGTTTTGATTATTTCTAGAGGTATTTCTCTTGCACAATAAGTGGATAACGTCCTTTAATTTGACCCGATCAAATGCCTTCTTAAGATCCACGAAACATAGATATGCTGCTTTGTTGTATTCTAATGGTTTCTCTTGCACTTGCCTCATTATAAATATAGCGTCGGGGCATGGTCTTCCCGACCTAAAACCTTGTTGTTCTTCTGCTAGTGCGATAATTTCATTCAGCTTATTTATCATCACTTTTGTTGTTAATTTTAGTGTTATGTCTAATAAATTAATTACTTTTCGGGTCCGATTTTCTCTCCCTTTTTGAAGAGAGGAATTAGGATACTTGATCTTTATTCTTGAGGAATTCTGTTTTGTTCTATTATTTTTTGGATTAGTTTTAATAGTTGTTTGGTCAGATCTGGTCCTCCTTACTCCGTATTTTGTACAGTCGAGAATGTTAGAAGCAATTTCAGAGCAGTATGTGGGAATCTCCCTTTCATTTAAAACTTTTTTTCGAGGTATTTCATCCTGCAACGTCCTATTGGAAGATAAAATCTTGCCCTGATTAGCCCTTGTCAAATGTTCTTCCATAATCGTAAAAAAGTTTGTTCTAAAATGTCTTTGGCTATGGCTCTATTATATCACATTTCATTGCTGAAAATTCCAATCCTTATGTTCCTTTGACTATTTTATTCTATTTTTCTTTTGTTTGGACGTCAAAAGTGGCTTTTTTAGTCTGCAACAAATTTCTCGCTCCTGTTTTATTCATTTTGTACCAAATAACTTAATTTTTATGTACTAAATCCCAATTTGTGAGGGACTTTTGAAGTAGGAGCACTAAAGAACTTATCAGATACGTTAGAGAAATATGAGATAGATATTGCAGCTATACAAGAAACTAAACAAAAAGGAAATTTCACCATGGATGTGGGAAACTACGTGTTTTTCAACAGTGGAGACAATGAACGTGTATTTGGGGTGGGATTTTTTATAAAGAAAACATTTACCAATCTGGTGATAGATTTTGAGGCAGTCACAAGCAGATTATGTAAAATAAGAATAAGAGGAAAATATAGAAAAGTAACCCTTATAAATGTGCATGCACCAACAGAAAATACAGATCAAGACGTTAAAGATAGCTTTTATGAACAATTAAAACATATGTTTTACAAAATACCATCATCTGACATAAAAATAATTGTAGGAGATTTGAATGCCAAGATTGGCAGGGAAGAGGTATACAAACAAATAACAGGGGGAAAAAGTAATCATAGAGACAGTAATCTGAATGGAAAAAGAGTAATAGAATTTGCTTTCGAACATAATATGCGAATTATGAGCACTTATTTTGATCACAAAGAAATTCATAAAGGTACCTGGGTAATACCAGATGGACAAACAGTAAACCAAATAGATCATTTACTAATAGAAGCCAAACATATGAGAGCCATAAAAGATAGCCGAAGTTACAGAGGTGCTGATGCGAATTCGGACCACTTTTTGGTCAAAGTTAAAATGGAGCAAATAATACCCACAATTAATAACACTAGTTGTAAAAAAATAAAAAGATATAACGGTGCACTACTTCGGGAGGGAGAAGTTAAGAAACAATTTAGGCAGCAAATTGAAGAGAAACTGAAAAGCCAGACGACAGTAAATTATATAGAAAGCAGATGGGTACAACTAGAAGAAAAAATTCAAGAAGCAGCCGACCCAGTATTATCAGAAAACAGACAATGTAAACAAACGGATTGGTATGATGAGGATTTTAAGAAAGCCATTAGTGACCTAAATAAAGCTAGAATAAATAGCATAATAAGAAATAATGAAGAAAGTAAAAAAGCTTATGCTGCAAAAAGACGGGAAGCAAAGAAGATCTGTAGAAGGAAGAAGCGGTCAAGTTTAGAGCAGAAACTAGTTCGTATTGAAGAAGATTTTTTACATAAACAAGTCAGGAATTTCTACCAAGAAATAAAACGAGACCTAACCCAGCGCAAAACCACATCAAGATATTATAAAGATGAAGAGGGGAATCTGTTAGGTGGAACAGATGAAAAATTAATAAGGTGGGCCAATTATTTCGAGAACATATTATGTACGGACGACCAAGATGAAAGAGAACAAACGCAACTACAACATGAAGAAGTAAGGGACCCAGATGTAAATGAAGAAGTACCTACCAAGGAAGAAATTATAGAGATCATAAAAAACTTAAAAAACAACAAAACACCTGGTGAAAATGGTATCATTGCTGAGTTTCTAAAAGAAGGTGGCGAAATGGTGCAAGAAGAAATCGCTGAGTTAATACGCGAAGTGTGGATCAAAGAAAAAATACCCAATCAGTGGAAAGAAGCAATCTTATGTCCAGTGCATAAAAAAGGAGACGTTACAGAATGTAAAAATTACAGGGGAATAGCTCTACAAGATACAGTGTATAAGATTCTGGCCATATCAATTAGAAATAAAATTAAAACAAAAGTTGAAAATTGTCTAGGTGAATATCAAGCAGGTTTCAGAGCAAACAGATCGGTAATAGACCAAATTTTTACAATGAAACAAATTTTAGCTAGCTCATATGAATTCAACCTAACATTACACATGCTGTTTATTGATTTTAGACAGGCATATGATACTATAAAAAGAAATAAAGTATATGAAGCACTAGAATATTTTAAATTTCCACCAAAAATAGTAAGACTGACTAAATGCTCAATGATACTAAAAGTAAAGTCATGTTAGAAGGACGGGTTTCGGATAGCTTTATCACCAATAGAGGTCTGCGACAAGGTAACCCGTTATCAACAGATTTTTTCAATTTGATCGTAGAGAAGATTTTACGAGAATGTAACATCTACACTAGAGGCACAATATATCATCACAGGCATCAATGCGTAGCATATGCAGATGATGTTAACTTAATAACAAGGAGACCTGCAGAATTAAGAGAAATCTTTACTAGAATAGAGAGAATAGCCAGGGAATATGGTTTAGAAATAAACGAAGAAAAAACAAAATATATGGTGATGAAGGGAAACGAAAATCATCTAGGACAGTCCTTTAAGATACAAAGCCCAAGTAAAGAATATAACTTTGAAGTTGTTAGCCAATTCGATTACTTGGGAGTGACACTAACAAATAGGAACGAAGAGAACCAAGAAATCACAAAAAGAATGGCCAAAGGTAGTAAGAGTGCTGGGAGCCTGACTAAGATACTGAGGTCGAAGATAATATCCAGAACAGCAAAAAAACGAATATATACAACAGTTATCCGACCTACAGTACTCTATGCTAGCGAGACCTGGACACTAAATAAAGATATGGAAGTAAAATTATATAGATGGGAACGAAAAATTCTTAGAAGGATATACAGAGGTGTAAAAGAGGGGAACATCTGGCGAAGAAGAACGAATGAAGAAATATTGCAAATATATGGGCAACCAAAAATAACAAGACTCGCTAAAATTCAAAGATTAGGATGGCTCTGACATATAGCAAGAATGAAGGAAGGAAGAGTTCCCAATGAATTAATAAACACGGAGGCTGGTACAAAAAGAAAAAGAGGCCGCCCCCGAAGAAAATGGCTGGAGTCGGCAAAAGAAGATCTGAAGTCGCTGCGGGTACAAGATTGGAAAAACTTAGCACAAGATAGAAAGAAATGGAAGAAAACCGTTGAAGCCTTGGGCCTTTGAGGCCTGTTGAGCTGAACTATATATAAATCCCAATTTGTGAGCCTCTCTGTGACGTATGGATCTTAAAACTCGCTTTCACACATCCAGAATTACTCCACAGAACATTTAGCCCAAGATAATTTGTGCGCCGATTTTTTTATAATGCTTCTTAATGTTCTTCTATCGATGTCAATAATTTTGCTGTTTTCCACATTGTTATCAAACTACAATTCTTACATTATGCCACAGAACAAATAACAATTGTTTTCTGTTCTGTGATTATGGCGTGATAATAGGACCTTTCATTAAAAAATAGAGTCAGCCATTTTTTTCGAACAGACGTTTTGTAAACAAACATGTTAGGTTATGTTAGTAATATAAATAATATAGATAATTAATATAAAAAATACCAAAGAAAGTCTAGTCATTGAAAAAAAAAAAAAAGTTGCCACAATTAGCAAATCAATTTTTTAATCGATTATTATTTATTATATATTTAATATTATTTATATTATTTGTTATTATAAGAACAACGAAGCGGTGTTGTTATGGAATATGTAAGAGTAATATTTCATTAAAGACAATACATATATAGTCTATAAATTTTCTAAAACCATTTCTTTATTAAGAATGTTTTTGTTAAATTGTCAAATTTGTCCTTGTCATTAGAGACCATGGATCGTACTTGCTTAATTATTGCAAAAATATCTTCAAAAATCGATTTTTTGAAAATTAATAGTAACTTTTTTATTCGCTTAAGAATAAGGATAATATCACACATTCAGCTTTAAAATTGTACTTTTCTTTTATTATTATTGGAAGAAAAGGTAATGAAATGATAAGCCACTTAAATATTTATGTATCATAAATATAAATAATATCTTTTAACAATAAATTAAAAAAAAAAATGTTTATTTGAAAATCAAATCTATAGGTGTTAATTCTTCTTGAATTATGCTTATTATTTTTACAATTACTTTCTCTCAAAAACATTACAAATATAGTTTACACAAATTAATTGCTATAATTTTTTTATAATTATAAATAAAAATTATGGAATTAATCTGTATATATAATTAACATACTACAATTTATATACTTAATTTTACCATTTTTATTTATAATTATACAAAGTTTATAACAATTAATTTCTTTAAAATATATTTGTGATGTCAAGAAAAGTATTGTAAAAATAATAAGCATAATTCAATCCTATGTGCTATACTATACTACATAAATATTTAAGTTGCTTATCATTTTATAACCTTTTCTACTAGTAATAATAATAAGAGAAAAGGAAAATTTTTGCAAAATAAATATTTATTTTAAATTTGTTAAACAAATTACCCGATTAAATAAACAATTGACAAATTGAACTAATTAAATTTTTATAATCTATGCACTGAGGTAGCCCAAATTAAAAAAAACATCAATTTTTGTTGATTAGAACCGGAGATATAGCGACTTTTATAAATTTGAATTTAGGAATTTAATTTTTGAAATAGTAAAATCGAGAATTAAAAAATAGTGCTAAATCGTGTTCTGAGGTTCGTAGGACATTGTATTTTTTTTTAATTCCTGTAAAAATGCCAAAATTGTTTTGAATAATATGATCGCACATGCTAAAACTCAAAGACATAAGATTAAGGAACTACTTGGTGATAATGGTGGAGAATTCGACAATGAAGATGTCAGAATGATTTTAAGAGCACACGGAATCACTCAGAGAATAACCGCTCCGTACACACCTGAGCAAAATGGTTCTAGTGAACGAGAAAATCGTACCATTGTTGAAATGGCCCGAACAATTTAGGTACTCTAATTCTGAAGTACAGTTTCATGAATCTTTATGGGCAGAGCTAGTTGGTACAGCAATTTGTGTCCTGAATCGAACAGTAAAGTTAACGGTGAAAGAGAAAAGTCCACATGAGCTGTAGATATCTAAGAAACCTAGAATAAATCACCTAAGAATTATAGCTATGACCTGTTTTGCACAGGTTTCAGTGCAAACAAGAAAGAAAATGTATAAAAAGACAATCAAAGGCTATTTGATTGGTTATGATGGAGAAAAAAGATAAAGAATTTGGGTTAAGGAAGAGAATAAGGTAATTTTGTCAAGAGATGTTAAATTTTTGGAAAAACTAACTGATTGTCAGGATCGAGTTCAATTGCCTCTACAAGATAATACTTCTCTATATATCCCAGAAAATTCTAAAAATGACAATGATGATATAGCTAGTTCTCAAATAGAACAAAATGAAATTGATGATGAAAGAATCTCACGAATAGTGAAGAAGATGATGATGAAGAATCTGTAAATGAAGATGAAGTCACAGAAGAAGCAGGAAGATATAATCTAAGAAATCGTGGTCAAATTAAAAAGTCTTCACATTTCAGCCATGATTATATATTCGTAGCTAAAGATACTCTTAATTTCATCAAAATACTTGAGACTGGCGAAGAAGCTTCAAACAGAAAAGAAAGATCAGACTGGATAAAGGAGAGGCTTTTACCAACGAGAAGCCATTGATTTGAAACATCCAGTCCAGTGGCTAGACTTTCCACTGTAAGATCAATTTTGAGCATTGCAACAAATGAAAACATGTTTTTGCAACAGTTGGTGTTTCGACTGCGTTTCTTTACGGAGAGTTAAAAGAGAAAATCTTCATAAAACAACCAAATGGTTACAGTCAGAGTCAAGACATGGTTTGAAAATTGAACAGAAGTCTGTATGGCTTAAAACAAGCACCACGCTGCTGGTATGCAAGATTCAATAAATTTTTACAAAAACTATGATATAAAACAAGTGAGGCACTAGTCGTAACACCAATAGAGAAGACTTCCAATAGTGATGTTAAATCAGGGAAATGTACCAAACACAGGTTTCCTTATAAAGAAGCAGTGGGTGCACTTATCTATTTAATGGTTTGTACCAGACCCGAACTGCATTCAGAATTTTAGAAAATCGTTCAGATGAATATATAGTAAGACTGAAAAGAGGTGTCACATCAACTCATAGTGATTTTGGAGGTTGTACTGCTACAAAAAGATCAATCACTGGAGCTGTATTGATATATGCTGGGGAATAGTTTTCTGAATTAGTCAGAGACAAAGTATGGTTGCCAAATCCACTACGGAAGTAGAAATTGTTGCTGCAAATGAAGCTACAATAGAAATGTTTAGATTACAAGACATTTTAAATCTGTAATTAATTTTAAGCAAGTACCAGATTTGGAAATTAATGATACAGCAAGAATTAAGTTAGGAGAAAATTTTCAATGTCATCGTAGAAAGAAACACATTGAAATAAAACATTTTTCATAAGGGAAAAGTTGCAGAAGGCAAGTTAAACATACGACAAATTTTCACTAAATAACAAGTTGCAGATGTAATGACCAAACCTCTAAGAAAAAGAAGATTTCAGATCCTTCTTTCAACGATGGGACCGATGTAGATGCGAAAAGCCTTTTAATAAGCGAAAGTGTTGAAATTTAGTATTAATAGAGTTTTTTACATTACATTTGTGTTATTCTAATGTCACTGTTAAGTTAGTATGGTATATGGCAGTTTTGTAAGTCAAATAATTTTAATAAAAACATCACAATTAAAAAATATATATTTGCTATTTTATCTTCAATAAATATATTATTCACAAAAACTTTTTAAACAAATTTTTTAATTGTTAATGTTTTCTGTGCCCATTTTCAAACCACACATATACCATGACACTTGTAGGTATATGTTGGTTTCACCATTGGATTCATCTACGAAAGGAAACGTAATTTGTTGCATTTTTAATATTGTTGCATATATTAACAGAGCTTATAAAACATCTGATTTTTTTCTATTGCATTTTATTGAAGATTCCATGCAATGGTTAGAGCCAACCTTCGTTAGTGGAGACGGCACTAGAAGAAGAAGAAGAATATTCCATGTCAATTAACTTACAAACCAACAAAAGCATGCAGTATAAACATATCATTTTTTATAGTGACCAAACAACTGTGATTTTAATAGTTGGGCCAACTGAAATGGCCGTTTGTGAATTCTTGTAATTGATCCTCTTAAGATAGAGGAAATGAAAAACTTTCGATAAAAAAAAACGATCGATTTGATTTCTGTCGTCATAATAAATAACTGGCTATAAAATATGCAAACTGTCGATGTTCTATATTTAGCCGCAAAATAAATTTGTTTAACGGTATCTCTTCAGCTAACTAGAAGACGTTAAGAGTACCGTTTAAGAGTAGCCGAGTACTAATCTAGACAAATTAGACAAATATTTTCGTACTTACATTCAGTTCATTATTAAAAATTAAATTATTAATTTGCGTGAAACTTTTTCAGACTCTAAAATCATCAAAGTGGGTTTGTTGACTTGGTAACTGTGAATTCATTTTTTATTTACAAAACCTCTTTCCGCTATTATACGATCATTGCAAGAACATTTAATGTTCATTCGAAAGCGTTCAAAAGTATGCACTAATAAAAAAATCAATTAACTACTAAAATATTGTAAATAAGATAAACGAAGATTATCAGAGGAGATTAACGATGGAACTGGAAAAATTTGGGGACTAACTACGACAAAAACGAAAAAAGGCATATGTTTAAAACGTGCAGTATATAGGAATCCACGCGGGACGTCCCGCCCCCACTATGTCCCGCATGTTGTCCCGGGACGGGATTGTACTGGCACACTTTGTTCCGCAGGAATTCCCGCATATCTCGTAAAAAGCGCACTTTTATTGTTATCGAAATGATTCGGTAATTATTGGAATGATTCGGCGTCGTCTGCATAACATAATATTTGGCAGAATCGTTATTAAGAAAATTTGATTCTAATTAAAAATTAATTAAAAAAACATATAGCCCAGTCTGGTTAAAAGAAAGGTCGAAAATTTTTTCTGACAGTCAGTTTCAGCTTACAAGAACAAACAGCTTAACAAATGAAACAAATGTTCAAAATTATAGGATTTGGTGACCAATATAGCCTGAGGATAATTTAAATTCTGAAAAGTTTTTGGACTTGCTACAAGAAGAGATTTTACCCATATTTGTAAATGTAAGGGCAAATGAAAAAGAAATTAGATTTTAAATGGTTGGGTGCTCTGAGCACAATAGTCGGAAGGTTCAGGAATTTCTTAAAACTATTGAATCATTAAAAAGGCGAATTAATGAAGAGTTCACAAAAATAACGCCTCACGTTCTGGATAATGTTAGACGAGAATTTTACAATCGATTAGGATACTGCTTAGTACAAAATGGCGGATTGTTTGAACATTTGTTATAGTTTTATAAAGGTAAAAGAAATAATAAATTAGACTTACTCACAATCAATTTAATTTAACTAATCAGACGACCGGTTTCGCTTTCTACAATATGCAAATCATCTTCAGGTCACGATACAAAGTTAAATAAATGATGCCGGTACTCTATTAATTGATGGTTGAAAGAACATGGTTCAAACTATTTTGTATTGTTGATTGGAGAACTCAAGTCAACTATTGTAATTGTTTAACAGTAAACGGGGAAGTTCTTGAGGAGACAGATTTTATTGTCTCACAACTGTCACCTTCCAAAACAAAAATAAAAATCTCAATAAATAACACACATTTCATAAATATATCTCCAGAATAAATATAAATAACTTTAAAGAACTTAATGGTATAGAACATTACTTT
This sequence comes from Diabrotica undecimpunctata, assembly GCF_040954645.1. Classification (NCBI taxonomy): domain Eukaryota; kingdom Metazoa; phylum Arthropoda; class Insecta; order Coleoptera; family Chrysomelidae; genus Diabrotica; species Diabrotica undecimpunctata. The sequence goes on from NC_092810.1 coordinate 30,582,984, forward strand.
CATCAAACAAACAATTACATTTACCTATCTCTACTTCATTGGATAAAATCTGTCTCCTCAAGAACTTCCCCGTTTACTGTTAAACAATTACAATAGTTGACTTGAGTTCTCCAATCAACAATACAAGATAGTTGGAACCATGTTCTTTCAACCATCAATTAATAGAGTACCGGCATCATTTATTTAACTTTGTATCGTGACCTGAAGATGCTTTGCATATTGTAGAAAGCGAAACCGGTCGTCTGATTAGTTAAATTAAATTGATTGTGAGTAAGTCTAATTTATTATTTCTTTTACCTTTTGAAATGGACTCACACAAGCAACACATTCATGATTATAGTTTTATGTTTAAAAATTATCAAAAATTGTTTTTATTCTTTAAATAATAAAAATGTAGAGTTACTAGGCATCACGGTCCCAGTATTTTCAAACTTTTTAAAACTCCTTTCAATTGTTATATAACCTGAAATTGGTCTAATAGAAACGCTAAATAAAGATCTGACAGTGCTCGCACTATTGCCTGAATAAAACATTATTGCTGATTTTTCCCTTAGCTGAATACATTTCACTAACTTTAATAAATATTAAACACTAAATCATAAAATAAAATTATTGACTGAAAAAACGCAACCCGTTATACACATTCTGCACTACGTGTGGTCTAACTTTTACAACAATAGTCTGGCAAATGTATTATATTTTTGCAAAATTTTGGAATGTGCTTAATTCGTAGAACAATTTTAAGATCTGTTTTAATACAGATTTCAGTCCTCTACAAATTTTATTTCAAAATATTATTGTACTAAAAATTTACTAGAAATTAATAAAAAGTAAGGAACCCGAAATTATCAATGAGCCGGATCAAATAGTGGAGAGATGGGCAGAGAATTTTGCTGAGAAATTAAATATATACAACCGAGAAGTGACTGAAATAAATGGCCACAGTGGAGACGTAGACGATGAGAGGGAGAAAAATAATATACCAACAGAAGAAGAAGTTGCCAATGCAAGAAAAAGGTTAAAAAAGGACAAATCCCCTGGAGAAGATGGTATACTCCCTAAGCTGGTCAAGTATGGAGCAAACGCGCTAAAAAATACATGATACAACTTGTTGCATCTATTTGGAGAGAAGGAAAACTCCCAGACTGTTGGAATGTAGGTATCATAATACCTATTCACATGAAAAGGAGATCCACTAATATGTGACAACTATCGAGGCATTACCCTCTTAAATAGGGCTTACAAAGTACTGGCTTATATACTTTATGATTGTTTACTAGTATATACTGAGGAAAAAATAGGCAAATACCAATGTGGACTTCGAAAAGAAAGGTCAACAATTGATCAGATTTTCCTTCTCAGACAAACCTTAGAAAAGACATATGAATATGGAATCGATACCCACCACCTCTTCATAGATTTTAAAAGCGCTTATGACAGTGTAGACAGAAGCGCACTTTATAATGCCATGACAGAACTAGATATTCCGTCGCATCTAATAACATTGGTAAACGCAACTTTTTCGAAAGTTTAGTGCAAAGTCAAGGTACAAAACAGAGTGTCAAGGTCTTTTCAAACACATACTCGATTACGCCAGGGACACAGTCTATCGTGCCTATTGTTTAACATCGCGTTAGAAAGAGCCATAGAGAAATCGGTCATAACAACCGAAAGTACGATCATCAATAGAAGTGAACAGATATTGGTCTACGCAGATGACATTGGCATAGTAACACGGATAAAAAGAGACCTGATATAGGCTCTTGAAACATTAGAAAAAGCCGCGAAGACAATGGGACTGCAGGTCAACGTATCCATAACAAAATACATGAAGGTCACGAACAGCACACAAATAGCGGCACCGCAAGATCTGGTGACAGAAGAACACACATTCGAAGGGGTCTCGGAGTTTATATATCTTAGAACACAACTAAATAACAGCAACCTAGTAAGCGTAGAAATTAAGAGAAGAATATACCTGGCGAACAGAGCTTACTTTGGACTAAAGCAACTCTTAACATCACCCATAATCAACAGAAAAACCAAGATACTAATATATGAAACTCTTATTAAACCTATCCTGACATAAGCGTCAGAAACATGGACTATGGTAAAAAGCGACGAAGAACTGTTAGGCCGCTTTGAAAGAATAATACTTAGGCACATATACGGAGGAGTACAAGAAAGCGGGATATGGCGTAGGCGCTACAATTTTGAGTTGTATCAATGCTATGAATATGCAACATCGTCCGGTCTGTTAAAATTAATAGACTAAGGTAGTTAGGACACCTTGAAAGAATGAACACTGGAGACCCCAAAGACAGATATTACATCAAGAGCCAGTAGGAATCAGGAAGAGAGGCAGGCCAAGATCTAGATTTAAAACTCAAGTCGAAGATGACTTGAACAATCTAGGGGTCAGAAATTGGAAAGCCAGGGCGAAAGATAGGGGGAATGGAGACTAATTCTTGAACAGGCCAAGACCCACACAGGGTTGTAGAGCCAAAGATGATGATGTGTAACAGTCGTTACTTTTATTACAATTTATATTAAAATAATAAACAATTTATATTAAAATAATTTCAGAGATGTAGTATGGGTTGCCTAACTTTAAGTGTTCATTTGCCCATTAAGTGTGTATTTTTAATAATTCAAGTTGTCACTCTGATCTAATTTGGTACCATTGCGAACCAAAGAGATGACAGGAGATTAGGGGGAGTAGAAACTGGCTCTTAGTTAACTTGGTTAACAAACTGTGAATTACAATTCACTTTTGATCGAGAGTTTGAAGTGGTACAAAGGTGGTAGTTAGCGAAAGAAAATCCAATTAATGCATAGAATTTCCTTCACTTCAAGAAGTTAAATATTCCAAGTATAACCATAACAATTTAATTGACGGTGTTTTCGGAAACTCGGGAGGTTGAAGTGAAATTTCTAGCACGGAATTGATTAGCTATCTGCCACCTCCCATGGAATTATAAACTTCCCTCAGAACATCCGAGGGAGAGTACCACTTCAACTCTATCAGAATCAGGGTCATTGGGACAAGCCAGGGAGTATTGTCTACTCCACCCTCATTTTTTCTCCAGCCTGCACCTAGAGGTAGGGCAGGGCCGTAATCATCGGAACTGAGCCAATTAGCACCAGCTCCGTGCTAATTTCGGACCTCAAGGAGGACTTCGCTGGGACACCGAAGCCATTCGGGAGTATCCTTCCAGACAACTGTTTCACCTAGGAGGACAGTTGGTTTTTGCTTCAGAACTATATATATATATATATATATATATATATATATATATATATATATATATATATATATATATATATATATATATATATATATATATATATATATATATATATATATATATATCTTGTTTCACCAGTTATAGGTTTTTTTTTATAACATATATATATATATATATATATATATATATATATATATGTATATTAATTAATATAACTCCCCTTGGTGTAAGGTATCGGTAAGTTTGAGCTCAAATTCTACCCAGATTATCTTCCATTGTTTTTTTGTATTAACCATTTATTTCATTATTAACTTTAATTATTTCATTATTAACTTTAATTATTTCATTATTTGTTTACTTAACTAATTTCTTTTATATTTCATCTTGTGTTATTAACTCTGGTTATTATCCCTTCAGGATAATAGACCGTTTCAATTGTTTAACTTGGCTTGTTCCCATTTATGTATTATTTTGTTTATATTTGAATTTAACATTAGTTGAGTTGTTTAACAATATTGTTGGTCATATTGTAGGTTAGTATGATATAGTTACTTGGCTATACGTTCTTCCAACGTTAGCATTATTTTGTTTAAGGTTGTTTTAACCTGGATGTAGGTTGTACACTCTATATCAGAGTTATTCTGTGTAGTTTTCAACTTTTTGTTATAGTTGTTCTCAACATTTCCGTTATAATATTATATTGTGAAATTTTCATATACTTTTTGGTAAATTAGAGATTGTCAAAATCTAAGAAGTTATATTATTTAATAAACTTGAATTTGTTTTGCATATAATTTTTTATTAATATTTCCTTACCTTTTTACATTTACAGCATTTTTGTTTATTACATCAACTTTAATTAATATTAGCAGTATACGATACCTGGAAGAGTGACCGTTACTCTTTTTAGAGTAGTATCCCTTTTCTGGCGCCCTCAATTTGTTTTCTTTGTTAATTTTCATTATATCTATTCATTTTTCTTATCTTCTTTTCTATCCATCATACATATTTTTCTGATTTACTGTCTTTAAAAGGCATGCAAATTGGCCGTATCCATCCTTGAGTTTCTAGTGTTCATTCTCTTGCCTACATTGCTAGCCTAGCTACATTCCGTTCAATATTTTTTTTCCATGCTTCTTTACTTAATTGTTATCTATTTTATCCCATATATATATAGACCACTCTTCTTATACCTCTCTCCTCCTATACACCCCAGTATTTTTGCTACAGATGATGACAAATAATATTTTATGAATTTTGAAGTAAAATAATTAGGGAAGCACAAATTTAACAGTTTAGTATTTTCCATTGAGTTTCCTGGACTATTGACTGAGTATTTACATTACAATAGATAACACAAATACTCTGAGTCAATATTTGTTAACTATTCATATTACATAGGTACTGTTTCTATTAACTGTCTCTAAACATAATCAAAACATTTAAAAAATTGATATCAGTTAAATTATAAGAGTTGTTTTGTACATACCTATATTAAAAAATGTTATCGACTGACTAAGTAAAAACTTATCAACAACGACGGATATGAAGCAAATCCGTATCTGTGTAAGTGCTTTTCACGGATGCCTTTAACAAAAGAATATTTTTGATAAACATGTTGTAAAGCATAAGACGATAACACTCGGCGTCTTGACATTAGCCATCCTCTAGCCAGGCGCCACTGGTGACGCTACCAAAACAATGTCGGCACCAATGATTCTACCATCGATACATTATTATTACCCCGAGTATAAAAATGTTTCAAGCACTTATTTGCGAGGGTATAATCTTCTGTTGTTATGATTCTAAAGTCCTTGGATCGAACCACTTGTGAGTTGTTTCTTTCGAAGGAAAAATATACCATTGTATTGAATGATTATTACCGGTATTTTATAAAATAAAATTAAAAAAAAATAAAATAATTGAAATTCTTTATTTATAACTGACAATTAGTAGTGCAAGCAATAAGTAATGCTCCCATTTTTTATATTTGAAAAGCTTTTATTACTAATAAAACTAATAATAAAAAAATTTTTATATTAGTTTTGAGTTTCTTGAACCGTACTATATTTAATATAAAATTTGTATTTCTTGGGTTTAGGTTCAATAAAATATATATTACATGTGGAAATAGATTTTATTTTCCATAGCAATCAACGTTTCGGCAGGAAACCCTTGCCTTTGTCAAGATTCTAAAATGTACATGTATAAGGACAAACAGTTATTGTAAAATATGTATATACAGGGTGGTCCTTAAGTAATTGTACAAACAGAAACCGTAGATTCTGCACTTTAAAATATTACGATTTAAGTCAACTTGCTTTAATAAAATGTTGATGTTAAGAAAGATACAGGGTGTTAAAGTGGAAATTTAAAATTTTATTTTTCGCTATAACTTTTACGTTTGTAAATATTTTTAGACAAAAATTTACAATTGGATGCTTTTAAGTAGGATAAATTATAATTTTATACATACTTTAATGTAACTGATAGAGGCCGCCACATATGTCACATGTGTGGCATAAATTTGCGCGTAACTTTTTTGCTCTTTAAGTCAGCTCTATTTGTGTTAAAAAATATTAAATATACATTATTTTTACAAAGAAAAGGTATACTTGTTAGTAACCTCAAAATTCAACCGTTTTCGAGAGAATCGCATTTTATAAGTCAGCTGCATAATAATATTTGTGCGGTAAAGCACTGAATATCTGTAGATAAGTATAATTCAAAGTTTATTCTTATGAAAACAACTCAAAGATGATAATGTTACATCACAAAAGGCTTTGTTATGGCTGCTAAATGTCTTATTGGAGAAAAGATTCTTCATCTTCTTTAGGTGTAGTGTCCGTATTCAGACGTTGGCCGTCATTATGTTTACAATTTCCCTTTTCTATCGCTTCTTAAGTTTCTATACTGGAGTTGTATAACTTTTTCTTTATTGTAAAATCCTAAAAACCCAAAATATGTGATTTATGCAAGATGGTATACCTCCATATTCTAGAGAGAAGGCAGTGAGAACATACACAACTTTTCTGAACGTTGAATTTGTCGTGGTAGTCATATTCCTTGGCAATGTGGTGAGATTTTGATATAATTATTTATTTCATAAAAAATCCCAAAAGAATACTTATTATTCATTTCACAGTAAACACACAGGCAATTTAGTTCAGCATAATATTAGTTCGTTAGTAAATCATAATAGTCCATTTGTTCGAGATGTAATTATAGTTACTCGTAAGTTGTAATTTAATCATATAATTAACTAATGCCATCGATAGGTTATTCCGTGTGGATATAAGTAACCAATGAACGAGATATATCACAGTTTAATACATTATTTAACCTCTGCGACACATAAGGTGTAGTTCTACAATATACCATAAGGTTTCGATATGTAGCCAAAATAATATATTCATCCATTATACATTATAGCCACCACGTAGCCCAGAATTTAATCCACTTGATTTTGGTGTATGGGGCGCATTAAATCAACGTGTTTATAAGAATCCCATAAACATTCGCAACCAACTATGGGAAGAAATAAATACTGCAGCAGTTTCTTTAGACCCAATGATGCTATTTAATATGAAACGATCTTTTATGGAATATTATGACAAATAAATTAAAGAAAATGGTGGACATATCGAACACTTACTTTGACAAAAAGTTATGTTATTGAGTTTAACTATTTTTTAATTTGGTTTGTAAACAAAATGTTTTGATTATGACTTTAATTTAACATAAAGCGTAAAAAGTCAATACAACAACGAGCTTTATCAACTTTATAAAGATGTACCACTGTCAGACTTCAATAGAATACAAAGATTGCAATAGGCCGGACATGTGATACGAATGGGAGAGGATAGGCTACCAAAACGAGCACTGAACGCCAGAATGCAGGGAAAGAGACCAGTTGGAAAGCCAAGAAAGCGCTGGGAAGACACAGTAAGCAGCGACGCACAAGCACTTTTAGGAGTCCGTGTATGGAGAAGAGCAGCCACAGACAGACAAGGGTGGAGGCAAAAAATAAAGGAGGCCAAGGCTCATTTTGGGCTGTAGTGCCGTAGAAGAAGAAGAAGAAGTAAAATGTTTGATGTAAAATCCCATTATTCTGGTATTTTGTCAAATCCTATTATTAATTATCCTGCTGATATATTTATTTTATTTAATATTTCGTTAACTATTAACTTTAGTTAAAGGTATTTTATACCAAAAGTCAGAAGTATTACTGTTTTTGTTTATTTTTCCTTCGTTGCCTGGAGTAATTGCCGTAAATCAGAATTATGCAGCTGATTTTTAAAATGCGATTATCTAGAAAACTGTTGAGTTTTGAAGTTATTAACAAGTATACCTTTTTTTTGTTAAAATAATGTATCTTTAATATTTATTGTCACAAATACAGGTAACTTAAAGAGCAAAAAAGTTAAGTGCAAATTTATGCCACATATGTGGCATATGTGGCGCCCTCTATTAGCTACATCAAAATGTACATCAGATTAAAATTTCTCATATTTAAAAGTACCCAGTTGTAAATTTTTATACATAAAAGTTTACAAACATGAAAGTTATAGCGAACATTAAAATTTTAATTTTGCACTTTAACACCCTGTATCTTTCTTAATATCAACATTTTATTAAAGCAATTTGGCTTAAATCGTTATATTTTAAAGTGTAGAATCTACTGTTTCTTTTTGTACAATTACTTAAGGACCACCCTGTATATGACTTACCAGAACGTAAAACGGGACACAAACAAATACTGACAAATAAAAGTTGAAATCTGACATCCCATGCTTTACTGTCATTAGTATATCATTTTAGTGTTATATTCATTATTATTTAAATCAGATTAAAATATATTTTATTTAGGTTTTGTGTATCTTTTTGTCATTTATTGCGTTGGTATTTCTTTTTATTTCTATTGATTCGTATATCTACCTCTTCTTTTTCTTTTGTTCTGTTTTTAAAATTTTGATGTTTTCAAAATCAAATTTATGCTTCTTCTCACTTTCATGTTTTGTGAGCGCAGTGACGTTGTTCTTGTCATATTTGTGAGAACGAATTCTGGATTGAAGCAGTTGACTAGTTTGACCAATATAGACACCTTCACAGTAAATACATGGTATCTCGTAAACAACATGTGATTTTTTAAGTTTTGGAGTTTGTGTTTTTAGTTTTGTGAAATATTTATTTAAAAGGTTGTTGCCACTGTTATATTATGTTTGGCTAAAAGATTTGTTAATTGTTCGGATAAACCTTTTATATATGGAAGAGTTGTGTAATTAGTTTTGATACTTTTGGGTTTGTTGTTATTTGTGTTGTTATAAAATTTATTAAGTCTTGATTTGAAAATAGTTTCGATTAGATGTTCGGAATATGCATTCTTTAGAAGGGCATTTTTTGCTTTTTTTATTGCAGTTGGTCTGTATTTTGGATCTGTTAGTTGTATAGATTTATCTGCAAGACATAATTACAGACTTCTTATGGGAAAATGGATGATGAGAATTGTAGTTAAGATATCGTGAAGACCATGTTTCTTTTGTAAACCACATGGTTTTTACTGTATTGTTTATGCGATGTAAGGTGATATCCAGAAAATTTATTTTATTATTTTGTTCAATTTCTATAGTAAAATTTAGTTTTGGATGGTAGCTGTTGAAAATGTCTAAAATTTCGGTTATTTTATTTGTTGGAATAGCACAGATACAGTCATCGATATAACGGTAGAAGAATGGTATATTAAAATCTAAATGACTCATGACAGATTCTTCCAAGTCTTGCAAGAATTCCAATCATCTGTAGTGTTAACGTTAAACTCAACATACTTTTTATATAAGGACGAAATATACCAACAAATGGATGGATGTACAATGGGTGCAAGTATTTCTAGTGTTATTGCCCAAATGGTTCTGGAATTGCTCTGTCAGTAAGACTGAACACTTCTTTTGTGGGTTGTAGGTGCGTTGGTATTAAAATTTTATCTTCCGGACCAAACATCTTTTGTAAACCAGTTAGGTAGTTGTTCTCAGTCGATTATTGTTTCTATACTCTAAACTTAAGCCAAGAAAAGTAATTTTCTTGTTTTTTTTTAGTTCATAAGTAAATTGAATGTTATTGAACATTTGAAGAGTATAATCGATTTCATGATCCGGAATGCAGAGTAAGCAATCATCAGAGTAAGCAAAGACATATTGTTTGTAGAAATGTATGTTGTACTTTGGTTTTTATTATTATTATTATTATTATAACACTGGTACTCTGTCTGAGAATTGGAAGACTTCTGAGCAGGATCAGTCGTTTTTTACAGCTTTATCTATTTCTTTCGATATACTTATACTATATTCTACACTTAGATTTAGCCGCTTCATTTCTCTTATGGTGTTGTAAACCTTTCCTGATTTGCATATGCTTGTTATATTCCATGTACCTATTTTTCTTTATTTGGAAAATTTATTCGTGCTTCTAGTTGATCGGGAGATTCTTAGCACCCCTGTTCCTTTATTGAGCGTCGATACTAGAAGGCGTTGTATTTATCAGCCATATTTCTGTTTCTTGGACATGGACATGCTGGACATGTTGCTAGAATGGAAGACGGAAGATGGACGAAGAGATTATTGGAGTGGAGACCAAGAGCCGACAAGCGAAGTCGAGGCAGACCACCCACCCGATGGACCGACGACCTAAGGAGAATAGAAACAAACTGGATTGCAGCAGCTAGAGATAGAGAGAACTGGAGACGTTTGGAGGAGGCCTATATCCAACAATGGATGTGAAAATGGGGCTGGATGATGATGATGATTTCTGTTTCTTGGGAAAGTTAGGCTCTAATAGAAACGAGAGTTACAAGAGAGGTTGAAAGTCATTTCACTCAAGGCAAGTTGAAAAAGAGTAAAATGTGAAGGTCCCTATGATCTGTCATGTATGTTTCTTGACCATATCAGTATTGATACACTTTGTGTTCCCGCTCATATCTCGGGATGTTGACTACATACTGTATGGCTTGTCCAGTATGCCATTACATGAAGGATAGGGTGCACATCATTTTTATAATATAGATATCCCAATTCCATGGCCTGATCTTAAACACTTCCTGAGTACACCTTTCCACTATATAGTGCCAACAATTTTCACTCTTAGATTCTTTCGAAACAGGTCTACTAGTGGCATTGTTTTTATTATAAAACAAATCATTTAAAAATCAAGAGAATTTTTCTAGATTTAAAGGAAAAGTTTCTGAGAAAATCCTGTTGAATATACAAGAAAATTTAGAAAACATATTGGAAAAGTTTTTTGCGTCTTATGTTAGTATTTATTATGTTAATAAAATAATATTGGTTTTATCAACAACCAGGGATTTTCTGTTTTTTAGAAAAACCCCACAGAAAGATATTTAAAATGTAGTTATTCAAACATTAATTTTTTGTACATATTCATATAATATCGGAATTTTTGCGGTGTTTCTAAGATGTTACTATAATAGATTACTTTCTTTATATATGCTGTTTTTTCATTCTTAATTTTTCGTCAGATTCCGAGTCTTCTTACCGGTACATGAGCATGTATGGGAACTATTAGAGTAGGTTTTTGGTCGTTTTAGAGTAGGATTATTTCTCGACATTTTCTGGTCTCAGCAGCTATGCCATTACTATAAGAAGCACAATCTTTTCCAGGTTTGGCAGCAACAAGAACCCACATTATTTCTCTAAAAATATTTACAATGGCAAATACTACATACTCAATGGCCTCCCGGTCACTGGTAGGACAGAAAAGAAATGGCAAGAGAGCTTCAAGAATCATCAGGAGAAATACTTATAAAATGTACTTATAAACCGTAGCGATAAAAAAATAACACCTACCACCAATACAAATATAGCGCGAAGAAAACTGTAGAAAAACGTAAGAACGTTAAAAATAGAAAAAATCCTATTAATGAATATAAAAATCTAAACAAAATAAAGGAACGCACTACTTATATAAAAGAACTTTACAATGGGACAGTATTTTATACCTACAGAAATAAAAGCAGAAGAAAGTAATGATGGCAATATGGAAATCACAAAATAAGCAATTAGGGATATCCTATGATATAAATAAGCAACTAGGGATAATTAAAAAACAAGACAGCTCCAGACCCCAATAGCATATTCAATGAACTCTTAAAATGTGGTGGGGAAATAATTGAAAGCATTGGGGTCCTTTTTTTTAATAAATTTTAAATAGTACCCGACTGGTGGAGAATTAAAATTACAATACCAATATGCAATAATGAGAATCCTACCAATTATAGCATAATCAGGGACATTTGACCAGATTAATGAAGAGCAACGAGGCTATATCTATATACTATTTCTGCCTATGTGTGTTTTGTAGATCTTTGTAAAAAATACATCTTGTGTTTCAGAACTTTTGGTTAAGGAACCAAAGAGAATGATTTAGTTGCAACTCTTTAGAAAAAGAGTGCAGACCGTAAAAATCATGTTCCATTTCTTTTCAAAAGCGTTCCCAGTGATCATTTTTATTTTTCTTACAAGTGCATGTGTTTCGTTTCTAATTGTCTTGTAATTATGGTATGCCTCTTGTGTTTTGGTTGAAATGTATTTCAGGTAAGCTTTTTTCTTTTGACGTGACAACGTCTTAAATTAGGTTGTGGCTCGGAGTCATTCAAGAAAAAGTGTAACGCCCGCTCACGTCTGTTACAGTGAGTCACCGAACGAGAAAGAGGCCCGCCGGACCGGCGAATGCCTTGCGTCTCTCTCCCACTCAAACATGATCGGTCCTCTGCGCGCGGCACTAGAGAATTAGGCGCGTTGAATCGGTGCGTGCTTGGCGTTGGAAAACCGAGAAAGCGTCATAATACAAGTTCACACGTGTGGTTAAAGTATCGTCAGCTGTGTCTGTAGTGAAAATGTGGAGTGCTTAGATTCGTCATTTACAACAACTACAACAATAAAGGTAAATAATTGTACACTAATATTTCATTATCGTAAACTATGATTGATTGATTAATTGTTAGATTGACACAAAAGTTGAGAAACTGAGTTTATAGGTTATGTCATACTATTGACAAATGTTGATAGTGTTAAGTAAATTATTAGTTTAAATCACTCTGCAATCAATCGTAATTCAGTCGATTGAGAAGAAACAGCTCGTATTGCTAGTCAAACATTTAAAATAACAAATTATAACTTCTAACCTGTCAAAACAGGGCGACCAAACAAACGAACTAAACCGACCAATCACCACGCGCGGAGTTAGAATTTAACTGTGTTGAGCAAGAATTTCAAATTCCAATTTTAGTAAATGTTTTAATTTTCAACTTTACCATTTATAATTACAAATTTTAATTAATTTCAAATTTATTTAGCAAAAATTTGAACCTTCGATCTGAATAAGTGTTTTGATTTTCAAATTGATTCTTTAAAATTAAAAATATTAAAATATATATAATCAGAAGTGAACGTCACATAACATTATCTGTACTTATTATTATTTAATATGTAGGCAAATACATGTGACCATACTTGGTAGACACAATTGGAAATAGTAATTTTTTATAACTGAAAAAAATAAATATATAAAATACTGGTAGCAAACAATAACTTCAATGATCGATATCTCCGCAACTAATTGATATATCGAAAAACTTTTCAAATAAATTATAGTTAAAATTTGTGCAATTCTTATTTTCATTCAATTCCTTGTTCCTATTGTGCAATTTAATAATATTCATATCAATAAATACTCTACCGAGAAAAAGACGTTGTCACGTAAAATCTTCGCCCGTAAAACCGATTTTACAGGCAACCGATTTTTTTTTACATTTTTCCTTCACTTCTTTACAAAACCGTGGAGTTTTTCGCCTTGGAAAAAAAGTTATAACACGAAATAATATTCTGCAAATATTATGGGGTTCCTCAGCGAATACACATAGATCAACAGCACTGGGACGCGTGTATCCCGTTGGGGACTACTGTACAGCGGTGTGGCGATATATGTAGAAGAAAAAAGTGCTGTTTTTCCAAGACAATGCAACTGCTCACAAGAGCGTTATGATAATGATAAAAATTTATGAATTGGGCTTAGAATTGCTTTTTTATCTGGCTTATTCTCCTGATTTGGTCCTCTTCGATTATTACAGTCCTAACGTATTCCTTTGTCGACAAAACCTATTTCTTTCTTAATAGTACTCTCAATATATTTCTTTGTCGACAAACATAAACCAGCTCTGTAATATATTTACCTTACATGTCTTTTTAACAGGTCTATTATCTCATAAATCACAGACCCTTTTATATCTATTCTAAGAAAAGATTATTTACATAATATCTTTGGCACCAACCGACGTGATATTAAAAACTATTTTATCGTATAAAAAACAACTTGAACCGACCCTTTTTCAAACTTGCATATAATCAGTCTGTTCTGTGTACATTATTTACACACTAGCTGATCCGCCAAAATAAGGGCGTCATTTAATCCAGGTTAAACTTCATTTTATCCCTATAAAAACCAATTTGAAAACGAACTTCTATGTTTACATCTGAATTTTTTTTATTATATTCTTATTAAAAGGGCTTTTAATAGCCGGTTGTAAAATATTTTATTGCTCTTGAATTTTGAAATTAGAAAGCCGTAAAACAATGTAAAATCTCTCCTCGCTTTGAAAGTTGCTATAAAAGGCTGATTCTCCCACACCTAATTAGAATTGTCTCGCACTCTTAGAGGAATCTCTGCATATTAAATGTACATACTCGGCATAGCAAAGTAGTTATTTAAACTTAGCAATTTTAAGACAAACTATGATATTAAAAAGTGTAACATTAATTGTGCTCAAATAAAATAAATTACTTAACTTGCAGTCTACAATATTACTTTAACACCGAACTATACCTGGCTTCGACGAAGATTAATTAATCGACGTCTTTTATAATCAACTACTTAGAAGTTTAGTTATCGTCTTATGTTTGGATAGAGACAACTAAAACACCGATTATTATGTGTTCCCCAATCTGAACAGATGGCTCATAAATAAAAAATTCAGCTTCCAGAATCATATTATTCGGACAACATAAAGAAAAATGGCTGTGATCGTTGTATTGATCTAAAAGAAGAAAAACATGTTTTTATATTAAAGGTTACTTATCAGACCACCTAGTACAGATTGTCAGACTATTGTCTGGACTATAATTTCATTGTAGCACAGCTAAACTAAATAAAAAATTTATAAATCCGTAAAATAGTTTCGAAACACAATTCAGATTTCTGCTTTAATCTGAGTCTTCTAAAAATTGCAAGGCAAAACAGATGTTGATAAAGATGTTAATAGAGACATTCTTCTTCTTTTTTTTTTGTCATCATAACCCTGGATGGGTCTTTGCCTGTCTGGCTATATCCTTCCATTCATATCTCTCTTGTGCCCTTCTTCTCCATTGTCTTATGTTCATTGTTTTCAGGTCGTCTTCCACGTCATCCAACCATCTCGTTCTGGGCCTTCCTCTTTTTCGCCTTCCTATGGGCTTCCATTGTAACATTTTCTTTGTTGTTTTTTGCATCGTTTTGTCTCTGCACATGTCCCAGCCATGACAGTCTTTGACTTTTCACAAATCTTACAATGTCATAACCTTCATTTAACTCATTAACCTCGTCGTTTCTCCTGATTCTCCATGTGCCATCTTCCTCTTGTACCGGGCCATATACTTTCCTCAGTATTTTTCTCTCGAATGTCCTGAGTTGGGCTTCATCTTTTTTCGTCATTACCCAAGTTTCACATCCATAGGTTACTACGGGTCTAATCAGTGTTCTGTAGATAGTCATTTTGGTTCTTTTGTCTAATAATTTCGATGTCATCAATCTTTTATTAGCATAGTATGTACGATTCCCGCTGGAAATACGTGCATTAATTTCGCTACTTACGGAGTTCTTCTGGTTTATTTCTGTGCCGAGATATGTAAAGGCATCCACTCGTTCGATAGTATAGTTGTCTATTGTGATATTATTTTCATTGTCAGGACTATCATATACTTCGTTTTTGCTTCGTTTATTTTGAGACCTCTTTTTCTTGCTTCAGGATCAATTTGTTTGAACACTTCCATTAGTCGTGGCTTATTCCTACTAATGATGGCTACATGTTAATAGAAAGCTACTAATGATGTTAATAGAAACATGGGGAATCTAAAATTTGCATTCCACGACATGTCTCCTCAACAAAGCAGAAATCCTTAGCAAATTGGTTTCTTGTACTCATACAGAGTAGATCCGAATAAAATGAAACAGACAGTCAAGATTTGATTTCACGTACAAAGTGTCTATGTATCTGTTTATACGTATTTCGCCCTAATGGGGCTCATCAGAACAGCTATTCATAGGCTTTCTCAACGTGAAAAATAAATCTTTTCTATCTTTAAGAAGCAACACTAAAATGGCTTCGATATGGACGCAATAGCGACATCTGATAATAAATCCGTAAAATAGTTTCGAAACACAATTCAGATTTTTGCCTTAATCTGAGTCTTCTAAAAATTGCAAGGCAAAACAGACGTTGATAAAGGTGTTAATAGAGACATGGGGAATCTAAAATTTGCATTCCACGACCTGTCTCCTCAACTAAGCAGAAATCTTTAGCGAATTGGTTTCTTGTACTCATACAGAGTAGATCCGAATAAAATGAAACAGACAGTCAAGATTTGATTTCACGTACAAATTGTCTATGTATCTGTTTATACCTGAATAAACAGATACATAGACACTTTGTACGTGAAATCAAATCTTGACTGTCTTTTTCATTTTATTCGGATCTACTCTGTATGAGTACAAGAAATCAATTCGCTAAGGATTTCTGCTTAGTTGAAGAGACATGTCGTGGAATGCAAATTTTAGATTCCCCATGTCTCTATTAACATCTTTATCAACGTCTGTTTTGCGTTGCAATTTTTAGAAGGCTCAGATTAAGGCAAAAATCTGAATTGTGTTTCGAAACTATTTTACGGATTTATTATCAGATGTCGCTATTTGCGTCTATACGAAGCCATTTTAGTGTTGCTTCTTAAAGACAGAAAAGATTTATTTTTCACGTTGAGAAAGCCTATGAATATCTGTTCTGATGAGCCCCATTAGGGCGAAATACGTATAAACAGATACATAGACACTTTGTACGTGAAATCAAATCTTGACTGTCTTTTTCAAAAAATTTATAATTTGCTACTAAACTAAACAAACTAAAAAAATTATACATAACTTTATTATGTTACAAATCTAAACAAGATACTTATCGTTACCAATTTACAAATTTGAAATAAGTGATAAGTTATTTTACTGGTTTAGTGGCTCAACAATTTTAATAAGCCGTTCTTCTGCCAAAATAGCTGTATTCTCAGGTGCTCTTGGCATATTTTGAGCCAATTTTGATTCAAGGATTTCTCGCTTTTGTATTTTCAGTGCAAGTTTAATTTTTTGTAAAGGTGTCAGGTCATCAGTAAAAATTTCTTTTTTCGTCAACTTTTTATAATTTAGAATTTTAAATTCGTCTGTTTTGTCTTTGTTCGGTTCTATTTCAGTTGGCTAAAATTGTAAAGTAATCTTCTGAATGTTCTGTTGTATTATAAGGTTTAACTTTTACTTACTGGATTTTCTTTTTGTTTTCTACTATCTAACTCTTCTTCCAATCTTTCGTAGATTAGATTTGTAATGTCATGTGGTTTCAGTTCTTCTTTCCTGTTTTCAACTTGTTCATTTTGTTCTTTAAACCTCTTTTTTAATTCTGGTATGATTCCAGTGCTTACATCTGGCGTATTTAATTTCACATCTGGCGTATTTAATTTCTTTATAGGTGAACTCACCATCTTTTCTTTGCTGTATAAAACATTGCTGTCAGACATACCTTGTGCTGCTTTGTCGACACATAATGGCTTGATTTCTTTACTAGTTTCTTTGTCGTGACATCTTAAGTCTACAAAGGTGTTAGTTTCTACAGAATGCAGGACAGTTTTGGTATCTGTATCCTTTTCTTTATCAACTCTTTTGTCACAAATTGTAATTATATTTATTGGTTGTTGACAACCCCCTAGACATCCATTCTTACATTGCTGTTCCTCGATACTTCTTTCACACTGAGTTTGATTGTTGGTTACAGAATGGTTTGGTTGTTTACAACCCCCTTGATACACATTCTTACATTGCTGTTTCTCGAAACTTCTGTTACACTGAGTTTGATTGTTGGTTACAGAATGTTTTATTTGATCTTTTTTAGGTACGTAATCCAAGTCATCGCCACGTCTAAGATGATCTGCGCAGCTTAAATCTATCTTAACACTGTTGACAACCTTATTCGTTGGAGTTCTTCTGTTATACTGATTGCAGTAATTTTTGGAACATGTTGCTTCTTTGTAATATCTGTTATCTGTGTAATTATCCTTAACACGGTAACCATCTGCATCATCATATATATTTGGCCTAATATTATAGCCTAAGAGATCTTGATGCTGTCTGTCCAAAGGTAGATTGTGGCAAGTAATACATGTTTGAGGAATTTGTCCGTTACTCTTTCTTATTTTATTAGCAGTTTTATTCGATTTCTTATAATATGCCATCTTTGGTGTATCATACATTGTATCTATCTCCCTACATCTATCACATATCGTACAAAACTCATCGTCATTATAAATATTATTTCTAGAATAGCCCTGAAGTAATTTATCGTCACCATATCTATTTTTGTTTTGTTTAAGGGATCCTTTTATATATTCAGCACACGTGTCTGGACATTCGCGAGAGGAATAATCTCCTAAAGGTGGACAATTGACCCATCTTTCCATTTTGTCACAATGTTGGATTATTTTTGAAGGCGTATCCTCAAATTCCACTTGCCAACCAGTAGGTGCGGTAATTTTCTTTTTGGGAGTTTCTATGACGTAAGCTAAACCAAATTTTCCCTTCGTTAACTGTTTCTTCTTATAATCGCAGCATCGGTATTCCTCCGAATCAGTTTCTGGTGTATATTGAGCTTGATTTTTGAACTGATATCGAGGAGATTCTTCAATATGTGTAGACTGATTTGTTAACTTTACATATGGATCTGGATCGCAGGTAACCATATCATCTGATCCGCTACTAAAATCAGAACATTCAAAAGCATTTTCGTTATAAAAATGTGTATAGGGAAACATAATAAAAAAGAATATTAATTAACATAAATTTTGATAGTTATTTCAGTGACAGTTTAAAAATTGTCATCCATTGTTTATGATGGATCTATGGGTCTATAGGTTTATTGATGTATCATGTTGATTATGTCATTAGCAGCAATGTGTCGTCTATATCTATACATTTTGTTGCTGCTTGTAAATATATATATATATATATATATATATATATATATATATATATATATATATATATATATATATATATATATATATATATATATATATATACGACACAGTTTATTAGGGTTGCAGTCAGAAAATTGGCCGGGATGTTAATGAAACACTCTTATGACTTTTTGTCTAGCTTTCGGAATGGTTTTATTCCTTTTTCAAGACACTGTAATAAGAAAAAAAAAATGTAAATATTTATAAAATATCACAAATCTTCAGTGCAACTTACTAGTCGTTGAGATTATTTGTAAAAGCATAGACACTCGACATTAATAACACACATAAAAAATATAAAATACCGGACAAAATACATTTTAAAATTCTTTAAAATTTAGGTACAGGTAGTAAAAATTTAGTTTGTCATCTTTTACTGGTGTGTTTTAACTCTGACACATAGAGAACAAAAAGAAAAAACCCTATGATTAAAAAGTAATTAGGTGTACTTAATATTGTATTTCTTTTTAAGAAATACTAGAGGCCCGTGTTAGGTGATTTTAATTTTTAAACCTGTCTTAATGGTATGCAACATGTTATGCATATAAGTGTAATTTGTGTGAGTACAGGTAGATATTAATTTTATTTTGGATGTTTTTCCAGTAAGTAACAATAAATGTTGCTCAGTTTATCTATGTCTGACTTTTTATTGATGCAAGATGTACTAGATTTTATGGAACACATTTCCAAGAAAACACGTTTTGAATGGTTCTTTTCCTTTGCCGAAATACAGGAATCCTCGAAATTAAATTCATGTTTCAACGTTAATGCATGTTCTGTCAATGCACATGCATTTATTTTTTTGGTTTTTATATCGCTACGATATGCGATCACCCTACTGTGAAAATTACTAGATGATTCTCCTATATATATTTTGTTACAATTATTACACGGTATAGAATAAACAACCTTCGATGACTCCTGTATTGTGAAAGGATCTTTTGTTTTTGTGTATAACTTCGATACCGATTTCACATTTTTGGTTGTAATTTTTAAACCACTAACATTTTTGAAGATGTTTATTAGCTTCGGTGTCAAAACTGGAATGTAGGGTAGGCAACCATAAGTTATTTTAGATGGTATCACTGATGTGTTCTGTGTCAATGTCAATTGTCGGACCTCATTGTTATCAAAATTTTGGTTGTCAGCACAATGCGAAGGAAAAGGAGAACCGAAAATCATTGATACTAATCATTGATAGAACCATGGATTAATTCGTCTCCTGTAATAACAGATGTCTTAACAATGCTCCTCTATAATGTCTCTTGAATGTCTCTATGACTCTCTGGTCTAACGGCTGAATTAAGCTTGTGACATTCGGTGGCAAAAATCTGACAATTGTCATAATTTTGTAGATTTTGAGGGTGAGGGCATTGAGTTATTAGTGGTCTGTGGGTGAGGGCGTATTGTCAACAAGCAACAATGCTTTCATGGGAAGGTTTTTTTATTTTAAAAAGGATTTTACAGTTGAGACGAATTCATTTTCGAACCATTCTAAAGATAAAGTGGTCGACATCCATGAACTTTTTTGGCTTCTATAACTGAAAGTGCTTTTTCGGAAATATCTTTTTAGAGCTCTTGGTTTTTGTGATTTCCCAACACACATAGACATCAATTGGTGAGTGAAATTAACGGAATTGTTTACGTTTTGTGACAAACATTTACTTTTTATTGACGAAATTATTTAAACTCTCAGCCGTTTTGGTTAAACGATGTTTCGGTTAAAAAGCTTTCGGTTAAGGGAAGTTTTACTGTATTTATCAACTCAGTGGACCGGATCGGTAAATAAACATCAAAGGCTGAATTTGTGGTGGAGTAGTCATGATTAGGTCTTGCTGGTAAAACATGCAGGTGTTTACGAAGCAAACAGTTTTTAAAATATATAAATAGAGAAGCGTTCAAATCCCGTGTTTTTTTTTTAAGTAGTTTCTGCAATGTGCTATTCTACTGAGGCCAAAAAGATACCGTATTACTCTTTTTTGCAATTTAAAAATAACATCAAATTGGGCAGCTGAACTAGAATCTCAAAATGGAAGACCATATCGAAGATGAGACTCGAACAAAGAAAAATATGTTGTTTTGAAAGACAAAAATAAAAAATTTTCCATCGATTTTTTAGTTAGTGACGCCATTTATAAAGATAGGTAAGGAAAAGTAGAGGACGCAGACCCAATACTGAACTTTGTGGTAATTCACATACAATGCTTTTGTGACTAGAGTTAGTATCATTTGCTCTAACCAGCTGTTTCCTATTTCCTAAGTAAGATTGGAACCAATTCAAAGAAATACCTTGAATTTCGTAGAAATTTAATAATTTTATCAACATGTCGATCCAATGTTTTTACCTTGTTTAGGCTGTTGCCTCTTCTCCTTCCGAAAAAAAAAAGGAAGTGGTACTCCTTTTTTTTTCGGAGTAAGGGGGGTGTGGTAAACGTGGTGACGAATGCTTGTGGAGATGTAGGTGGATTGTTAAAAAGCTGGGTTTCAGAAGGTGGCGTGTGTGATGTAGACGATATGGTGAAGCTCACAAGAAGAATTGTTGGTGAAGAAGGCCAAACAAGTCGAAGGAGGTACTTCACGAGTTACCAGCCATACTAGGAACGGCTCTTACTCAGCGTTTTTGGGGTACAGTTGTTAGCTGCGATATTTGATGGGGAACGATTCTAGAATATCAAAATACTCATCAGGAAGTTTGTGTCCAGTGTTGTGTAGAAGTTTAGCTGGAGGGAATGGAACTTTTCTTTTAGGAACCCTGCTGAGTATTTGCCCTCGGTGATTGCATAGCGCCTTTAATGTTTGTTGGGCTCGGTTGCTCGAGCCTGTGATGGTTCGAAGCACATACCTACTACAGAGGGATAGGATTCTGTCTTTAACCGGTGTTAGATTGGCTACCTGATGTATATGATCTGATGGATAGTATCTGCACATCCTCATGCTAAATTTAAGGATTTTCCTTTCGGTGGCCATGATGGTGTTAATTTAGCGGCTTTAAGTGATGCGTCGACGCATGCCTTGTATTCGATTAGCAATCTTATATAGGTTTTGTAGGTTGTTACCGCACAGCGTTGCCAGTAGTTTAAATCTCTTTCTCACCCTGTCTAGGGTATCTTGAATGTCGGCTTTGCAGTTGAGAGTTCTGCTAAAATGAACTCCCAAATAGGAAACCGAGTTTCTGAGAAGGTCCTCTCCTAACAAGGTTATCCGGCCATGACCATCGCGACAATTGGAGGATTTGAATCAAATAAAATAAGTGTTTTGGATGCGTTAATGGTCACTCTCCATTTATTGCACCACCTAATGACTCGATCTAAATAGTTTTGTGCTCTTTCGAATACAGACAATTGTCCACGCTCTCTATGTGGCCCTAACGTGAGGAGTGCAGTGTCATCCGCATACAGAAGATGTCAACATATCGTGATTAACACAATCAAAAGCTTTGGCATAGTCACAAAAAACAGTGGCAGTGTAAAGTTTATTGTTTAGTGCTTGGTAAACCTAATGTATTATTGAAAACATAGCATCACTGGTACATTCGGGCTTTTATAAGTATCTCAATAATTTTGGATAGTACCGTTAGTAAGGCAATAGGTCTATAGTTGCCGACATTTGATTTTTCACCACCATTATGAAGAGGAATAATAATGGCTGTCTTTACTCACTCTGGAAATATACTTTTTTCAAAGGAATCATTAATTAGCGAGACCATGAGTTCCAACACATTTTTTGGAAGATTTAAAAAATTTTACGGATAATCCATCAGTACTACAGGAAGATTCACTTTTATATTGATACTATTAATTGTATAACTCAGTTCAGATGTATCAACTGGTCTTATAAGAATGAATTCGAAACCTTTTTTGAATTAAGGAGATAGGAAATGGGATCTTGTTGTGGCAAAATAGTTGATATTAAATTAATTTTATCTCACATTGTAACGATAAGACTACCAAAGAGAATTAAAATACTATTATAAAAATAATACCTCAATCAACCATGGGAGCTTATCGTCTATGCTTCGCCTAGCTCAGTATCTCAAATGTGAGTTCGTCTTGTCTTAAACTAGGAATCAAACCTCAACCCTTAGCTGATAGCAAATAATGACCTGCCAATGCTTTACATTAAATAAATTCGAATGATACTTATGGCATCATGGCATCGGTGGGCCGCTTGCTACTAAATATCGGTGGCCTCTCAATTAAGTGGTTAGGTGCAGTTATTCCATAAATTGTTTCTTAAAATATTCAGTAAAATCTTCGAGGAGTATCCAGTTATTCCATATTCTCTAATAATGTTTCAATACAGCCAATAGAATCTGGAATATGGCCAGCGAATACTTGCAATTTATATCTATTACCATAGATCCATTGTTTTAATTTTTTTTTTTAATTTTTTATAGTTGTGTATTATTTTGATGGTAGATGGTAAGCAATTAAACATTTTTGGTCCCAAAAAATCAATGCAACGTTGGTCAATGGTTTTTCCTTTTTTGGTACTAATATCGTTAAATTTCTAGTTCTAGTTTGATATGTATGGTGGGTACAATTCAGAAATGATTTCTCACTGTGTAAATATAATAATGATTTGTAGGAGTACAACTGGTTCAAATCCATGACATGACTGTCTGTAAATAATTGGTCCACTGAAGATCTTATACCCCTTCTATATATTATTCTAATTACACAATTTTGTATAACGTTTAGATTTTTAAGGTGAGCATTGTAGGCTCCATCCCATCCAATAATCCCATAGGTTAATTGTGGTTGTATCAGAGAATAGCATAAAATCTTCAAGTGGTGAACATCTAAGAAGTCGCGAAGATATTTGAATTTTGGGAGTAAACCTCTTATTTTTTGGACTACATATTTGATATGATGATCCCATTTTAGGTGTCTGTCTATTACAATACCAAGGTACTTAATATTTTCTGCTTCTGGAATTGTTGTATCGTTGTCAATTTCAAGTTGGTTGAAGTTTGATAACCCAGTGGTGTATGACGAAAATGGCAAGTACTTAGTTTTGTTAATATTAATGTTAACTGGTTATGTTGAAACCATTTTTTTATTTTTACAAAGTCCATTTCGACATTTTCCTTTAACTTTTTCCAATTATTATTGCTATAAACAATGGCTGTATTGTCAGCGAAACTTATGATCTGGCTTGAAGTCTGTAATGTAAGTAATGTGTTTATATAAATAGTAAATAAAAGCGGCCCCAACACCGTTCCTTGCGGGACTCCGTAAGTCACAGTTCTGGTCATGCTGATTTTACCATCTACAGTTACGTTTTACTGTCTGTCACTTAAGTAGCTCTTTAACAATTTGAAGGCCACACCTCTGATGCCGTAATTTTTTAGTTTATGTAACAGTATTTTGTGGTTTACAGTATCAAATGCTTCAGAGAGATCTACAAATATACATAAACAAACTTTTTTATTATCTAAAGAATTGTAAATATATGTATATCTTATATCTTATACAGCCTTTTCTTACATTGGACTCAGACTATAATATCGTATAATATGTAGCTTAGATCTAAAACTTCTTTTAAAAGAATCCAGAGCCAATCTTACTTTTTAAAGTAAGAGCCAATCTTACTTTTTAAAAAAAGTAAGATTGGCTCCAATAATCTGATCGCTGTCTGAAATGGTTCAAAATCGAAAATTATCAGCTTCTGACATATGGTTTCTTCTTTTCGATATTTGCAAACAGGCCTATTTTAAACTAAATTCTTTGTTAAATAGTTTTCCACTTGAAATACTCCGTTAAGAATCTTACGCAATCAAACATCTTCATCTTTTCGAATGATTAGATTTTCTACGGTAAAATTAAACTGTTGTTCGTCACAGTGCTAATGCTTTCTCATGCATATTGAATACTGAATACTGATCGAGTACGTAAATCAAGATGGGATTTTTTCAATAGAAGAAATGCAATAATTATTTCTTTTCAAATAGTACCAGGAGCAGTTACAGTTGTGCTGCTTTTTATCAGAAATTATATTCAATTTTGTAAAAAAAGGAATGTAAGTATCTGGAAGTAAGAGGGGAAAGAAACTAACGTACTTTTAGGTGCGCAAACTATAGACAAGGCACAATAGGTACAAGAACAATTAATAGAATTACTCAAAAAGAAATTTTGTACTAAGAAAATGGTTAAGCAATGTCATACAATTGACATATAAAGGAGATAGCATAGATAGAGAAAGTAACTAAAATCTTTAATCATCCACTGTCTCTGATTGACGAGACGATTAAGTTAAACACAACAATAACCTTGAAAAAGAGAATTACAGATGTTGTCAAAGGTATCGAAAACTTATGATATGTTAGAGTACATTATATATATCGCTACCGCATTCTAATACCAAGTATGAGAATTTTTAGACAAAATGAGTTAGATATTGACTTTGAGTCTATTGCGCACGCTCTACCGAATGATTCTAATCCCAAGTACCAGAACACATACCACGTATTCGATCAACTCTAATAACACGTTAAAGTGTGCTGCTCAATTTGAGTTCTAATAGCTCGTATCAGCCACGCTACTTATGAATTCTAAACAACAGAACGTGTATATTCTAACCTAGAACATATGAGTTGCTGCCTTTGCGTTTATTGTAGTGTTTAATAGTGCAATTTTGTTGAAAACATGAATTCTAGAACAAAGAAAGTCGTGAAATTAGTTTCAAAGGTATGAAATAGCTATATTTCATACCTTTCATGCAAAGAAGAAGAGTATTCATACCTTACAGCATTTTTGGAAGGAGTACCTAAATTTCAGAGTCACCACTGTAGACAAAAAACGTCCAAATTAAATCTAGAACCGGTATTTGCATCAAAAAAGCACCTCGACGACACGTATGTCTCAAAATGCATAAATGAAAAAAGATCACCTCTAAGCCAAACTACATTTTATGCCAGTTTTGAAAAACTAAACTTATCATTGTTTTCTCCACGAAAGGACAGATGTGACAGATATTGACAGATTTAAAAAAAAACAGAGCACGATTAGAAAAAGATAGTGATATCGAAATGGCAACAGATAAAACATGTGTTGTATCGATCATTGATGTTAAAGCAACAAAATTGCCAGCTTTAACAAAAGCTTTAGCATTTTACTACAAAACCAAATTGTGCTGTCACAATTTTACTAATGTGATACCCAAACATCGCACGAACTATTGGTGAAATAAGACACACCGTGACCTACAAGCTTCCACTTTTGTCTCTTTTTTGATAGGCTATTAAAAAAACACTGCCTGGAAGAAAAACTACCGGTTGGGATATATAGCGACGGATGCACATATCAAAACTGCAACATCACAATGGCAAATAGATTGTTACATTTGGCTATCCAAATGGATAGCCAAACGCAGATGGAATGTGATTCTGTCCACACCTGTATTTAGAGGCAATTGAAAAACAAAGATAATGTGCCTGCTGATTATGTGACTGCTTGTAAGGATGCCAGAAAAATACCATTTTCATACGACTTTATATATATATATATATATATATATATATATATATATATAGGGCCTGCGTAGCACAAGCGGTAGGATGCTTGCCTCGCACGCCGGTGGTCCGGAGTTCGAATCCTACCGCCGGCAAGAACAACTAGACATTTTTTAAAAATGTCTATAGGCCCCAGGTCGACTCAGCCTGAATAAAATGAGTACCTTGGGTAAAACCAGGGGTAATAATAGGCGGTTGAAGCGTAGCAATGGCCATGTTACCTTCCTTGTATACCATAGGCCCTAGATATAACAGACTACCCTGCTATACTCCCAAAGCCGCGCAGCGGTATAAAACGGGAGACTATATATATATATATATATATATATATATATATATATATATATATATATATATATATATATATATATATATATATATATATATATATATATATATATATATATGTATGTATGTGTGTGTGTGTTTATGTATGTGTGTGTGTGTGTGTTTTTTTCTAACAAAACTATTTTTCCACTGATATGTCTTAAATATTGATTGATATGTGTAAAAATAAATAATCATTCATTTCCAATGATCCTCGTACAAGCTGCACAATCTCAAATTGAGTAACGGGTCTATTCAAATAAAAAGTCTATGTAGATACGTTTGCAAAGGTACCAGCTCTTTGAAACACGCCTAGCAAGGTTGTATATTGCACAAGGAAGTTGCATAAATGCATAAACGGTGTTTTATTATGAGGCAGGTTCTTAAAATTGCTTAAACTTCTTTCAAATTTACTGCGTTGGTTTACCAATTGTAAGTGTTTTTTGTTTATTATACAAAAGCATACCAGTATATTTTCTAGGCAGCTGATCATAGCGTTTAAGTTTATTGAAGATATTTATGCATCATTTGAAAAATAGTTTTAAATTTATTGAAAAATGACAATAGAGGAAATGTTAATTGGGATACAGAAAGAATACAAAAAAATAAAGAAGTGAATGCACATGGGTGTTTACACGGTTGTAAAAAGGAATACTTATCAGTAGCGGACCAATATACCAAAAATACGAAAAAATTACTAGTCAATCAAAAACCGAAATTTGTTCGACCAAAATAAAAATTATGTAAATGATAGTGTAGGAATATTGAGGTATTATAAATAAACTGTGGTGTCTCAGTCTTTATAAAAATTGTAAGTAGTTCCTGACTTACAGTAAAATGCCACAATTGTAGCGAGTAATTCATGTTTAAATGGTTTTTTATAGGCCAGTAAAATTGGACGTTTCCCCTTTAGAAAAAAATATTTTTGTTGTTGGAATACCGACAAAAGAAGGATTGTTCGGGTTGCTCTTTTATTATTATAGACAACTTTAAAAAACATCCACCTGCATACAAGTTCATACATAATTAGTTTACTTTCAACAACAATACTCGTAAAATAAGCCGGCTCCCCTGTTTTCCTGTTTATCAACACGATATGAATCAATATAAATACGAGTAGTCACATAAAAGAATAGAAATATGGACCAGTTTTGTCCTGGTATCTCTGCTTTATGAAACAGGGCTTTGAAACTATTTTTTGTGGTTTCCTGTGTCGTGTTTTATTTTAGAAATAATTTTATTTTTGTTACATGTTTATATTTACATAATTCAGTTTAAGCACTTGCCTCTTCAATAACCGTTGAATAGTAATTGATTCCTTTTAAGTTTTCTTTAAAGAGTAAATGTGTTTTATAAACAACTGGTTCCGATCCGAAGGTACGTCTTCGGCGCTTCTGCACTCTTTCTTCGACGTTAGATTGCATAAATGCGAAGATGGAAAATGTCCTTGAATACTAACGAAGGATTCGCGTTTATCTCTTCTCGTGCGCCTTGTTTCTTAAGCCCAGACACTTAAATCATCACCAGAGGATGTTCACCGGCCAAAGCTAATGCAGTACCGTGTTGCCACGCTTAGTTAGCGATGCTATTTTAAAGACTATAAAGATTGAGCAACACATTGTTAGTAATATGCGAAACAGAATAAAAGATATAAAAAATTGGATGAGATACTGCATTATAATCATCTCATCTTTTATAATCTTCATTTTTTATTATATACCAGGGGTGTCGTCTAAATGTTAAGTCGAATCCTCAAGCTAAAGGTTGAGTTTGTTGTGCCCAGCGTGTAAACTCCTCTACCAGGTACGTCACCCTGCCAAGTACGTAAGTCCTTTATAGACAATTCCGAGTGCCAATATCGAAAATTACATAAAATCCATGTTTGTTCGTCTAAAGATCTGGCAAGAATTAATCCCACCGTAAACTGAAAATCTCAACGGAATTATGGGTTCGTTTGACAATCTTAGAGAGCTATGATTGCCAAGTAAAATCACAGTGTTTTGAGACCTTCGCCTTTTTTTATCTAAGAAATATCGTTGCCAATTTTGACTAGAAAGGATACGACCTTAAAAAATTTCAGACATAATTCCACAGATTATAGATTCGCATAATTATCCGCTCTAGGATAGCTTGGCAGTAGGGTAAAAATAAAATGTTTCTCGACCGTCTAAACCCAGGTCACGTTCCGTGTCTATGTCTGTTTATGTGTGAACAGTCCAATGCAGTGATAGAAAGAGCCGACATCGAAGAATAAAAAAGTAACATCGCTATGAACGCTTTGCTGCCACAAGCCAGTTATCCCTGTAGTAGCTTTTCTGACACCTTTTGTTGAAAACTCTTTCCGCCAAAACGATCAATAGTCCGTGCTTTCGCAGTGTTTATGCATACCGAACATCAGGATCAAGCACACGAAGCACACAAATGTCAGCCGGGTATCCGAAAGGTAAGCCTTGTTGGAACCACGAAACCGACTAACTAGCAGCTAAAGATCACTCTATGCCCTTTGCTCAAGATTACCCAGGGTATTAGCAATATTCATTGCGTATAACGATTGGTTTTAATAATATAAGGGTGGGTGGTTTATAATCAATGATATAAGTCATTCACATGTTTAAATTTTTTAATTTTTTACTTTTAATAAATTTTCCTTCAATATACTAATGATACGCTACAGAATTCTTCTTCTTACGATGCCTATCCGTTCCGGATGTTGGCGATCAACATGGCTATCCTAACTTTGAAAATTAAACCACTTTCTCAGGTTTTGAAGCAAGATATTCTTCTTCTCCCTGGTCCTCTCTTTCCAAATACCTTGCCCTGAAGAATGAGTTGCAACAAGCCGTATCTCTGTTCATTCCTCATAACATGGACAAGATATTCTAGTTTGCGCTCTTTGATAGTGTTAATAATCTCGCATTCCTTGCCTATTCTACGTAAGACCGCAACATTAGTCACACGATCCACCCATGAAATTCTTAAAATACCAATCTCGAATGCCTCGAGTTTTCTTAAAGAAGCTTCGGAAAGTGTCCAGGCCTCTACTGCGTATAATAACGTAGAAAATACAGAGCATCTAATGAGAGAGATTTTGGTAGCAAGTGGTAAATCGTGACTTCTGAAAAGAGACTTCATCATTATGAACGCCGATCTCGCTTCAGAGTTAGGCGTTTTTAATTTTTAAACTGATTGGTCGCTAATTTGGAATTGAAATTCCTTACAACATGGAATGAATGATATACGGCTTTTCATCAGACCAACAGCAAGCTTTTGTTCAAAGCTACTAACATTTGCACATTTCAACAGAGGATAAAAAACAATTTACTAAATTGTTTAGTTCTTCGTCATCAAAGCAGGTGGCACCTCTATGCGGTAACCTCTAACTTGGGAAGTATTTTGGAGACATTAGTTGAATCTTTCGTAGTTTTAATTGGTATCAAGCCCGAGTCGACTGATAAGGTGGGGACTACACCGATATAACTGTTATATTGCTCTATTGATACTGATTAAAACGCGAAAGGTTTGACTAATATGTGCTCCAATGGCTTTCATATACATATATATATATATATATATATATATATATATATATATATATATATATATATATATATATATATATATATAATTATATATATGCTGTTAAAAATATGTATACGAATATAACGGGTAATGTCAAGATCGGAAAAAACTTACTCTAGGATTAAGGCAAGTTTGCGAAATGGCTCCAACTTAAAATTTATTTAAATATAGCACTACGACGATGGAGATGCACATGCTATAACATGGGTATATCTATTGATGAGTACATCTATACATATTAACTTAGGATGAGGATGATGTAAAATATATGATCAGAAAGTTGAATCTAAGGCTTGGGGTTTGACTATACATATGGAAAAGATCAAGTAGCTAGTTTTTGTAAAAGCAGATCAAAATAATCTAGTGCTAGACCTCTGTGAAATTAAGAATGTTGAGTCATACAAGTACCTTGGAGTTTACTAAAGAGGGTTCTAATGACACTCAAATTAAGAAACGAATATTAATTTTAATAGCTCTTTTCATGAAACGATGGGACAGTGTTATAGTGTTTCCCATTATTTGTTGATCTCATAGATGTTTATGTCCAATTTGTCAAGATTTTCAGGTTTTCAGATATTTTCTGTTGGAGTTTCTATTTTACATCATCTTCCTTTAGTTTTCTAACTTCTAGTAACTGAACTGAGTTAGTTTTGTTATTCTTGGGAGTTTTTTAATACATTTATAACATATAATAATAAATTAATACTAATTAATCGGTCAAGTTGTGTGGTGCAACTATGAGATTAGACGTTTCTACACCTTTGTTCCTCAAACTTAAAAACTTGTGTAGTAACCCTCGTATCTTGAACAGCTTTATCCTTTAAAAGAATTCGGTAAGAGGACGTTGCACCTGACACCCAAATATTATAGAACAGACTCATAAATACGTTTTCTAACAGGTTTTAAATTTATAGCTTGTTCATCCAAAGCCTGCGGGGTTCGCGAAGTTTTTTTTTCTTCATTCTTAAATACCTTGAAGGTCAATAGGCCAATCGTGACAAAAATTCGTGCTTAGCCAAACAGGTTATTTTGAAAAATAACAGGATTTACACAGTGCGTAGATTTTGCGTTGCCACATTGTGATAAAAATCTTGAATTCCAATATATTTAGATATATTTTTATAGTTGGATGTACTTATACTTTCCCCGTTTAGTAATAAATATTTTTAAAAATTAACATTTTTGAAAAATAATTAAAATAATTCAAATCTACAAATATAAAATTATATATCCAGTAGAACTTTGATTGACCGTAATTGGCAAATCGATTTCTATTTTGTGCGGCTCTTCTGTTTAATCTCTCAAATGTTTTGCGCATTTTATTCCTCCGGGAGCAAGTTTTTCCTAAAGTATTTTCCTGCATTATGAAATCTACGAAGATATGTTTCTCTACCCAATAAATGTATCCTATAGTCCTAAATAATGTGTGGTTGCATTCTACAACGAAAAATCGATCTTATGCTGTGGTTTATAGACTTATCCACGTCCATTGCTCAAATAGATTTCTAATTTAACTAAAACGAAAAAATATAATCAATTTAGGACAAAATCTTGTTGTTCTTTTTCTTCTTCTTTTTATATAGACATGACTCTGTCTGTTTTTCAATGTGCCTCCAGTAAGTTATAGTTCCATCGATTTCGTGGTCTTCCTACTGATCGTCTTCCTATTGAGGAACCGTCTCTTGCCGTCTGTATACTCTATTTGTTGTCATTCGGCTTATATGATCGTTCTATTCTACTCTTCTATTTCTTACCCAGTTCTTGATGTTCTCCACTTTGCATCTACGTCGTATATCTGTACTTCTAGCTCTGTCCCATAGTGTCTTACCATTAATTTTTCTAAGTGTGTTCATCTCTGCTGTTTGTAACATCCTTTTTGTCCTCTCTGTGTCATGTCTTGTTTATGCTGCGTATGTTATTATTGGTCTGAAGACTGTGTTGTAAAGTCTTACGTTTCTTTCCCCAAATTTTTATTTCTCTATATTTATTTATTCAGGCAGCCTGTTTGCTCTATTCACTTGATCTTCCACTTCAGTTTCGAGCTTTCCGCAGCCAGATAATGTGATGCCTAGATATTTAAACCCCATCACTTGTTCTAATATCTGACCTTCCAGCTCCAGCTTCCTAGCAAAATCCATGTAACCATGCATTTTGTCTTTTTTGGGGAATATAACATGTTTTCTGGTGGTTATGTTAAATTGCTGCAGCATACGTTGTAAATCATCTTTGCTTTGAGAGAGTAGTATTGAGTCGTCTGCATAGCAGATTATTTTAAGTTGTTTTTCTCCCATTTGGTATCCTTTTTTAGTTCTTACTTTTTTTATTATTTTATTCATAATCAGGTTGAACAATAGAGGACTCAGGGAATCTCCCTGTCTTATCCCATGGCCAGCTTCAATAGGGTCGGTTAGTTCTTCTTCCACTTTTACTTTTGTTGTGTTGTTTTGGTAGATATTTTCGATCGTTTTGATTATTCCTAGAGGCATCTCACTTGCGTACAGTAAGTGGATAACGTCTTTTAATTTGACCTGGGTCAAATGCCTTCTTAAGGTCCACGAAACATAGATATGCCGTTTTGTTGTATTCTAATGGTTTCTCTTGCACTTGCCTCATTATAAATAATTAAAGAACAAAGTCAGAAGACAAATTATTCGTCTCGACAATAATCGACTTACGTCAATTTGGGGATTCCCATGTGCTCAGTTACGATCAGTTTGGGGAGATTATTCAAGCCAAACTAAAACCAAAATATCGGAAGGACAAAAAATCAGATGTTGGATAATGTGGAGATTTTAATCGTGGAGATATCAATTTTAGGGATTTAAAATGGCCAGTCAAACAGTGTTCCATTTTACAATTTATTTTTTCAAACTAATCTGAACCAATTTGTAACACAACCTACAAGATATCGTGAAGGTAATACACCTTCAGTTTTAGACTTGATAATTACTAATGAGGAAGAACTTAGTAAAATGTATTATCTTTCAAGAATAGGTATTTCGAACCTTGTAGTTCTTCAGGCACAAGCTCAATTGGACATTACTGGTGCAATCAATAAAAAAATAGTCAAAGAATTTAGTAAAAAAGAAGAGGTTTGTGAATTGGCATTTTCCAGTGAATTTACCATTGACACAGATGCTACGCTTTCAGATATGCCTCCTACTGGCAGAATAATGGAAAGTTTATCAACAATTGACATCTCTACTGAAAAAGACTTCAAAGATTACTGCCTCTCCTGGGCCAGAAAATATTTCATCATTATTATATTATAATTGTGCAGATAATTTAGCGGCTCCGATAACAGTTTTACTGGCCAAATCTTTACAAACCAATTTAATCACAACTTCATGGAAATCTGGTATAGTAACACCGATATAATATAACAGTGGAAATAAGTCCAGTCCTATTTTAGTCTCTTAACACGGGTTTCTGCCGAATCGTTCTGTAACTAGCAACCTCTTTACTGTTCCGCTTTTAGTGAATGGACTTAATCTTTGGACCGATATGAGCCGATTATTTATGTAGATTTTTCCCTTAAATTTGATAAGTCATAAAAAATTAAAGCTGAAGCTAGAACAGTACAGCGTACGTGGTGAGTTGTTATTTTGATTAGAAATCTTCCTCTTTCAAATAACTTTTTTGGTCCCTCCATTGATCCTCCAGGCCCCAGTGATGTACCTCTGAGATCAATATTAGGGCCCGTTCTGTTTTTGCTGTACGTATCGGATTTATCGTGTGGATGTCAGTCAAAATCGGTTTCATATGCCAACGATTTAAAGTTATATTGTCCAGATATCGTTAATACTCTTCAGAGTAACCTTAACCAGCTATCAGAATGGAGCATAATATGAGCTATTTTAATAAATACGCGTAAGAGTTGTGTCATTCAATGTGAATATAATAATCCATATATAACATATTTTTTGAGAGGTGTTCCTTTAAAATCGGTACAGGAAGTAAATGATCTTGTTGTTTCGGTCAACCAAACATTAAGTTGGTCTAATCAAACAGCAAAAGTAGTTGGTAAAGCGAACTCTTCTTTATACTTTATATCAAAAATGTTTCATAACATGTCTCCAGACTTATTTTTGAGACTCTACAAAAGTTATGTTAGACCTCACCTTTTTTTTTCGTTTCTGAGGCTGGAAATTTCTAAAAACCGTACCAGGTTAACCCATGCGTGTGTTGGATTCAGAGTAGAGAAGTACATTGAGCCCATTTTCCCCTAGAAGGACATCCTGCAAACTGATGCCTTCCTGTTATCCTGCCTACTAACTAAAACCACCCTCTCCTACTTGTACGCAGTTGACCGTACTCCGAAAGCGGGATGGCCGGTGTAACGCTGACGACACTTTCGGAGCACTCCCTTCTCTTATCTAGATCTTATCTCTGTCATTGGTTCGGCTGGTGTTTTTCTTCTTCTTCTTTCTTTTTAATGTCTGCTCGGACCTAACTGTGTACACTATTCCAACCTTTTTTACCGTCATCTTCACGATCATCTCTCTTATAGTCACAGGGTTCATACCTATTTCTCTATACATTCTGTTTCTCTCCACTTTCTATCTATTACACTCCATCATTGTGTAACAGTGTCGGCAGTATAGGTATTTATCTGTATCTGTTTTTCTGATCCTATGAAGATACGCCCTAAAACACCCATGTCCTGTAAGCACTTGCGCCAGAAAGTAATTCAGTCACCTGTCACCACAGTCCACCCAGTCCCTTAGGCCGGTATTAGTATCTTAGTCCACTGGGCAACATTTTGCGTGTTGTTCCAATCTTGTTCCACAGCCGCTCAGCGCTTTTCGTCCCCAATGTTGGACAATGCCACGATTACACTCGCAAATGCGTCAATTGTGCTTTTCCCTTTGTAGAATTCGAATTGTCTCGTGGATAGGCCTCCTGATTTTCCAATCATGTGGTCGAACCGTCCTCGCAGCATCCTCTCGTACAAGTTTCTGATGCATCGGAGGGGCATATGGGGCAATATTTCTCCCCAGTTTTGGGAAGCAGTACCAACCTTAATGCCCTCCAATCCTCAGGAAATGCCTGTGCTTCAAGCAATGTTTTCATGTGTTCCAAAAGCCGCCCAGGTTCCGCGCGTCCTAGACACTTTACCGTTAAGTACGGTATCTGCCAGGGGACCAGGCACTCCAGGGGACCTACGTGTCTTGAGGGTATCTAATGCTTCGACTCGCATCTATGGTAAAGAGTACGCTCAGCCCGCTCAGCTCCCTCGTTCCTTCCTACTCCATGCCATCTGTCCAACGGAAAAAGCTCTCGTGTTACCTCAAGCTTTTTGTCTAGTGGCATTTCGTATGAGAGGTACGCATGGAACTTTTTCATTGCGATTCTATGTCCCTGACCAACGATATTCTCATCCAGCTTGTCACACAGTTCTCTCAAGTGCCTTCTTTTTTCTGTACAAATTTTTCTGTTGAGTTCTCTCTTTCGTGCGAGGTATTCTATTTCAGGCATTTATCTCTGAGCTCTTCGATGTCCGCACTTCACTAGTATGGCATCCTCCTCACCTCTCGATGACCTATTCTACTGCCTTCTATAGCTTCTTTCATGACTCGTCCCAGGTTTTCCACTGTGTATCATACTTACTCTCAAGTTAATGAGTATCTCATATGTCTTCCAGTCGTTCCCATCGTTATTCCTCATCATTCCCATGTCAGACCTCACCCAGAATTTGCAGTGTCAGTTTGATCACTCCATTTGCAAAGGAACATTAATTTGTTGGAAGAATTAAAGCAAAGAGCTAATAAGCTACTCTACGCTAAGAAGTATAAAAATAGTAGAAAAAATGTGCTGGAACATGAAAGAAAGTCCTAATACAATTTGGAGGTATATGGCTAATATATATTAGATATACTTCTACTGAAATGCTTGGAAAACACTCAGGAAATAAGTTTAAGGGCAAAGAAACTTGGTGGCGTTAATCCTCCAATACGAAAATTGCTGATTTGAAAGCTGGGAAAGCTGAATAGGAGATGAAGACCAAAGAAGACATGAAGGAGACAGTACTTGTCGGTAAATGGGATTGATATTAGTATAGCCCAAGATATAAGCTTATGGAGTAATATAATTAGGAAAGACCACCACGCAAAGGAATAAAGGAAAAATGAAAATTATTCTGAAAGATTATTCCTTTTGTGATTAGTACTTTATAGAACCCTTTGTAGTTTTTCACATTTACCACCACTATTAAGGATGATAAATACAATTTAAAGAAACAGCTATGCTTATTTTGATTAATTTTTTTATATAAAAACATCCCTATATATTTTAAATATATTTTATTACTTAATAAGAAAGATACAGAAGATTGTCCTACTGACCGAATGAATCATAATGTCTAAAATAGAACAAAATAGAACAACTTTTTAATGGCGGTATTTCCCCGAATTTTTAAGCAAAGCATAAAATTGAGATGTACCAGTTTGTAATATTATTTTTTTTATTTATCGCTGTTGACTTTAAAGGATATTGTCAACACATGACACATTTCTTACTTGTTTTTTTTTGTTTATAAGTAATAAAGATAATTGTTATATGCTAAATATTAAAATTATTCAACCTTACATTGTTAATGGGGTCAAACGAGGCGAATCTCGGACCGTGAATAAGGTTGAAAGTATTAATAAATGTAATTTACGTTAACAACGTGTGAGTTTTATAAATATTGCTATTAAAATACACTATAACAATCATTTTTTAACATCAACAAAACAGTAATCATATTGTCTTGAGATATTTTAAGAATTCGCTAAATTTGTACCATACTAATCACAAACCTTATATTTATTGGACTTTTTTCTCGCTTGAACCATTGGTCATACAGCTATTGGTTCCTTTTAAGATGGCTCTAATTTTGTGGTACAAAAGTGCTTTCTTTCTGATCCTTTCTTTTCATAGACCATTCCACGAAAAATGCTTTCTACAGGCTATAGATGGTTTTAATTTTGAGATAGAAAACGGCTTTCTTTCTGAGTCTTTCATTCCAGAGACCATTCCATGAAGAATGATTTCTACAGACTGTATTTCTATTAGTACCTTTTAATTTTATGGTAAAAAAAGTCATCTTGCTGAGTCTTTCCATAGACCATTCCACGAATAAGGTTTCAAACGGCAAAAAACGCATTTTTTCTGAACCTTTCTTTCCATAGACCATTTCAAGAAGATTGTTTTCTACAGACTGTATTACTATTGCTTTTTTTTAAGATGGCTTTAATTTTGTGTTAAAAAAGAGCCTTCTTTCTGAACCTTTCTTTCCCTAGACCATTTCATCAAGAATGTTTTCTACAGGTTGTATTTCTATTGGTTATTTTCTTTATATAGACTATTCCATGAATAATGTTTTCTACAGTCTATAATAGATCAATTATTTTTAAGATGCTTCTAATTTGGTGGTAAAAAACGTCTTCTTTCTGAGCCTTTCTTTCCATAGACCATTCCATGAAGAATAATTTCTACAGGCTCTATTTCTATTGGTGCCTTTTAATTTTGTGTTAAAAAAGTCGTCTTTCTGAGCCTCTCCATAGACCATTCCACAAATAATGTTTTCCACAGTTTATATTTATATTAATTTTTTTTCATGAAAACATTTTTCACATTCCATGAAAAATGTTTTCTACAGGCTGTACTTTTATTGGTTCATTTTAAGATGACTTTAATTTTGTGAACAAAAGAGTCTTTTTTCTGAGCCTTTCTTTTTATAAACTATTCCATGAATAATGTTTTCTATAGGCTACTATATTAATTTCTTTGAGGATGCCTCTAATTTGGATGTAAAAAACGCCTTCTTTCTGAGCCTTTCTTTCCCTAGACCATTCCATGAAGAATGTTTTCTACAGGCTGTATTACTATTGGTTCCTTTTAAGATGGCTATAATTTTGTCATAAAAAGAGCCTTCTTTCTGAGCCTTTCTTTCCCTAGAACATTTCATCAAGAATGTTTTCTGGAGGCTGTATTTCTATTGGTTACTTTTAAGATGGCTTTAATTTTGAGGTAAAAAAAGGCCTTCTTCCTGTGCCTTTCTTTCCATAGACCATTCAATGAACATTGTTTTCTACAGGCTGTATTACTATTTTTTTCTTTGAAGATGGCTATAATTTTGTGATAAGAAAGAGCCTTCTTTCTGAGCCTTTCTTTCCATAGACCATTCCATAAATAATGATTTCTACAGGCTGGATTTCTATTGGTGCCTTTTAATTTTGTGTTAAAAAAAGCCCTCTTTCTGAGCCTCTCCATAGACCATTCTACGAATAATGCTTTCCACAAGTTATATTTATATTAATTTTTTTAACGCGGTAAAAAAACTTGTTCTTTCTTAACCTTTCTTTCCATAGACCATTCCATGAATAATGTTTTCTACAGGCTGTGTTTCTATTGCTTCCTTTTAAGATGGCTTTAATTTTGTGGTATAAAACTGCTTTCTTTCCATAGACCATTTCATTAAAAATGTTCTCTACAGGCTGTATTTCGATTGGTTACTTTTAAGATGGTTTTAACTTTGTGGTACAAAAGAGCCTTCTTTCTGAGCGTTTCTTTTTATAGACCGTTCCATGACGAATGTTTTCTGCAGGCTGTATTTCTATTGGTGCCTTTTAATTGTGTGGTAAAAAATCCATCTTTCTGAGCTTCGTCATAGACGAATAATGTTTTTCAAAGGTTATATTTTTATTAATTTTTTTAACGCGGTAAAAAAACGCGTTCTTTCTGATCCTTTCTTTCCATAGACCATTCCATGAAGAATGTTTTCTACAGGCTTTATTTCTATTGGTTGATTTTAAGATGGTTTTAATTTTAAGGTAGAAAAAGGCTTTCTTTCTAAGCCTTTCTTTCCATAGACTATTCCATGAATAATGTTTTCTACGGGCTATATTATATCAATTCCTTTTAAGATGCCTCTAATATGGTGGTAAAAATGTCTTCTTTCTGAGCCTTTCTTTCGATAGACAATTCCATGAATAATGACTTCTACAGGCTGGATTTCTATTGGTGCCTTTTACTTTTGTGTTAAAAAAGCCGTCTTTGTGAGCCTCTCCATAGACCCTTCCTATGATTTTTAAAGGTCAATTCTCTGACGACTTGAGTATATTGTAATATATACCACATAAAATCACACTATAATAGTAAAAATTTAAAATGAACTCCTACAGAAATATGATCCGCAGGTGAAAAATATATTGGCGTATTGTCACTAGTAACGTGGCATATCATTGCTTAATTTAAACAACGCTCAATAACCATCGATGCGTTAAATGTCATTCTGGATGCCGAGGCTCTTACACCTAATTTTGCCCTTAATCGCGCTAAAAAGGCGAGTAACCTTTGTATGTTGGGTTCACTACTTCACTAATTAACATGTTGAAAGGAAATAAAATATGAACTCTAAATTTTATACCTACGTTCACATGATTGGTCGATAGACCAGGGCAGATCTGTGAAAAAACGATTATATTTGGATGTGAGAGATGGCATTCTGATTTTTGCAGAACAAGTTAAGTGATAACTTCAATAATAATAATTGACTTATTTTCTCTCTTAAATAGAAACTTTCTCGATGGAACGACAAATTACTGGAGGCAAAAGAAAAATAATTTGTTGCAGTATGAGGCTCCTTTTATCGTCATATCAATAATTTGGTTTAAGTCTTTCATTAAGTATGTTGTCTCGTGCAACAATAAAAATCTTAAATAATTTTCCGACGATGGAAACGTAAATAAACCCGCAGCCGTCGTCGGTAAATGACTCTATCATTTAAATATCGTTACCTTGAAAGCGATTATATTCGTTAACGACAAGCAGTGGCCTGCACTAGCTATCGTCAATTACGTTTCGCATTGATATCGGCGGAATAAAAGATTGTTTAGATGGATGCAATTTTCCAGTCCAAGAGTAATGCGTCAGTGACGGTTAACCGATGAATACGCACTGGAGTACCAGTACGCCTTAATGTTGATCAGTGTCGTGCCAACACAACCAAATAAAATAAATATTTTTTAATCCCACTTTATTTGCAATAATATTAATGGGAATAAATAAATTTTATTTCTTAGGGGTATCAATCCGCCAATGAACAAACATAATAACTTATGAAGATCAAGAAGAAGAAGAATAAATTTTATCCCTTTAACCCGTAACTGGTGAGGTCCATTTTTTGTTACGTGTATGGTGAGTTGGGGTCACACTGACCCCAATTTGTTTTGCAAAATTAGACACTGACATTTGTTTATATTTAAAAAAAAATGACTTCAATAACAACTTAAAGACGTTTATTTTGTTATAACATAAATTTAACAAATATTTGAAATACTTATCACGCATAAAATATTAAACTAAGAAACAGCCTCAAAAACTGAGTTATTTTGTAACTTGAGTAAACATTATCCTGTAACAAAAAAATGAGGAACAAAAAAAAATTGTTTTTCTTAAAACATAAACTTAAACATTCAATCTAACTTACCAATACAAAAAAATAACCAAAAACAAATAACATCATAAAAACAACAATCCATTTTTATAGGCAATCCTTGCAAATGTGTGTTTCACACATGTGTCATATTGGCGCTTTGCAACTAACGCAAACTATCTTCGTTTTTCTATCCAAGGATCGTGGACATTTTGAGCACCTTACTCTTTTTTTAAAATAGCATTTTTCTGTTCAGGAATGTCTGTTTTTAAAATGGAAGCGATATTATGTCTCAGTTGTCTTGAAATTTGAGGAATAGTTAGTCTTCTTTCCATATGATCCTGCACAAGTTGCCGAGCCAGAGATTTGATGAATTCATACCTCTATTTTTGGGGGTTTCCAGGTAGGAATAAACGCATTGACGGAAGAAATATCCAAAATTGTATAAAAACAAGTAAGAGGCCATCTTCGAGTTCTACGATGTATAGAATACACTGTACATTTTTCATCTAATGCATCGACGCCTTCTTTTGTTTGATTATAAAACTCGATAATTTCGGGTTTGTTTGTTTCATCGTTTATTGCATTACTGTAGTGCATTGAAGAAATCAAAAGTATCGCTTTTCGTGGTTTAGGTACATATGAAGCTAATGTAACTCTATCACCAAATCCAAATAGAGATGATCCCGTGAGCCTCGTTTTAGTTGGCAAAAAAGAAATAGGTATCTCCCTTTTATTTTTTTTAACAGTACCCACGTAAGTTAATCTTCGGTTCCTCAACTCAGTTATCACTTCTAACGATGTAAACCAGTTGTCTGCTGTTACGTTACGGTTAGAACCCTCAATACATTTTACTAGACGAAGAACTGATTGCGTTGGTTTGTTAAATTTTCTTTCCTCTTCTGACAATGTTTGGACATCACTTCCAGCACCTGTATATACATACCCATCCAAAAAGTAATGGGTTCGGGCGTCAGTTAGTGCCATTATCTTTAAGCCATATTTTCGGGGTTTTTGAGGCATGTACATGCGAAATAAACATCTTCCCCGAAAACCAATGAGCATTTCATCAATACAAGCATGCTGCCCTATGAAATAATTTTTTTTGCTGTTTTCTACTATTGAAAATTGATGAAATGGGGGCAAGTTTTTCGGTTTTTTACGATCTTTCCGTAATTTCATCATCAAACCTAAGCGCTGTCAAAAGTACTAAGAATCGTTTTACTGACATGGTGCATCTAAAAATTTCTTTACCACTACCGTCGGTGGCGAATATCGAACTCAAGTCTTCCGTATTGGATTTAAATATGGCTGAGTAAAATAACAAACCGATAAACGCTCTCAGTTCAATAATGTCTAAATCTTTTAGAACCGTTCTATTACTATCGGTATATTTCGTTCTAATCCTGGCAAGTTTTTCATTTATTCTAAGAACAATTTCTTCTAAAATATCGTTTGTTTTTATACATTCCCAAGCACTTTTCTGGAGACACAATTTCCCAAGAGACTTGGTTCTCCCAATAACCCCAGGAAGATGAGAGATAATGTTGAAATTTCTTGTTCTTACATTTGAAGGTGGAGCTTCTGCAGTCCACTTGTATCGATTTTTGCCATAGTACGTTCTCGAAGGGCCTGGAGTTTGTTGCTGCTCATGTGGATCCGAGTCAGAATTAACCTCCGAAGGTGCTGCATTTTGCGGGATATTCAACATCCAATAGAAGTTCCACGGTTTTCGGCTCCCATTCAATTTCTGAATCAGTTTCGTGTTCGCTGACATAGTCGGGATCATTGTCAGAGTCATCGTTACTGCTGAAATCACTCTCATCCGCGTCTAGAATACTTCGAGCCCATTGTTCAATCCTAGGATCATCGGAATCCATTTTATTATATCGTGACAGGTCCATTTTCAACTGAAAATAAAAAAACTAATTATTAAAAACAACGTAACCGGTGAGGTGGGGCCACAGTGTCTTCACGGCACAGTTATTGCCGTATAATTTGTAAACATTTACCTATTTGCTCACGACTATCCCGCTCGATGTCACACAACACACTGATGGAGGGAGAGGTACTGAGGCATTTAGCCGGTCAAGCAGTCGCGCTAAATAAGCTAAGACGTATGTCACTTTAAAAATCTGTTGGGGCTCGTATGACCCCACATCACCAGTTACGGTTTAAATCTAGCAATTGATGTAGAAACATCACAAGAAAAAAGTATAACGGAGTTGTTCACATTATGTACTGATAATACCTATTTTCAACTAAATAATGAATTCTCTAATCAAAATTTTAGTCAAGCAATGGGCTTTGATTTAACTCATGATGTTTTAATACCAAAGAAGGATACTGGATATGTGACTCAGGTATATAGAAAACCAACACAAACCAACACATGAGGCATATAGAATAATAACGGTCCAACTCCGAATAGGTTCAATTGGAATAATTGACATATTTCTTAAAATTCAAATAAAAAAATCAGCAAAATACTTGAATATAATTCAAATGTTTATTCATAAATAATATAGTGCAACATAAGTAGGCTTAATGCAAAAATCAGAAGTTTTACAAAAAAATACCTTAAAACGGTGAGGTAAACAAAAAAAAATGGACTTATTATAGACCAATATAAATCTGAATGATTTTTTTTTTCAACTCATCTAATTATATATCATTTCATCCTCAGAAGATCTATCTTTGAGATTTCGTTGACCAGATGCTCGGGTGGCTAACGCAGTGTGCGTGCAAGTTTTTATAACGATGGTGATATACAGGTGGTATGTATGGCACTAATTCCATCATGTTATTCTTCTTTGCAGCTGTAACAGTCCTTCTTGTTGGATAGAGTGGTTCTTGTATTATGTTCAAACTGCTAATGGGCCTACCAACATTTTTCTTTTTGGAAAGATCAACATTATAAAACTCACTTTCAGGATTTAGAACGTCCTTAATTTGAAATTGAAGGGGTCGATTTCTCTGAAATCGAAGGCATCTTATTTTAAGCCAGCTAAAGCTGTATCCATTAGTAGTTAATTACCGGTTGGTAATCATATTCTTTAAACCTGCTGTGTTCAAAAACTCTTGATGTTGCATTTCAGTTACCACAAACCTGAGTAGGTTTGTGGTGACCATTCATCTGGATGGTAGATTACACTATGACGCTTGCTTTGACCTTCGATTGTACCAAGTTGACTATCATTTGGCAGAAAGGAGTATAATGTTGATATTAAATTCTGAAGCTGGTACAGGGTTTCTCATTATATTTTGACC
The DNA here is from genome assembly GCF_040954645.1 of Diabrotica undecimpunctata. NCBI lineage: Eukaryota > Metazoa > Arthropoda > Insecta > Coleoptera > Chrysomelidae > Diabrotica > Diabrotica undecimpunctata. Next base: position 30,626,706 of record NC_092810.1, read on the forward strand.
CCCCACTTATTTTCCTTAATTTCGGGAATACAAAAAAAATTTAAATAAAAGTTGTATTATTTTATCTGTACCGACCAACAGTGTAGCAACAGACCAAATTTTGTTTACAGGAAGTGCCCAATAAAATGCATCTTCAATATTTCAAATGGGACACCCTGTATTTTTTTATAGTGCATTTCCGAATTACAAATATATAACATAGTGTAGCATTAGTTTTGTTCTATAATGGCGTATGGTACTACTATACTATACTAAGATAAGAAAAAAATATATTTAGAAAAAATATATTTAGAAAGTCAACAAAATTAATGACTTACAGTCCATCTAATTTACTCACCGTTGCACGTCATTATCATTGACAGAGATTGAAGTTGACATAGTTGGCAAAATATAAAAAAATCCGGAATCCATTTTAAATCAAATAGGTCACATAATTATTGCAAAAGTGGATTATACAACAAAACAAATTAATATTTAATGTAAATATATAGAAACAAAACAAGAGGTAAAAAATAATCTTGTTAAAAACAATTTGAGCCGCTTGTATGCGTCGTATAAAGATGCAAAATGGAATACATAGATATTTATTTTATTCATGTAAAATAAAAAGTGTCAACACCGCAACTGTCAAATAAGTGTTACCAATTTATGCCAAAATATCAACTTCGTTCGAATACAGTTATAGTGTGTTTCGGACAAATGTTCTTCATAAAAACGCTTTATAATGTGTTTATACAAATTAAATGAAACATATTATTGTGTATTTCTTTAAGTTAATATTAATAGAAATCTTTAAATATTATTTCTACGCGTATATAATAAAATATGTCTAGTGGCTGTAATGCCAGTGTACTCGGCAAAGTGATTCTAAAAAAGAACACACCTACCGCCTAAATATTTCGTGTTGGTATCATGTGACCTCACGGGCTATGACGCGGATGACGTGCAACGGTAAGTAAATTAGATGAAGTATACAATAGTACATTTAAGATACAATACTACATTTAAGATTACAATAGATGCTCAAGGTTCCCTCCATTGTTATCAATGCACAAGTAATATCTTCGTCTCAAATTTTCTAATGCGTCAGATATGCGTGTGTTATTATGACCATTTAAATTTTCAATTTCCGCGCGTAGTTTTGCCGTGATAGTGTTAATATTTGTATTTGTATCAAAATACACATTTTCTTTTAAAAACTCCCATAAAAAGCTATCATATGGTGTTAAGTCGGGACTATTTGGTGGCCATGTAATGGCACCCTTATTGCCGATCCACGCATTAAATTGATTATTTAAATATTCTTGGACGGCTACGACATTATGTGGCGGTGCTTCATCTTGTTGCCATACTATTTAATTGATTTTGTGTATAATTTTGATTTAATAACTCATCCACTTCTGTGTCCAAATATGATTCCGCAGTAAATTATCATTTATCCGCATTATCATTTGTTCTTACTACTTGTTTCCTATTCTTCAAGTAAGATTAGAACCAATTCAAAGAAATACCTCGAATTCCGTAGAAATTTAGTTTTTTTACCAAAATGTCGTGATTTACACATTTAAAAGCTTTGGCATAGTCAAAAAAACAGTGGTAGTGTAAAGATTATTGTTTAGTGCTTGATAGACCTCACGTAGTACCGAAAACATAGCATCGCTGGTCCATTTATTAGATAAAAAGCCGGACTGTGATAAAATGTTGTTTTCAACGAGAAAGGACATAAGTCGGGCTTTTATAAGTCTCTCAATAATTTTGGATAGGACCGGTAGTAAGGCAATAGGCCTATAGTTGCAGACATTTGAATCATTTTACACTTCTTAACTTAAACAAAAATAAAACTGATAAATTGTCTTTTAAAGTGTATACAGGACCGTCGCGGCGTCGCGAGTATTACTCTGTTACACAATAAAAGTACTAGTTTAATCCCATAAGTCCGTGTGGATGTTGTCTGTCGCCCATCGGACGCGTCCCCAGGTGGTGGATAGGGGAACGCCCTAACCAGTCCTAGGACTGGCGGGTAGGTGGGAAATAAAATACCACCCGTGAACCAAAACAGACTGGCATGGCAACCCAACAGAGTCCCTGGCCCTCCAGGTTGGGGGTTAGGCTAGAGGCTAACAACCTCTTCCTGTAAAAATCATATGTTACGGAACCTCAAGGACTATTAGCCGGACGGAACTTACAACGACGACACTGCAAACGAAAAATGGAATTAAGATTAGGAACATGGAACACCCGAACCCTGTACCGAGCTGGAGCACTCGCATCTCTACTAGACATAGTGAACATGTACAGAGTAGATGTTTTGGCACTGCAGGAAATGCGATGGATGGGAACAAGCATTCTTGATAAGAGAACCCACGCCATATATTACAGCTGCAATGAAAACCAACACATAGATGGAGTGGGATTTATAGTAAACCAAAGAACAAAAGGCCTAGTTATTGATTTTAAAACCTACAGTCAAAGAATGTGCTATTTACGCTTAAAAGGTAAATTCTTTAATTACAGTTTAATTAATGCACATGCCCCGACCGACGACAAACTAGAAGACATTAAAGAACAGTTTTTCGAAGACCTAGAACAAGCCTACAGAAGATGCCCCAGAAATGACATTAAAATAGTGCTAGGTGACATGAATGCAAGAATAGGACGAGAGCATGTTTTTATGCCGACTATAGGAAGGCATAGCCTACACAACATCAGTAGCGATAATGGATTACGACTGATAAACTTAGCAGCAGCACTGAACATGACCGTCGCTAGCACCTATTTTGAACACAAGAATATACACAAGGTAACCTGGACCTCCCCTGATTTAAGAACAACTAGTCAGATTGATCACATCTTAATAGATTCAAGACACGGAACGGACATAATAAACTGCAGAAGTTATAGAGGCGCAAACATAGACTCAGACCATTGTTTAGTGATCTCAACACTAAGGGCTAGAATTTCAAACTCCAACAAAGAAAAAGAAATAAATAGTAAGAAATGGAATGTACAGAAGCTGAGAGATGCAACTGTTGCAAAACAGTACTGGGAAAATGTTACCAATAGGTTAAGGAATCAAAGTCTAGGCGAAGAAGACCAGAGAGATATAGACTCATTCTGGAACAGGATAAGGGAAGATATTCAGTCAGCAGCACAAGATGAAATAGGAACAGAAACTTGTACCCGAAAAAATCACTGGTTTGACGATGAATGCAAAGACGCAACACAGAAAAAAATGAAGCCTATGCAAAAATGCTTACCCGCCGAACTAGAACAAGTATAGAGAATTACCAGACAAAGAGAAGAGAAGAAAAGAAAATACACAGAATGAAGAAACGAAACCACTTAAAAAAGGAACTTCAATATATAGAAAACCTCAACAGAGAGAAAGAATTCAGAACATTCTATAAGAAAGTTGACATCAACAGAAAAGAATTTAAGGCAAACACAAATCAATGTAGAAGTTTAAATGGCGATCTCTTAACAACAAGAACAGACGTACTAAACCGATGGACGGAATATTTTAACCAGATACTTAATATAGGTAGAGGAAGAAGAAGAAAACCCGGAAGACGAAAGCTGCGAGGTAAGCGGAGCAGACGAGAGGGAGGAGGATCCACCAACGATCCTGGAAGTTAAAGACGCTGTAAACAAACTAGCCAGAAACAAATCACCCGGAATAGATAATCTCCCAGTGGAATTATATAAAGAAGGTGGCCACGATATCATAATAGCGCTACAGCAGCTTATAAAAGAAATATGGATACAGAAGTCCCTTCCCAATGATTGGAATATTGGAATACTTTGCACCATACACAAAAAGGGAGATATCTTTGAATGCTCTAACCATCGAGGAATTACGCTCCTAAATGCAGCGTATAAAATATTCTCCAATATACTATGCCATCGTATGGCACCATATGCAGAGCGAATAATAGGACAATACCAGGCTGGTTTCAGAGGTGGTAAATCAACAATTCATCAGATTTCAACCTTAAGACAAATTCTAGAGAAAACACTGAAATACGGTGTAGACACGCACCACATATTTATAGACTACAAGGCAGCCTACGACTCTGTAAATAGAAGAGAATTGTTTAGAGCAATGATAGACCTAGGAGTACCAAATCAGTTGGTAAGTTTAACCAAACTAACCCTTGAAAAAGTTGAATGCAAAGTACGAATCCAGGGGGAACTCTCTGAACCTTTTAAAACAAATAACGGGCTACGTCAGGGAGACCCACTCTCCTGTATACTATTTAATCTAGCTCTGGAAAAAGTAATACGTACGTCACAAATCACAACTACCGGTTCAATATATAACAAATCTGTGCAAATCTTAGCATATGCTGATGATATCAATATTGTTGGGAGAACGGAAAACGCAGCACGAGAGGCGTACGTAGCATTAAAGGAAGCGGCTACAAAAATGGGTTTAATAATAAACACCAATAAAACAAAATACATGAAAATAGGTACGCAACCACAAACACTACAGCCACTTGTTATAGAAAATGACGTCATCGAAGCAGTTAACGAATTTGTATACCTGGGAACGCTCGTCAATACTGAAAATGACACTACCGCAGAGATAAACCGCAGAATTTGCACGGCTAATAGATGCTATTTTGGGCTTAATCTCCTTTTTAAATCTACAGTTATATCAAGAAATACAAAAGTAAAACTCTACAAAACAATAATACGCCCAGTCCTAACATATGGTTTAGAAACCTGGACTTTAACAAAAAGCAATGAGAACATGTTAGGATGTTTCGAACGAAAAATACTAAGGCGCATCTATGGAGCGGTAAATGAAAATGGTGTCTGGAGAAGACGATACAACTTCGAACTCTATAGGATATACCAGGAACCAGATATCGTAAAACACATAAAGATAGGACGTCTGAGGTGAGTAGGCCATGTAATGCGGATGGAGCAAATCGACCCAGCTAGAAAAACGCTCCTTGATAGACCTATTGGTCAAAGAAGAAGAGGAAGACCCAGAACAAGATTCCTAGATAACATCGATGAAGACATGAGAAATATGGAAATACGTGCTTGGCGGAGGAAGGCGATGGATAGGGACGACTGGAGAAAAATTCTTGGGGAGGCTAGGACCCACACAGGGTTGTAAAGCCAAAATGATGATGATGATTAATCCCATAAGCTTTTCACCTGTGGCTTAGTACGATACTGGCATTTGTCAAATTCGTCCAAAATTACATGAAGTATTTCTCGAAACATCCAATACATCATCATCATCATTTTGGCTTTACAACCCTGTGTGGGTCCTAGCCTTCCCAAGAATTTTTTTCCAGTCGTCCCTTTCCATCGCCTACCTCCGCCAAGCACGTATTTCCATATTTCTCATATCTTGATCTATGTTATCTAGGAATCTTGTTCTGGGTCTTTCTCTTCTTCTTTGACCAATAGGTCTATCAAGGAGCGTTTTTCTAGCTGGGTCGGTTTGCTCCATCCGCATTAAATGGCCTACCTACCTCAGACGTCCTGTCTTAATGTGTTTTACGATATGTGGTTCCTGGTATATTCTATAGAGTTCGAAGTTTGATCGTCTTCTCCAGACACCATGTTCATTTACCGCTCCATAGATTCGCCTTAGTATTTTTCTTTCGAAACATCCTAACTTTTTATTGTTTTTTGTTAAAGTCTAGGTTTCTGAAATGTTAGGACTGGGCGTATTATTGTTTTGTAGAGTTTAACTATTGTTTACATCCAATACATGTTGTCATAATTAATGAGGCACTGAAAGAAGGCTCTGAGAAGAACCATACTGCCTTGATTGGTTATGGCTTTATTTTTCACCACCCTTATGAAGAGAAATAATAATGGCTGTTTTAGGCACTCTGAAAATATATCTTTTTCAGAGCTACTTGTATCCTTCACTTTTCGCACGCTTATGGACATATTAAATATATGTGTAGTGTGCAAACTGCAATTGCATCCTTGACATGCTATTATTACATATACACATATATAATTCAGAAGTGGATGTTGGCTATTTTCAAAGGATACTTAAAAAAGACGACGTGCTCGCGAAATGACCTTCAACTTCATTCGATGTTCTTCTCTTCTTCAATCTTGACCCTCGTCAAATTTTTCATGTTAATCTGCACGACAATTTATTGATTCGTCCGTAGAGGACAGGACAACCCGAGAAGATAATAATTTTCCCACTGAAATTATTGTAATGATTTGAGAATACGTTAAAGTGTTTTTAATGTTGTGTTAAATTTTTTTTTTGAATTTTCTAAAATCAAGTTACTTAATAAAAAGTTTATCACTTTATTAGTTTTTTATCAGTTTATATCATTATTGAATAAAAAGAACTTAATGATTCCTCAGTTTTTACAACATAATAGCTAGGGGAGGTAGGATTTCTCTTGAGACTTTGACAAATACAGGCATCTCTTTTTAAGTTATTATAGGCATATAAAGAAAAACTATACGTTTTCTGTTTAAAATTTAGTTTAAAAAATGCAAGTTTTCGATATTTTGCTTATCATCAAAAAGCTTAATATTTCAGGTAAATTTACAAAACTTTATCTTTTCAAATATAAAAAAGTTTAAAAATAGCAATTGCTATTGGCTATTAAAGAACATAGTTGCGAATCAATATCATCTGGCAGACCAACCTTTTCTAATAGATAATAGATTTCTTCGTAATTATTTCAGTTAATTACATAGACATTGAGGTAGTTGTGACGTGAACTCGGATCATTCAGCCAAAGTTTTTATAGTCCTTTTCCATCATATTGATGGCACATTATGTATGCAAATCCTCAACAGGTCAAAAAACCATAGGCGCCACCTTATACTTGTTTTGAAATAAATAAAAAAAATTAATATTTTAAGATAACGTCAACAATTCATTATCTTTTAAAAAATCTTCTGTAAAATAAGTGTCCACTAATCTCACTATACCTTTTTTGTGCGTAAAAAACGTCGGTATATATGCCACACGATTATTGTTAATTATACACGGGTGATTAACGAGAGAATTCAATGTTTCACGAAATAAATTAATGTAAACAGTAATTTAAAGGTGATTATTGTTTTCTATACAAGTTATCGCCTGACACAAAAAGAATACCTTCTTTGAAAGATTACCTGGAATTACTGATAAGGCTTCACTAATGATAGTTTAAGTAGTTTTTATGTCACATTACAGCTTATGCCAATAATATAAATTAGAAATTGTTTGCATCTTCCATTTAGTTTGTAGATGTACATTGTTCATGTCTTACCTACCTACGTTTTTGGTGTCGATATTTTGTTATTTGCATTTAAAAATGACGTCGACAACAGGTTTTATCCCGGTTAAGTGTAGTTTTAAAGGGGCCTTCAGTCTAAGAGAGAAAAATATAATATTAAATGTACACGATGCACTTGTACATCAACGCCCTTTAAGTAATGTTCGTGAAATCGTTAACATGTGTTCAAATATGACAGGGGTTAGAGAAGCAACAATTTATAGATTCCTAAAAGAAAGAAAAGGAGGAACTGTTTCATCTCCCAAGAAGAGTGGAGGGAGTAAACCCTTGGAAATTGAAGAAATACATAAAAACATGATAAGACGCAGCGTCCACTCATTTTTTTAACAAAGAATTTCCAACATTGGACAAAATCCAAACATTAATTAGAGAAAACGAAGAGTTACCAATCATAAGCAACAAGAAATTATGGGGACTATTGAGAGAGATGGGATTTCGTTGGCAAAAGAATAGAAGAAAATCCGTTTTAATTGAAAAAGATTACATTGTATGTTGGAGACGAGATTATCTAAGAACTATTAAAAAGTACCGAGAAGAAGGGAAAACAATTTTTTATTTGGACGAGACTTGGCTAAATGAAGGTCATACTGTACCATATCTATGGGTTGATACAAATGTGAAAAGTTCCCGTCAGGCATTCATCGAAGGTATATCTACTGGAATAAACAATATTCCCGTTGGAAAAGGACGCAGACTCATAATAACCCATATTGGAAACGAATACGGTTTTGTCAATGGTGGATTATTAAGTTTTGCCTCAAAATCAACCAAAGATTATCACGAGGAAATGACTGCAGACGTTTTTGAAGAATATTTTGAGCAAATGTTGGATTTAATTCCAAAAAATTCTGTCATAGTTATGGATAATGCTAGTTACCATTCAAGACTAGCAGAAAAATTGCCAACAACGGCATGGAAAAAAGGAGAGATAATCGAATGGTTGGATAAACACGCAATTGAGTACAAGGAGAATTCGACAAAAAAGGAATTATTACCTATTGTAAGGCAATATAAAGCAGCTTATAAAAAATATATAATTGATGAAATGGCATTAAACCGTGATGTAATTATTTTACGTTTACCCCCATACCACTGTGATCTGAATCCGATAGAAAATATATGGTCTCAAGTAAAGGGTGAAGTCGGACGCAACAACAAAACTTTTAAATTACATAGAAGACTTACAACAATTATTAGAACATTCCTTATCAAAAGTAACTCCAGAAAATTGGAAAAATGCTGTTAGTCATGCTCACAAGGAAGAAAATAAAATGTGGAATTTGGATAATATGACTGATGCAATGCTGGAACCGGTAATAATTAACATTGGAGTTGAAGATTCCTTAGATTCTGAAGAAAGCAGTGAATCTGAAATGAAATTTGATTAAAATAATATTCATTTTTTACAAATCGGCCCCTGTTACGGCCACAAATTATTTTATATATAACCAATGAAATAAACATCTTACATTTCTTGCAAATTCATTAGTACTTGTTAACCTCCATCACTCCGACACTGGCAACCTTATTTAATGATTAGTAACCCTCACAACTATTGTATTCTATTCTGCTTCAACCTTTATACCTGGTGGTCATACTCAATTTAAAATTGTTTTCCTATATACTTCTGTAAACTTGTTGACAAATATCTATTTTTCATTGAGTCACCCGTATCAACAGTTTAGGGATTTGCATACATAATGTGCTAGCAATATGATGAAAATGGACTATAGTTCTACGAAATGCATGTTAAAATATTGATATCAACTAATCATCATCATCATCTTCATCATCATCTAGCCTTTAGATATCACGTCCACTGCTGGACATAAACTTAAACTCCTCCATTTGCGGTTTTGTGCTCTTTGTTTCCAATTTTTCGTGATACGCCTGATGTCATCAGCCCAACTTGTAGGTGGTCTTTTACTATTACGTTTGTCTGCTCTTGGCCTCCAATGTGTAATTTTGCTTGTCCATCGTGAGTCATGCATTCTCGTTACATGGCCTGTCCAATTCCATTTTAGTTCCGCTATGTGTTCCACAACATCAGCAATACTCGTCCTTCTTCGCAGATCTTCGTTTCTTATTCGATCCCGCAACGTCACTCCCAGCATAGATCGTTCCATTCGTCTCTCTGTCACTCTCAATTTCGAAGCCGTAGTCTTGGTTAGAGTCATAGTTTCCGCTCCATAGGTCATGACCGATAATACGCATTGGTCAAATACTTTTCTTTTGAGGCTAATTGGTATGTTGGTCCTAAGTGTGTATCGCAGTTTTCCAAAGGCTGCCTCCGCTAAAGTAATTCGTCTTTGGATTTCGCATGTGTGGTTATCCCTGCTGATTCTTATTTCATGACCCAAATACGTATATTTCTCCACCAGTTCTACCACTTTATTTTGAATAGTTAAATGGTTATTGGGGACCATATTTGTCATAAACTTATTTTGGACAAGTTCGTTCTGAGGCCCACCTTCGAACATGCAAAGTCAATTCATTTAACATATCTGTGGCTTCTCATAAATTATCTGTGATAAGGACAATGTCTTCTGCGAAACGGAGATGGTTAAGTTTTTCGCCGTCTATTGTTACTCGTCTATAGTCCCAATTGACCATCTAAAAGGCATACTCTAATGCAGTTATGAATAATTTCGGTGACAATGTATCTCTTTGCCTTATCCCACGTTTTATTTTTATTGGTCGGGTTTTATCGTGTATCTTAACAGTCATAGTGGCATTTTTGTAAATATTGTAAATAAGTTCACTATACCTATGGTGAATCCTGCTGTCATTCATTGCTTCTATAAGGCTGTCTATTTCGATCGTGTCGAACGCTTTATGAAAATCTATGAGGACAAGAGGTTTGTTATATTCTATAGATTTTTCAATGAACGTCTTTACTCTATGGAGGTGATCATTGGTACCATAATTTGATAGGAATCCTGCCTGCTCTCTCGGTTGGTAGAAATCTAATTTTTTCTCCAATCTTGATGTCTCTAACCTAGTGAAGAGCTTGTATATGTGCTTCATTAGGCTAATAGGCCTATAATTCTCTAGGTCGGTTCTATTTTTTTTATGTAAAAGGATGGTTATAGCATTGTTCCATTTTTTGGGCACATCTCTTTGCTGCAAACATAGATGAAACAGTTTCCTTAATTGATTTAATAGCATATCCCTTAAATTTAAGATAGCTTCTATTACAATTCCATCCTCTCCTGGGGCTTTGTTATTTTTCATTTTTCTTAACGCTTGTCGAATCTCATCTACCTTTAATTTCTGGCATTAGTCGGCACCTTGATTCAACGACCTGTATTAACTCATCTCTACGTGATATTATTTCATTTTTCTTGTTTCTTAATTTGTGAATTTCGCATTTCCCATTCGTTAGGTTTCTATATAGAACTTTTAAGGTGTTATTTTTCTACGTACTTTTATCGTACGTTTAATATTATCGGTTTTAAATTTCCTTAAATCTCTCCTGATTGCCTTTGAAACAGTTTTATTCATTTCGATTCTCATTTGTCTTCTTTGATCTAGCAGCGTTTCAGTATATGGACTTATTTTACTATCTGATTTTCTTTTAGGACAGTGCACTCGGTGACTTTCTTGTAAGGTGTTTATGATGCAATTATTCAAGTCGTTAAGATCGTTCTCGGAGGTTTCATGCAATAGTAGCTTATTATTGATATGTGCCTGATATTGGTTGATATCTAATTAATTAATCATTATGTTTCTTTCTCTTTTTGTGTTGATTTGGACTTTCGCTCGTATTATTCTGTAGTCACTGCTTGTGGTGAACTTGTTGAGTACTGTTACGTATTTAATTAATTGTTTTTTGTCACTTATGATGTAGTCAATTTCGTTCCTTGTTCTACCGTTTGGACTTTCCCAGGTCCATCTTCTGTGCATATTTTTATGAAAGAAGCTGTTTATGTTAAATAAATTATTCTCGAGTAGGAATCCTAGTAGCGTTTCTCCTCGGTCATTTTAAAATTTCACCTCTCTAACTTCGCTGATCCCTTCTTCTTCTTGCAGTGCCGTCTCCTATCGGAGGTTGGCTACCATCACAGCAATCTTTACTTTGTTGGCTGCAGCTCTGAACAACTGTATTGAACTGCACCCGTACCACTCCCTTAAATTTCGCAACCAGGAAATCCTCCTACATCCCACATTTCTCTTTCCCGAGATTTTTCCTTGGATTATGAGTCTAAGCAGAGAGTACTTTTCTCCTCTCATTATGTGGCCCAGATATTCCAGTTTTTTCGTTTGTATGGTTTTTATGACTTCGCATTCATTCCCCATCTTCAGCTGATCCCTATGACATCCCATTTAAATTTATTCATTTCAGTTTCTATTTCTGTGAATATCTCCTCGGTACATTGTATGTACTAACGTAAAGAGTTATGGGGTTTTTGGGTTTCCGTATAGTCAGCTTTTTGTCCCCCCCCCCCCTCAGAATCCTTGGGACAGACTGATGGATGAGTGTTATGGACGCATCCTACTCACCTGGGGTAAATCTGTATTTGTTTTAAAATCTGACATCGCGGTTTAGGAGTAATTGGCATTAAAGCACAACGTCTGCCAGACGGGTTGGTGAGTTTTCGCTGTATCACAGCCGGTTAAATCAACTTGATTGGCGCCTGCAACTTTGTGGTAACGCACCTGTCAGGCATTGTATTCCTTAGCCTCGGGCCACTAATGACACAGCTGCTGACCTGTGTCATATCCTCATTTGATCCGCGGGTATTTATTTGGCTAAGCCCTATTCGTACCTGTCCTACATATCTACAGGAACTTCCCTATCAGCCACTGGGACGCGCCTTGTCGGGGTTGAGGACTCCCCCGCTCAGTCTGTCTTGCGCAGAGTACTGAAGGACCCCTACTAAGTTCAGAGTCCCTCCTTTACGCAAGTTGAGACCAACACGGTTCAACTAAAAAAAATTTAAATATTAGCGCCATATATCATTTACCATAATTGAAGGTTAACATATAGTTAATCTTAACTGTATATTCAACTAGTTCTGAGCTTAAAAACTACATATTCTTCAGGGCCTGATGGTATACCTGCAACAGTTATTAAGAACTGTATTTTTTTCTTTGTAAACCATTATAACAAATTTTTAATTTATCATTGCCATCATCTGTATTTCCACAATACTGGAAAAATAGTTTTCTTACAACTATCTATAAATCTGGCAATCGTGAATGTGTTAACAATTATAGAGGTGTAACTATTCAACCAGCAATTCCGAAACATCTTGATACATTGGTATCGATAAATCTCACCTGAGCTTGCACAAACATAATTATTGACGAACAACATGGATTTTCTAACGGGAAGTCAACAGTAACAAACCTTTTCAATTACCAACAATACTTGTTGGGTGTATTTGAGAATAAAATTCAGGTCGACAGCATTTACACTGATTTCTCAAAGACCTTTGACCAGGTTAATCATAACCTTTTGGTCCACAAACTGCATGCATCTGTCTTTGGTGACCCTATTGTTAATTGGATTTAAAGTTTTCTGATGGGACGTACACAGCAAGTTCGTATTAACAATTCTATTTCAAAAGAATTCCATTGTTGTTCTAGTGTTCCACAAGGGTCTCATTGTGGTCCCTTGTTTATTAACAATATTGGTAAGGCTATCAAAAATTCACACGTTCTGCTATTTGCTGATGATGTTAAGTTATTTCGTTGTATACATGATAAATCGGATTGAGATCTCTTGCAAGATGATGTAAATAATATATGTTTATGGTCAAAACAAAATGGTTTAAGCTTAAATCCAACTAAACGTTATTGTATTTCATTTGGTCGTATAAATAATCTAATAGCTCATAGATATGTTCTTAATGTTATACTCTTGGATTCAGTTACAGAGATTAGAGAGTTGGGTGTATTATTGTATTGTGGATTGACATTTAGAAGCCATTTTCTTAAAATTAAAGAAACGGGATTTCGTAATCTTGGTTTTATTTATCGTAACAGTCATGATCTCTCACATTCTTCTTCTTGCAGTACCGTCTCCTATCGGAGGTTGGCTACCATCACAGCAATCTTTACTTTGTTGGCTGCAGCTCTGAACAACTGTATTGAACTGCACCCATTCTTCTCGTGCCACTCCTAGCGGAGATTGGAAATAATCATGGCCACTGCGACTTTGTTAGCAGCGCGCCTAAAAAGTTCAATCGAACTACACCCGAACCATTCACGTAGATTACGAAGCCATACCACTCCCTTAAATTTCGCAACCAGGAAATCCTCCTACGTCCCACATTTCTGTTTCCCAAGATTTTTCCTTGGATTATGAGTCTAAGCAGAGAGTACTTCTCTCCTCTCATTATTATCTCCCACATATTGTATTCAAATTATTCTATTGCTCTCTGCTACGCTCAGGTCTTGAATACTGCTCTGTTGTTTGGTCCCCATTTCATCAAGTCTACATTGATGGATTGGAGAGCGTTCAGCGGAAGCCTCTAAGATCTTTAGCTTTTAAAGCACATATTAATATAAGAAATACTGAAAATTATTTTATTGATTATTATGTAATAATTTCTTAATTTAACATTGCTACACTGAAAAACCGCAGGTTGAGAGATGATATCTTATTTTTGTTTAAAATTCTAAACAACGTTATTAATTGTCCCCGTTATTAGCCAATGTGTACTTAAACACAATACAGAGAGCTCGACACACTGCACTCTTTTATATTCCTTTTCATAGGACTGATTATGCTCGTAATTTTCCCTTGTCGAGAATGCTCAGCTCTTGCAATGACCTCCTATTGGATCCATTCTGTCCAAACATTAATGTTTTCAAAAGGCAACTTAAGAGTCTAATTATAAACTAAATATGTGATATTTTTTAACTTTTGTGATTTGATATACTGTTTTAATGTACAAATTTTTATTGTAATTGTTTCTTTGTTATTGTTATGATGTTTATTATACATGATCTATAAGTACTTTTTACTATTTGTTGTATTTTATTGTAAATGGTTCTACCATTGAAATAAAAAAATAAATAAGCGAAGCAGACACTTAATCTCGAGCAGTTGAATTGAAACAGTGAATTGACAGTGATTTGCCGTCAAACGTCACCGTTTATTAAATCGTTTATTAAATCACCACACAAAAATATTTTCTGAATACTTAAGCTAATTTAAAACCATAGCTTGAATATATGCGAAAACGACCTACTCAATTTCATTCAAAACTGTAAAAGTTGATAAAAATAATGATGTAAATCTTCTTTAGAAATGTTTTCGTTCTAACATAATAACTGTAACAACAATACTGGTAACATAACTATTATTAATGTTCTTTGATATTGGAAGATGTCTAGCTGTTAGTTTACCGCAAGACATCAATCGTAATTATATTGTTGATTTCATCTTTTGATCATAAATCATAAGATTTTTTCTTCGTGGGTGACTATTCTACGTGAACACCTGAAAATACTGTTAGATCGTTTACAACAAAGTACTTTACACTATGAGTTTTAGTTCGGATCGTTCGGAACAATATTCAGCAAAGTTGTATTATGTTTTGTGTAAGAAAAGACAAAATTATTTATTTAACAATACCTTAATCGAATAAACACAGCGTATTTTTCAAAAGGGTTTTAAAATTACTGTTATTTAATGTCAATATGTATAAATATACATACATATACGTATACAGAGTGACTAAAAGTCTGGAAACGCCTAATAAGCACTTAAATTTGTCCGAATTGTACAAAAACCGGGATTCGCCTATTCTGCAATATGGAGATTTCAAATTTGATACTTGCAATGTTGCCAGATTTACCATTTTTCTGATATCATTAGTCACTTTGGTTTTTTAAATAAAACACTCTGTCTATATTGTATTATTATTGGAATACTCACTTTAATACGAGTTCAACCATATGTAAAACTTAAAATATTTTATCAAGTCACGAAGGCCCTAAATAAAGAAAACTTCTGAGTGACAAATAGTTTTGAAGTACTTAATTCAGTAAAACTCGAATGCTGTGATTTTGACATTAATTCATAAAACTAACAATAGTATCAATTTTATTGAAAAGTTTTGTAAAATATTGTATTAATATCTAAAGCTGACAGCTATTTGATGTAAATGCTCTACAATAAAAATGGTTTTTAATAAAAAAAGCGAATTAATGTTTTAATATTGAGGGGCTACGGCGATAGAAAAAGATCTTATATTGAAGTAGCCAGCTTATTCAACGTTACGTTCCAAACGTTACAACCATTCCACGACGGTACAAAACATTTTAAAGCGCTTTGATGAAAACTGGACGAGTTAAATAGGACGTTCGAATAGGTAGATCAAAAGCTGTTAGAAATTGCAATAGCTTTGTTCGCGGAGAGAGTACCTGACTAGTTTCCGACAAGTTTCGAAACAGTTAGGGATTATTGTTGTGCGCTGGCGCGGTTAGTTATTAGTTTCCAACTTTATATTCTCCGCGAACGATTTTCGGACATTTCTTAGAGTTTCTAACCCCAAAACGGACCAAAGTTTCTAACCTTAACCGGAAAGGTCAGGTTTTTGAAAACAGATGGAAAGGTCTGGTCTCGCAAATAATTGGATAAATATAATTCCTACATATTGTTGAAATGTGTTTAATTTATCAAAAAACACAGTAAACTGCAAATAACTGTATTGGATAAACAAAATTTGAAATATTTTAAAAGATTGTCAAATACTGTATAAAAAACTAAAAACTAAACTAAAGTTTTTAAGAATTAGATAACTGTGAAGTTATCTACTACTTAAAGTTACTTTACATAGTTAAAAAAAGAAAACTACATATCAAATATTGAAAAAAAAGTCAAAATTAAGGTCTAGAGCAATCACTGACTTTCCTGATGTTCATGTTTACTCTTTTAGTACAGGAATTTTCGTTATTGATATATTTTCGTGTACAAGACAAAGACAGACAGAAAACCTGACAATTTACAGATTCTATAGCGCTTGCGCTGACTAAAAATCCGCACTCTAATCCACAAACTCAATGGACCTGTTTCTGACTGATCTTGAACCAGTTAGAAACCTGTCAGGGATTGTCTCCGTGAACAATTCTAATAAAACGGACTTTTGTTGAAGATCCACATACGTTCTCACACAGAGCTGCATAAATACGTAATAAATACATGATATAAGTGATTCTTCTTCAAGATATGTTTTTCCAACGAAGCAATATTTACACTGTGTGTGACTGTAAGTCGCCAAAATTTAAGGTATTGAAGTCATGATACTAGTATCATGTATTGAAGTGAGGTAAATTCACACTGCATACTTACTCAAAGACCACAACAACTCAATATATGGTAGGGTATAGTGAGTACTCAGTTAATTGGACCGTTTTTTATAGAAGGAAATTTCACAAGTGATAATTATGAAATGCTACTTAGAAATGAAATTATACCTGTCATAAAAAACAAGTTAAAAGCCAATTTCAATGAGATCTGGTTTTAGCAAGGCGGAGCTCCAGCCCATTTTGGTGTAAATGTTCGGCGTTATTTAGATTAGACATTTCCCGAACGATAGATGGTACATGGTAGTATTGAAGCCTCCTAGTTCACCCGATTTAACTCCTACAGATTATTTTTATTGGGGATACTTGAAAAGTGGAATTTATAACACCAAACCTGCAAGTGTTGCAGAGCTAAAGCAAAAAATTATCGATGAATCCATATTAATTTCTAGAGAAGCATGGAGAAATGTAATAGACGCATTCTAATTTTGTTTTACTTTAGATCATTCGGTTGTTCTCTATCTATAGCATCGTCTAAGTTGTAAAGGGGAGAAAATTCTTGTTTAGAGCTGCTAGTGTTTTCTACAAAATTCAGTAAAGTAAGAACAATGCTGTTCTTGCCCCTTTGCTGGAAACCCATGCAGCGCATATAGTAATAATCAAAAATCTTCTATGTCATCTAAATCATTAGTATCGGTTTTCTGAGCTACTAAGTCGATGATTTCGTCATCAGATAATGCCCCAAGACTCATAACTCCATCATCGCACGTAGCAAGGTCCTCAAAGGTTATTCCTGATTCAGACATGATTTTATTCTACTCAGCAGAAGGTGAAATATAACTATCTTCGGTTTCATCTTCTTCTGTTGACAACGATGGAAAACCACAGTGTATAACAGCTTTTTATAGTTGTCGTAGTTACATTTCGGCAAACTTTATTAGCCATTCAGCTTGCAATGCATCTATAGTAGAATTCTTTTTTTCTTCCTTATTATCCAACAATGTTTCTGACAACTTTTCGATATAATGACATGAAGTAATTATACTTTAATCCATAGGCTGCAATTTTGACGTGCTCTTCCAAGCTCGGAAATTCTGAAATTCGTCGTCTTTTGCAGGACAAATTTTGACCGTTTTAATTTTTTTTCATTTGTGATGTGTTCATTTCCAGCCAGTAGTCTTTATAGATTGTACTTATCTTCAGAAATTGTCACCGCAGCATTAGCATAGCAAATTATTTTAAATTCCGTATTACCCATTCTATAACATCTTCCTGCGGTTTTTACTTTTTTGATAATTGATCCATAAGGAGGTTAAATCGGACTGGGCTGATACTATTCCCTTGCCTAATTATTGTTGAGACTAGTATCTTGTTGGACAGCTTATTATTTGCTCTTATGGAAGTGTTGTTCCCGATGTTTAATTTTCGAATAATTTCAATTGTTTTTGATATCAGATGTAAGTTAGTGGTTGAGAACAACCCCATAGAACAGGTGATGCAATTCAGATATCTGGGCATAGATATATCAAGCAGACACGACCCAGTAAAGGACCTAAGGAGTCAGATCAACAAAGCATCCGCATTGTCGGGATGTCTGCGGGAGATAGTCTGGTCAAATCCGTATATGCGCACAGATAGTAAAATTAGAATCTACAAGACTTGCATACGACCGATCATGACATATGGCATAGAAGTGCGCGAAGATACCAACAAAACGAAACAGATGCTAAGGGTTGCCGAGATGAAAACCCTAAGAACAATAGTGGGCAAAACAAGAAGAGACAGGGTGAGAAATACAAACGTTAAAGAGCAGTGCAAAATTCAAGATATTGTAAGATGGGGAAGGCAGTGTAAAAGGATGTGGTACAGTCATGTAAGACGAATGGATGAGAATAGACTCCCAAAAATTGCCCTAGAAAACAACCCGCCCGGTTCAAGACCTCCCAGAAGACCACCTAAAAGATGGAGGGATAGTTGGCAATCTACCTCCCAGGAAATTAACCAGAGGCAGCTTCCGAATTAAACAGATCGAAATATCTCCAAGAAGTAGAAGAAGTTTTTTGATATAAGTTTCTTTTCTTTAATAGTTTCAGAACATCGGTAAGTCTAACTCTATCAAAGGCTAGCCTAAGGTCAATGAAGCACATGGAGGCAACTGTATTATATTCAATAGCTTTTCCGGCTATTTGTATGAAAATAAATATTGTATCTATGGGAGATGTATTATTTCAGAATCCTTGTTAATTTTCACTGGTGCCACTATGTGATACTTCTTCTGCCATCATGTTTGTAAATATCTTTGAGGCAAGACTTAAGCTGATTCCTCTATAATTTTGTAGGTCTGTTTTTATCCTTTTTTAAAGACTGGGATACTTTCGTTAATGTGTCTCCACCTTGTTTCTTGATAACCTCGATGAAGACATGAGAAATATGGGAATACGTGCTTGGTGGAGAAAGGCGATGGATAGGGACGACTGAAGAGAAATTCTCGAGGAGGCTAGAACCCACGCAGGGTTGTAAAGCCAGAATGATGTATCACTACCATATTTAAGTAGCTCAGTAATATTGTCAAGTTCTGGTGCTTTTTCATTTTTCGGTTTGGCCGAAAGCCAACATTGTTAATTGTTGGTTATATTTTCTCTCTTGGTATGTGTCTTTTTTCAGTCATGAAAATGAGCTCTCGCCTGATGAATTCTGTTATCAGGTGTTATGTTCGTGAATGTATACACTTGGTGCATAAATTACTGTTGAAGTTTCATTTAAATAATATATGCGTATAAGTTTAAAATATATGTACTTTTTATAGTTTCATTTTTTTTTGTTCAGATCCTACTCATGTGTCGTTTCAATACAATGTTATTATCTATTATAATTCGACTGGTATTTTTATAAGACATCGTATACAAAATGTAGAATTACAAACTACCGCGAGGGCATTATAGTAAATCGTAGTAGGTCGTCAACTTCTCTCTCTTTTGTCAAAGGATAATAGCAGGAATTAGAAATGGAATTTTTCTTTTCTATTTTTATTCTCGCAAGAAGAATCGAACGGCCGGACGTCCTATTATAGAGTCTTTGACATTGTGGTTGTTTATATAACGTGCATAACGTAAATTGAATAATTCATTCCATTTAATGATGAACGGATTCTAAATGAGCCAATTATTTGCCTTCTAGAAAAATACCAGACTACGAACGATAAAGTACGGTTGGCAACCTTGGGCTTTATAAAAACAGGAATAAAACAACTGCTTTAATTGTATTGCATTATAAGTATTCTTTTTATTTCGGTATAAAAGAACCTGCTTTTATCGGTGTTTGTATATTCTGTGTATAAATTCACAGTTATAAAATCTAGACCTGGCGCTGCTTCTTCTTATGTATAGGCTCCTAGGGCCTCTTTCTTCTTCGATATTAGCTCCTGCATTGTTTAGATAAGAGATGCCAACGCAGATTATGGTTTACGCTGACAATTTAGATTTGATCGCACGCGCCACTCGAGGATAAAAAGATGGTTTCCATCTTCTTAACGGCCGTACAAAAAATAGACCTTATAATAAACAAGTATAATCCAAAGTGTTGATATCGATTCCAAATAACAGAGATAGTTCTAGAAACATCGAAGAAAACTTTCGCATAGACCACTATAATTTTGACGTAGTAAATAAGTTTACCTATCTGGGTTCCCCCGTAACAAGCGCTAATGACACATATGAAGAAGTAAAACGAACGGTACTGATAGGGAACAAATGTTATTTTGGGCTTAAAAAGAAGCTGAAAACATAAATTTAAGTCAAAAAATCAAATCAATAATATATAGAAAACTAACTAACTAACAAATCGTACTCCTATGACATACTGTCTTAAATATATATATATATATATAAATATATATATATATATATATATATATATATATATATATGTATATATATATATATATTTATATATATCACACAATTCATACACACATAAACACACTACACCAACATGCCACGAACACGATCAAAAGCACGTAAACAGAAACAACCACCAAAATCACCAGACAGAGAATGGGACACTGATTCAGATACACATTCCACATCACCACACACATCACAAGTGTCTATCACCATAGATGGACACGAACCAAAGTCGCCACAGGAATGGCAGCAGGCTCTGGAAGAGATCTGCCACCAAAATCCTGAGGCGGCCAGCACACACTTTACACCAATATTGGAAAAAATACAAAAAAACAGGGAAAATCACCACTCTCGCCCGATCAAATCAAACAAATAATAACCAATCCCCTTAATAAAGCCAGTAAATACCTAAAACCCATACCAACCTCTCCTTCACCTCCACTTCGAAATTCCACACCCATACCACTACTTACATAAAAAAAACCCTGTCACAAAACAGACACTACACACACAAATACTACATCACACTAATCCCGAAGAAGTTTTCTAGCCATAGAAAATGTCTCAGAACCCTCAAAAACCACAACCTCCTTGGAGATATCCCTTTCAGCCTGGAAATGGAACCAACCGAAAACCAGGCCATCCTCTACACAACAGATCCTGTTCCAAACATAAAAGAGTGGGAGGAGAATCTGCAAGCCATCACAGACCACAGTCACATATCCATATCCAAGCGAAAACCCTCAGAATACACAGACACAGATAACATAACACCGAGAACACTCACCACACCAAAAATGACAAAAAGCAACACACACAGAGCAACAAAACCCTACCCCTTCCACATCCAAAGTAGATACACTCTACTACGATCCTCCATCCCATAATCCAAGTAACCACTCCCCCTCTCAAATACAAGACTCACTCTCACCAACACACACTCAACCAACACCATCACCCATACACACACCTACACATACATCTACCCCACCTCAACAAATAACACTCTCTCAACCTCAAACCGCAAACACACAACAACCACAACTTATCCATAATTACAGAATCGAGCATATCCACTCAGATATCTGTCAGCAGAGACCATTTTACCGTCTTATCCAAGTTCATAACCTCATCCCCCAATTGGACTCAATCAAAGTCCTCCCATCCCAAAAGGCAGCCTCCGTACGAACTACCAAACTCCTAGACATCCACGACATCATGGCAACACTCAGAAAAATCACTCGAGATGATACCATCTTACTATCAGCACACAGATCTGGCAAACCCCATAATCCGCACCCCGCACCAAATGATCCTCAAACCTTTTACTTAGTCATAGCCGGAGTCGGAAAAAACCTTTCCCAGAAAACCATCGTGTATAACTTATCCGAAATCAGATTTCCTTACACCAAAATAGTTCGCATTATTTCCCGCTCCACTAACCAACTCACCTCATATATCAGAGTATTGACGAACTCTTAATCAAAATTCGCCGACGCACTTTCGAACGGTATCAAGATCTAGGGAGAACGGCTGAATTGTGAGATTCCAAGATCTAGCAATTCCTTTCCGGTTCGACTGAAATACTGTTCTAAATGTTGCAAAAGCGGACATCTCAGCAACGAATGCTCCAAAAAATCATTCACTTGTCCATTCCGTGGACTAGAGCACAGGTCTACTGCATGCCCCACGATATTTGTCCCCAACATGCCCGAACTGTAATGGTCCCCATTGCGCCTTCTCACCAAGGTGTCCACACCGCAATACACAACCCAAAAACTACAAACAAACCCAACCTGTATACACTCCTAATCAAATTCCGTCATACGACCTTTCCTCAGATATGCAATCCTTAATACACTTCATGTCCATGATCCTTTTTAACGTCTTCCCTAAAAAGAGGAGCGACACCATCCGATATCTCAACCAAATGTCTTATAAACCAAACCTTCACCCAACTCTGTACATAAACACACAACACTACACCTACATGCACACCGATATACACGTACCAAAACCCACACACATCATTCAAACACACACTTACCATTTATTCACATACACACTTTACCTCCACCAAGCTAACATTCATAAACATATAGAAAAAGCCAGCAACGCACAACCAATAACTATACTAACATTTCACATTCATAAACACCTAATCGCAACACCAAGTAATAAACAGTGAGCACCACACACACTCCTTAAGAGTCGAATTCAAATCACAAGGACAGGGGTGATTGATTCTCTGTGGTTCCACAATCTCATTGCACAACGATACCTGATCCTAACAAACAAAAGCCCAACAATCTGAAAGGAACTGTTTTCCCATGGAACTTGTACTTAGTAGCGGGCTTGGTCCACATGGCTCCAACAAGGCAGAAATAACTCTTCTGACACTCCTGCTTTACAGTGGTCACGCCCTGTCTCGGAGGAGAGCAGCTCACAACTCCCACGTCCCACCAATTACCTAATACCACCCTTGAAGAAATGTAAAGCTTAAACAAGGTAAATACAAAGTACTATGACTAAATGACACGTTTTTCTCATTTCTCCCTTCAATTAAGTCTGCACCATATGGAAAACTTATTTTTAGTTTTATAAAAAAAGGTTATTCTTTATAAAAAGTTCTGAGTGATATAAAACCTAAAATTATAGATTGTAAATTATAAATTATAGATTATAGAATACAATCATCTGATGTTAAATTCTTTTAGTCATATACGCAATTTATCAAAAAATATGAATGTTATGTAAGAGTTAACTTTCAAAAAAATATATTAGTTTCAACTGTACTCAAAACGATCGCTTGATATTTGTTTTCATTTGTTGTGTAAATTTCAGATTCAGATTTGTTTTGTCAATGAAAATATATTTCTCTCCTATAAATATTGATTCATTGAAGTAAATAACATATAATTGCCCTTGTGCGCCGCCTCCCGTGTCACCGATATTATTATCTTCAGTTAGTCATCCTGCCAATGACAGGACGGGTGTTTTCCCAATCCGAGAATACCATTGTCAAGGCGACCCGAAACGTGTACTTTCAAAGTAATCGAGTGTTTTCATTAACGAACGTCAACAGAGACGACTCTCGAATTCGTAATTCTGTTGTTTCGTCATAATCGACCGTCAATTACCCTTTTTTGATTTTATTACCGCGATTTCCTATGTCCCCGTGAAATCGGACATGTGTTTTTGATTGATTGGTGATGCTTGGTTAATTTTAAGGATAGTTTTTAAATTTCGGGTCCATTCACGTATGCAGTAATCAGAAACTGGCAAATAGCTAGAGATATGCAGAAAACCATTAATTGGTTAGGAAAGGATAAAAGAAAACAATATTCTAGTTAAAGGCTTAAAAATGAATATAAAGGATCTCAAAATAACTAACAAATGAAATAAAAAAAAACAGAATGACAGCTGGGCATGCTAACAAAAATTAAGATTGTGCGTTAAATAACAGTTAACATGTCTTCTGGAATTAGAAAACATTGACAAAAAAAGAAAAAATAATGCAGAACAAAAACAAACTGAAAAATTTGAATAACTTTGAGTTTATATAAACCATGATTTAAATTAAAAGAAAGAATAATGCAAAGCTTGGTATATACACTCATGGACAAAAATATCGACTATTCTGGAATTTTCTAATTTTTGTTTTTTCAAAATAAATTCTGGTCAATCAAGTCGTTTATTGTAAAAAAGAGTTTATTTTAACAATGTTTAATGAACAATTTTAAATTTTTATGCGGAGAAAATTGCCAAAAAAATAAATGGTTAATATTAGGTAAATAAGGTTATTTTACACTAAACTTAAATGATAATTTAAATTGCCTAAACAAGTCGTTTTAACTGAAATAAGGGCATGATCAGTAACGAGTATTCCCCCCTCTAGCTCTTATTACTGCTTGCATCCTCCTTGGCATGCTTGCAAGTAAATTCTGGACATATTCTTGGGAAATTGCATTCCATTCATCCCGTGCAGCAAGCCGAAGCTGCTCTATCATATTTGGAACGGGATTTCTTTGTCGTATGCTGCGTTTAAGGTGATCCCACATGTGCTATATTGGATTTAAATCCGGGCTAAACGGTGGCCAATCCAATCTTCGAATTTGAAACTCATTTAGATAATTACTCACTATGGCAGCAGAATGTGGTCGAGCATTAACGTGAATCTTTCATATCCAATGTAACCAACATATGACAAAACATGATCTTACAGGATGTTTTAAACGTAAGAATCACCAGTCCTCCGTCCAATCACTTTCACAAGTGCGGTACGTATCTCCCAACTAATACCTTCCCAAAGAATTATGCCATCAACTATAAAACTAACAGTCTGGACGAGACTGCAGCTGGCGATTTGTTCTCAAACTCTTCTGTAGAGGTAGATTTGATCATCTGGCTTCCATAATAGGATTCTGGTCTCATCAGTGAAAAGAACGTTTTTCCAGTTGTCGATATTCCACTAAATATGTGTTCTTGCAAATTCCAAATGACGAGCTTTATGATTTTGGAGAAGACGTGGAACTTTGGCGGAACGTCTGGGCTTTAAGTTTGCTTCTTTTGATCTTCATCTAACTGTTTGTGAACTCACATTAACTTGTCTAACATTTAATAGCGCATTTCTGAGGTGCATCGATGTCAATGAACGATTTCGTGTAGAATTAAGAACCAAAAAACGGTCATCAATTGCGGTTGTGCACCTTATGCCTCCTTGACCAGGCCTTCGTACAAAATTTCCTGTTTCGCGGTACCTTTTTAGAGTATTCGAAACTATAGATTCAGTTCTGCTGAGACATCGTGCGATACCTTTTTGTGCATATCCCTCCTCGTACAAAATTACAATATGTGCTACTTGGGCTTCATCGCAGTATCGAATTAATGGGATACTTGTTTTAATTAAACTTAGTTTAATCAAGACAATATTTAATTAAACTTAATAAATTAAACTAAAAATAACCGAATTAGTATGATTTTTCCTTTATGTGAATAAGGTTTTTTACGATGAAATGTATGAATGACACTAACCACTGAATAAACGTCAAAATAAACATCAAAATATCTCAAACCAGTTGAGTACATCAGCCTACTATATGAGTATTATCAGTAATCTAAAATTATTTTGAAATAATAGTGACTACAAAAAAAAATTGGAAAATTCCAAAATATTCGATATTTTTGTCCATGAGTGTATTTTCCATTTAAATCCAATAATCTTAAATCCATTTAGAGAAGTTTATCTTTTTTTTGGCTCGAAGGACCATAAACAAAATCTTTGATCAGGAGAGAATTGAAGTTCTGGATGTAAGTAAAACCACCAAACCCTATATTGATCGTTTTATTGACACTAACCCGGTTTTTAATGACTCGAAGCATTGGGACTCTGGCTTGGTTTTTACCGACTCCCCGTATTCTGATTTATTACGAGCTTTTATAAATGAATTACGAAGTCAAGCTGCACGCTTCAAGCCTTATTACAAATATGATTGAACAAATAATTGTTACAGCTTACAGTTTTAAAAAGTCCTCTTATTATGCGGGTCCTTTACTTTATAATAATTTACCTTCGTCATGAAAAAAATTAATAATTGGATATGATGCCTATAATCAATCAAATTATTGGAAGCATGACTCCTCAATTAAATTACTGAAAGTGTTTGAACCAACTTTTAATTTCTTCGGGCAGTGTATTAGAAAAAACATTTTAGATATTAATTAATATTAATAAAACTACCGTTCGTGATAAAATTAATGAAAAAAGTAATCTTAATTAAAAATCCAAACAATAAATACTGTTTTTATATAAGTAATATGAATATATTATTAACATTTTTCACTAACTGGGAAATAACAAAGTAAATAATACATTAATTACGGAGCATGTAACCGCTGATTAACAACTTCGATTTCCATGAAAAGCTCCTTCCCGATATAGTGTTTATTAATATTCAACTGGCATTTTGGTGTTTTTCCCTATTATCACCTTGAATCTAAGCCTGAAATAGAATAATAAGCAGGTAATCACATAATGATTATAATTAGCGTACAGTTTAAGAATATGTTATCAAAATACTACGTTTTGATATGATCTCGTATGGAACGGAAAACTACAATGTATCATACATCACATGTACAAAACAACGTGTATATAACTGATAAATGGTCCAAACCGCATATCTCTTCAATATATAAAAAAGGAGATAGTCTACCCATAAATGTATGAGTAGGCTATATGGAAAAATAATAAAAGAAAAATGTACTTCAGATATGATCGGTGACGACCAAGTAGAATTTATAGCTGCGAGAACTTGCATATACCACTTTTACAATTTCCAACAATTAATTGAAACAACGCCGAAGAATAACTAGTCCATATATGGCGTTCGTAAGAAAGGCATATGATACAGTTCCTAGAAAACAACTAGGGACGACAAAAAAGTCCAAAAACCCCTGTATTCAGAGATCAACAGAACCTGTAAAAAATCTGTACGACATAATGGAGTAAAAATTAAAACCTGCAATTAATATTCAAACGAATTTAAGATCGTTTAAGATAAAAGAATAAGAACTGAAACTCATCAAATGGTAAGAAAAACAAAAACAGATTACTGGGAAAGATTCACAAAAGGACTAGAGATGGATTTCTATGGACAACAGAAACAAGTATGGCGCTTCATAAGATAACAAAGAAGCGAAATGAAAGAACTAGTTGAAATAGAACACATACAAGAGGATATATGGGTGGCCTTCCTGACAGAAATGTTTAAAAAACAAAACGAAGAACCTTTACCAGAAACGCCAAATATAATAACTGAGGAAAAGACCGAAATCTCCCAAAACGATGTGAAAGAAGGAATAAGCAAATTAAAAACAGAAAGTCACCAGGAGAAGATCAAATACCAAATGAACTCTTAAAATATGAAGGTGATCACCTTGTACAACAACTGCAACTTCTTATTAATAAAATAATCACCACGAACAGAATACCAGATGAATGGAGGAGAGCAATCATGGTGATGTTCTTCAAAAAAGGAGATAAGAAAGGCCCCATTAATTATTGAACAATAATCTATTAAATACAACACTCAAATTGACAACAAGAATAATAGCGACAAAAATAAACGAACGAATATCTCTGCAAGAGGAACAGCAATGATTTCGGACAGGAAGATCATGCACGGATGCAGTTTTTGTAATAAGACAAACAAAAGAAAAGTCGCTGGAATACAAGAAACCAGCATATGTGTCTATTTGAAGAAAGCGTTTGATAGAGTGAGAATTTGGGACGCGATACATTTATTATATGAAAAGGGAATATCACTGGATTTAGTAAAAACCATTGAGAATATATATAAAGACAACATAGATATGGTAAGATGTAAAGGAAAACTATCGCAAACTATCAAATATGAAACAGGCATTAGACAAGGAAATTCGCTGAGCCCAATAATATTTAATCTGATAATGGATGAAATCATAAAGAAAGTTAAAAAAAGAAGAGGATATAGAATGGGAGAAAAGGAAATAAGGATAATATGCTACGCCGACGACGCCATAATAACAGCCGAAAATGAAGATGACCTACAAAGATTAATTAAAGAATTCGAAGATACGGCGCTCATATACAACATGGAGATCTCAACAGAGAAAATTAAAGCGATAGTGATATCAGCGGAACCGAGACGATGTAAACTAGTCGTAAATAACAAAATACTAGAACAAGTGATGGAAACTGAATACTTGGGAATAAAACTGTCAAGCCACGGAAGGGATGGAAGAAGAAGTACAAAAACAAGTTAACATGACAAACAAAGCAGCAGGAGGCCTCAACAACACAATCTGGAAAAACAAATACCTCACAACGGAAACGAAAACCAGGATATATAAATCAACAATAAGATCGATAATAACGTACACAGCGGAAACAAGAGCAGATACGGCGAAAACACAAAGACTACTGGAAACAACAGAAATGAAAGTCTTACGAAAAATAACAAACCAAACTCTAAGAGACAGAGTAAGAAGTGAGGAAATACGAGCGAGATGTGGTATAGAGGAAATAAACGCGTGGACCAAAAGAAAAAAAGTGGAATGGAATCAACACATCGAAAGAATGACAGAAAATAGAATAGTACGAATAGCAAGAGACAAATCGCCAAATGGAAGAAGATCATTGGGACGACCGAGGAAAAGATGGTCAGACAACGGCAATTGAGGCTAAAAACCGAAGTAAAACACGCATTTTGTCTATTTATAAAGTAGGGAGAAGAAGAAGAATTTAAGATCACAAAAGGCTTACTTCAAGAATGTTCTACATCTCCGACACCGTTTAACTGGCAATGTAACAGGATATACTGAGCTGCATAGAACAAAAACGACATAAAAAGATCAAATCAATCAAGGTGGATATCAAACATTTCAGAATAGAGTACAGTGGAAAGACAAAGAAAAGGTAAACCAAAAAGGAACGAGGCAATGGAAAGACGGGATCTCCAACACACTTATCAATAAATCAGTCCAACCGACATAAATATCATGAGCAGAACCAAACCGACAGCGAAATTATTATGTCATTAAAGACAAAAAAATTTACAGAGAAGTAAAGATGTCTAGTGGTATATTTTATTAAAAATATTTAAAATTTATCCAAAAGGATTACTTCCTTTCTTCAAATTCTTCAAATTAAGATTCATACAAAATCCCGAAAGAATACTTATTATAAATTACGTGAAATTGTTTACTCATTTTAAATAGATCAATTAGAAACTTGAACACACGTATTGTATAGGTGTGTTCAAGGTGTGTCTTGTGTCCAAATCTTTTTGTTACAAATCTAGCGTTGTATACTTAGCACTTTTGTATAAACATTACTTAACATAATTGTTAATCTTATATAATCGTAAACATACAATAATATTAGAAATAAAGTTCAATCATTCATTCATTACTCGTATTTCAGTCTAGTTGGTATTCCTAATGTGAACACGAACTAATATAAATAAGTAATGTCATCGATACGCTATAACACATTCCCAATCACCAAAATAGTTCGTATAATTGCCCGCTCTACAAATCAACCCACCTCTTTCATTAGAGTTTTTACTAACTCTGAAGCTAAATTCGTCAATGCACTCTCGAACGGTATTAAGATCGAATGAGTACGATTGAAATGCGGGATTCCAAGATCAAGTAATTCCGTTCCGGTTCGACTAAAATACTTTTCGAAATGTTGCAAAAGCGGACACCTCAGCAACGAATGCCCCGAAAAATTAATTATCTGTCCATACTGTCGACAACAACACAGGTCTACTGCATGCCCCACGATAGGTGTTCCCAAATGTTTCAACTGTAATGGAGGTCACCCAGCATTTTTATAAAAATGCCCACACCGAAGAATCCAACCAAAAGACACAAAAAAAACAACCCGTACACACCGTCCAAACAAATCCCCTCATACGACCTACCCACACACACCAAACACTAAACAGTGAGCATCCCGTACACTCCTTAAGAGTCGCATTCAAAATCACAAGGACAGGAGGAGATTGGTTTTCTGTAGTTTCCCAATTTCATTGGACAACGATACCTGATCCTAGGTGAGGATACAGCCACAGCTGTCCTCCACCGTTTAAACTGAACAAAACAAAAAAAAAACAAAAAAACCGCCAACAATCTGAAAGGGACCGTTTCTCCAACAGAACTTGTACTTAGTAGCGAGCTTGATCCAACCAGCATCCAAAAAGTAGGAAATCCTTCTGACACTATTGCTTTACAGCCCCCACTTAGTCTCAGAAAGCGACAATTCGCAGATTTACGTTTATCCAATAAAAAACTCGCCCTTGAAGAGGCAACAGAGCCCAAACAAGGTAAAAACGCGTAAAACAACAATGATACGCTATTCCGTTGTAATTAGTAACCAATAAATACATACATCACATATATAAATATATTCAATATCCTCTCCAACAATCAAGATATACTTGCTTAAGAAGTATCGCCAAATCCATGTAGAGATTAATATGGTGGCGATACAAGAGATGACAAGATAAAAGAAAATATCTTATCTCTTTATATTATTTTTAATATAAGGTCAATGTTATAGGATTTCACATAAGGGAGCGTACATCTTCCCTGCTCGAAAGAAGGGCGACTTTATCCAACGGTTAGAGCCAGCCAACTGGCAAGAAAAACAGCAAAGGTGTCGGACCGGAAGATCGTTCACAGACGCAATATTCATAAGGCATTCAAAAGAAATGTCGCTGAAATACAACCAACCAGCATATATTTGCGTGATATATTTAAAGAAGCCGTTTGATAGAATTAGAATTCGAGAAGCACCAGAAAAAATAATTTGTGAAGATTGAAGTGTGATTGGACATTGGTTTCAAGTAGGAATACTTAATATTTATTAAACATTTCACTGTAAAAAATATTTGTTAGCAATGAATGCTCCATAATTTAACAATGGTGCTAAAAAGCACGTCGTTAAAATAATGTAGTCATCATTTTTTAACTAAGTCAATCATCCTTCGTTTCCCAGAAGAACTTGAAATGAACGATTCGTCTTTCGGATCTAATTTTGCACCAAATAAAACTTGTGTTTATCTTATTGTAGAATTATCTTATTCAGAATAAAAAAATTGCTTCGAATACCAGTTTAAACTCATGCAAAATTGTATTGATTTTCTTGTATCCATAAACTTTGTTTTACTAATCTGTCTCACACCTGAAGGGGCAACCTCCCGTAACAATTAAATAATTAAACACCCTGAGAAATGCACATTGAAGGATAAAAACTTTATGCTTTGGAGAGCACGTTTTACATTAAGGAATCTTAATGAAATCAATTTTATTCTCAGAATAATTGCACGAAAGGAATCAAATTTTCATTCAGCGCGTTACTTATTAGAGGAAACAGTGAAAAAAATTTACATAGATCTTAGATTTCAACACGTCCTGCGGAACGGCAGTGAAATGAGTGGGTAATTACTTGTTTATCAGTGCGTTAAGTTTCTACGGCTATCTCGTACCCTTCGTAACATAAATTAAGGTAGGTCGAGATCCGTGTTAAATAAAGTTCATATATTTTTTCCACAAACAATAAAAATGTGTCCATATACAACTACTAACTAGTTCGTAAATAAAAACGATTATTTCTAAATCCAAATTAATATTTACAAGATTATAGCCTTCTATAGGGTTAAACATAATAAACTAATCAAAACTCTCAGGCATCAGCTTGGTCCAGTGGATCCGGGCCCTGCTTTCTCAGAGGCAGATAGTTGCGTACCGAAACAGTGGTTGTGTTCGGGTGTCCTCAGGGCAACAGTTTTCTCCCCCCAGCTGTGGTGCCTGGTAGTTGACGGCCTTCTTCAGCGCCTGTCCGAACAAGGTATATATGCGCGATGACGAAGTTATACTGGTTGAAGGACTCTTCCCGGTAGCGGTGCACGAGGTCGCTTAGGTGAGTCTCAGACTCGTTGAGAAACGGTGCCGATAGCAGTTACACTGTGTTTCCGTTTACTTAGATAAGAGCCTTCGGACCTACCAGAGAGCTTACTTTCGATGGTAAAGCTTTATCGGTTTCTAAGTCAGTGAAGTACCTAAGAGTGATCCTGGATTCTAAACTTTCATGGAAGGAACATCTCGATGCCAAGATGAAGAAGGCCGCTGCAGCTTTCTGGCCGTGCAGAAGAGCTTTCGGAGCCAAATGGGGTCTGCAGCCGAAAATTCAATGTTCGTTGTACCAATCCATGATAAAGCCTATACTGACGTATGCGGCCATTGTGTGGTGGCCTCGGGCTAGACTGGCTTTAGCCAAGGTCCGGTTTACTCACCTCCAGCTGTTGGCATTCGTTGGCGTCTCATTAGCCATGAGGACCACTCTCACAGCTGCTCTTAGGGATCTGCTGAATTAACCTCTACATCCTATTGGCAGCCTATCGCCTTAACTGTTCTGAATGCTGGTTGGAAATGAATGGACCATTGTGACATTTGGATACAGGCCCCTGATTGTTGTTATGAGCTGTCTATGGTACAACATGGCCCTCACTTTGAGTTCTCATTCTTCCAATCGGATTTGAATCTGGCCAGGTTCTCGGCTCCCATGTATCAGTCTTTCAGGCCAAGATCTTTGCGATCCTGGTATATGCTCAAAAGATAATAGACAGGGCTTGCTCAAGAAGGACCAACTCTAGCTTCTCTGACAGTCAAGTCAGTTCTAAGCTGGTTCTTGAGTACAAGAGAGCACTTGGTGATGTTGCACTGACCTATAGGGTTAACTTGGTATGAGTACAGGGATACACAGGCGTGGAGGGGAACGAACGGGCTGACGCCCTGGCAAAGCAGGACTCATCCACTCTGCCTGTGGGACCCTAACCTGTGATTGGAGTGCGATTCAGTACTGGTCGGGGTAGTCTCAAAGCTTGTTGTGGAGGTATGAGACATGCTAGGCTGCACATAGTGGGGCCATCCAAAAGTCTTACAGCGTAACTTCTCCTTGTAGACCGTGGAAGATGCTCTCTAGTGGTCAGTGCGCTTACCGGCCACTGTAGGCTCAGGCAGCAACTTCATCTGCTTGGATTGGCAGATGGCCCTCGGTACCGGCTTTGTAATATGACAGAGCAAACCACCTTACATGTTCTCTGAAAGTGCCCGGCACTGGCCTATCAAAGATGGCAAACCCTGAGTTCGGCCTGTATGCAACCGAGCCAAATGAGGGAGTTCCTCTTAAAGAGGATTTAAAAACATAAGTAAGAATTGAACGGTATATAATTGAGTATTTTATATTAAGGAGTAGGAAGTATTGTTCTGTCTACAGATATTTAAGAATGAGTCGGATTGACGCATGCTTATTTCCCAAAGTGGAGAAATTCTTATCAAATTGGGGTAGGTATTTGGTATTAGAATTTGTAAAGCCATGAGAGTCTGCCTAACTTTTTCTTAGAATGGTGGTTTCACGTTCCTATTTTCAGTACATAAGTTTTTAAAACGATCAGTGAATATGTTATTTCTTTTCAGATTAGAATTAGCGGCAAATGCATATGTGACAGATAAGGGCATCCTTCTATATTTAAGTGGTGGCGCTCCAGTTTCTGTGGATGCTCCTATTGCTATTCTTAATGCCGTAGTTTGAATAACGTCAAGGAGATGTAATAAGGATTCTTTGGCAGATGCATATACTACGGAACCGTAATCTATTTTAGATCTAATTAGGGTTTTATAAACAGGGATTAAGTAGTTTTAGTCCGCTTCATACTTTTTATTGTAGAGTTTTCATAAGATTGATTCCATTTTGGGATGTTTTTTAATTTGTAGTACATGTTTTTCCATGTAAGTTTCGCATCGAAGATCATGCCTAAAAACCTAATGCCATGAGCGTAATGAAGAATTTGGTTATATAATTTTAGTTGTGGTTTAATCGGATTACGTTTCTTTAAAAATATCAAATACTTTTCTGAGTGGAAACTGAAATCCTGTTTTCTTCGACCAGCTTTCGAGTTCGTGAAGTGCGGTTTTAGGTGACGCTGAACAGAGAATATATTTTTACCTGACGATACTAACACTATTATAATCTGCCATGAACCAAGTTAGAGTTTTATGGTATAATATTGTTCATGACAGTCAAAAATAGCGTTGCACTGATTACAGACCCTTGAGGGGTGCCATTTACTTGATGTCTCGTTGAAGATGTGAAGTGTTTGACTCTTCATTTGCATTGCGAAAATTTGAAATGAAATTAATAATAATACCTCTAATTTTTTCATGTGTGTAGTAATCTGATAATATCAGGTTGTCATGAGTTTTTCATTGATTCTGCTTTTTCTTTCGTCTTATATAATGTCTCATCATATTTTCTATATCTTTAATAATTTCCATAACAATATCCTGTCATTGTTCGCGTAGTGAGCCCAGCGCTCAGTTGGAATTATTTTTAAGGCTACAAAAGTATTCAGAAAACATCCGTCATTGTTATTCATAGTGATGAAATTAGAGCACTATTTGGCTTGATGTACGTAGCTGGTACTTTCAAAGCTTCTCATGTAAATCTTGGCGATCTTTGGGCTACAAATGGAACAGCTCCTGAATGTTTTCGGACAGTTATGTCAAAGAAGCGAGTCTATATCCCCCTTCGTGCACTCCGCTTTGACGATATCCAGTCCAGAGCAGAACGACGAAAGCATGACAAACTTGCACCCATTAGAAAAGTTTTCGACAGTTTTTGGAAAAGTGCATGGCTTCCTATACGGTTGGAATGTATGGCTGCATTGACGAGATGCTTGAAGGTTTTCGGGAAAAATGTAGCTTTCGTCGATATATACCCAGTAAGCCTGCAAAATATGGGATATAAATGTTTGTACTTGTTGATTCGCGAACTTTTTATACAGCAAAGTTGTAAATTTATGCTAGAAGATATGCTTTGAGACAGATAATAGTCCTAGCAGTTTGGTTAAACCTATGATAGAACCAATTGCCCATACTGGACGCAACATTACAACTCTAGTAGGAACCCTGAGAAAGAATAAACCACAAATTCCTCCTCTTTTTGTAGCTACAAAAGGAAGGCCACCAAACAGCAGCATTTTTGGTTGTGGTAAAGTCTGTCTTTTACTTATCGTACGTTCCCAAAAAAAAAACAAAAATATTCTGATGTTATCTACGTTTCATGATGATGGCACAATTGATGAAGAAACGGGTGAAAACTTTAAGCCGAGGGTTATAATGTTCCACAATACGACAAAGGGAGCAGTGGATGTTGTGAACCAGATGAAATGTAATTATTCCCTTTCTCGAATAAGGAATAAATAGTCAGGTAATTTATTAGGTATAGGTTAAACAACAAACTAGAAAACAGAATAACACTTGAAAACCTAAATAAAGAGTGGGAAGAATGCAGAGACATCATAAAAGAGGCAGCTAAAGAAGTACTAGGCATAAAAGGTAGAGAAAGAAAAACAAAAACGAATGACTGGTTTGACGAAGAATGTCAGATCATCACAGACAAAAAAAACAGAGCATATTTACTGATGCAACAGGGGCACAGAACCCGACAAGCAGAGGAAGAATATAAACGTCTACGCAAAGAAGAAAAGAAAACTCACCGAAGAAAAAAGAGAGAATATATGAACAAAGAACTTCAAGAACTACAAGAACTAAGTAAATCAACAGAGACAAGAAAATTTTATCAGAGACTAAACAAAAGCAGAAAAGACTTCAAACCGAGAACAACGATGTGTAGAGATAAGGAAGGTAATATATTGACAGAACAGCAAGAGATACTAAGTAGATGGACAGAACATTTTACGGAAAAATTTGAAGGAGATCGGAGAGAGACGACCCCTGACATACCATTAGACCAAGCAGACAACAGAGAAAAGACTCCACCAACAATAGCCGAGATTAGAGCAGCAGTAGAAAAATTAAAGAACAATAAAGCACCGGGATCGGATCAAATCGCATCGGAGTTACTAAAGGAAGGAGGAGACGCACTACAAAAAACAATACATGAATTGATAACAAAGATATGGTCGAATAAACAGCTACCAACGGAGTGGAATAGCGGTATTATTGTACCACTACATAAAAAAGGAAATCAGTTAGAATGTGGAAACTACCGTGGAATCACGCTGCTGAATGCAGCATACAAAATAATGTCCAATGTCATTTATGAAAGACTTAGACCACACGCTGAAAAAATAGTTGGCAAATACCAAAGTGGCTTCTGTAGACAGAAGTCAACAATAGACCAGATATTTGTTCTGCGACAGATCCTCGAAAAAACAAGTGAATATAACATCGACACCCATCATCTCTTCATAGATTTTGAAAGCGCATATGACAATATAAACCGAAAATTCT
Organism: Diabrotica undecimpunctata; assembly: GCF_040954645.1. NCBI lineage: Eukaryota > Metazoa > Arthropoda > Insecta > Coleoptera > Chrysomelidae > Diabrotica > Diabrotica undecimpunctata. The sequence continues at coordinate 30,663,022 of NC_092810.1, forward strand.
TAATAAAAGCAATGAAAGAATTTAATATACCAACACAACTAATAGAACTGATAAAAGAATCTCTAAAAGTAGAAAGTAGAATCCGGATACAAAATGAATTAACGGAAACAATAGATGTGAAAAAGGGATTACGCCAGGGAGACGCTCTATCATGCATCTTGTTCAACATCGTGCTCGAGAAAATAGTGAGGGACACAACAGTCAATACACGAGGAACAATTATTAATAAAAGCGTGCAAATACTAGCATTTGCAGATGATGTTGACATAATCGCAAGATCAAGAAGAGAAATGATAGAGGCATACAACCAAATAGAACGAGCTGCACAAAATAGTGGTCTTAAAATCAATCAGACCAAAACAAAATATATGCAGGTAAGAAAAAACGCAGAAATAAGGCAACCACAAAATATAACAATAGGAGAATACAACATAGAGGAGGTAAAAAACTTTATATACTTGGGATCCCTAGTCACGTCTGATAATAACGTTACGGAGGAAGTGAAGAGGCGAATAATTATTGCAAATAAATGTTACCATGGCTTAATTAGACACCTAAGATCAGATAACGTCGCAAGAAAGACAAAATGCCAAATATATAAAACCCTAATAAGACCGGTACTCACATATGGCTCAGAAACCTGGACACTTACTAAAAGAGAGGAAATGTTGTTAGCCACCTTCGAAAGAAAAATCTTGCGACACATATATAAGGGCACAAAAGAAAACGGAATATGGCGAAGACGATACAACTCTGAACTATACAAAATATACCAGGATCCGGATATTATAACATTCATCAAAATAGGACGGCTGCGTTGGATAGGACATGTAGAAAGAATGGAAGAAGGCGAAATACCAAACAAAATATTTAAACAGATGCCAGTAGGAAAAAGAACAAGAGGAAGACCGAAACTGAGATACTTAGAACAAATAGAAAATGATATAACAACCTTAAAAATAAAAAACTGGAGAAAAAAAGCACGAAACAGATCGGAATGGAGAAGAATCCTAGAACAGGCCAAGACCCAAAAAGGGTTGTCGAGCCAGTGATGATGATGATGAATTTATTAGGTATAGCAATACTAATACTAAATTAGAACGCCGTTAATATCTAAGAGAAATTAGTATCTACAGATCTCATCAGACCCCACCTGATAAGTAGTGCATCAATAACAAAATTGCCAATATTATTACGACTTCAAATAAGACGCCAAGCGGGTCTTCCTGATGAAGAAACTTCAGTAGCAACTGCAGAAACTAAACAAGTCAAATGTTTTTACTGTCCTCGAAGTAGAAATAGAAAAAGCAATTCAAGGTGTGCAGATTGTTCAAAACCTATTTGTGGTGAAAATATAACTACAATATGTCAAATATGCCACAATAAATGCTATAAGAGTGAATAAAGTGTTTAAATTTCTTTTATGTTATACAATTTTTTCTACATGTATTATTTCAATAATAAAAAGTACATACATTCATGTTATTTATCACTAATAAAATGTTTAAAGAACCAGCAAACGAATAAGTTTTGTTAATTATTGAATATAGGCGAACAATCGCATCATTTCCTGACACACGAACAATGACGTGTTAAGAATTGCTTCTGTGCTCCTTGCATCCCGACTTTCCAGTCTAGGTTTCCTTATCTCGAATTCAGGGTTTCTTGTTCCGTTCGCTCTTTTACGCATCCTATTTTTTCTCTCAGCAGTTCTCGTATACTCTCCCTCGAGAACAAACTTTTATGGCTTTCTTATACTGGTTGACTGTATTCTATCTAGGTAGGTAATTTCTGTGTGTAATCTGCTTATAATTTTTTCTAATTTAAAATATTCCATTGTAATTACTTCCTGTAAGTTTTTACAAGTCAAGTTTTAAAATTAAAGGCCCCCAGTTTTTGAACGGTAATAATAACTAATAGCTAACAGGAGGAATAACTAGTTTTAAAACAGTAGTAAAAAGCTAAAACAAGAAGTGTACGAGTATTTCGATATAAACTACCTTCTCTATACTTAACGTTGAGAGACCAACGCAAAGTACTTTATTGACTATAAAACACGAATTAAAAACTTGTTATCGACTTGAAATATCCTATCAGATACTTGCCAAATGATGTGGGCGATAAAGGAAAGCCATAAAAAGTTTTTTATAATCTTCGGCGAAAATATACAGCCGTTCGTGAAACCACCAGTATAAAGGTAACTTTATGGTTACCATAAAATGCATTAATTAAGCAAGTTACACAGCCACTAGCCATATGATCTCCAGAGGTAATATAGTTTGGATTAGGCTTTTCTCGAAGAATGTGGTAACTTTTTGATGATCAGGATTTTAATGAGATCGTTATTATAGTTGAGTATCATTCAATTCATTCAAAGATTTAAATAACATATTTTAGACTGCAATACACTTTATTTGGTATTAGGAGAGGATAAACTTAATTTATGTATAAGAAAACGCTTAAAAAGTGAACAAAACGATTTTATTTATTTATTTATTCATATACGGGAATATCTCCATTACAAAACAATATGTTAACATACAGTATAAAAATCAATCTCTGTACCTAATTGCTTACAAACTAAGTGAAATTAAAATCTTATATTAATTATAAATAAAACAAAATATTAATTATTATGAAACAAGATGAATTAAAATAAACAAAAAAGTACCTATAACGTGTCAAGCTCTTTTTATCGGATTTTGAAATGAAGCCAAGGAGACACCAAATATTTCTAAATTGTTCCTATTTCTAATTTTCAGTGTTCGCTCTATGGGTGAATGCATACCATATTATTTGTACTGGAAAAGGTATATAAAACAGATCAACATATCTGAGACTTCTGAATGGAACATACAAACTAATAGATTGGAGAAGTTCAGGACAACAAGTTAAACCATTTATTAATTTATACACAAATACTAAATCATAGTTATCTCGTGGGTTTTTTTAATAAATTTATATTGACTATTTTTAAAATATCTGTACTTAAAAATTTATTCTGCAATCTTTCCAATGTAGTAGAATGAACTTGGTATTATGGAGACCATACAATAGATGCATATTTATTCCACTTTAGATACGACCTTTAGATACGATCCTTCAACGATGTTGGGAGGTAAGAAAACCCGTATATATGTGCTTCATTGATTTTGAAAAGGCATTTGATCGCGTTCAGCATACTAGACTAATTACCGCCTTGCAGAGCATCCAACTAGATGAGAAAGACATCAAACTTATTGCCAAACTTTACTGGAACCAAACAGCCATTATTAATACCAACAACAGAGAATCAAAGCCAATCAGTATTGATCGAGGCGTAAGACAAGGCTGTATACTATCTCCCACCCTCTTTAACGTGTATTCTGAGAATCTATTTAGGGAAGCTTTAAAAGATCAAAAAGGAATTATTATAGGAGGAGAAATAATTAACAATATACGGTACGCCGACGATACTGTGATTCTAGCTGAAAACATCGACGATCTGCAGGAGCTAATCAATAGAGTTGACATGGAATGCACAAATTGGGGACTGTCGATAAATATCGATAAAACTAAATACATGGTGACCAGTAAAGTGGATATCGGCGCAACCCAACTGATATTAAACCAACAACCGCTGCAGAGAGTTCAGAGATTCAAATACCTTGGATGTTGGATTACCCAAAATTTAGATCCATCCTTCGAAATTCGATGTAGAATTGAACAGGCAAGAAACTCATTTCAAAAATTCAAGCCTCTATTATCCAATAACTCATTAAATTTGGAAATCCGTGAAAAGTTTACAAGATGTTACGTGTGGTCTGTACTTTTGTATGGATGTGAAACTTGGACTTTAAACGCCGATATCATGAATAAAATCCAGGCGTTTGAGATGTGGTTGTATCGAAGGATACTAAAAATTCCATGGACTAGCAGAACTAGAAACGAAGAAGTTCTTCGAAGAATGGGACATCAACGAACTCTATTAAATATTATTAAGAGGCGTAAACTAGAATATCTTGGACATATAATCAGAGGACCAAGATATGAGTTCCTTTGGCTAATTCTCAAAGGTAAAATCGAAGGAAAGAAATGGATAGGACGGAAGAAACTCTCTTGGTTGAGGAATTTGCAGCAGTGGACAGGTTTGACAGCGGACCAATTGCTACACGTAGCGCAAGACCGAGATCAGTAGGGATATGGCACTCTAAGAAGAAGAAGATACGACCAAAGTAAAATAAACCATTCTTAAACCCAACAGATAGTCTCAAGCAACATTTAAATGCAAAATATTATTCTCACACCAAATATCCAACCGGTCTAAATCTTCTTGAATTAAAGTTATGTCATCATTTGAATCTACGCATTTAAATAATTTCAAATCATCTGCAATTATTAGGAAATCGCAGTTTCTAAAACCTTTTGTTATATCGTTCGCAAACATATTATATAACAAGAGTGAACAGTGAGCTCCTTGGGGTACTCCTGATGTCACATAAATCATATTTGAATTAAAACAACCGATTCTCACTTGTTGTGTGCGGTCTCTTAAAAAGCTGCTAAACCATTGTAAGGATTGATGACTGAAGCCAAAGGCATTACATTTTTCTAATAGGATGTTATGATCTACTCTGTCAAATGTCTTGGGGAATTCAGTATAAATAATATCCATCTCACTGTTATTTTCCAAGGCGTTTAATATTTTTTGTTCAAAGAGCACTAAATGTGTAACCGTTGATATATTCTGAGAAAATCCATGTTGATTGTGTATTACAACAAACTTTTAATTGATCGTGAATTAGTCTATCAAAAAGCTTTGGTATAGAGGATTGTTTACACATGCTTCGATAATTTTTTATGTCTTGTTTATTACCTGATTTAAAAATTGGGCAGATATAAGAATGCTTCCATAAAGTGGGGAAAATATAGTCCTAAAAGAAACAGATGGTAAAAAGAGAAAAATCAAAGAAGCGGCTCTAATTATTCTAAATTGTGTCGCAAATTCCTCGGCAGAATGTAGTAGGATCTGGTTACCCACATTGAAAGAGGGAGTTATTAAAAGGAAAATACCAGTATTAGTTAGTCGGTAACATATAGAGGATACATTATTTATGTTTTTTAAATAACAAACATAAAATCAGAATTTGGTATTTATTGAAAGTAAACTAAATGCACGACCAAATATTTACCATCTCGGGATAGTATTATGAGGTTTTTTTCCTGATTTTTCCCTAGCAGGAGATTTTTACTGTCACCATGGCATGTGTTTGTCTTTTTAAAGACGAATTACATGCTATGATTTTTTCTGGCGGATATTCTCAAGTTAAAGTTGATTTCATGTAATCGAATGAACTATCTTATAAGTAAAGTCGTCCCAGGAACGCAACTCAACAATATTGGCAATATAATTTTAAAGTCGTCTGTAAAGTCTGAATTGTCAATATAAATGAGTCAGATAAAATTAAATTATTAGAAGAATTTTTCACCAAGTAAGAAATAAACAAAATTTGTTTAATTTACTAATGTTTGTATTTTGAGAACGATTTCCGAAGTGGAAATTGAAACGTCAATAAAATTTATTTAACCTTTAATTGTGGCTTTAATTATTTTATATTACAAGTTTAATTTCATTCTTTATCTCTTTTATTATCTTTACAGTATCCTACACCTCCCGTAGATCCGGATCCTAATCCTCAAGACCGAAAACCAGGCAGTCTTCCTGAAGATGTAGATTTGGACGTTCCATGCAGAGACTTGTTGTTACGCCTACTAGAAGTACAACCTCATAAACGACTACGTTCCGTGAGAACCTTGGAAACAATTGCTTTTTACAAGGGATATAGATTTAGTGAAGTCAAGGAAAAAAGAGTAAGTTTACAATAATTATATGACCACTGAAATTTATCCAATGCTTCTGGTCCGTGAGGCCAAATGGTGAACACATCGTCTACATGTCTCCACCATAATGTAAGTTGTTTGTCTACAAATCCTCAATGAATATATCTGCTACTAATGGAGTTAAGGATGAGCCCATGACTAATTCGAAATTTTGTTTATAAAAATTATTATCTAGTTAAAAATAAGTGTTGCCGGTGCAAAGCGTTAGTAGCTTCATGATATGTCGGCAGAGTGGCCAAACACAGCAAAGATTGTCACTTTGGGCGGCCAAAAACAACGAGTCTTATTAACTACGTTTGTATTGGCCTTCCGACGGAAGATCGCTGCGGAGATGCAGTCAAGAAACGCATAAAAAGGCAGCGCATCTTCCGATCGGGATCAAGTCGGTCTACATCTTGAACCTGACTAGATCTAGTTAGCTAAGTATCCTTTTTTTTTCAACTATTCTGCGTGTTATTATTACCTGAGTGAACATTTCGTCAAGTTAAGAAGACTTCGTTTCGAAAAAGATTCCAAAAGCTCTTTAGTGTTTGAATAAACAAGAAACCTTGCTGCTACGATATTATTTAAGCCAACAAGAAATGTAGGAACCGGTGTTTGTTGACTGTTAGACTATTTTTTGTCGAGGTAAAGAAAAGTCTGGCAACGGACTTATAATTACCTCGCGAAAGCCAGCTAACAGCTCGGAGAGAACGCTCCATGTCCAGAGAGGCATCGATCTTTGAAATAGGGAAATACAGGCTATCTTACAAAACTATTTCAGATCGTGTTGAAAGTCACGAGAAGTGGCGGTACGGAGTGAGCCCTTCGATGTCGAATGTGATTGCCGGAATAAATAAAAGACCCGACAGGGTCAACACTCTGCCGACGTTCCTATACCTCGAGGAGTGCAAACTTGGCCACACGTTGAGTCTTGAAGGGCCGGCATCTCTGTGGTCTTCAGAACACATACCGTGCTTAGAATCTTATTCTTCTCATTGCGCCGTCTCCTTTCGAAGGTTGGCGATCCAAATGGCAATTGTAGTTTTGGAAACTGCTGCGCGAAAGGTCTCTGCGGATGATCTCTTTCCTCAGGTCTTTCAGCCACGAGTTCTGGCGTCTTCCTACTGATCTTTTGCCCTGTACTTTTCCTTCCAGTATAACTTGAAGTAATTCATATCTTTCGCCTCTCAGCACATGACCCAAGTATTGCATTTTCCTCTCTTTGGTTATTCTTAGTAATTCTTTTTGTTTACACATGCGACGAAGTAAATCAACATTAGTAACTCTTTGTACCCATGGAATCCTCAACATTCGGTGCTTAGAATACTAAACAATTATTCATGTAAGATATATACGATTCACATAAGAAAGTCGAACTGTTAAAGTATTCTACACTGACGGTGGCACCTTGTTGACAACAGAGCCTCCGGTGAGCCTCTCGTTGAGTGGAAGTCAAGGACGCATAACTCCACGAGCAAGAGGATGGAGGTGAAAACCCTTCGCTCCTCCTCCAGAGCGGCGGTCGGAAATCATCATGAATCTCCAAATAGATCGGAGGATGAACCGACCGTACGACAGATAGCTGATACATTCAGTTTGGATTTTGTTATCAATGTATCATCTCTTTCTAACTTTTCTGTTATTATTTTTAAAGTATTCTGCAATGATACATAGACATCAAAAGACTGGTGATATCAAAACTGGTCGGATATGGATAATACCAGTTAGATGCATTTTACAATCACGGTTTAGAAATTTTCCATAGTTAATTAATAAGACTTTTTTGATGCATCTTAGATCTAAACAAACCATTTCTATTTAAAATTGTTTCAGGTATCACCTAATGATCTCCTTAAGAAATATTTTCCCAACGGACCACCTTCTACCACTGCTAGTGAAGATGTTTTGTTTGAAGATTTCGATGCAATAAACGTGTGATGTTAATTAGTACTACAATAACTACATGAAGATTTAAGATCTTCTTGGTATAAACTTAAATCATCGCCACCAATAAAAAATTAGAGATGGTGTAGAAAGTAGCATAAAGCACGAAGAAGGTACTTGGATCTTCTAAAATGTAGTGTTGTTAGTTTTTTTATAGTATTAAGACCGTCCTTAGATTTCATAAACTATCATTTACTCTTAGTACTGGTATAGTATGTCAATTAAAGGTTCTAATATTTAAAGATTAATGAAAAATGCATTTGGTGCTCTCTCTATTTTGCGTAGTTATTTTTCTTCTAATTGCAGTTGTGCTACAAGTAGTTGTGCTACAAATATGGCAATTTGTTTTTGTATTTATAAGTCTTCTTGGTTTATTCATTTAAGAAAATGTTTCATCAAACTCAGTTTCAGATATATCCTATGGATGGAAGTAAAATATATTTTATGTCCAAAAAAGGAATTGATTTGAGGAAATTTTTAAATAAGTTGTCTTCGTGGGCTACATAACCAACAAGAATAGAAGGAAGATGGTTGTATTGTGATGTATCTAATACAGTTTTTAAACTAAATTTAGATGAGTCTATGAGCAGCCTCAATTCAGTTTGATCATGGTCCAAATTTAGATATTTCATCAAATTATTAAGTTTTTTTACAAACACCAAGATTGACTTTTGTATCAAAAAAGGCTGCCGACGTTTGTAATGCCACTTTGCCATTGGTACCAGTACTGTGCCAGTGGAAAAATACAAACTGGTAGGTTATCTGAATCTGGAGGAATAGGTAATGGAATATTGGGATATTGAGCTGCCCTTATTTTCTTTATTAGCAACCCTGCTTTAATGGTTGGAATCAACCAAAAGTAGCAGTCAACAGTATAGTTTTCAGATTCTTGCCAATCCATGGCAATAGCAAAAAGCAATCGTTTTTTCCTTTTCATCCATTCTCATAATATACTTACTGAACAAGAATTGAAACAAATATGTGAAGCCCAAGTCTTGCCTTGGTCTTCTACTTTAATACCAGAATATCGGTAACAATTAATTTTCACAATATATAACAAAAATTGTTCACTAAACTAAGACACTTACATGGTATGTTTAATTTCACATAAGCAAATCATTCTAGAACAAGAAATCTTGCCATTACAGCATCAAATATGTAAAAACTCTCATAAAAGTTACATTAATCACAACATAAGCAATATCACCATCATGGCATCTACACTCCATGGCGGAGTGATTGCCGCCTTCTTTGGGCTGTTCCGATTCATTTGTCGCGGGTGATCAGTCCGCATTAACATTTTTGTTTTACAATTGGTTGTGTGACTTAGCGTCTTCTACAATATATCTTCATTCTTTTTTGTTTTTGCTTATGGTTTTTCAATCTCTAACTCCCATCTTCTAAAGGTCGGAAATTATCTGGTTCTCCCATCTTGTCTTCGGTCTTCCTCGTGGTCTGCCTGATACTGATCTCCATTTGGTGATTTTGTTGATAACTGCTTCTGGATTTCTCCTTTCTAGATATCCCATTTATCTAAGTCGCTGTGCCTTGATAAATCTGACGATGTCTTCTCCTTTTAAAAGTTCTGTTACTTTAAATTTAATCAGTCTCCTAAATTCACTATTACCTAAGTTAAGTGGGCCTGCTACTCGTATTGTCCGACTGATTTTTTTCTCTAAGATCTTTAATCTTTTTTCATCTTTCTCTGTCAGACACATTACTTAAGTACCATATGTGATTACCTGCTGATCTAATTGCTGCTCTATAAATTTTCAATTTAGTGTTTTGAGTAAGCTTCTTATCTTTGAGGAAGCTGTATTTCCTGCCACAATTCTTTCATTGATTACTATGCTTCTTTCCATTAACGAAGACTCCAAAGATATTTACAGTATTCTACCTTTTCAAACTCATATTCCCAATATTAAACCTTACACATTAACCGTACTTTTTCTTGAGCATATTAGGTATTTTGTTTTAGATTTTTGATTTATGGTCAAACCCCTCTTGGATCATCATCATCATTCAATCTTCGCTTATCCACTGCTGGACATAGATCTCCCTCATAATTTTCCATCTATTTCGATATTGTGCCTCTTGCATCCAATTCCTATGACAACGTTTTAGATCGTCAGTCCAACGTGTTGGTGGACGACCTCTGTTTCGGTAGGCATCATCTCTTGGTCTCCATTCCAGTATCCGCTTTGTCCATCTATTACCTGTCATTCGAGCCACGTGACCTGTCCAGTTCCATTTCAGTGTAGCTACTCTCTCTACTGCATCAGCCACTCCTGTTCTTTGTCGTAGCTGGCGATTTGGGATCTTGTCTCGTAGTGAAACGCCCAACATAGCACGCTCCATCGCCCTTTGACACACACGGATCTTTTGAACTGTTCTCCTTGTTATGGTCAACGTTTCCGCACCGTAAGTTAACACTGGCAAAACACACTGATTAAACGTTTTTCTTTTAAGGCATATTGGTATATCAGACGATTTGAAAATATGGTTCAGCTTGCCGAAGGCTGCCCAAGTCAGTCTTATACGAAGGAGAAGCTCAACGGTTTGGTTATCTTTTCCTATGCGAATCTCATGACCTAGGTATTTATAGGCCATTACCTGGTCTATGGATCTTGTTCCTACGCATATATCTTCGCTGACTACAAGATTTGTCATCATCTGGGTTTTAGATATATTTATTTTCAATCCCCCTTCTAGCGAGGAAAGGTAGAGCTGATTTAAAAGTTCTTTGGCCTCATCTATCTTATCAGCTATTAGTACAATATCATCTGCAAACCTTAGACGGCTAAGCTTATCTCCGTTTATGTTTATGCCCTTGTCGGTCAGTTTTGCCCTTTTACATATATATTCCAAAAGCGTAGTGAAGAGTTTCGGCGATATGGTGTCCCCCTGGCGTACTCCACGCTGTATCGGGAGTTTCTGGGTTTGACGATCACCTTGGCACCAACGTAAATGCAAAATGGGAACAGGCCACAGAAATTAAGGCGAGAATAGAACGAGCTAGAGCAGCATTTAGCAATATGAAAAAGCTCCTCATAAGCAGGGATTTGTCTCTTCCCCTAAAACTACATCTAGTTAAATGCTACATTTTTCCGATCTTACTGCATGGTATGGAGACCTGGACGCTGACGGAGACGCTCAAGAGAAAACTAGAAGCATTCGAAATGTGGGTTTACCGACGCATTCTTCGTATATCCTGGACCGAACATGTCACCAACATAGAGGTAATCCAAAGAATCGGGAAGGAAAAAGAAATCGTGAATACAATTAAACAAAGAAAGCTTGAATATCTAAGGCACATATTGAGACACGATAAGTACCGTCTACTGCAATTGATTGTCCAGGGAAAAATAGACAGTAAGCAGGAGAAGACACTCGTGGCTCCAAAATCTGAGGAAGTGGTTCGGGCTCACATCGGTCGAACTATTCAGAAGCGCCGCAAACAAGATCAGAATTGCCATGTTAATAGCCAACGTTCGCAACGGACAGGGCACTTGAAGAAGAAGAAGAAGACGATCACCCACTCTAACACTGGCTGTTGCGTTTTGGTATATGTGTTTAATTATATTTATATACCGATAGTCAATTCGGCATTCTGTCAAGGCTTCCAACATTTTTTGTTGATTTACGGTGTCGAATACCTTTTCATAGTCGACAAATATTAAAGCTAGTGGTTTATTATATTCAGTGCATTTTTCTATAAGATTTTTTATTACCAGTAGGTGATCGTTTGTTCCATAGCCTTTTCTAAAATCCGCCTGTTCTATGGGCTGATAAAATTCCCCTGGAATATCTTATGGGCCCTCTTGGATGCTTCCTTGCAAATTCTTCCTTTAAACTATTTAGGTTTCTGCTAATCAGTGCTATGTAGTTAGCGTACGCCAGAAGTTGCGATGTTGATGTTATAATTGTACCTTTCATTTCACTAGGTTTTATTGTTTCTTCTATAGCGACGTTAAATAGTAACTTTGATAGAGAGTCGCCCTGTCGCACTCTAATTGCTATTTTTATATTTTTGGAGATGCCGTCATCTGTCATTATTGCTGCTGTCGATCCCTTGGGATATCTAGATTTTTCATGTCTTATATTAGGTCGGGTCTGATTAGGCTGTAAAATGCTTGCTTGAAATCTATGAAAAACATGTGTAAATCGATATCGTGTTCGTAACACTTCTCAATTGACTGTGTGATTATGTGTACTATTATTTCATCTATTGTTGACTTTTTAGTTTTAATGTATTTTGAGAGTCTTTGTCTGATGAATGATTTTGTAGAAGCTGTTTAACAATGATGATCCTTGTAAGAATGTGGCTTCTACTATAGTCCAGCTGCCTTTCTTTATTTCTCTGAAGGCTTTAATTCTTGTATCTCCTGCAATTCACTTCTTTCGTTTTGGAACAGCCCCCTAACATACTAATCCCATCTTCTTGATTTCTGGTGTAAATGTATTAATAATTCTTTTCTTTTGTGTATTTGTTGATTTTTATTGACAATTTCGTTCACTTCTCTTATTTGTTTATGCATATTTCCCATTTCATATTCTGCTTCTAGTTTTTCTATCCCTTTCTCACCATATACATGTTTTTAGTTTGTTTGCTTTTTTTTAAATTATTCTTTGTATTTTCGTATAATTTTGTGAATATTTTCGTACAAATTTTGGGAGAGACATTACTCTATCGCAGATTCAATGAAAACATAAAAATCGGTTGTTCAGATGAAAGGGTTCTTCTTAGTTGACGATTACTATATAGTCCATTTCCATCATATTGATAGCACATTATGTATGCAAATCCCTAAACTGTTGATACGGGTGACTCAATGAAAAATAGATATTTGTCAACAAGTTTACAGAAGTATATAGGAAAACAATTTTAAATTGAGTATGACCACCAGGTATAAAGGTTGAAGCAGAATAGAATACAATAGTTTTGAGGGTTACTAATCCCTAAATAAAGTTGCCAGTGTCGGAGTGATGGAGATTAACAGGTACTAATGAATTTGCAAGAAATGTAAGATGTTTATTTTATTGGTTATTATGGTATTATTATGGTATTATAATTGGTATATATTTTGGTATATATTCCATTTCAGATTCACTGCTTTCTTCAGAATCTAAGGAATCTTCAACTCCAATGTTAATTATTACCGGTTCCAGCATTGCATCAGTCATATTATCCAAATTCCACATTTTATTTTCTTCCTTGTGAGCATGACTACCAGCATTTTCCAATTTTCTGGAGTTTCTTTTGATAAGGAATGTTCTAATAATTGTTTTAAGTCTTCTAATTTAAAAGTTTTGTTGTTGCGTCCGACTTCACCCTTTACTTGAGACCATATATTTTCTATCGGATTCAGATCACAGTGGTATGGGGGTAAACGTAAAATAATTACATCACGGTTTAATGCCATTTCATCAATTATATATATTTTTATAAGCTGCTTTATGTTGCCTTACAATAGGTAATAATTCCTTTTTTGTCGAATTCTCCTTGTACTCAATTGCGTGTTTATCCAACCATTCGATTATCTCTCCTTTTTTCCATGCCGTTGTTGGCAATTTTTCTGCTAGTCTTGAATGGTAACTAGCATTATCCATGACTATGACAGAATTTTTTGGAATTAAATCCAACATTTACTCAAAATATTCTTCAAAAACGTCAGCAGTCATTTCCTCGTGGTAATCTTTGGTTGATTTTGAGGCAAAACTTAATAATCCACCATTGACAAAACCGTATTCGTTTCCAATGTGAGTTATTATGAGTCTGCGTTTTTTCCAACGGGAATATTGTTTATTCCAGTAGATACACCTTCGATGAATGCCTGACGGGAACTTTTCACATTTGTATCAACCCATAGATATGGTACAGTATGACCTTCATTTAGCCAAGTCTCGTCCAAATAAAAAATTGTTTTCCCTTCTGCTCGGTACTTTTTAATAGTTCTTAGATAATCTCGTCTCCAACATACAATGTAATCTTTTTCAATTAAAACGGATTTTCTTCTATTCTTTTGCCAACGAAATCCCATCTCTCTCAATAGTCCCCATAATTTCTTGTTGCTTATGATTGGTAACTCTTCGTTTTCTCTAATTAATGTTTGGATTTTGTCCAATGTTGGAAATTCTTTGTTAAAAAAAAAAGAGTGGACGCTGCGTCTTATCATGTTTTTATGTATTTCTTCAATTTCCAAGGGTATTACTCCCTCCACTCTTCTTGGGAGATGAAACAGTTCCTCCTTTTCTTTCTTTTAGGAATCTATAAATTGTTGCTTCTCCAACCCCTTTCATATTTGAACACATGTTAACGATTTCACGAACATTACTTATAGGGCGTTGATGTACAAGTGCATCGTCTACATTTAATATTATATTTTTCTCTCTTAGACTGAAGGCACCTTTAAAACTACACTTAACCGGGATAAAACCTGTTGTCGACGTCATTTTTAAATGCAAATAACAAAATATCGACACCGAAAACGTAGGTAGGTAAGACATGAACAATGTACATCTACAAACTAAATGGAAGATGCAAACAATTTCTAATTTATATTATTGGCATAAGCTGTAATGTGGCATAAAAACTACTTAAACTATCATTAGTGAAGCCTTATCAGTAATTCCAGGTAATCGTTCAAAGAAGGTATTCTTTTTGTGTCAGGCGATAACTTGTATAGAAAACAATAATCACCTTTAAATTACTGTTTACATTAATTTATTTCGTGAAACATTGAATTCTCTCGTTAATCACCCGTGTATAATTAACAATAATCGTGTGGCATATATACCGACGTTTTTTACGCATAAAAAAGGTATAGTGAGATTAGTGGACACTTATTTTACAGAAGATTTTTTAACAGATAATGAATTGTTGACGGCATCTTAAAATATTAATTTTTTTTATTTATTTCAAAACAAGTATAGGGTGACGCCTATGGTTTTTTTGACCTGTTGAGGATTTGCATACATAATGTGCTATCAATATGATGGAAAAGGACTATACTTTCTTTGAAGTCTTTAGCGCATGATAGACATAAATACTTTTGGTGGTGTGTTTTGGTGGTTATAAAACGATGGAATGTTCTCTTATTCTATTAGTAGAATTTTGTTATAGTATTATAATTTTTCGAATATTATATCTCAGTTTTTTTTTAATTCACTTGTTAATAATTGTGCTTACTTAGCGGAAATATAGAAAGTATTTTTATAGAAGTATTAACATAAAATATAAATTTTAAAGGCTCAATTTAATCATTCCTTGGGTAATGATAAAAGACAAGTTATATAAATAATAAGAAGGACATGTATATTTTATAAAAAGCTAACAAATTTTTCAAACTAGATTATAGGGGTAAAATAGGTTTTTGTTGTATTCATATTTTAGAAACTTTATTGTAGAATTTATTTTCATCAATGAATAACTTGACTAATTATTACCTCATCTCTTTTAATTACTATTATTATTATTTTTGGTGCGGGTCGATTTACTACTACTAATATTATCAAGGATGTCCATAAACGGATCGTTATGATCCCCCTTGGTATTATTTAAAATTGGTTTAAAATGGTAAATAATATTAAAATGTCAAGAAAACAACCAGACGCTTCAGAGCAATATTCCTAAGTACCCATACCAGGTTTGTTAAAAAAAGATGACTTTAGTTTTCTCGAAAAAAAATATGTATTCATTAATATATATTTGGCTTCATTATGATTCCAAAAATATGTTTCAGGTTGACTTAATATTAATTTAAAGTAATACAAAATTAACTTGCGAATCCGTTTATTAGGTAAAAAGTGTGGCCTCTATTCCCAGACCATCTGTCACCTGTCTCCATGATCATAGATCATATAAAATGAGACATAACACTGTAAAGTATCATGTATGTAACAATATCCCCTTCTAGATATTGACAATATCAGAATTCTACAAATACTAGTAACTAATACTACTACATAGATTATAAAAATTGTAAATTATCAAATACATATTTTTTTACTAATGCTATCTATAATAGTCTCTTAACTTATTTGGTAAACTGATAACCCTACCTGATCTTGTACATTTTGCTTCCCTATTGATAACATTTTGACACTCACTTGACGTGTCATTAGATTTACAAATATTTTCGTTATTGTATTCATCATTACCACTAGCCATATAAGTGTTCCCATCATAAGATGAATCACCCCTACTGGGTTTACAGTTTACTCTTACATTCTCATTGTCGGGCGAATTTATAACTGTTGGATTTTTGTATTTTTTAGAAAGGAAGAATTTCTCCTGTAAAGTCTTCCGTTTTGATCACTCACCTGGTATGAACATGTATTGTTAGTGTTTGGAATAACTGTTCCTTGTCCAACACACATCCTTCTTTAATTTAAATAATATATCTTGATTTTCATTAAAATCTGAGTTGCGCTGAGCCGATTTATTGTAATAGTTTTTTGATATCAACTTTCTTTCTATTTTTCTCTCTCATACTCATTAGTGATTTTGGGTTTTATCAATCTATTTGACATAGGCAAACCTGTTCTTAGTGTCCTCCTTTGTAACAACTCTGAAGGTAAGCACTAAGACCACATAGTGGTGTAACTCTATAATTTCACAAATGAACAAACATTTCGTCTTCGTTGTTACATGTTTTTAATATTTGTTTACATATATGTACTGTCTTTTCGGCCAACCCATTCGATTTTGAGTACCTAGGACTTAAATACACACTGTATATTTTAATGACTACAAAATTCTTTAAATTTAAAGCTGCTGTAGGGATTATTATTAGATATGAATTTTGCAGGGATCCCAAAATTGGAAAATATTGCTTTTAATTGCTTTAAAATTTCATCTATACACTTACTTTGTATTTCTTTCAATTCAAACTAATTGCTGTAGTAATCAACTAACATTAAGTAATATTTTGAGGCATAATTTAATATCAAACCTCACCATCTGAAATGGATATTTTTCGCCAATATGACACCTAGATATATAATTTTCAATGTCAGTTATTATTCTAGGTCAGTATTTTTCTGGCCAACTTTTTTGTTTTCTCCAAACTTTCTTCATGACTTTGTAGTGTTTTAGGCATGCAAACTCTTTCATTGAAAAATAATCATTTTTTATTTTAAAATAGTTCTTTAACTTATCATTATCTAATACTTTTTTATCTGGCCACCCTTTTATGCAATATTCAGTTACTTTTTTAAGATTATTTTAATATTTTATTATTATATTATTTTAATAGTTATTTAACCAACAAGTGTATTAATAAGGGCGATTAACAATTGAGATATTTTAACGCGTAAGCAAAGCGAGCGCGTTAATGTTCGAGATTGTTAATCGCCTTGAAAATAGCTTCAGAACAATGTTAATCGCCATTTTAATTCACGAGTTCGTTACAAAACTTTTCCATTGACCGTACTTTTTAGAAATAAAGATATCTTAGTTTAAATATTTATTTACTTAACGATAAACAACAATTTTTTCAGCTTTCATTGACTTTATTCAACGTTTCCTTAGTGGTAGTTTTATTATAGTAAACATTAATATTCGAAATGGCGCAATTACTAAAATTAAAGGAAGATATTGATAAATGATTATCTGCTGTATAGCATTTTGACAAATTTATATTTAAGTCTTCTTGGACCTCTGTAAATTCTGTGATAGAAGAAGAAATTCTGGTGGAGTTAAATTAAACTCTTCGTCAATATCCATCCTTTGATTTTTCAAATACGCAGAATTTTAAACAATAAAGTAAATAATGACATACAATGACACTAATGACAGATAGTACTAACAGCGGCTACTTCATTTTAAATTAATTTTTTAGTGGGAATATAAATAGGTATATGTTTGGTTGCTTACACCACAGGTCACTGCCAATCACAGAGCGTTTAATTAATTTATGCAAGCAATGTACGAGTATGTTGTGTTGCCTATAATAAAATCGTTCATTAATAGAAAATTATTCATTAATAGGGGTCATTAATCAATGATTTTGAGGGTGTTAAAATTGATCATAAATGGACGGTCGACGGAAAAAAATTTTAAAAGTGACTTTTATTTTAACAAACCTCGTATACAAGTCCAGGCTCGTTTAAAATTCTGATTGTGCTCAGTTATTTGGCTACAATAAAAAAAGATCCGATTTGAATACGATCAAAAATCCATTTAAAGACAAGATTTAAAAGATTTAAAATACCGATATTGATTTAAAAATTCTTTTACTAATAAAGATCACAGTATAAGACATCTACAGTATTAAAAGAATCTCATTAAGAAATACCCATTATATTTTAACTCTGTTTTAAGTCGAATTATATGACTGTTTTAAATTATGTTAAGTAGATTTATGTAAAAAATAAAATAAAGACATAAAAGTGTACCTGTGTGTGATTCTTTATTCCTGTCCTTTTTCTTTTGTTTTGGAGAAATTCCTCCTTTCTGCGATATATATTTGATTAACTGCGAGGAGAACTCGACAGACTGATGGAATATAACAGTGTTACACTTGTATAGATTCCAGGTTACCGCAGCATATACGATCTGATTAACTTGCCAGAAAAGCTTCAGTTACAAAATGCTTCAATCCAGAGCTGGTCGTAAAAGTAATATATTCGTTTTAATCACCTGACATGAAGTAAGTATATTAGACGAAGACGCGCTAATAGGGCTGAAGTACTGCAAAAACCAAGCCGAAGTAAGCTAACAGTCCAGGGTTCCTTACTGGACAATCTGGAACTGTTTCATAGAGACACATTTCTCACAAAATGATCGTTTGAAACAGCGTTGAATATTCACACAAATGCATCTCCCTGTAATAAACGTACATAGTGTTGCATACTTATGTCACAAAATTACAGTGACATGGAAGTAAAATTCGCTCTCAGCTTAGCTTTAGTATGATTTACTCTTTACAGGATGGTATCCCAAAATAAACTGACAATACACTGACAAGGATACACTGGCAGATAGGCAAATTCTTACAGTGGAGATCCTTGTCTGTACTACAGGAAAATATACGCAGGAGCAGGGTAATGCTAAACTTTCCTTGGTTGGTAATGTATTAGCTAAGTTGTGCTGAACATGATGCTGTTAGAAAAGACATTTCGGCATCCAACAGATACGTAAAGAAATCGAAATATATAATCATTTTGGATTTATGCGACACAGGTTTACGACAAAAATTACAGAAGATAAATACCATTATGTAGTTATTAGCAACTTAACCCCAATATACATCCCTATACAAGTGGTTTACTTTATTAAAGAGAAGCTAGTTATCAAGGAATGCATTAGGTGTTTTATATCCACCTTAAAGATGCTGATACATCGAGTGGTTCTTCATTCAAAGTAGGTCTAAAATTTAAAACCTCCATTGACTTATCATTTAATAAGGAAATTTCACCACCTGGTGTAAACATTAAATGTTCTATAGAATCCTCATATTCCAAATCAACAATTGGACTACAATTTCAATGATTTTTACATCGGCTTCTCAATAAGACATTTCCTTTAATTACAATTGAACCAAAACATAACAAACTCTGGACTACCAAAGGTATCCGCATATCAGCCAAGAATATCAATTCACTATTGTTTATCAAGAAATTTACTACCAACGTCTCTGTCACTAAATATATAACCAAGTACAGAGAAACGTAACTAAAGGCCCGTTTTCACGCTACGTCTTATTGTACGTTTTGTTGGATAGGACAACTCTCTTACATATCTCTGGACAAATCCTATACAATAAAACGTGGCATGTAAACAGCAAAACGTACGTCTTGTCGAATCGAAATGAAATCCAAGGTCAGATCGTAGAAATGATGGTAGAAGCATAGTTTTGCCAGAACTGATAGGATAAAACGTTACGTGAAAATACATGTTCAGACAAGTCGTCCGATCTTGACTTATTTGACGACTAGTTCCACTGCAGTTCGCTTCATTTTTCTTAAAAAAAAAAACCTAATAATGTCAGATTTGCGGCAATGCATCCACGATTTTTTCGGGGAATTTATTGAATTGTATAAAAGTTTTTAAGCAGTTCTGTTTTAAAACCAAGTAGATTGCATTACAGGTTTCAGGAATTATTTGGCTTAACGCTGGTTTGGATATTATGGTTGTGAACTCTAAGTCCTTGACGCTGCGTCCTGTTGTAAGATATCTGAGAGTTGCTGTGAGTCTTTCATGGGGTGTAATGGCTTTTCTTATGAGGTGTCTTATTTCAATATGTATGGTGTTACCAACTCTAGCAATTGACAATAGGCTGAGGTGTCCATACGCAAATAATTGCGCCAGTCATCTGGTTCGCCTCTCAGTTCTTTTAGTAACGAGACGTGGGTATACTGGCTTCTTTTTAGAAGCCCACTCTCCTGACCATCTTGTCTTTTCCCTCCTCATCCCCTTTTTCCTCAGTCATAGTATCGTTATGGTTGAAAAAATAAAAGAAAGCAGCCGTGTTTCATCCATAATAAAAAAAATCACTAAACAAACTTCACACAACTCAACACTCTGAATTAGAAATGAGGTAGAAAACGGAAGGAAAAACGTACTGTGTATACACTGGACAAAACGTACATTTTGTCTTACGTTTTATATGACCCTACAAAACGTACAATAAGACGTAGTGTGAAAACGGGCCTTAAAACTGATCAAAACAGCAAAAAAAGTGTACTATAAAAATCGTCTGGAAATCTGAAAGAGTTGCAAAAGAAACTTGGTCCATAATAAACGATCTTCAAAATAAAACTAACACAGCTCAAATATTTTCCCTTCCAAACAAACAAAATATGGTATGATATAATGGTGAATCCAAATATAACATCAACTATTTTGCCACAAAATATCCCATTTTCTATCTTCCTAATTTAAAACAGGTCTCAAATTCATTCTTTATAAGACCAGTTGATAAATCTAAGCTGATTAAAACTCAAATAGTATCAAAAGCAAATCTTCCTGTAGTAGGTACTGATGGACTATTCATAAAAATTTATCAAATCTCCCAAAAAATGTGTTGAAAGTCCCGGTCTCACTAAATGATTCCTTTAAAAAAGGTATATTTCCAGAATGCCTAAAGACAGATTATTATTCCTCTTCATAAGGGTGGTAAAAAATCGAATGCCTTTAACTATATACCTATTGCCTTACTACCAGTAACTATCCAAACTTATTGAGAGACTTATAAAATTCCGAATTAAGTTTTTTCTCGTTTAAAACAACATTTTACAACAAAAGCAAGTTCCGCTTTTTATCTAATAAATGTACCAATGATGCTATGTTTTCTGTGCTACTGGTCCGACTTTAATTTACTCTCTTTTAACGTGGATAAGGCAATAGCATTATCCTATAAAGGAGCTCTTTAACCCTTGCTTCTTATAACAGCCAGATCAGTATCGTTGATTCAGTAAAGTTTCATTTTTCTTATTTAATGTAGTTAGGCTTGCCTAATTTTTGGCGCGAAAAACGCTTTCCATTTGCTAATATAATTTCAAATAGGTTTTATATCGATTTTCACAAGACAGGCGCTTTTCTTTTCCCCAATTCTGACATGCACAGGAAATGAATCAACCTAAAAGACAGTTTATCCCATATTGAAGAAATTTGAGCACAATTACTGGTTTTTTACAGAGTATTATTTTATTTTAAAGTATTTTTCTGTGATAACGACTGGTAAGGATATTTAAATTGTGTTAGCCTAATTTGGGGTGTTTTAGGGAAATAGAACTGCTTTTATTTTTAAGGTTACTTGTGCCTACCCATTTTTCACATATGTTTCTGTTTTATAATGATTATTCGAGTTTTTATTGTTAGATATATGTTTAAATATAACAAAAAATTATTAGGAAATAATATATTAAAATAAAAAAATATATTTTAAATAGAACCAAAGAGACAAAAAAAAAATAAATTTTGATTATAAAATGTAAGTTATTATTAAAAGTAACAGAATAGCCAGATTTTTTCCACTACTTTAACACGTTAACTGCCAGCTTTAAAATTCAAAAATTTACTTTTGAATCAGGGTATTTTTTTTATTAATTGTGAATAAGAGGAAATATATTATTATTCGTTTTAAGAAAAATATTAAATAAAATATGATAAATTATAATTAAATAAATATGGTAGAAGCAGTAGAAGAGTAAAAGCAATAAATTTTACTACAGACCTTGTGTACCATATTGAGTCCTTGTTAAAACATTTTCTTTATACTTTATGTAAAAAAATTTTCTATTCCTGTGATTCGTTATGTGTCGAAGTGTAGAATCGCTTATTTCATTTTTGTCGTTTATTCATTTCTTTCGTCTCTACGGTCTGCAATTCCTGTTATTTATTTTGTTTTTGTGATATTTTTGTTCAATTTCGTTTATCATATCTATTTATTTTTCCTTTTTATGCTCTTTTCTCTTTTCTTTATTTCCTTTGCTTCTGTTTTATTATAATTTAATTTTTATTATTTATTTTAATTTTTTCTCTTAAGTGTTCCTGTTCTGAGTTATGAAGCTTAAACCTAGACATTTATTAAGGGAAATATTTGAGAAGACAACGTCTCAGAGAGCTATGGAAAGAGAGATGATGGGTAACACGCTCAAAAATCACAAAATTAATGGGGCAAGTCGGAATGGAAAAAAAATTAAGAGATACTGCCACTGCCAATATATATTTTCTTTTAATTATTTCAGCTTTTAATATTTTCAGATTTATTTTTAAATCAACAAGATGCCAAGCTCAAGGAAAATAATTTTGAAACACGTGATGTCTGGAATTTGCACAAAGATGAACAGAACGAAGCAACTGCCTTCCGATGTAATGGAGACCCCACTAAATCGCTGTCTAAACACATTTGATATTACGTTATTGGGTAAGTTAATAAAGTTTTTTTACTCATGTATTTTTAATTTTTATTGTTTGAATTTTATTTACGAAATAATAACATTGGAAAGCCTGTGTGAGCAAATGCCACTGAACCTCTAAAAATTATACGAACAAGCTGAATGTTGCTGCGAATGTCAATTTTGGGATCTCAAAAAAGATGCAAAAAAATTTACCACTCCTACCCACGAACTTTCACTAAAACCCCACCTGATAGAGGGGGGGCAGACAAAATAGATTCTTGCCTACAGATTCTTGGTAAATCCATGTTTTCGCCGCACACCCTGTCCCTTTACCCCCTCCCCCGAATAGTGGTTTTAGTGGGAAGCCCGGGAGTAGAAGTGACGATTTTTTTTTAGTGTGGGTAATATGGTAAGTGTGGAAAATTGTATGTATTTGGATTTTAACATTCATATAATTGTCTACACACACCGTATAATGCCAAATTGCAATTTTGTGATCGTTTTAGCTTTAAATATTTATATTCATTCATTACATGTTTTTGTGTTTCTGATTTGTTACTCTGGATCTTCTTCATCATCTCCTATTTTAAGATACTCTGTCTTTGACATATTCATATTGAGGCTCCATTTTTCATATTCTTTCTTTAGTTTTCTAAACATGTAGTCCATGTCTTCCTCATCATTCGCTACAACTACCTGATCATCTGCGAAAAATAAAGTTGTTAGACATTTACCATCGCCTATGTCTATTCCCATTCTGGATACTTGTTTTCTCCACTGCTCTAGCGATGATTGAATATATATTTTAAATAAGGTCCTTTATTAATGGAAATGATTCAGATATAAAGTTTCCGTCTTTCACGACACTTCTTGCATTTTTGTAAATATTTGCGATAGCATCCACATACTCTCTACTGAGACCTACGTTCGTCAATGTTTGAAACAGTTTTTTCAAAGGTACCGTATCGTATGGGTGCCGAAACAGATCCCTGTGACAGTCCACATGTAGGTCGAGGAAAAGATGATATCATTGGTATTTTGATGACAACTTCTATTACAACTGGTCTATGTTGGCTACCTGGAAAATCTGGGAGTACTGTACGTGAAGCTGCTAGTGGTTGATTTTTTTATTTGTGGAAACGAAACATAGGTCTGGGTTGTATTCTCGCCTCAAGGCTGCAAATCAAAAAGTTCCCCGATCTTTAGCGTCAAAGGCTAAATAAGTATCAGCCTCTTCGCTCCAGTTTAGCAGAACCTCGCCGTTTTGATCACTGTGCCTATACTTCCAGAGTTAATGACTGTTGATGTCTCCAACATAAACTGAGGGGTGTGGGTGGGAGTGAATAACAGGCGAAGACCACAGGACTGCCGGGGGATTATAAATATGGCTGACAGTAATTTTGCCAATTTGTGTAGTAACCGTATGAATGTTCATTTTCTATTTTTTTTTTTTTCGAACATAGGTTGCCACTCCATAAGCTGGATAGTAAGTTGCACCCAATAAAAAATAGCCATGACTTCTTCCTCTAGCAAGAATTTGTTCTTCGTTTTCTACATGGGTTTCCTGAATTGCGACCACGTCGTATCTCTTGAAGGTACCCATATTTACTTCTACTAATACCTTCTATATTTAATGGCAGATTCGGATGCTTGGTCAGAGTCCTTGTGTCGCTTGGTCCTGAGAAGGTCCATTTAAAATATTGGTTGGAGGCATATTCTATATTCGTGATGTGGTCTTGCCAGGAGATCTAGAGATTCTAGATTGACTGGCTGCCTATTGTGCTAGTTCATTTAGCATTACCCAGGGTGCACGTCTAGTATTCTACTACGGACGCGAACTAGCTTTACATTCCTTTTCTTCTGGAAAATTTACTACTAAGAATAATTTTTAATAATTAATTTCTGCATTTTTCAGGAGTGGGTCACATGGTAGGTGCTGGTATATATGTTCTGACGGGGACTGTTGCAAAAGATATCGCCGGCCCTGGAATAATACTCTCGTTTTTATTAGCGGGACTAGCTTGCCTACTTTCGGCTCTTTGCTACGCTGAATTCGGCACTAGAGTTCCAAAAGCCGGTTCTGCTTATGTGTATACCTATATAAGTATCGGTGAATTTTGGGCCTTCGTTATCGGGTGGAATATACTTCTGGAACATATGATTGGTGAGTAACACTGTTTTATGTTTTGTAGATTTTATACACTGGTTAGGGGAGAGTGGCGGAATGTCGACCACTTAAGCGCTATTAAAAATTTCAAGTAGCAATCTTTATAATAAGATGACGGGATATGTGCATTTTTTTATCCATTTAGTTTTTTTAATTGGTTTTGCAAAACAAATATATTTTTTATAACGTAGTTTGCTAGAAAGAGAAAAACACGGGTAATTTCGACCGATGGGATAATCGACCATGATATAGGGCAAAATCGACCAAGCACTAATATTTGGAAATACATTGTATTTCAATATTTGAACATTATTTTACAGTAAGCATTGGTCACAAATATACACTGACGCTTTTTCAGTGCTAGTATAGATAGTGTTAATACCGTATGAACAATTTCTTTTCCTGATTTTCGGAAAAAACGGGTTTTCTACTCATATTTCTAAGTTTATTCAAAATTTTTCAATTATTTTAATTTTTTGTTATTTTTCCAGGTCAATTAACTTGCACGATATTTTCCTACTAGCTAAGCGATATTACCCCACCGGGTGGGGCAATACCGCGAAAAGAACGTGTTGCTTATTTGTAAAATATTTTAGTAAGATATATTTTAATTTTTTAAATTTTTATAACATCTTAAACCAATCATATTTGTGCAAAGTTTACCAATTTTTCAACTGTTTATTCTGTAAAATTTCTTGGATATTTCTGCTCAACCGCGCGATATTACCCCTACTTACCCTGGATGTTTGGAAACTTGTATGATTCGAAAAAAAATGTCGAAATTTATAACTTATACAAGTTAAAACAATTTCAATATTATCCTACACGCATTTATATTTACAGGTGCTGCTTCAGTCGCACGAGCTTGGAGCGGTTACGTAGATTCGCTCTTCGGTAATGCCATTAGTAACGCCACTATCACTGTCACCGGAGAGATGCACGAACAACTCCTCAGTAAATATCCAGACTTCCTAGCCTTTACTGTGTGCCTAATATACTCCCTTTTACTAGCCATCGGTGTCAAAGGCTCTACTATGGTTAATAGTTTCCTTACCCTAGTTAATTTATCCGTTATGGGCCTTGTAATCGTTGTTGGGTTTATTTATGCGGACGAGACCAATTGGACTGAACAAAAGGGTAAGTACTTGTTACATAAAGTACTTTTTCTATCCTTGAAAACAATAGCTGTTCAATATTATACTTCCAAGAAAGTTCACTTCTCTGTTATTTATTATCTTTCTTGATCCTTTTTTTACACGTTGCCTGAAATTTGTAGGAAAAAAGATTATTTTATTTTCGGTGAATGGTATTATAGTGTATTTTTATGTATGAGAGAGTAATAAAACAATAAATTATGTATGCAAATCCCTAAACTGTTGATACGGGTGACTCAATGAAAACCAGATATTTGTCAACAAGTTTACAGAAGTATATAGGAAAACAATTTTAAATTGAGTATGACCACCAGGTATAAAGGTTGGAGCAGAATAGAATACAATAGTTGTGAGGGTTACTAATCCCTAAATAAGGTTGCCAGTGTCGGAGTGATGGAGGTTAACAGGTACTAATGAATTTGCAAGAAATGTAAGATGTTTATTTTATTGGTTATATATAACCAATAAAAGTTTAATAAGTACCTACCTATTTGCAAAATAAAGTTTAATTCTTTGCCTATTTGCAAAATAAAGTTTAATTCTTTAGATAAAATAAAACGTTTTATTTTATCTGAAATGAGTGCATTCCACGAAGTAAGGGTTTCAACAATCAAACATTTAATTCTTTAATTCCAGGAATCTACGACAGTAATTGACTAGATAATTACCTTCTAAACTTATTCCACAGAAAATGTGATAGTGGGTTTTTCCATTTTGTATATAGGAAGGTCCAAGTGGCGTATTCAAAATTCTTAACAGTTCACTAAAAGTAGGTACTTCAGTTGCAAGGTGCAGTTTATTGTGTATACTAGTGTTATGGAAAATTTGGAAGTGCCGTGTAAACGCCGAAAAATTGGTCCTCTAACAGTTAATGAAAAAACATTAATATTTAATTGTTTTAAATCATTTACAGACAAACGTTTATGTGAAAGTGTTGATGAGACCGTTGAGTTAGTTAGCAGTACACTTGGTGTTGGGAAATCTACGATTTACAGAGTTATTAAAGAAGAGAAATGTGGTAGTTTTCAAATGCCACGTAATGCTCCAGGGAAACCAAAATTTCAAATAGAATATCATTTTAAAGAAGGACTTCGACGGAAAGTGCATGAATTCTTCTTTAGACAAGAATTTCCAACATTGGATAAAGTTCTTGTCTCAGTTCGAGATGATAAGGATTACTCAGAAATGAGTCGAAGTACGTTATGGAAACTTTTAAAAGAAATAGGCTTCCGCTGGAAAAAGAATCCCAGAAAGTCTATTTTATTAGAAAGAAGCGATATTGTCATATGGAGAAGACATTTTCTAAGAACCATAAAGGAAATGAGAAACCAAAAAAGAAAAATATTTTATCTTGATGAAACATGGATCAACGAGGGTCATACACCAAATAAATTTTGGCAGGATGAAACTGTTACAAGTCAAAGGCACGCTTTTGTAAATAACTTATCTACTGGTTTAAACCCACCATCAGGAAAGGGACGCAGGCTGATAATAGTACACATTGGCAGTTCAGACGGTTTTGTTGAAGGTGGTTTATTAACTTTTGAATCAACTCGTACCGGTGACTACCATGAAGACATGAACGCTGATGTCTTTCAAGAATGGTTCGAACAAATGATAGATCTTCTTCCTAAGAACTGTGTAATAGTAATGGATAATGCAAGTTATCACTCCAGACTTATAGAAGGACTGCCCACAACCAAGTGGTTAAAAAAAGACTTGCAGAATTGGCTGAGTTCAAAAAATATTACGTACCATCCCGGATCTATAAGAAAGGAACTTTATTCGTTGTGTGCCCTTCATAAAGAAAAATTTAAAAAATACGAAATTGATGAAATTGCCAAAAATCGTGGAATGACAGTACTTAGATCCCCAACATATCATTGTGAATTAAACCCGATTGAACTGGTATGAGCACAGATAAAGAGTGACGTTTCAAGAAAAAATACCACTTTTAAAATTCATGATGTTAAACAGTTGTTTTTGGAGGCCGTAAATAATGTAAAACCTGAAAACTGGGAAAAGGCAGTAAATCACACTATTAAAGAAGAGGAAAAAATGTGGAAGCTGGACAATATTACTGATAAAATGATCGAGCCAGTTATTATAAATCTTGGTTCTGAAAGTTCATCTTCTGAATCTGATTTGGATTTGTAACAAGTAGCTGTAAGTTTTATATTAATATTTTTATTCATCTATTTAACATACCTTAGACGGTTTTAAAAACTCTTTTTCTCTTTTGTAATTTTTAAAAATTAAAAAAAATGTGAATTTTTTAAAACCCTTTTTAATGTAGGCCAGTCAGTTCTAATATAGTGTGTGATAAAAGAGGTCACTTTTGTTTACATACACATAACACTTTATAACACTGAAATAATTCATTTATTTTTTACAATTATTCAAAGTAATTTTTCAATTAATCTTGAGCACGCCCATGGAGTGGTCGGAGCTACCAGTTAAAATTATGCTAATTACTCTCTCGTTCATAAAAATAAACTATAGTTTCTTAACTTACTTTATACGCAAAAACTAAAATTAGTTTTATTTTAGGTGGTTTTCTTCCTTATGGTGTAAGCGGTGTCATAGCGGGAGCAGCAACTTGCTTCTATGCTTTTGTCGGCTTCGACAGCATCGCAACCTCTGGAGAAGAAGCAAAGAATCCATCTTTCTCCATACCAATGGCCACAGTCCTCTCCATGGGAATCGTAACGATGGGTTATGTTCTGGTTGTATCTGCCCTCACCCTAGTAGTGCCGTATTATGACATCGATCCCAATGCTGCGCTTCCATCTGCGTTCGGAAAAGTGGGAATCCATTGGGTCAAGTATGTTGTGTCTCTAGGTGCCATTTGTGGAATGACCACGACTTTGTTTGGATCATTGTTCTCGTTGCCAAGGTAATAATACATATTTAACAAATAAAAATGGATTAGACAGCTGCTGATAATAATTTTTTCATTTATTCGTGTCAGAAGCATACATTTTTAAGTAGACATAATACAGTATAATATAAATCACCACAGCATATAAATAACAGATAAAAAATGAGACAATACAAGAATAAAAACAGGATTGCTATACATTTGTTGGTCAAAAATTGGCGAGGTCAAGAGCATTTGGTACAGCACAAACCAGGTCTCCATTAAGCATTTAGTTGGGTATAAAGGACAAAATAGAAGCTGGTCTGTGTTTTTCACAGTCGTATAAGACCGACTCACAGGGGGAGCCCTATTTTATTCGGTTGGCTCTGGATCTTATCACCCCAGCACGAAGTCTATTGAACGCTCTCCATGTCGCCCATCCGTCTTTGTGTCCGGGTGGGATGTTCTCGCATCATTCATGCATTACTTTCTAGTTTCAATTTTGTGACCTAATTCATAAAAATTATTTTATGTCTATTCTAGATGTATGTATGCTATGGCAACCGATGGGCTCCTGTTTGGATTTCTAGGGAACGTCAACTCGAAGACTCAACTGCCTCTAACCAACCTGATCCTGTCAGGATTCTTCTCGGCCTTGATAGCATTAGTATTCGATTTAGAAAAGTTAGTAGAGTTCATGTCGATAGGCACTCTGCTTGCCTACACCATCGTCAGTGCATCAGTTATAATTTTAAGGTAAGATTGTTGTTTTCACGTTTTTAAACTACCAAAGGTTTTGTCCCAAAATTTCACCATCAAGAATCGGAAAAACACGAATTTTCTTAAACAAATAAATTATAGACAAAAAATATTATATTTAGACTCAAATATCATACTTTATTTTTATTATTGTATTCTAAACCAGATTCCCTAACATACTAACTTTTTATATAATACCGGACCATTACTACTAGCTGAAACTGGTTGGTTTTTTGTCAGTCCTAACTATTAATATTTCTATGTGATTATTTGAGTAATTTAAATTTGTAGGCCAGTTAATTAGGGATTGTAATTTTAACTTAAACTTTTGCAAAAAATCTTTGATAATAAGTTGGCCACACCATGGATAATCAAGTTGAATTTCTCAAATATAATTTCGTTGCTATTAATGTTGTGAAAATTTAAACACCTAACTTAATTAAACAATGATCTCTACTTCTCCAGATGTCAGTTTTATCCTCTTTATTGTAGAGCAAAATATCATTCCATAATATTTCGATGGCATAATTTTTTTCCTATAATCAATTATAGAGGTCTTTTATTTTCAATAATATTGTTTTACCCTCATTTAATAGTATATTACTATTCAATAACATTTGCTCAAATATATATTAAAGTCTGAAAACTTAAATATTGTTTATTCTGTAGATATCGGCCTAGTTTCGAAACCACCGTAGCAAAACCACCGCCAGCTCCAAGCCCCACTTCCGATTTGTCGAGCACCGCGTCAGATATGACACCTACGCCTGTTTCAGAAATAGTCAACTTGACAGGAACACTCAGAGTACAATACAGCTGGTTAGGGCCTGTTTTCGGTAACTGCGAGCCTGGATCAGTTGTTACCGGTGCCGTTTTTATTTACACCTCGTTCTGCTGCGCCCTCTGTGTACTATTTCAAGTGTCAACGACTGATATTAAAAATGGTATTTGGTGGACTGTTGCTTTGGCTTCCTTTTTCCTCCTTATTATGGCAGGATGTGAGTATATAGGTTATTTGACAAGTTTCATTACGTTACTAGATGATTAGAATATACACATTTTGCTTTCTAGGTTTGCTGGTGATTATAGCTCACCACCAGAGCACCACCGGCCTAAGATTCAAGGTTCCTATGGTACCAATACTACCTGCTATCAGTATTTTGTGTAACATCGAATTTATGGTACACCTGAATTACCTGACTTGGCTAAGATTCTTCGTGTGGATGATTATAGGTAAGAAATTAGTGGTGAGAACAACATACCAAAGAGTCTAAGTTCTATGATTCTACATTAGGTTAGGTTAGGTGCATAGACATATATTACCATAGACATATAGTACAAGATAAACTGATCGTTACAATACCAGCCCGTTCCTCCAGTGCAACAGACAAAATTGAAACAGAGCAGACCCTACATATCTTTCTAATTTGCCACGTTTATCGACCATGTGATCTAAATGACCAGTGAGAAGGTTTACGTGGTCGATAAGTCCGGCTCATTTGACAGAAATGCAGGGACTGTTTGTGTCAGTTTTCTCTTCCGCACTGGCGGAACGTGACTGTATTGCAGCAGTCAGTCTATCTTTTATTATATATCTATGTATAATACCCACAGTAGAAGCCACAGTTAGAATGCAGTGTTGGTCTTAAGGCGCGCAGCGATGCCGCTCATGTCGGCACAGTGGTAGGTGTATGGTAGTTTGGCAATAGACTGAGAAATCAGGACCGTACGCGCTTCGTTTCAAAATGTTTTTCTCATTAATTTAACTGAGTTAAATAAAAGAATAAACAAAAAAATTAATTCTGTAAAAAATGCCTGTATACATAAAATATCTACTACCTCGTAAATACTTATATACAAAAAAAATGAAAGTAGAGTACTAAAAAAACAAATGAGCATTAAATCTGAGATATTTCTCATTAATTAATACTAATCGCAATCCATATCTAAATCATCCTTATTCTCTGAATCATCTCCTATATTAATTATCAACGGTTCAATATCTTCCTGCAAATTCTCCACCGCAAACATTTTTTCTTCTACTTTCTTGACATGTTTCACATAATTATGCCCCTGCTCTTTAGATGCGCGGTGGTAAGCTTCTTTTATCAACCGTTCTACCGTTTTTTCTTTAAAATTGACGTTGTTTGAAGCCTCTCTCTCCAATGGCGCTACAGCCCAAATCGGGCCTTGGCCTCCTCCAAACTATGCCTACAGCCTTGTCGGTCCCGCGCCGATCTTCTCCAGGTTCTCACGTCTAGCGAATTTTGCGCGTCCGCTGCCACTTCATCCTCCCATCTTTTCCGTGGCCTTCCTTTTGGTCTTGCGCCCTGCATATTACTATCTAGGACTCTTTTCCGCAATCTTTCTGTCTCCATTCTTACTACATTACCAGTCCAGCGAAGTCTCTGAAGTTTAACGAATTCTGAGATCGGTGTCTCTTTGAACAGTTGGTAGAGTTTATGATTGTACCTGGATCTCCATATTCCGTTTTCGTTAATAGGTCCAAATATCTTTCTTAGAACTTTTCTTTCGAAGACTTCCAGTTTTCTTTTTGTCTCTTCTGTCATCACCCATGTCTCGCATGCATAACATACTATTGGTCTGATAATAGTTTTGTAGACCCTGATTTTCGATCTCCAGTGTGTGTTTTTGGAGCGGAACACATGATCGAGTGAAAAATAAGCTTTGTTTCCCTTTACTACTCTTCTTTGGATTTTTGGTTCTTCTCCGTCCGTCCGTGTTTAATGCAACTCCTAAATATGTGAAACTTTCTACCGTTTCAATATCGTCCTCTAATTCAAATGTGTGTCTGTTTCCCCAAGCTCTTGCCTGTGTTAAAATTTTTTGTCTTTTGAATATTTATTTCTAGTTCGGTCTCTTTTGCCTTTGTTTTTAATTGTGAATATATTTCTGCCGCCTCTTCTGTTCTGCGAGACATGATGCTGATATCACCGTGCTATATTCAGCTGTCTTATCACATATTCCAAGGTCAGGTTGAATAGTGTCGGTGCCAGCCCGTCTCCTTGCTTTAATCCTTGGACTATTGTAAAGTTTTCAGCGAACTCATTTTGGACTCTGACAGTTGCTAATTGACGAATTCATTGTTGTTTTTACCAGTCGGATGTATTTTTGGGGGATTGTTCCTATTAATTGAGTCGTAGGCTTGTTTGAAATCTATGAATATGTTGTGGACGTCAATGTCGTATTCCCACGATTTGTTTAAAATTTATTTCAATGTGAATAGTTGGTCAGTTGTGGATCTTCCTTGTCGGAAACCGGTTTGATATTCCCCGACAATATTTTCAGTTAGTTGTTTGAGTCGTTTGTTTAGTATGTAAGTAAAAATTTTGTACGCCGTGCACAAGAGGGTTATGCCGCGATAATTTTCGCATTTCAGTTTATCCCCTTTTTTATAGATTGGGCATATAATCCCGGTTTTCCAGTCATTAGGGATTTTTTCATCATTCCAAATCTTGTTCATAAGCATATGCATTTGTTGCATCGACGTTGTTTGAAGCCACATACATTTTTACTTGACTCCACACCATCTCAATGGTTCATCTCGCAATGGTAAGGCGGGAGTCTCAAAATCTTAACGCTATATTTTTCCGCAATTGTTTTAATTCTGTACTTGTCGTACTCGTCTCTAAATGCGGCCGCAGTATCCAGTAATTCAGTTTTTAGGTAATCTTCCTCGAAAAAAATGTTCTTTTCGATTAGCCAATACTTGATTTGTCTTTTGTTTCACAATTTTTTCGGGATATCAAATTTGCGGGAGAGGTAAGACGCGTTATCCAAAACGACAACGTTTTCTTTGTCTTTCGGCAAGTTTGAAATTTACGTATTCTCAAACCATTCTTCATATAGATACCCGTCCATTTCGTTTTGCTTCCAGCACGAAGAAGAACACAAACCTAGGACCTCTTTGGGTGAAAGCTTTCAGTCCAGTAGAGAGCCTTTTTATGATGGCATCTCGTGGATTCTTGATCGTGTCTCTCCATTCCTTTTTTATTGAAGCACCTTCGTTAGTCCAAGACTCATGGGTATAAACAAGGTTTACATTACCCTTGTTCCTCAATGTTTTTATTTGTCTGAGGTATTTGTGTATACTCAAAACTTTCTGTATAATTAAATTATACATTATTATTATTTAAATTATAATTATATATTATTAAATATACTAAAATTCTGTATATTTAAAACCCGTGTCATTTAGTAGAATACTAAATGGTAGGTCCTCATCATCCTTCACTGTGTTCATTATGCTATCGACGGTTGGTGGTATGTTTTCCAAAAAAAAATCATTGACACTTTTCCTTATTCGAGATTTCACTCCCTTATCTTAAGTATTCTCACTTGAATTGGACTGGAAACTGTTTTTCTTTCTTTTTTGTACCGGTTTCAGTTCGTCTTGCTGGGCCTCTTTGCGGATGTCATAAAGTTTGCGAACACGCACACCGCACATTTTGGAAACTTTTTTTCACAGTAATAAAGCTGTCGCCATTTTTTAAGTTCAGATGATCGTTCAATACATTTAACATCACACGTTTTATTTGCACACTAAAAGTCGTACTTACTCTGTTTAAAATTCATGACAGATATTGGCAATGGCTCCATGATGTAGATACTTTCATCCGCTTGCTAAAATAAAATAGAACTGAGCTTTCATAGTTTTTGCCTACAAGTTTTTGGTCTAATGGCCAGTACCTAAATCGACAAAGAGATACGTTTGCTTTGGGTGGAAAATGGGGATTAAAACTTATTCGCTTCTTCTAATGACTTTATAATGATCTTTATTTCCCAGAGACTGTGTTACAATGGAATGTGTTTACTATTGAAAATTGATAAATATAGATAAGCTATCGACAATGAGTTTTTGATATATTTTACTTTTTTTATAGTATTTTTCTTCATGTTATTGTTTAGGAATCATGATTTAGTTGTAACAATAATGATAGTCTTTTATACAACCTTAGGCAATTGTTGTGTGTGCGTATATTCCAGTGCTATGATTCTTAAATCCGGTCCTGATGCGCCGCTCGGGGCAAACCGGCAACGTGGTCGGCTGTCTTATCTGCACTGCATTCTAACTGTGGCTTCTACTATAGACTGTTCCTCAAGTGCGACAGAGAAAACAGATGGCAGCAGTTCTTGCATCTATTTCTAATGGGCGTGGTTTATCGACCACGTGACCTTCCCACTACATAACATGTAAACATTACCTTTATTTATAACAATATGTATAAATGATTATTTTCTCGAACATTTTATGTAATTGAATTTAAAAATGGTAAAGAAGTGTTACATTTGTGAAAGAGAGCAGTCAAGTGTATATAAAAATGGATCATTTCATAAATAAGCCATTGATAATCTTGAATAATATTTAGAAAAATAGTATTTCTAAAAGTTTGTTTAATTTTTAATACAAATATAATCAATTATTATGTAATTCGCATTTGCTAAGTCATACACAATTACGAATCAGAATTACTCAACCAATGGATTAGGGGAGTTGGAAAAACAACCTTTTTCAATAATGCACTGATCCTCCTCCTCAATATTTTCTCCTTCGTAAGAATGTAGTGGCGTCTTGTAATTTGTTTGACTATTTCTGTCCAATTATCTCTCTCCTGTGCGTGTTGTTTTGCTTCTTAGAATGAGTAACGAGTCATCTCCTTTATTTGGTCCGACCATCGTACTGGAGATCTTCCTGTGGATCTTTTACCAGCTACGTTACCTTCAACTATCATTCGCTCCATGCCTTCTCTTCTTCTAGTTATATGTCCAAAATATCTCAGTATATTTTGGTTGATAGTTGTGATGAGTCTAGTTTTTATGTTAAGTTCTGCTAAAGTGAAGTCGTTTTACCCTGTCATATTTCGGATTAACGCCCGAAAAATAATTTATGACTCTAGTTACAGCCACTCTGTTATGCTTTCCCTTTTCTACCTGTTTTGTGGTACCGAACCTCCTACTGGTCGGCTGTAGTACTTGAGGATAAATCAGCGCTACCAAAACAATTTTTTTATAAATCGTGAAAAAACGCAAATTGAATGCTTTGTGATGATAATTTATTGAAAAAACTTTTATATTTCAAATAAAATTTTCTCGAGGAGTGCATCCATTCCTTGCGGTCGCATAACTGGATAATTTTAGTTGTTATATCTGCAAAAATAGTAAACAGTCTGCGGAGTCGAGGCTCTCCATTGACCGGACTCATCGGCCAATGACCGACGCGCCCTGCCACCGAGGCCTCGCCCCCTCGTGTATATATTCCGAGAGCTCCGAAATCTCGCTATTAGTATTCAACGATCGCCGGTTTTCAATAGTGACAATGGATAAATCGTACAAGAAAACGATAGAACACCTAAATATAAGTTTTTATCTCCGAGTGAGCGTCGAATTGTGTTGAAAGTGGAAAATTATTTTACTTTAGAAAAAATCAACATGGGACCAATTACATCAGTACTGGCAGTTCAAAAAAGGACAAGTGCAACTTGTGGAATTTCAGAACGGACCTTGCAAAGAGTTCGCAAAATGAGTGAAGAGGAATTAAGTAAGGAAAATAAAAGGATTCGTTTGCATCCGAAAACCCTCGACTTGCCACAAGGTATTAAAATCTCAATCAGAAATTTCATTTATGACATGTACAAAGTAAAAGAACATGTTACAAGAAAGACACTTATTCAAAAAATAAAGGACAGAGAACTTTGTGATATGGGTTTGACCAGTTTATCAAAAGTATTAAAAGCTATGGGTTTTAGATACAAAAAAAAACCAATAATCGTAAAGTGTTGTGCGAGCTGTCCAATGTTGTTGCAAAAAGGTGGAAATTTATAAGAAACTATTTAAAAAACAAGAATTCCGAATTTGCCAGACAATTTGTGTTTCTTGACGAAACATGGATTTTTGCGAAAGGAAATAATACCAAATCATCCTGGCAAGATGATTCTACCAAATGCTATTCGAGTACTAGTGCGAGTAATGGCAAAAGATATATTATATTGCATGCAGAAAATACGGAAGGTTTTATACCCAATGCTAGTCTTATATTTTCTTCGACAAAAAAAACTGATGATTACCACTGAAATATGGACGCCGATATTTTTGAACATTGGTTTGAGGAAAAATTATTGAAAAATCTGGAAAATCCGTCATTAATAGTCTTAGACAATGCTTCGTATCACACCAGAGAGGAGGAAAAGTTTCCCACAAGCAGCTGGAAAAAAGAAGACTTAAGAAAGTGGCTGTCGGAGAAAAATATAGAACACGAACATCTAGTTTTAAAAGCTGAATTATTAAATAAGTGCAAAGCACACATTACTGAGAAAAAATTTGTCGTTAACCAAATGGCACTAAAATATGGTCATGAGGTCCTAAGACTACCACCATATCACTGCAAGTACAATCCAATTGAATTGGTGTGGGGCATCACTAAAAACTACTATGATAAACATGCATGTAAGACCACCGACGAAGCCAGCGTTTTACAACTCTGGCAAGATGCACTAAACCAAGTCAATGAGGAACAATGGCGGAAATGTATTCAGCATAGTGAAAAAAAAATTTTAGAGTCATATGAAATAGAACAAGTTATTGATGAAGTAAGACCTTTAATTATTCGTAATGATGAAGATTCAGATGAATCGGATAGCGAGTCAGATAGTGATGATACCTGTCTATAGATTAAGACGTAGATAGAAAAATTAACACAAAAGGGTACCAACCACCAAAAAAAAAATAATAAAACAAAAACCGCATGTAGGAGAGAGCCGGAGGCACGCCGCACGACGCTCTTAAATGCAAGCACCAAAAAAATTAGATTAGCAAGTAAGGTAGATTAAGGACATGACTGGACGAATGACTGGGTATTAGACGACGGATGAAAGGATTCGATGCTTGCTTGCTCTCGACTGCACTTGGTGCAGAAAAATTTTGAACACCCAGTATTAACATTGGCAAATTTTTTTATGCTTAAATAAAAATAGTTTAGTACACGCTGAAAAAGAATTTTTGTTTTTTCAGCATAAATATTAACCACAATATTAATTTTTGAAGTTGCATGTGTAATATGAAAAATTTTTCAAAAACTTTAAATATCTCAAAAACGGCTATTTTTTCGAGAATGGTATCCCAATAAAAATCGATCCAGAATTTTACGTAGAATCTAAAAAAAAATAACAAAAGGCACAGTTTCTATTTAAAATAAGAAACTTAATGGCGACTTCCGGTACAACCGGAAGTGCTAGAAGAATGCAAATATTTAAAAAATGGAGAATGCTTTGCCTTACCCATTATTACAAGTTTGCAGAAACTAGTGACGACCAGAACTTTGAAAACTTTTAACCAACATGTTGCGTGAATGACCCTGTATATTTCATACTCAATGTTTATCAATTTACATTATGATATTCAATTATTATAAAACATAATACAAAGTTATTTTATTAAAAAAATCCCTAATGTCGTATTATCAAATTAAGAAAACCGTACATTTTTAATTTGAGAACCGCTGACTACCTGAGGCAAATCTGAACAGACACTTTTATTACTTATGCGACAGGCTAAAACGATCCTACTATAGAATTGAGTTATTTGTGCGATGGGTGGGTAATGCACTTATATGTAGTGAACATTTTTATCAAAATGATTCTAACAATTTCGATTCAAAACCTAGACAGCTCAAAAAAGATATTCCGTCAACTCGAAATATATCAAATAGTATCTTGAAAGTTTTTGAATGTTTTTTTATTGTTAATTATTTTGTCTGAAATATGTGGCTCGGAAAAATCGTGAACAAAATACTGCATGTAATAAAAAGAAATTTTATTTTTAAAATTACGTAATTTTGGTATGGATTTTATTGATTCAATGAAGTTAAAATTTACTAATTTCGATTTTCTAGAAATATTTACAATTTTTAATTAATATATAATCTAATTTCAAAGTTTGGCAGTGGGAAGGTCACGTGGTCGATAAACCCCATCCATTAGAAAGAGATGCAAGGAATGCTTGCATCTTTTTTTCTCTGTCGTACTTGGGGAACGGGTTTAAATTGCAATGCGCAGTCTAGATCTTATACAGTATAGGTAAAAGTTTATGGTCGGTATGGACCTTACGTGAGATGGAGTGAGAAACACCTGTTTAAAAAGAGAGAGGTATATTAGGTCCGTCCTTTATATCGCCGAACATGCATGCGTGAATATTATAAAAAAGGGGAAGTTCAACGTTGCCAAACTTATTGATTTTATTTGACCTGTTGTCTTTTTACCATTTGAACAATGTTCTAAGATAATTAAATTTGGGCGAAATGGATTTAAATGGCAGCTAATTATTTATTGAAGTGAAATAAACTAATGAAGGATATATTTATTATAACTTGAAAAATAATCTAAACAATACAAATAGTAAATCGTAGTTACATTTACATTACACGTTATTATTAAATCGCGAATCGTCTAAATTGACATTTAAAAACTTAAGTTTTTCTACTTTACTTCTTGTTAACCGTGTTCTTCTTTTATTTAAAATTAAACCAGATTTTGAACATGTGTTCACATTTACAATACTTATGAATATAGTGGTTAAGTTAGGATATACATGGCAATGGTTTTTCCACCATTGTAATGGACTCTCGATACAGGTGTACGTTTAAATGAGTCATATCCAATTATTTGTTCAAAAATACACCATGGACTTAAGTCATCTTTATCGGTTTCCTTTTCTTGTACTGGTTGATTTTCAATAGTACAATCTTCTTTTTCTTTTTTTATAGAAGTAACCAGCTTCTTAACTCTTTCTTTTGTTTTTTTACCGGCATTTTCCATAAATGTACATAATGACAATGTGCCACTCTGTTCTATCCCTCTAAATCTTTTTGCTAAACCCGATATTAGTAATTGTACTACGTCGGATACTATGGATGTAAGGTTACCGTTTGCTAAAATTTTACTGCAAGATTCTTGCAGGCAGTGTACCATAACAATAACTGAACTATTCTTCAAGTATTTTTGGCCACTCATTGTACTTGTTATTTCTTTAAAAGGTCGTAAAATTTGGGAAAGTTGAGAACAAATAATCCAGTCTTTATTATTTAGATTTGGTCCAAGTCTAAGTCTGTATTAACTAATACCAATGTGGAACGGATTGCCTCTTCTAACTCGGTCATTCTTTTTAACATGTAATAGGTGAAGTTCTACCTAGTTTCCACGTCTTGGACTGGCCGTTTGGGAACTTTGGTATGTTGTAATTGATACTTTAAAAGCGTTTCTAAAGATAAGGTACTTTTTTTAAAATGTGTTTTTTTAGAAACTGAAATTTGAAATTAGTGAAATAATTTCACTAATTTCAAAAGCGATCTTTTCTGAATTATGGTTTCCAGAAAAATGGCAGCAGCCTAATAAAACCGTTTTAAATTCTAAATTTTCGGTTAAATATTGTCCTGTTAATGCGATGTAACTCTCAGTCACTCCATATGTCCAGAGGTCAGTAGTAATACAGATATTTTCTACTTCTTTAACAACTTGTGATCTAATAATTTGCTTAGTTTTGATATAACATTCCTGAAGTAATGAACCTGACGTAATGAACAAGTTTTTCTTGTTGGTGGTTTATATCCAGGAATCCACCCTGCAAACTTTTTAAAAGCTCGTTCTTCAACTATGGAAAACGGATGAAACGAGTCTTTGCATAGGTTTAGTAAATCCATATCTATTTGTTTCTTTTGTCCTAAACTAATATTTTTATTAATGGAAGTATCCATCACCTTTTGACGCTTGGGTGGCGGTGGCAGTATGTCAGTACGTGTAGTAGAAGTAGTCGGGATGGACAGAAATGCGTCAGGAGAAGTTTCAATCATTGCAATATTCACAAAGTAGACCATAAAAGCTGCATCTTCTACAAATGCGCATTTTTTGAAAATAAAATTATTATTCTTATACTAGGTCAATAATTTTGACTAAGAAAAAGAATTCTTAATTGAATATTTACAATAAATAAATCCTTTGACGAACTATCAATAAAGATTTGAAATCGAAAATGCAGATCAATCGTAAATCGAAACTCATTCATTAATCAGAATACCTAGTTATAAAAAACAAAAGAAAGCGTTAAGAAGCTGGTTACTTCTATAAAAAAAGAAAAAGAAGTTTGTACTTTTGAAAATCAACCAGTATAAGAAAAAGAAAATGAAAATGATAAAGATGACTTAAGTCCATGGTGTATTTTTAATGAATTAATTGGAGATGACTCATCTAAACATACACCTGTATCGAGAGATATAAAAGAAGTCGACATGTATTTGTCTAATGATATATTACCCACAAAAAATTTCGAACGGAGATTGGAACTGTCCATTACCGTGGTGGAAAACCCATCGCCATGTATATCCTAACTTAACCACTATATTCATATAATATTGTAACAAAATCTGTTCCTTGTGAACACATGTTCAAATCTGGTTTAATTTTAAATAAAAGAAGAACACGGTTAACAAGAAAAGTGTAATATTGTGTAATGTAAATGTAAGTACTATTTGTATTATTTAATTTATTTTTCAAGTTATAATAAATATATCCTTCGTTAGTTTCTTTCACTTCAATATTTATACACATAAACGATAATAGCCAATATGTTTGTTTGTGTACTCGCTTATTTGAAACTACTGGTAAACAATCAACTAGTTACAGTTTACGAAAAACGGTTCCGATAAAAATGTCAACGACCCACCTCTAGTTTCTTAGCTATATTAGGATCGGAACCAGAGATGTAAAATATCTCTGATCGGAACTAATCGTCTCACTAATGGGCAATGGGTGTCAATGAGAAATAGGGAGGGGAGACCAAGGGGAAATATGATTGTTATCTTTGTCTATTCGCTGAATATGATTTTATATCTGTGTTAGATATCCTGTTAAATTTTACCATACCGACCATAAACTTTTACCTACACTGTATGTCTATGAGTGCAATATATTTCTGATCTAAATCCATGTGGTTATATATTTTGTAGGAATGCTAGTCTACTTCCTAT
Organism: Diabrotica undecimpunctata; assembly: GCF_040954645.1. Lineage (NCBI taxonomy): Eukaryota > Metazoa > Arthropoda > Insecta > Coleoptera > Chrysomelidae > Diabrotica > Diabrotica undecimpunctata. The sequence goes on from NC_092810.1 coordinate 30,704,649, forward strand.
ACGGAATCCATCACAGCAAAGAAGGTGAAGCAAACTCATCCTACTCTATACTGATGACGTCTTCTGAAGCTGGCAAGGAGAAATGGGGCTCGACTACCAGAACTCAAGCCATTAAAGGTGCTTTAACCAGGAGAAAAACATCTCATGGAGATAGAGGAGCCATTATTGACGAAGAAGATAGCACAGAATAAAAACAGTTAGATCAGGTTGATATATAAAGGATTCCTTTGTTTTATTTTAAAAGAAAGTACTCGTTTGGACTTAGAATAATTCACAAAACATTTTGAACATTTATATTTGTATATGTTGCTATATATATAATCGTAGATCATTTATTTATTAATGAAGCAAATAATATTGTTTTTAATTTCTTGTTCTTGTTTGTTCTAATATTTCATTTTTAAAGTATTTAGCTGCATGGTTGTCAAAATTCTAATTGCTTCTGTATCTCTAATTTACATCATATATACTTTCTTCTTCTTATGGTGCCGTGCACCTATAGTGCGTTGGCGAATTATCTTAAGGTCAGACGTCTGTCTTTTGCGACATGCAAAAGTTCGCCAGTGTTAGTTACGCCTGTCCAGTTCTTTATATTTCGCAGCCACGACATTTGTTTGCGACCTACTCCTCTCTTGCCCTCAATCTTTCCTTGGATAATTAGTTGAGGGATTGCGTATTTTTCCCCCTCAGGATGTGGCCCAGGTATCCAATCTTTCGTGCCTTGATCAAGCTGAGCAATTCTCTCTCAGTATTTGCTCTTCTTAGGACTTCCTCGTTTCTCACCCTATCTGTCCATGGTATGCGGTACATTCTTCGCAAGGTCCACATTGCGAAGGCAATGTGGACCTTGCGAACTTGTTAATGGAAGATATTTTCAACATCTCATATATACCATCAATTGTCTTTTCTTCTTTAGTACTTCCTCCTTATCTATTCGGTCCATGATATACTTAATAATCTCTGATCTAGCAGTCTCTTAAATGTTTCTTAAATTTTTTATAATAAATATACACGTTTCATCAGGAAATTGATTAGTTAACTGAACAGATTTTTGCTCCCAAACAATTTTTATTTTGGATTTTTGATGTCTTTTTTAGTCTTAAATGTCTTCCGATTGCGGATGAAACTTCAGATATAAATAATTACAACCACTGCCTATAAACTGTAAGGGAGAAACAAATTCAGTACAGTAAGCGAGCTGCAAAGAAAACTTGAACATAAGAGATTCTTCATGAAATGGAAGAACAATGTATAGCTAAACTAAATAATAGTATTGTCCACTATAACCTAATAAATATGGATATAGGAAATAAAATAAGGCAAAAAAAGTGAAAAGTTTCATCAGAATGTTAAGTAAATTACCGGATGCTTCAGGAATAAAACCATGACCATGATTAAACAAAACAACAAAATACTAACAAATAATAATGAAATTATTATTTTCCAGAGGATGTAGGTAGCGACCATAGCCTGGTATTATGTAAAATAAGAACCCAAGAGACCGGCGCCAATGAAAACAAAAATCAGAATCAAAGGACTAAATACGGAATCCACGTAATACTTATACAGAAAAAAAATATTAGAGACGAAAGCTGAAAAAAATTAAAAAATATCATATTTAACGCAGCAACAGAAACACTTGGAGAGAGAAAAGAAACTAACACTAACATATCAAAGAAGAAAACCCCATGGTTAACAGAGGAGAGGTAAACCCAATGTGAGGAAAAGAAGAAAGAAATTTAACAATACAGAATACAACAAACACAACAAGCATATCACCACTATAAACTAATCCTTAATGAAATGAATACTTTAGTAAGAAAAATAAAAAGGGGACGCTTGGAGAGCTACTTAAAACAGATGAAACACGACTTCTTCGGAATACAAAGAATGACCAGAGGACAAAGAAAGGAGATGAGCAAACTAATAAAAACAAGAGACAGATTCAAAATGAAAACATCGACAGACTACTTTGATCTTTATTTGCTAAAATTGACGATAATGAACCACTAACACTAGAAGTGACAACAAATGAAGAAATAAACATTGAGAAAGGAGAGATAGAAGAAGCATTAAGGAAATTAAAAAATACAAAATCATCAGGAGATAACAGAATACAGAATGAACTCCCCAGTAAAGGACCTAACGAGTCAGATCAACAAAGCATCCGCATTGTCGGGATGTCTGCGGGAGATAGTCTGATCAAATCCGTATATGCGCACAGATAGTAAAATTAGAATCTACAAGACTTGCATACGACCGATCATGACATATGGCATAGAAGTGCGCGAAGATACCAACAAAACGAAACAGATGCTAAGGGTTGCCGAGATGAAAACCCTAAGAAGAATAGTGGTCAAAACAAGAAGAGACAGGGTGAGAAATACAAACGTCAGAGAGCAGTACAAAATTCAAGATATTCTAAGATGGGCAAGGCAGCGTAAGAAGATGTGGTTCGATCATGTAAGACGAATTGATTAGAATAGACTCCCAAAAATTGCCCTAGAAAATAACCCGCCCGGTTAAAGACCTCCCGGAAGACCACCTAAAAGATGGAGGGATAGTTGGCAATCTACCTCCCAAGAAATTAACCAGAGACAGCTTCAGAATTAAACAGATCGAAAGACCTCCAAGAAGTAGAATAAGAAGAAGAATGAACTCCTAAAGTAGGGAGGACCAGATCTGACTCCCTCAAGAATGGAGATTAAGTTTCCTAATCTTCAAAAAGGGCGACAAATCGGATTCGAAGAACTACAGAGGCTTAACCTCTATTAAACACAAAACTAAAATTAGCAACCACAATGATAATAAATAAACGGAATGAAATTATAACACTAGCAGAAGAACAGCAAGATTTCAGGTGGGAAAGATGATGCAGCATCGCTACATTTATAATGAGGCAAGTGCAAGAGAAATCAATAAAATACATCAAACCGGCATATTTATGTTTCGTGAACCTTAAGACGATCTACAAAATATTATGCAAGGGAAAATAGCTGATAAACGCAGTCCAGAACAAAGAAAGACTTCATAGTTGAAGAACTTCCGAGATTGGTATGGTATTAGTGTTAATACAAGTAGGGTGGCAGTTAATAAAATTAAAATATCTAGGCATCAAACTATCTAGCTACGGAAAGCTCGAAGCAGAAGTGGAACATCAAGTGAATAGAGCAAAACAGAGCCGCAGATTGCCTGAATTAAATAATATGGAGAAATAAAAACATCGGAAAAGAAATGAAAGGCAAAATATACAAACAGCCATCAGACCAATAATGACATACTCGGTTTTTACCGCATATGTCATTATTGGTCTGATGACCGCGGAGAGATTTAAGGAAATGTAAAACCGATAATATTAAACGCACTATAGAGAAAAATGATAGCCTAAAAGTTCTACGTAGAAAGCTCATGATTGGGAAATAGGAAATAATTCATAAAGTAAGAAACAAGCAAAATGAAATAATATCACGCAGAGACGAGTTAATACCGGTCATCGAAGAGTTTTACGACGAATTAAATGGAAGTAGACAAGAACTACTTGAGACAAGAACTAAAAAACTAATGCCAGAAATAAAGGTAGATGAAATTCGACAAGCATTAAGAAAAATGAAAAATAACAAAGCCCCAGGAGAGAATGGAATTGTAATAGAAGCTATCGTAAATGGAGGAGATATGCAATTAATTAAATTAAGAAAACTGTTTAATCTATGTTTGCAGCAAAGAGAGGTGCCCAAAGAATAGAACAATGCTATAACCATCCTTTTGCATAAAAAAGGAGATAGAACGGACCTAGAAAATTCTAGACCTACTAGCCTGTTGAACTACATATACAAGCTCTTTACTAGGTTAGTGATATCAAGATTGGAGAAAAAAATAGATTTCTACAGCAGGAGCAGGCAGGATTCCGTTCAATTATGGTACCAATGATCACGTCCATACAGTAATTGCTGCGGAATTCAAAATGCAGAAGAAATTTTTACACTTGCTAAAGAGGGGCATTTACAAATAAATGGCAGATGAATGTCTACACGCTGGAAGAATATGGCACTTAAAGAAGAACAAGAAGAGGAAGCCTATAAATACCGGTAGTGTAAACTATCCTCCACTTTTTGATAGGTTACTTACTTGTTTTCCATTTTGCACTCATAAGTCATGAGGAGTCCATTGATTGGCCCTTTTTTTATCTCGAGTGAAGAAATAAAGAGGAGTGAATAAAAAAGCGACAGAAAACTACAAAGAATGAGACAATAATTTATTATATTGTAGATCTACAAGCAGACACGATTTAATCGGCCTAAACTAATATGCTAGACTACAAATTGTTATGTTTCGCCTTTCGCCGAAGCGTACACCATGATGGTTCCCTAATACACCGGCTACACACTAGAAGAATGAAGGAGACTTTCGTCAGGTTCGAAAAGGAAGCAGAAAAGATGGGGTTTTTAATCAATGAAAACAAAATTAAATATATGCATATGAGCCTCAGTAACCCAAGCAAAGATAGAATTGGACAGAACATCACCATCGACGAGTTTAACTTTGAGTGTGTCAGAGAATTTAACTATCTTGTAACAACAGCAACTGAAGACAATAACAGATCAAAGAAATGAACAATAGGAGCCGCAACAGATATCTTTATGCCCTTCAAAACATTATAAAATCAAAACAAATAAAAAATACAAAGATAAAACTATATAAAACAGTCATACGACCCGTGTTAGAGCCATAGAGCAACTACGTGTTTGAGAAAGAAAAATCCTAAGGAAGATCTTTGTGCGTGTGCCCGATGGAGCAGCAGGACAATACAGGATAAGAACTCTCAAAGAGCTCGAAGAACTATATCCAGACGCTAACATATTAAAAGAAATAAAGTACAGAATACTCCAGTGAGCAGGACACCTTAGAAGATATTCTGACGAAAGAATAGAGATGACGCCTTAGCAAGGCTGATATGGGAAGAAGTCCCAATTGGAAGAAGACCACGTGAACGACCTCGACTCCGGTGAAGGGACAATATAGAAGGATACCTTAAAACTATGGGCGTGGAGAATTGGATGAAGATTGCTCAGAACAGAGACGAATGGGGGCATGTTGTTACCATCGAGTAAGAGTAAGATAGAAAATAAGTATTACAAATTCTTTGAGAGATTGTAGAATGGATTCAAATATTTTAGGCACATCTGTGTAAGAGCGATTCACCAAATGCCAGAACTCTACATGCCAACGTTACTGCCGAACCAAAACTTGCTGGAATAGTTTTTCTGCAGCTGATTTCTGTTTTCTCAATCGTTCTGCCAAAAATTGGGAACAATTCTTCGAAATCATTTGAAGTCAAACGAATGAACTTTCAGAAACCCATGCTCTCTTCAAATTTCAATATTGAAAGTAAATTGCAATTAAGACGAGGTCCTTGTGCAAAAATTTTACGCCTCCACTTAACTTAAATAGCCTACACGATATAAACTACTCAATATGATCAATCATAGTTAGCAAGTAATAAACATTAACACGTTGCCTGCCGTCTCGATCTATGTGACCGAGAAAAAAATTGCTCTGCACGCCAGCGAGGTCTATTTGACCGAGAATTTTAATGTAACTGTGATACCGTCTTGGTGACTATGGAGTGAACGGAAAGTATTACAAAATCCTCTACGACAGGCAACGTGTTAAAATATTCAAATATGTACATGCGATAAGCATCTCGTTAAAATGTAATATCCAAGTGTGTACAAAGCATCCAAATGTATCCAAATTATATCCTTGGTACCTTGTGTTGGATTTTTAATCATAAATGCATACTTTTCTCTAATTTTTTATGACCGTGTATCATTATTAGTAGCAATTTCTCCTCAATTAATTGTATTTTACTTTTAATATGGAGCTGCATTTACTGATATTAGTGTTCAAAAGTTTTTCTTTATTGTTTGTGTAATGACAGAAGAAAAAATAAAGAAATAATGATACGTTGATATGTTGATGTTACCGTACGGATAAATTTTAGAAAATTATTTATTGTACATAGAAAAAGTCAAATTAAAGCTTATTAATACTGGTGTTTTTACTTTATTCACATCTAGATTGTAATTTTCAAAATGGTCGCTTTCCACACTGGTTGGGCTTTGCAAACTGCGACTTGAAAAATCTTTTCTGCATACCCTATACCCGGCCAAAACAAGGGGCGGCTGCAGTTGCCTCTAATTTTATCAATGAAGAAAAATTTTTCATGTGTTTCTCAAATTAAAACTACTTATCATTAGTGGAATAAATATGCTGAATTTTAAATAGTTATTGAAAAATCAAAATGCAAAATGTGTCGGTCCATTATTGTCTACTCTTTACACACATTTTACAGCTTTACACTCATTTGACAGCAAAATGCTTGGCAATAGTTAAAGATTTTTTTGTTTATCAGTAATACTGACGTCGGCTTATTCTTGATTGAACGGTCGGTAGTTCAACACAATTTGTAAGTTAGGATAGGAGGTATTTTTCAGCCTACCCTACTAAGAACGAAAATACTCAAAAATACGCAAATTATATTATACCGCGTTGCAAATAAAAGATGGGGCTGAAAAAAAATGTACTATTGACGCGGAACAACAAAATGTTTACATTCGAGAGAAAAAGCGATTCGTTGAAAGACTGATTGCTGTAATACGATTTTTAGAGACTGAAAAGGCAGTGAAGATGGTCAAATTTGATCCTGTTATTTCAGAACAACTTAAGAATATCAGTATATATAAAGATAACAACAACTGTATTCCACACTACTTGGCACAACATTTTCAAAATGAAATAATTAATATTTTCGCCGAATTTATCAGTAATGACGCCAGGTAGTCATGTCATGTTACATTCTTTAAATATTTTTACTGTCTTTAAATAATTTCCGACTGATTTCGTATGCTATAAATGTTGACGCACGGATAAAGAACCATGGACCAACCCCATAGAGAAAACAAACCCAAGAGAGAGAACTAAATAAAAATACCCGGAGAGAATACAGACCCTAGAGACAACAACCCTCCACAGAGAAAGTAAAGGAAAGAAAAAGGACAGTTCGGAACTCTACCAATTCAGACTATGGTATAATTTCACTATTTGAGAGAGTGAGTCATCGTTTAAAGGCCCAGAAATGCGGAAAGCTTTTGGAAATCCAGTGACGTACACTTACTTTTATTTTAACGTTAATTATATTTTATTTTTCAAATATTAATGTTCGAAATAGGCCACAATATATTTATTTACAAGTTTTTACTGACGTTTCGATCTCTATATCCAAAGACCGCTTTCAAAGATATAAATGGTAGTTATATTTATTTTATTTGTTTATTATTATATATTTTTATAATCTTATATTGTTTATTTTCTTTTTTTTTTCTATCTTTAAAAACGGAATAGAGATCGAAACGTCAATGTATTAAACATGCAAATAGATATATTGTGGCTTATGTCCAACCTTCTCCCTAAAAATACAGAATGCCACAAACAAGCAGCTATAGAAAAATAAATATATCTGTCATTTGTATGTTTGAAAACGGTCTCTTTATAGAGATCGAAACTTCCGTAAATTAAACATTTGAATAAATATATTGTGGCTTATTCCCAACATCATTTCTAAAAATACAGAACGACAAGCGAAAAGCCATAGAAAATAAATAGTACTATGATTTGTATAATTGAAAACGGTCTCTGGATATAGAGATCCAAACGTCAATAAATAAACATATGAATAAATATTTTGTGGTTCATTCCCTACATTCCCCTAAAAATACAGAATGCCACAAACAAAAAGCTATAAAAAAGAAGTAATTTTGCAGAAAGTTTACTGATGCCAACCGGCTGTCGCGGAAGTTACGCTAAAACGTCTTTTGACGTGACCCGTCCTTAAACAGTTACACAATGAAATTTTTTTAAAACAAATTTTAAGACAGTTTCCACACCACCCCAGAGGTACGTCTTGTGGCGCGATACTTTTTTTAAATGGGTGTTCGCCAAGAGCCATATTGTCTTATTAAATAAAATGAACAAAACACTTAAACAGTATAAAACAAAACAAAATAAAATCCTATAAAACAAAATAAAATTCTATAAAAACAAAATAAAAATAATGTTTGATGTGTTTAAACACAAACACTATACACACTTACTATGTTCTTCTCGTTTTTTTTTTGTTTTTGGTTTTTTTTATGCTGATGTTCTTATTAAACTATTAGAAAATATTATTCGCTGTCTAAACCTGAAGATGCAGTGCTGCTATCGCTGTCATTATCTTCACCACCTGGTGTAATTATAATTGGCTCTAGTAAAACTTTGATATGAGTGTCAAGTTCCCACATACGATGTTCTTCTTTAATTATGTGGCCTATACATTTAGCCCATTTCGCTGGAGTTACATGGAGGATTGCTTGAATCAAAAGTTTCTTAATTTTGTTTAATTTGAACGTTTTGTTATTGCGTGCTACATCTCCTTTCACTTGCTCCCAGATAAGTTCAATGGGATTAAGTTCGCAATGATAAGGTGGTCGACGCAGAACTTTGACACCATAATCTTTTGCAGTTTCATCTACAGTATATTTAAGATATTCAATTTTCCTTAACCGTGCAATGTCAAGGAGCTAAATTTTGAGCATTGATTCTTCGTATGCAATCCCCTTTTCTGTAAGCCATTCTTGAATCCTCCCTTTCAATTTCTTTAATAATCACCTGTTTTTTTCAACTCAAATTGAAGAAAACCATCATCAAGAAACCCTGTATCACTTCCTATATGGGTGACGATTAAACGCCGTCACTTTCCTGATGGAGCTTTTAATCCTGTATATCAGCCTTCTATAAATGCTTCGCGTTTACTTTTGACATTTAAATCTTGCCAAACTTTTCCAACTGTATGACCTTTTCCAACCTTGGTTAATCCAGGTTTCATCCAAATAACATATTTTGCGTCCAGTGCTGCGAATTTTGCGTATTTCTTCTAAATATTTTCTTCTCCGCACAATAATTTTATTTTTTTCTAATAGCATACTTTTTCTGTTGAGTTTTACATATCGAAAGTTCATTTCACGCATGGTCCTGGTTAAGACTCTACGAGATATCTTGGGTAAGGAGTCATCGTTTTCGAGCTCTTGAGAAATATTTTTCAGTGTTGGAATTTCATTCCGAAAATAAAATGAATGAATTTTTCGACGTATAATATTCCTTGTCTCGTCATCCAAAACAATGCTTTTCCTACCTCTAGTTTTACCTTTTTCTTGCTTTTTATTTTCCGATGTATTTTTAAGTACACGATAAATACAGCTAACGGATACTTTTGTTAAACTGCTACAAATGTCGACCGCTTGGCTAACATTTAATTCCATTTTTCTGCCGACAATTGTTTCATAAACGTTTCGTATTATTACCTTCTCTTCGGACGTTAACATTTTCCGTCTCTTTTGCGGCATTTCATTTTTGGAATCAACATCAGAATTTTGAAGTCTTCTCTTGGAACAACTCGGTTTTTCGTCCAACTCCAATAAAACTCAAACCAAATAATCACAGAATATAACTAAACATTTACTATAAAACGACAAACTATAACACTCGTATTATCAATAACACGTTTTATCAATAACACAAACTTATCGCATAAAATACCCTACTCTCAGATACGCCAATGTAAATAACCTATTGTTGATGGGCACTCGCTCGACAAAAACTAGTTTGACGGCTTTCTGTGGATCTGAATTGAAACGGAGTTCCCTCGCTAATTCCAAAGTTGCCAAACGATTTAAAAATATTGTTTTAAAATATCGATTTTTATTTTATAAATTTAAATATGTAACGAAACGGAACATATAAATAAAATTTATTTCATTACAATTTTGTGCTTAATTTTTACTATTGAAAAGATCAGGTTTTTTTGTATTTTTAGGACGGTAATAATCGCTGCATGGAAGAATACAGGTTTTGTATGACCATAATTACTACTTGTGAACAAGAATTGGCTACACTGTTCGACAACTTCTGGTCAAGTCTACTATAGAGAAGCACAAATAAATATACTACTTTATATATTCTGTAATTTCTTATGAGGAAACGCAAATTGCAATCGAGAAAACAGGCAGTTTTCGAGGGCCGCTGTGTACATTTAAATTTGAGGATATTCCGCGTTTAAACTATGATATCACTCTTCTAAATTGAGGGTTTCTACTATAGCACAAAACACTGTGTAGGCCCGAATAAGAAGATCTTATCGTCATGACATCCTACTAAAAATATAAAAAAAAAACCAAAAAACTGTGCACGTAGGGCCCATATTCTTGAGGCCCAAGCAAGTAATTTCAGTTCCGCGGATCACATGAGGATTACAGGAATAAAGCGCGTCACGCTGTCCTGAATTTAAAATCGATTAAGTAACCATATTGGAGTTTTATTACCCAGGACTCCCACATGATTTGGCTGATAATTGTGCAACTATCGCGCATTAGAGTGCTATAGGGGATAAATGGATGGTCTGGAGCATTGGAGCGAGGTGGATTGAGTCCTGTTTTACTCGAGTTAATACACCTCGCTCCAATGAATTGTTACACCCGATCTTAATTTTAAGGGGTGAACATGTCTCACAGGCTGGGTTTAATTAAATTGCTTGCTTGCAGAACCATGGACTCAACTGTATATACCTGTCTTCATATTGCTGTTCATGTACTGTTATTAAAAAATGTAATAAATAAAAAACTTTTTTGAACAAATATATTGCTGATTTAGAAAGTAACAACCTATATAAACGTATTCGATATAAAATTTGTATTAATACTGGAAAACTGTACCATCTGAGTCCTGTCTGGAGTAGCCAGGGTTAGTTTGCGAGCTGTGATGAGATGAGTTCATCAGCTTTATATTGCTAGGATGTTTCTTTTCTACTACTCCTCCTATTAATACTTTGTGGTCCTAAAAACATGCAAAAAATTGAGTTAATACTTAGAATGAAGGTAAGGTAATGTTAAAATATATAATATTAAGTAATTACGCGATCTGACTGAAACCCACAGAAGTTACGTAGTCTTGAGAACGAGCATAATACATCACCAGTTGGCTGTCAAAATATTCACGTGTATCAATACTGTTACACTTATTTAAAATAGCTTTATTCAATACCAACAATAGTATAATACTTAATACAACTAGAACACAATTACAACTATGTATTAACTTAAAAAACTCAAATGAAGGGTCACGGGAAAGAACGATCAGAGTCTATTTTTATTCGAAATTTAGATATTGGCGCCATATTTAAGCTTTTTGTGTAAATAACCCAAGCATGGTTTCGTTTGTACAATAACGATCACCGTACAGAAGATAATAAAGGGGAAGGATATAAGCTAACGGAGAATAACGATCAGGTTTCTCGCGCTGACCGCTAATAACGATCAAGTCCCGACGACCTTCTAACTAAACGTAGATTGTCGTTGGCATCTATCTATACCATCAGTTCTATTCTGTTATCGCTAAGCGAACCGCTATTTTTTAGCAGTTATCACTAATTTGTTTTTGAGTAAATTTACAATGTCAAGGGATCTTAGTGATACATCTAATGAGCCACGTGGGGTTAAAAAAAATTACGTGCCACCACTCACGAGGTCGGGAAAGACTGCAAGTGCATTCGTTACAACTGTTTTCAAGTCATCCCTTTGAACGAAAAACAACGATTAATTGCTCATTTTAATGAGTTAAAGGATTACAATGTTCAAATCAAATATTTAACAGGTCTTGTCACGGTTGTACCTATTGGTACACGGAGAAGCCGAAAACCTAAAGCTGAAGCAAGTTTTAATCAATTTTCCTATAGTTATAGAGTTCGGGTAAATGTGAGTGGGTCGTTACAAGATGTAGTTGTTTGCTATAAAGCATTTTTCTCTTTACACGGCAAGATGGACGGGGCGGTCATATAAACAGTTGACCGATGAAACAAGAACAATGGTAATGAGCTTTATACAGTCCCTGTAAGAAAGGAATACACACAATAGGAAAAAAAGGGACACTACATTTCATGAGATATTTGTGAGTAATTTCAATATATCATTCGGCTACCCACGTAAAGATACATGTAGCTCTTGCGAGACTTTCAAAGCTAACATTGCAATTATTACGGATAAAATGGCTAACTGCACTGATGAAGAAAACAAAAAATCATTGACAACAACACTGCAGACACTAGTGCGTGAGAAGACGATCCATTTACGAAAAAGTAAGCAGTTTTGTTCCTTGAAAAAAAAATATAGAAAAGAATCACGAAAAAACGACACAATGAAAGACATTACGATAGATTACCAAAAAAACCTCTCTACTCCCAACATCTCAACATCTGATGCTGACTATCGCCGCCAACTCAACGTCATATCATTTAATATTCATGTTCTGTCAAATGCAACTTCAGTGTTTTATAATGTACGACGAAAGTGTTGTCCGAAAGGGTGCCGATGATGTCAGTTCGATGTTGGAACACTTTATTTTGCAAATTTTGGACTCAAACATACGCCATCTACTAATTTTTTGTGATTTGTGCGGCGATTAAAACAAAAATTTTACAGTAATTCGCTTTCTCCACTACGTAGTACACAAGCTTAACTGATTCGGCCTAATGAAGATGATCTTTCCTACTCGTGGACACTCTTACCTAAAATGCGATAAGGACATGGGAATTATAGCGCAAAATAGATCAGAGTCCAGCTCCTTAATTAAAAATTTAAAGATCTCAAGCACATATATAATTAGCAAACTATTTTTTTTTTTCATTTGCGTTTGCATATTAAAAAGTCTTATAGTAATACACTGATAATTAAAAATGTTGTATTTAATTTTCCTAATCCAAAATAAACGACTTTAAACTTTAAAATTCGATTTGTAGAAAATGAACAAAATGTGACTATGATCGTTCTCTCCCGTGGCCCTTCAAATGTTACTGTTATTGGAACTGTCGACTTGCTATGTTTATATACATTTTCTGACGTTCGTGATTTCGTTCGTTCGATTTTCGTTCGTGATTTCTCGATGACATTCGTATATTCTAGAATTTTAATACTTCTTTTTCGTAAAATCAATTTTTCTATATGCAATCAATCTTACGGGACTGTTGTAACAATGCTCCTTCCTTTATTATTATTTGCCCCAAATAACTGGTCTATCAGGGACTAACTGAAGCCAACAGGGTGGATCAGTTCCCCCTGATAATCTCTCAATATGAAATTGGGTTTACTTCTAGGTGAAAAGTGGATGCGGCAGCTTAGATTGTTTATTTTCTGCAGGATGGTGCACGGGTCTTCCCAGATTCGTTAAAGTTTCGAACAAAGTCTTTTCTTACGTTTGGGATTATACAACTATACTGAGTCATCTTTTTCGACCTTGTTCCAGTAGTATGCAAGTCAAGCCTGGCCTTGTCTTTGTCACTTTAAAGCTTTAAACTTTTACGAGCAAATTCGTAAACTTTTTCCAATTTTTCTTTCAAATTTTCGATATACGTCAGGGATGATCTTCTTCACAGGGAGTCAATTTTTCGAAAATAAGATCTTGAGTAAGCTTCATTTCTCTTCCGGTGATCATCATTTATAGAGAATAACCGGTTGCTTTACGTTCGGGGCTTCTATAGGCTAACCGGAAAAGGGAGTTATTTTGATTATCAGCGACAAACATTAAAAGGTATTGACAAACAGTTCTATTATGTCTTTCGACAATTTCGTCTGATTGCGGATGAAGAGACGTAGTCCAAGTTTTTTAATACCCAACATTTTCATTAATTCTTGCCACAATTCTGATTCAAAATGTCTTCCTTGATCAGAATGTAACTCTAAAGGAACTCCATATCTTAATACGACGTGTGTTATGAATGCTTCTGCTACTGTAGTCGTTTCTTTGTTAGGAAGAGGTGAATTTTCAGGCCATTTTGAAAAATAATCCATTGAGACCATTAAGTATTTGTTTCCTCTCTCTGTCCTCGGAAGGACCTGACAATGGCTTTGAAGCTGCACTTCGTTTGGCTAAATTGACACCTGTTCTCTTAAATTTTCTATTTTATTTTTACGAATCACTAGTTGCTACTTCAAATAAATAACTTCAGATTCCAGAATATCTTTTCCTTTTTGTGTCGGTTGTGGGAGATCGATTTCTTAGAGACCTATCTCTACTAGCATTTCTGGTAGGACTACGGACTTCTGAATGTCGATCTAGGTGACCTTCTGACCTCATTCTTGGATTCTTCGTTCCTTGCTTGGGATCGGCTTCTTGAATTGCCTTGCAAATGTCCCATTTTTCCGCAATTTAAAACATCTTTTGTTTTCTTTTCAAGTTTTTTGTTGAAGATTTTGCAATATGCTTGAAAGCCTGTATACCAATTTGTTCCAGAAAATCTTTAGGTGCCTCAGGGTATGTCAAATGCAATAAGCTTTTAATGTCAGCTTCAAATTCTTGAAGGCTTTCGTTATGTTTTTGATATCAAACTTGGGAAAACCTGCTTTAGATGCTGATGGAAATATCTTGTCCCTAAAGGTTGAAATATAGAGGTATAACTGGGTGCATTTTGGGAAAAGAATTTCAAAATGGTTGCTGCCTGTCCTCGAAACGACACTACCAAGGAAGCTGTCATTTCTTTCTCAGTCCAGCTACTTGCTCTCGCTGCAGCTTGGAATTGAAAACGATAAGTTTCCCATGCTGTTTGACCATCGAATGTGGGTAGTTTTAAAATTTTACTAGTTCTTATTATGTCTGGTTTAACTATGGAAGATAATGGAGCTGTTTGTTCTGATTCGTCATTAGTTACTTGGACAATATTAGATAAAGAAGCTTGGGCGTTAATTTTTCTTTCTAATTCAACTATTTTTCTTTCTAAATTAAATTTAAAATCGTTTTGGTGCTGTTTGAAATCATTTAGTTTTTTTTTTCAACTAAAAACAGTTTTTCATATCGTTCTGTAGTTCTTCCAATTTGTCTATATTATTATTAATTTGACTTACTCTAACTTAATTTTTGTGAATTTGGTATAAACTTTGTATGATTTCTTCCTCAACTTCTCTACGCCTTTCGTCCTTTTTCTCTTCCTCTTCTTGTCTACACTTCTTCTTTTCTAATTCCATTTCGTGTCTAAGCCTCTCCTTTTCCTCGTTTTTATCTTTGCTACGTTTCTCTTCATCTTCTTTAATTTTTAAAAATCATGTGGGCAGTCCGGACGTATTCATTTTTTTAATAGGGGCAAAACGTCGTCTGTCAAAATGTTCAATGCGTTTTAAATGTATTCATTTTTTTTGAATCCTGGGAAAACTAATAAGTATACTTGAAAAATTTAAAGGCAGAATGAAAGATTGCATTATTACCGAGGGTCGAAAGTCTCTTAGAATAACCAAAAAGTTTCTTTTGAGTGAGATTTTTAAAATAAAAGTCGCACTAAATTTTCTCTTTATTTTTCACCGCTGTAACTTATTAAAATAAACATTATAGAAGTTTTCAGGGACTTTCGGCCCTCGGTAACAACGTATTCTTTTATTCTGAGTTTAAACTTTTCAAATATATTTATTAGTTTTCTCAGGATTCGAAAAAAAAATGAATACATTTAAAACACATTGAACATTTTAACAAGCGACATGTTGCGCCTATGTCCTTAAATTCTTTCCGTCTCTCCAACCCCACCGCTGTTTCCAATGTTACATTTTTTTAAAATAATTTTTCCTAAATTAAAAAAATAGAATTTTAAACCATCTAGCTAAATTATTGAACTATTTTTACCTCTTATATATATATATATATATATATATATATATATATATATATATATATATATATATTTATCTTTTTATACTTTTAGTTTTTTTTTCTAAATAAATTAGTACGACGATTAGTAACATTTTTTTTTCGTGTTGAATTGCCGGTACCCACCCAAACCATCAACATAAATGTTTTTAGTTGGTCAGTTGAAACGTTTTGGGGTTGAAACAGCAATGGGAAATGCTGCTCAGGACCGACAACAATGGAGAGAAATAGTAAACGCGGCCAAAACTCGCATAGAGTTGTAGAGCCAAATGATGACGATGATAATGATGCTTATTTACTTAAACCGTGTAAGTTCACCGAATAGACTTTATATTTCAGTACTGCCGTAAATGACCCTAACTGACATAGCGTTGAGCGGTTGCTGATGGAAAATACTCTCACTCTTTCGTATTTAAAAGAATAACATGCAATCCAATATTAAATCGTATATCTTCAGCACTTCTAATTCCAAAGGTGTATACATAATTGCTGTCAGATTTTTATTATAATTGGAATTGACTTAATTAATAAATACTCACAAAATTATATCTAAACGGTATCACCACTTTATGGGGTCTTCCTCTCCTTCCTACTTCTCTTTTTTTCTTCTCACCACCGGGATCCTCAACCGATGCTTGTTGTTCCCTGTCAGGTGTCACTTCTCGTGTGTTACGTAAACGCCTCCATGTATCGATGCCTCTAGTCTCGGGTTGGGAGTATATGTCGAGCATATCTGGAAAAATTTCTGTAGTCTGGTTAAAGGAAGCATTCAGAACAAAATCCAGTTGATCTTTTGGAATTAGATCACTAAAAAAGTGTAGTCATCATTTATGGTTGTTATATAATTAATTTAGCCAAAAGTTCTTGACTAAATGCTCATACATAATATTTACAAGAAAGCTACAATGATAATACAAATAGATGCGAAAACCAAAGCTATACCAATCAACAGAGGAGTTCGCCACGGAGATATTATCTCACCAAAGCTATTCACACTTGGAATGGAACACGTGTTCAATGACATTAAATGGGCAGATAAAGGAATAAATGTTAATGGAAGAAAACAGTCATTTGAGATACGCTGATGACATTGTAATATTCGCTACAAGTTTTAAAGAAGTACAGACCATAATGACACAACTATTTCAAGCTTCGGAAAAAATAGGTCTTAAGATGAACTTGGAAAAAACAAAAATAATGCCAAATACACCGAACATTAGAGAAATAACATTGAACGACATAAATTTAGAAACAGTAAGCGAATACACCTACCTGGGACAGATAATGAAAGTTAACAAAGAAAATCAAACTGCCAAAATTACCAGAAGAATAAGGTTAGCGTGGCAGGATTTGGAAAAATGAGTTAGATTTTGAAAAGCACTAAAATAGAACAATAATTGAAAACCAGAGTTTACGATCAGTGTATCCTCCCTATACTCCCGTATGGTTCAAAGACGTGGACACTCACCAAGTCTAATATGGATAAAATGGTAAAGGCACAAAGAGCGATGGAAAGATCAATGCTCGTGGTGAGACTTGCAGACAAAAAAAAACAAACAAATGGAGCTTTGCAGGACACAATGCCCGACTGAATGATAAAAGATGGAACCATGAAATACAGCAATGGAGACCATGGCTAGGAAAGAGAAGTAGAGGAAGACCACAAATGAGATGGGATGATGACATTAAGAAGATCGAAGGACACAACTGGAAGCAAGTGGCGCAAAATAGAAAACACTGGATTGATTTTGGGGAGGCCAATGTCCAAAGTTGGATTACTTTGGAGAAGAGAGAGAGAAGAGAGGTTGTTTTGAACTGAGTAGCCAGTCATCAGTGAGCGATAGAATGTCACCTTCGGCCACGGCTTAAGGTGGGTCCAGACTCTAACAAAAAATCGTGCGGTTCACTAAAATTGCGTTCGCGTAAAAAGTTCCAGTTGCTTGCAGTGTTTGGAGTCTCTTTTTCTCAAAAATTAGAAGTATGCTAGATAAAAAATGAACATTGACTTAGCAGCAGCTTTTAGCGCCTTTTTTGTTATTTGTAAAATGGCCAAAAAGAAGAATAAATGACGTATTCAGAAGGTATCCACTGAAAGAATTTCTCTAAAATAAGTTATGAAGATATTGAGGAGTTAATAAATTTAATTTGACCTATAAATGAAAAGAAGAGTACAAAATTACGGAAAGCTAAACAACTTAGCTGTTACGTAAATTAGCTAAAGCTAATTAACGTAACAACAGAAGCACTTGGAGAGAGGAAAGTAACAAACACTAACATATTAAAATAGAAAACCCCGTAGTTTAGAGAGCAAGTAAAGACAAAATGTGAAGCAAAGAAACTACTACCACTATAAACGAATCAGAAATTAAACAAATACGTAGTCAGACAAATAAACATGGAACACTGGCAGAGATTTTCAAAATAGATGGAACATGACTCCCACGGAACGCAAAGAGAAATATGGAGAATGAGCAAAGAAAAAAGAAAAGAGATGAACGAACTAATAAAACCGAGACATATTCAGAAGAAAATATGAACAGATCAAGTGAATAGAGCTAACAGAGCCGCAGGCTGCCTGAATGAAACAATATGGAGAAATAAAAATATCGGAAAAGAAATGAAAGGCAGAATTAAAAAAACAATAATGACATACGCGGCAGAAACATGACCTGACACAGAGAGGACAAAAAGAATGTTAGAAACAGCAGAGATGAAAACTCTTCGAAAAATTGATGGTAAGAGACTAAGGGACAGAGCTAGAAGTACAGATATACGACGTAAATGCAAGGTGGAGAATATCTAGGACTGGGTAAGAAATAGAAGAGTAGAATGAAACGATCCTATAAGCCGAATGACAACAAATATAGTAGTAAAGACAGCAATAGACGATTCCCCAATAGGAAGACGATCAGTAGGAAGACCACGAAAGCGATGGAACGACAATTTACTGGAGTTACATTGAAAAATAAACAATTATGTCTACACTACTACTTCGAAGAATGAGCAAAGAACGGGAGCTGTTGATCATCATCAAGAGAAGAAAGTTGGAATATCTTGGTCATGTGATGAGAGGGAAAAAGTACCGATTGCTCCAGTTAATTATCCAAGGAAAGATTCAGGGCAAACGAAGCGTGGGGAGATCACGTATATCTCGGCTGCGCAATTTAAGAGACTGGTTTCAGTGCACATCTAACCAATTATTTAGAGCAACAGCTTCAAAGATACGAATAGCAATGATCATTGCCAAACTCCGTAGCGGAGAGGGCACTTGAAGAAGAAGAAGATGTGTACACAAAAAGAAAAAGAAGAAGAAGATGTCTTCTGCATTAAGAAATATTTCTGGGCATATATATAAATATATATATATATATATATATATATATATATATATATATATATATATATATATATATATATATATATATATATATATATAAGCGGGGATCCTACAGCTTCTGCCGCTTCCCGCATTTCGATCGCCATCTTTTTCTATCTCTCCAGGTGTCTTCATCAATGGCTCTGTCTTTCATGGTTTCCATAACACCTTGTATCCAAGACTTGGCTGGTCTTCCTCGTTTCCTTCTATTACTTGGATTGTATTCCATAGCTCTTTTTGGCCATCTGTTGTCGTCCATCCTCTGTACGTGTCCATACCATATTAACTGTCTAGTTTCTATTCTTTCAGAAGTTGTATGTACTCTATCTGTTTTTCTTCTAATTTCAGAATTAGGTATACGTTCTATTCTTGATATACGGCAAGCTCTTCTTAGGTAGTCCATTTCAACCGTGTCAACTTTTTTCTTTCCTTTTACTGTCATTTGCCAACATTCTGCTCCATATGTAAGAATGGGCTCTACAATTACTTTGTAGATAGTCATTTTAGTTCTCATAGTAGCTTTGTTGGACCAAAGTATCGAATTCAGAATTTGAACACTCTTCCTGCCTTGTTGCACTCTATAGTCTATATCTCGTTCCGTTGTTCCTTTACTGCAGATAATACTTCCCAAATATTTGTATTCGTAGCACCTTTTCATTTGTCTAATTTCCAAATCCGAGTCTTCGTCTTCACTGCCTATTCGCATATATTCTGTTTTAGACATATTCATACTCATCCCCCATTTTTCGTATTCATCTTTGAGCTTTCTAACCATATAATCTGCATCTTCTTCACAGCTTGCAATTAGTACTTGATCATCTGCAAAGAACAGCATTGTCAGATAATGGTTGTTAAGCTTCAACCCCATTCCCGCACATTTTTGTCTCCACTGGTGCAGTGCTTCTTGGATATATATTTTAAATAGGGTGGGGGAAAGACAACATCCTTGTCTCAAGCCTTTCGTTACTGTAAATACCCTTGAGAAAGTATTTCCTGTTTTTACAGTGCTTTGAGGACATTTATAGATGTTCAGTATTGCTTTTAGATATGTTTTACTAAGGTCCGTTTTCGTCAAGACACTAAATAAGAGTTTTAAAGGAACTGTATCATAAGCCTTCTCCAGATCTATAAATACCAGATGCGTAGGGAGGTTTCGAGCTGTTCGTTTTTCAATTACTTGTTGAAGGGTAAATGTGTTGTCCACGCACGATCTTCCTGCTCTGAAGCCGCTTTGTTCTTCAATTTCTTTATACTCCTCTTCTATTCTTCTTTTCAATATACGACCATATAACCTTCCCAGCGAGCTAGTTACGCTAATGCCTCTATAATTTCCGCATTCTTTTCTGTCTCCCTTTTTATAAATGGGGCTAATGTGGGCCAAATTCCAATCGTCTGGAATCGTTTGGCCTTCAATTAAGCATTTATTAAAAATATTCACTAAGCTTTCCAAAAGAGCATCCGGTCCATGTTTCACCAACTCTATGGGAATGTCTCCAGGCCCGGGTGTTTCTGGGCATACTCCTAATAAGATTTTCGATTTCCTCTTAAAGAATGTTATCCAAGGCTACTTCTACCTTGCGTTAAAGTGCTGCTATAGTCTGTGGAGGATGAGTAATCTTCTTCCCGTAATGTCCCACACGTCTTCAGTGGGTGAAAGAACCGGGGATCTAGGGAGCCAAGACAGTACATCGACTTTATTGCCTTAAAAATGAGCCAGCGCAATTTTAGCTGTATGTAGTCGTGCATTATGCTATTGGACAACCCCTAGTAGGGGTCTAGTTCACCATGCCTACTAGAAATGAGACCATGGAGAAGACTGGCCCTGAATATGAAACGCTAAAAGGATCTTTTGAAGGTTTTGTAGTTCTATAGAACTATAAAGAAAAAGATGAAGAAGGAAAACTTTAACAATGGAGGAAATATTTGAAAATGCATATAAAAAAGCAAACACAAATAGATAGATCACACCCTCGGAAAATTAAACAATGACAAAGCAAGCTCCAAATTTCACCATGTACTCAAAAATAAAAGTGGCCACAAAATATTTGGAGGAGGAGTATAAAAACATGCGAAAAGAGATAGAATGGGAAAAACGATGGAAATCAATACAGGCGTTAGCAAATGAAAGGTAAAAAAATACAATGATCTAGTGAAGAATCTAACAGAAGATACCATCCATACTGCATAAGAGTAGCAGTTCTGGTAGTATCGTATGAAATTTTGAAACCGAAATTCGAAAATGTCCTATGTTTCAAAAAAAGTCAACAGCAAGAATAAGATGGAATATATTTGAACAATTCAACTATTATAGATATATTTAAAAGAAAACATTTACCTGAAAGGTTCGAATCCTACGAACCTCCTTGCGCTTGCCAGTGTCTGATGTGCGTGCATCCTCTGAAAAGTAGGCAAATACTCGCATTTCACTTCTTTTCTCAAATATTTCGGATCTACAATAGGCTTCAAAAAAGTACCCTCGGTAGTCAGAACAGGTACGCAAGCCCTGTTCCTTATGCGGACAATCGTCGCCATGGCGGAAGCGTATTTAGCTCCGATTTCCTCAAGGTGAAGATTTTAGCTCGATGATTTGCGGTTGTAATAGGCCAAGAAATGTCATTAGTTACATGTTTGTCGTGTCTCGTGACAATATGGGAGCTGAGGGAATGTCATTATTTGTTAACTTTTCAGCTGGCTATGTAATAAAAGCAGGGGAGTATTTAGGACCGTTTCGTTAAAGTATTCCGTGATCTGGATTACCCGTAATAAATTAAAATATACATAAAATTAAAGCTTATACTTTTATCAAACATTTTATGCAGATACACAAAGAAAAGTGGAAATAAAGAACTACAAAATATTTTCTTAATTTGAAACCGTGGTTTTTTAAACAAACCAAGAGATTTTTAAGTGACAACCATGATGATAATTCATAATATAAATATGTGTAATTGAATTAAAATAAGTATTCCACAATTCCACCATCCACAAGCAACGGAAATTGTTTAAAAATTCATACCATGGTCAGTAGCGTATTTTATAAACTTGGATGCTTTTTTATTCTTTTTCAAATTTATATTCTGATTTTGTACAGGAATCATAGGTGTGTTTAGGAATTTTTCGTGTCGGTGCCCATGACGCTTGCCCTCTAGTTTGGTCTTTGAAATTTTTTATTAATGATTTTTTTATTAAGTCATCATTATTTTATAAGAATAATTATTAACAGCATCACTCATAATTTTCTGTTATCTGTCATCTGTCTTTCTTTTGATTAATGTTTTAAAATTTTATTGTAGGGGAGACCGGGGTTAGTTGTTACCATCGTTGTTACACGGTGCAGGTTGTTACATTTAATTTTAATCAGCTTAACGAGATGGCAGCACCTTTAACTCGACGTAGCCAATACGGTGCATACTTCACCAATGAACTTTGGTTAGTGTAGTTTAAGGCTCTAACGTGTAGACCGACTAGTTTTGTGTTTTTAGTAGCACTCAGTAATTTTTTCGACATTGTTTAAATTTTTGCTTGTTCTATTTTTACAAGGTAAGGTAACTAATTGCTTTCACACGATGTTTTATTGACTGTTAGCTTTATTATTGTCTATACGTACAAGATTAAATATTTGGGATTGATGAGTAATGGCGTCCTGGGACAGGTTGTTACTATTTTCAAGGGACAAGTTGTTATTGTAACAATCTGCCCCATCTCAAGAAATTTGTGTTAAGGTTTATTAGTAACCTAGATTTTGCTGTAAATAAAATTGTAAATTTTTAATAGATCAAAATGAGAACCTACAAGAAAAAAACTAAGCGTGTTGAAACGTCACAGGAAATCGTTATTGCTGCAGCAAAGAAAGTGATAGAAAATGAAAGACATCTTAGACCAGTAGCGAATAAATACGGGATTAATTTTATGACTGACAGCGAATGCTAGTGGAAACTCAGTGCCACCAATGTTTATTTTTCCATGGAAAAATTATCGAGAACATTTTGTTTCCAGTGGAACACTAGGATGTATAGGAACGAGCAATTCTTCTGGATGGATGACAAAAGTGGAAGTCTTAATTTATGTGAAGCATTTTCATAAGAATATTAAATGTTCTAAGGAAAGTCCAGTTTTATTAATACTGGAAAATCACGATTACCATTTGTCGGTTGAGGTAATAGATTATTGCAAGGAAAATGACATTGTCCTCTTGACCTTGCCTTCTCATTGCTCTCATTAGCAGTCAGATAAATGGCTGGATGAAAGCTCATCCAGGAGTTACAATGACAATTTATAACATTCGATCAATTGTTGAAAATTCTTTGCCGTTAGCGCTAACTCCAAAAAATATACAGTCCGGTTTTCGTGTAACTGGCATTTTCCCGTTTAAGAAGGACGTTTTTACTGATGAAGATTTTCTGCCATCATCCATTACAGATAGACCTGAGCCGCAAGAAAATATGGAGTTTCTGTCACAAGCAGCCACACAAAATATACGAACATCACCAAGTACGCCACCACAAGTTATCAACAAGGAACCAGACCAAGATCCACAACCTTCAACTTCTGGCGCTTTAGTTACAGTACTTATTAGTCTTAAAGATATTCGACCTATACCTAAAGCTCAACCTAAAAAAATACTGTACAGAATAGGAAACGAGGACACGCCTGAAAAGCAAGCATTATTATAGCCATAGTAACTGAGAAACTAAAAGCTAATAAAAAAGGAAAACAAAAAGTCAAAAGGAGAATTGTTTCAAAAGAAAGCGATGAAGACAATCAAGAATGTTTCTGCATTATATGTTGTGATTCTTACACTAACTCAAAATCAAAAGAGAAATGGTAGACAGTAAGGGCGCATGAACTTTGCAGTGACGGTTCTCCAATTTTTGTATGCATACATTGCCAGTCTGATTAGTCTAATAACTGATTTAAATAATTTTTAAAAAGATCGCACAATAGTTTGTATTTTAATAAAAAATAAATAAAATTCATTTAAAGTTTTTTCGTTAAGAAAATTAAAATATTCTTTGAAAAGTATGAAAGTTACTAAGTGACAAGATTCTTGTAAATCTAATATTTAAAATAATTATATCAAAGTGAGTGCTTCTTACACCAATTTTTATGAGGTGCATATTTTACATATGGAATGCAAAAAAAATAAAATGTGAAAATTGTAACAACTAACCCCAGTCTCCCCTAGGCAATAAGTTAGCGTATGGCACCAACTTTTTGAATTCATCTACAACTAAATCAAGATCCAAATTAGCAGCAAGTTCTTAACTTCTTTTTAAAGTTTGAAATCTTTTCTATCGCAAGATAAAAACCTAATATTTTTTTCTTCTTTTTTATCCTTAACTAGAAACGCTGTTTGAAGATTATCGTCCAACCTTCGAAGAACTTAATTTTTTCTTGGTTCCGGAATACCAAGGCGGCCTCAAATGTTTTTGCCCTAGCGCAGACTTTCCCAAACTTTTTTGTGTCATGATCCTAAAATACCCAGATTCTTATGCCCCCTATGTAACGTACATAATTTTTAATATTAAAAATTGAATTGTTCACTTAAAAGGCTTAAATGATGGTTTTAGGAAGTAGGAATTGTTCCTAGGAAATCTAGTGGAATCTCTAGGAAATTGTTACCGAAACACAGTACGTAAACTTTCAAAACATATATTAAAAAAACTGAAATTCAAATTCCAAATAATTTTGATACGACCCTTTTTTTAGAAAAATATACCACAATTCCTAGGTATGATCGTCCAAGTTCAGCTCATGATGGCACCCTTATTCTTTTTACAAAAAACAATGATTTTTCTCCGCTAACAAAATATTTAGTTTCCGTTACTTTATAATAAGAATCTTAAAATATACATTCTTTGCATTTATAGATCACTTGACTCTTCCACGGAGAACTATTTTTTCAGAACCTGCTAAATTTGTTAGATGACCTGCTCAACATAAGCAGAAAAATTCTATGTGGTGACTTTAATATTAATTACGCTGCTGCTTGTGCTACCCAACTGTCCTCGGTCAATTTATTCGAATTTTATGGTCTCATAATGCACGTTAATTCTCCTACAAGAATTACTAAAACAACATCTACCATAATTGATTAATGATTATATTGTCTCTGATTTCTCACCTCTTGATGTACGCTCTACAATCATTATTAATGCAGGACTATCTGACGATGAAGCAGTATATACCAAGTTTAACACTCTCAATAAACCTTCCTTGAAAATCCGATGTTTAGGTAGGATTTTTTCCGCTCAGAACTTTTGTAAATTCCAAAATTTATGCTTTTCTTCTGGGTGACACTTTCCTTCTGTGAACGTGCACTATAATTTTATATTTTACTTTATACCTATAGGCTTGTCTGTATTTTCAATATGGTATTTCCTATAATTACAATTAAGTCAAAACATCACAAACCCTGGACTACCAAAGGCATACTCATATTAGCCAAGAATATGCGTTCACTATCAAGAAATTTACTACCAACGTTTTGTCACTGAATATATCAACAAGTACAGAGGAACGTATCTAAAACTTATCAAAACAGCTAAGAAACGTACAATCAAAATCATCTGGGAAGCTTTAAAACTGTTCTTGGTCCTAAAAGGTAAAACTTGGTCCATAATAAACTATCTTTGAAATAAAACTAACACAGCTCAAACATTTTCTCTTCCAAACCCTAAAAATCTAAATGAATACTTCGTTAATGTGAGTAAAAATATAACATCAACTATTTTGCCACAACAAGATGCCATTTTCTATCTCCCCAATTGAAAAAAGGTAATTCATTCTTTGTACGACCAGTTGATAAATCTGAGCTGATCTAAACAATCCATAGCATCAAAAGCAAATCTTTCTGTGGTACCTACGGAGGGACTATCCATAAAAATTTTCTCAAATCTTCCAAATAATGTGTTAGAAGTCCTGGTCTCACTAATTAATAATTCCTTTGAAAAAGGTATATTTCTAGAGTGCCTAAAGACAGCCATTATTATTCCTCTTCATAAGGGTGGTGAAAAATCGAATGCCTGCAACTATAAACATATTGCTTTACTACGATTACTATCCCAAAGTATTGAGAAACTTATAAAAGCCCGACTTATTCCTTTCTCGTTAAAAACAACATTTTATTACAAAATCAATTCGCCTTTTTATCTAATAAATGTACCTACCAGTGATACTATATTTTCTGTACTACATGAGGTTTCTTCTTCTTGATGTGCCTGTCCGATACGAATGTTGGCTATCATCATGGTAATCTTTATCTTATCTGCAGCAGCGCGCAAAAGCTGCACAGATGTTGTATTGAACCAGATTCTGAGGTTCTTTAACCAAGATGTTCTTCTTCTTCCTGGACATCGTTTTCCAAATATTTTTCCTAGCAGGATGGCTTGAAGGAGAGCATATCTGGATGCATTTCGCATAATATGTCCGAAGAATCGTAACTTTCGAGATTTGATGGTGGTTAGTACCTCTCGGTTCTTATTCATTCTCCTGAGGACCTCCTCATTTGTGACTCGGTCAGTCCACGGGATCTTAAGTATTCTCCGATATAGCCACATCTCAAATGCTTCCAATTTTCTCCACATATCTTCGTTCAAGGTCCACTCTTCAACACCATAAAAAAGGAGAGAGATGAAGTAGCATCGCAGCATTCTTACTTTTGTATCAAGGGAGAGGTTGTGACTCTTGAAGAAGGCCCCCATCCGATTGAAGGTGGATCGAGATTTTCCGATGCGTGCTCTAATTTATCATAATCTTTGTCTTCTTAACGTTTATATTGAGTCCATATTGTTGACTGTAATACGTGATTTTGATCATAAGAACTTGTAGGTCTTCTAAGGTTTACCAAGCACTAAACAATCATTTTTACACTGTCACTATTTTGTGTAACTATGCCAAAGCTTTTGATTGTGTAAATCAAGACATTTTGATAAAAAAAAAACTGAATTTCTACGGGATTCGAGGTTATCTTTACTCATTTCATCTATTCTTCTGCTAACAGTATTGTTACTGAGTGGCATAGCTTTTACATCTTTATCATCTATTTCAAGAACCGTCTAAAGAAATGCTGATATTGATGGTTTTATTAAATCCTCTCCTATAGTACGATTTTTTCAGTTTTAGGGATGTATAAAAAAATTTGATCACTAGCCTCAAGAACACGATAATTAGTTGAAGTATGAGCAGTAAATAAAGACTTTAATATTGTTCTTAAAAGATTTAAAGTAATTTAAATCTAAATTAATATCAGCACTATGTTTCGCCTTCAAATGCGTCTCAAGACCACCTTGTTTCTTGATTCATTCATTTTAGACAGCGGTATGAACCGAACCCAAATTTTGAATATCTCTCCGAATAGTGGCGAGTTTTTTTTCTTGCTTCCACCACTCTTTCCGCCAAACTTTTTTTCTTTTATTTCCTCTTTATATATTACTATACCGTTTGTTCGAAAACCTTTTGTTGTAGTACCTTGAAAGTGTACCTTTGGTACTTTTGTTTTAGAATCTTCAAATATCAGATCAAATAGATCATTTATATTTATCAGTAAAAGCAATTCTAAGATCTTACTTTATTAAGGCTCCATAGAGCCCTCATCTGATATAAGCTCGACTACGGTAGCTTTATCTATTCCTCTACCTCTCGATCTGACATAGATTCATTAAACTCTGTTCACAATAGCGCGCTCCGCCTATGTCTAGGTGCTTTTCGTTCTAGTCATATCGAGAGTATGTACCGTGAATCCAATGAACCTCCTTTTACCCTAAGACGACAATCTCTTCTACTTTCGTATGCTGCATCAGCATCCGCAAATCCCTTCATTTCCTAAATACCACAATGCCGTCTTCTTCCACTAACAATATCCGACACCTTATCATAAAAGCTTTTAAAACTACCATTGGTGTTGGCTGTGCAGTAACCACTAAACAAGTTCTTGTAAGATCATCTCGGTTACCCTTAATATGCAGCGTTTACACAGGTGAACTATATAGTATTCTGTTGACTTTTAAATGCATCTACCATCAAAACAGATATATTGCCATTTGTTCAGATTCCCTTTCATCTATCCATTCAGTCAATACAATTTTTACTGACCACCCATTAGTTCAAAACATTCATGACAAATAGCAAAATCTCTCTGCTCACGATGTAACACTCTCTCTCATATGGCTGCCTTCTCATACTGGAATTATTGGTAATGAAACAGCAGATAATTTTACCAAAGAAGCTACCAACCCTAATACTGGAGTCACTTCAATTCAACTAGCTAACGATCTCAAACTCGTTTTCAAAAAGTCAGTAGACGATACTTTGTAAAACTTATGGCAAAAGAGCAGAACAACTATTCATGAACTCCAACCGTTTATTGGTCATCTCTCCCTGGACTTCCTAACTAGAAGAGAAGCATCGACTATTAGAAGACTCCGAATCAACCACACCAAACTTACCCATGGTTTCCTGATGCCCTCTGGAACTCGTCCAACTTGCCACCATTGCAATATTTACCTAAAAGTAAAACACATCCTCTCCGACTGCAAACAATTCACCAACCTGTATAAAGCACCGGACTTGAAACCTACTCTTAAGGAAATACTCAACAACCCTACAGAGATCACAAAAACTATACAGTTTCTAAAAACCGCTCAACTCTACCACAAGATTTAACCTAATAGACATTAGGTATAGTGATATAATTATTATTTGTTCTCATTATTTATTATATATTTAATATTATTGTTACTGTAATAATCGCCATAGCTGTCGAGGTGCTTTAAGTAAATAAAAAAAATCTAAGATCAATGAAGAACATTTTTAAATATTTGATATTTTTCTAATTTTTGGCAAATTTATTTCATTATTTGTAGCTATTGCATCTATTATGGACCTTATTGTTACAAAATCCCTTTTGGTAATCTCCCAGTATGTTTTCTATACAGCCTTTCAGTTTCTGATTAATTAAATTTACAAGAATTTGAATAGCATTTACCCATCCCATATATTCTACAGGCATCTGCCATAATCCTCTATAATTAAATGATTCTAATGACAAAGATTATAATAAATTATTTTTAACTAAAAAAAAAAGAAAAAAAGTCAGTAAGTTTATCCCTAATTCTTTCCACGTTGATTTAAATAAATCGTGTAAACATTAATCTATTCATGAAGGTTGTGACTTTTCCCACCAAAAATGCAAATCACCGCATAAATAACAAAAACAGAAAGTGGTTTCATGTAAGATAGCGTCTCTCGCCGTAATGTGGGTGACATTCGCGTGCATTGTGCGTCTAAAATCCACCCCTGTGTCGAACATGCAATAAATAAGTCAATTTTCATGCGAAGGAATTGGGAAGGAATTAGATACATGATAGTTGGCATATACGTATCGGTAATTATTTTGTTGGGGTAAATACACATATACAAAAACACATTAATTATTTTAAAGTAGGGTAGACCAGTCTGTGTTGGCACCCCTAACAAAAATTGTCTGTAAAATCGACAAATAGATAAAAAATAGATAAAAGACTCTGTTTACCATGAAAAAGTTAGTGATACTTTACTCTTAGTAAAAACAAAAGATTTTGATAAATAAAACAAAACTAAGAATTTGACAGTCAAAAAAAAGCAAAGTCGGATATGATGGTATACTTTGCTTTTTTGTTTTTTATTTTGACCTACAAGTTAAATATTTTAAAATAAATTAAACAAAAGTGTAAAGGAACTCAAAAACTCTATTTAGTAGTAAAAAAAATTATATGCATAATTCACACTTGAACACTTTAATTTTTCTCTCTACAACTACATATTATGTATGGCACCAAATGCTGCACTTTTGACAACGAATCCAGGTATCTCTCTTTTTGGATATTGAATATAATTCATTGCAGTAGAGACAAACTGCATCAGATTCATGGTCGCTTTCGTTCACTTCTTCTTCTTCTTAAAGTTCCATCTCCTATCGGAGGTTGGATATCATAACGGCTATGGTCACTTTGTTGGCTGCTGCTCTGAAAAATTGTAGTCAACTACAGTTAAACCATTCTCTAAGGTTCCTCAGCCAGGAGATGCGCCTTCTTCCTATGCTTCTTCTTCCTTGGATCCTTCCTTGCATAATAATTCTCAACAGCTCATATTTTTCTCCTCTGGTTATGTGACCCAAATACTCTAGTTTTCTTCTTTTTATGCTGTTCATAATTTCTAACTCCTTATTTAGACGTCGTAGTACTTCAGCATTGGTAATCCTTTGAACCCACTGAATTTTTAATATCCTTCTGTAACACCACATTTCGAACGCTTCTATTTTTCTTATGTGTTGTTTCTTCAATGTCCAAGCTTCCATTCCGTATAGTAAGATAGAAAATATGTAACATCTTAGAGCCCTCAATCTGAGATGCAACTGAAGGTCTCTGTTGGTAAGCATTGTCTTCATTTTCACAAATGCTTGCCTTGCAGTTTCAATTCGGACTTTGATTTATCTGCTTTGGTCATTTTTGTCATCAACCCAGGTTCCCAGATATTTGTATGTCTCTACTTTTTCTATTTGGGTTTGCTCTATCATTAATCTTTCATTTCCATGTTGCGTTTTTGAGACAATCATAAATTTAGTTTTTCTCTTAATAATTTTTAGTCCGTATCTAATGCAATAATCGTTAATTCTATTTACCAATTCTTGTAGCGATTCCAGGGTGTCTGCCATTATATCGGTGTCATCAGCGAATCTTATGTTATTTACTATTCTTCCGTTTACAGATATTCCATCACGCAGATCCGCTATCGTTCTCACTTTTCGTTTCATTTTTCTTCCTAAGCATCTATCGTCTTTCTTTTTTGTCTGTGCAAGTTGTACTGCTGCAATAGCTGGTGAGCTATTTAAAACACCTGTTTTCCCTCTTTTTCGTTTTTTTCTTAGGCCATTCTCCTTTGATTTGCCTGGATTTTGAAGAAGAGGCTGCCTTTTTAGCTGGTTCTTCAAGTTCAGTGACTTCATTTGGCAAGTCATTTTCGTCATTATTTACAATATTTGTAGTTTTAGCATTAGCGAAAGCATAATCAGGAAATATATCCTTGTTTAGCGGTTAAAATGTCTGTTTAAAAAAAACCACTCAAAACATTTTCTATTGTAGCTGCTTTTTTGTATGCATTATAAAATAACTCCCCTACCTGATTGCGTCACAGCTCGACCTAGATTTGATCGCAACCACTTCTGAATTTTCTGATCATAATAAATGGTTAAAGGTCCATAAACGCTTACGTCCATTGGTTGTAAACGATGCGTGCTGTAAGGCCGAAGGCAAAATAGAATACTACTATTTTGTTTTACAAATTGCAATCTAAGTTCTTATGACTTCCATACCCATCAACTAATAAAAGCACTTTCGAGGTCAATGATGATTTCACGAAACAGTATGAGCTATTTTAGAAACAAATCTCCATTAACCCATCCATTTTCTTGCACAATCCCAAGCAACCTGGCCAAACGTGGTCTAAGAGATCTTGTTTCATTTTTTTCCTTGGATATATGGTACCAGGAGGAACAAATCCCAATCGCATTCATGGCACATCACTGTAAAATGAATACCTCTCTCCTCACTTGCCAACCTGGTTGAGCCCTTTTGTTGCGAATACATTTGAAGATCTGGAATGTACAGTAGAGAAGCCACTTTTATCCACATTTCAGATTTGGCTTGGAGACAGATTATTATTGTCGTCAATAACCTTTGTCAACGTTAAAAAAAAATTCCATAATTTTTGGTTTATTAAACGCTTGGGCTCTAGCTAATGAAGTTTTTTCTGGTACTTATACAGGGATTTCTATTTAAAAATCCGTGCTCCCAATCCCATCCTGCTTTTTTTCTTCTCGTCGAAGGCGTTCATAGTCTTCCAGAGTTAATCTCGTTCTGTTGCAGTCACTTATATGCTTCACTTTTTTCTTGTTTAAGAGATCTACATTATACTTATATTCTCTATTCATAATACTTAATATTTCTATATATATATATATATATATATATATATATATATATATATATATATATATATATATTTATATATATATATATATATATATATATATATATATATATATATTTATATATATATATATATATATATATATATATATATATATATATATATAATATATAACTGTTTTGGATGGGTTGGAGTCAATAATATTATTATTGACTCCAACCCATCCAAAACAGTTATATATTTGTTCCAAACGAGTCACAAGTACTTCTTTTTTCTTATATATATATATATATATATATATATATATATATATATATATATATATATATATATATATATATATATGTATATATATATATATATGCGAAATCCATAATGCAGTCAAAATGTATTACAAATTTTAGGACGATTTAGATTTTAATTATTTCTAATTAGTAACCCATTCAAAGTATTTGATACGCCCATGCCAATCGATGTCAAACGGCCTAGACATCCAATCTATTTTGATGATTATTACATGTCGTTAGTATCGATTTTTGACAAATGTCATACAGACCTAAATTCCAGTCGAAACATGTCTGAGGCGATTAATAAAGCGCAAACTGATATCTACGATGAAGAATTCTTCAATAATTTGCAGCTGGCGAAACCGTTAGTGGAAGCAATGGGATTAAAAAAAGGTATATTCAAAGTATACGTCCGAATATACAGGTATTTTCGTATCCTTTCAGTATATTATTTCTCTATCTTAAATTTTATCGTCTTTATAAACAATTTTATAAAGTATTACTATTATCTACTTCAAGGAATTTCTGATCCATGTTTTTTTTCGTTTAATTTTGTATTATATACATACATTAGTATGTACCTATATAATTACATATATTAGTAAGCAAAACCCAACAACCACCACAGCAACTGATATTAGACACTGAAAGAATTGAACACGTGGATTCGTACATCTACTTGGGAACAACAGTTAACTCAAATTTTGATAAAGCGAAGAAAATACGTATAAGAGTAGAAAAGGCAAGAGCATCGTTCACTAGCATGAAGCAAATTTTCACCTCTAAAAGCCTCACCCTACCTCTCAAAATTCGACTTCTGAAATGTTATGTATTCCCGGTTTTGTTATATGGAATGGAGGCGTGGACAATGACCGCAACATTGATGAAAAAATTAGAGGCCTTCGAAATGTGGGCTTACCGACGTATATTACGTATATCCTGGACTGAGCACGTGACCAACGAAGAGGTACTACGCCGGATAGGTAAAGAGAGAGAGGTAGGAATAAGTATAAAGAAAAGAAAGTTGGAATACTTGGGTCACGTTATGAGACATAATAAATATAGAGTACTACAACTGATCGTTCAAGGGAAAATAGACAGCAGAAGGGGTCCAGGGAGGAGAAGACACTCGTGGCTCCAAAACTTGCGGCAATGGTTCGGATTGTCATCTGCTGAACTATTCAGATCTGCCGTAAACAAAGTCAGAATAGCCATGTTGATTGCCAACGTTCGGAACGGACAAGGCACATGAAGAAGATACATACATTATTTCAATAATAACAGATAAATCAGTATCATCATGGAGTCACAAACGTCCACTACTGAACATAGAACTCCGATTATTGTCAACTACTATGTACCGCTTTCATCTAATTTTGTTTACGTCATCGACCACTGTGTTGGTTGTCACTCGTCCCTTCGTTTTTGCCCATTTGCATTACATTTTAATAACCTATTTGGCCAATCTGCCACCTGTCTTTTTTAGAGTGACTGTTTCTATCCAGACTACTGGTTAAAAACTTGCTCTTTTTGATATTAGACTCCACCTCATTATTATTATTTCGTAATGAATTTTCAACCAAGATTTGAAGGCAAAGTGTTGTCTGAACAAACGAGGCAAGTAATAATAATTGTAAGAGGAAAAGAAAAGTAGTTTTGAAATGTGTAAACATTTATTTCCTAACTGAGCGCTTTCGGCTTACAAAGCCATCTTCCGAGCTATGGTCAAGTTTTTAAAAAGTACCACTACTTAGGAAAGATCTTATTTTGGTAGAAAAATCAACAATTTTCCTTTAAGCTATTTCTTTAGGTTAAAATATTTCTTTGATAAAAACACATAAAAGACTTTACACTGGACTCTACAAAAAACGCGTTAAAAATTTGGTTATGGTACAGGTGCCAGAACCCGACCATTTGTTGGAGTTAAAGCAGCAGGTAGATGCTCATTCTATCCATTCTGTTCTATTCTATATATTATGGCATAATAATAAATTTTTATGTCCCTGAAAAAGGAGATCATGTCTTGCGATCTATAACAAAAAAAATTAGTGAAGACAGCGTTTATACAGGGTCACGTGAAACTTGTGAAAGTGATGAGCGATAAGGGATTTTCATAAAGGAAAGCGAAGAATAACAGGAAATTCTAATGGCTGATATACAGATGGCTCTAAAAATGATGAAGGAGACGGAGCTAAGGTGTATAAAGGGAAACCAAGGCTTCCAAGTAGAAATTTATACTATAGAGATGTGTCCACAGGAACTAATAAATAAAGGGAAACTACAGGGACAAATATATAAAAATTATATCGCGTCGCCAGGTGGCATTAAAGGCATCGGAATCAAATCGAATTGACTCCAAATTCATTTGAAACTGTCTTCCGAATCTAATTTAGATCAAAAAAGGTAACAAAATAAGTTTTCTCTGGATGCTTGGACATACTGTAATTGCAGGTAACGAAAATATTTGCCAGGATGCCAGGGGAGGGGCAAAAGAAATATTCATAGGCCCAGAATCTGTCGTTAGCATAGCAAGACGCACAGCCAAAAGCATGATATCGGACTGGGGGAACATATGAAAAGTAACCACTGAAAAAAAAAATGTTAGGTACACATTTTTTACGATTTTGTCGAAACTATTGACAACATTATAATGAAATTTTTTACGAATATGTTTTGGAAGCTGATACGTCCATAAATTTGTTTTTATATCTGACTCTCATACAGGGCGCTAATTACAAGGTTATTACCACGTATTATTCAACATAACTTTTTTAAGGGTAGAATTAAGAATCAAAATACCAAGTGAACTTAAACATCATACAATTTTACACCAAAAAGGTACTCTTGGTAAAACTCGATACTGTGTACCGTTTTCGGAATATTTTGTTATCGACACCTGATATGAAAAACATTGTA
Source organism: Diabrotica undecimpunctata (assembly GCF_040954645.1). Classification (NCBI taxonomy): domain Eukaryota; kingdom Metazoa; phylum Arthropoda; class Insecta; order Coleoptera; family Chrysomelidae; genus Diabrotica; species Diabrotica undecimpunctata. Next base: position 30,739,965 of record NC_092810.1, read on the forward strand.
ACTCACTTTTGCTTAGTTTAGAAGTTGTTAAAATTACAGGTCCTGATTTAGAGCAAGTTACAATACCAAGTTTTTCAAGAATTTTAGATAAAGATCATTGTAAGTGATTTACACAATGATATTTCAACAAAGTATGTTTCTTTGATTAGGTGCATATAAATGGTAACTAATGAGTATACAGGGTGTTTCAAAAAGGTATGTCATAAATTAAATCACACATTCCGGGGACAAAAATAAATTGATTGAATCCAACTTACCTTAGTACAAAAGTGTACACAAAAAAAGTTACAGTCCTTTGAAGTTACAAAATAAAAATTGTTTTTTTGCATTATCTTCTAAACTACTTGAAATTTTGTAATAAAAATGGACACGTTCCTTTCTTGTTCTGAAAGCATTTTTCATACAAAAGAAACAACAAAATCGAAGCGCACAGAAAAATTTTAAGGGGGGTGTGCAGCCTTAAATCCCCCCAAACTTTTGAGTACGTTCAAATCGTTTAACACATTATTTTTAAAAAATTGTTGCCTCTTATCACTTTTCAAAAAACAGTTTTTATTGAGTTATGGCCCTTTTCATTAACCTTTAAAAAATTACGTGCAACTAAATAAATGGCTTAAATGAATTAATAAGTACAAAAAATGTCTATAACCTCTATAAATATGATATTACAATAAATGTTCAAAATGACCCCCATTTTCTTCAATACATTTAAGTCGTGATATCGTTTTAATAAGGAAAACCGAATGCGCTGAAAAATCATATTTTTCTGACGAAATTGATTTGCAGCTTCAATTATTCTAACCCTCAATTGTTGTTCGTCCTCTATTGTTACAGAATACACTTTCTCTTTCATAAACCCCCAGTTTGTGAAAGAACATTATCAAGAACATTGTCAAGCAAAAGTCCATGGGGTTAAGACCTGGACTTCTGGGTGGCCAAGAAATAGGTGCGTCACGACCCCTTCCAATCCACCGACCAGGATATTGCTTGCAAAGATATTCCCGGACTTCATTACTGTAATGCGGTGGAGCGCCATCTTGTAGAAACCACATATTTTGCCTTATTGCAATATTCACTTCTTCCAAATAGTCTTGTAAGTAAATCGTTTGCCAAGAACTGCAAATAATTATCACCATTTAAATTGTTGGGAAGAAATACTGGGCCTATTAGATTGTTATCCACAATTCCTGCCCAAACATTAACTTTGAAAGTCCTTTGGTGATGAGTCGTTTTTTTGGCGTGAGGATTTTCGTCGGCCCAAATGTGCTCGTTATTATGCCAGCAACTTGCTGTTGGAATGTACACGTTTCCCATAAATGACGATCAATGGTCAGAAATAATCGTCTATCGGGTGTATTTCGATTGGGGTATTTTACTGCATAACGCCTTGCGGCTGCTGATGGAACTGTTTGAAATTATTGTATCCGTAGAAACTAATTGTAATTTTATGGCCAAACAGGAATAAACTAGTTTTTTGAAAAAGTGATAAGAGTCAAGAAAGTTTTAAAAATAATGTGTTAAACTAATGATGCCACAAAATTCATTTGATTTGAACGTACTCAAAAGTTTGGGTGATTTAGGGCTGAATACCCCCCTTAAAAATTTTCTCTGCGCTTAGATTTTGTTGTTTCTTTTGTATGAAAAATGCTTTCAGAACAAGAAAGTAACGTGTCCATTTTTATTACAAAATGCCAAGTAGTTTGGGAGATAATGCAAAAAAAACTTTTATTTTGTAACTTCAAAGAGCCGTAACTTTTTTGTGTACACTTTTGTACTAAGGTAAGTTGACTTCAATCAATTTATTTTTGTCTCTGTAATGCGTGATTTAATTTATGACAGGTACCTTTTTGAAAGACCCTGTATATCAAAATAAAGATATTAGTTCTTTATTGATTTTACCTTAAGATTTTTTTTACTCATACAAGTATCTAAGAATTCACATTATACATACTAACAAGAAGTAAATAAAATAATATCTGTTAGATTTATTTATTACAAAATGATCATTTACAAATTATAAGAGTTTATAATATTTACATAACAACCTTCCTCAGATCCAATATCAAAGATTATACACTTAAAACTTCCTTTTATAATAAAACAATGATACCTCTGATTGGAGTGTAGTTAATATTTTTTGTAAATCAAAGCAGGCAGTTACAACCGTTGTTGTTTTCTTAGAAACCTCTATCACGATTTTTGGCTTCACGTGCAACACATTTGTTTGCAATATCTCTCTCTCTCTCTCTTCAATCCTGACCCCCGGAGGGAGTTTGGTGGTCATCGTGATGTGGATTGTCCGTCTCCAAAGATCTCTGCCTCTGGTCATTTCTTTTAACTCATGCATATTTTTTTTGCATATGCCTGTAATTTGATCGATCCATCTTGTTGGAGATCTTCCTTGTACTCTTCTATCTTTCCTTGGGTAATTTCCTTAGGACTTTTCCTAAGTCTTTCCATGTTTTCTGTGTCTACTCTCATAAAATGTCAAAGTATTTTAATTTTTTCAGATGAACTTTGCTTGATAGCCGTTTGCTGACTTTTAGCTCATTTAAAATTTAAATATTTGTCCTTAGGATCCTAGATTCACATCCGTACGTTTGCAATATGTAAAGCATATTCCTTTTCTATTTGGTCTTTCTCTACTTTAGTGTTATGTAGATTATAAGTGAAACACTGATTTGTTTCGGTGCAAAAAGCAGATATGAAACTCAGTATTGAATATATGTCTATACTGACTTTTGGTGGCTGGCTTACCGCATGGGTGATTCTCTAACATCAATTCTTTATACAGTGAATACAATTTGGGAAGCGTTAAAGACTCATCAAAATACATCTTAGTTGTTCTTTTCTTGCGTAGTGAGGTTGTTATGGCGACCAGGCATATCTCCAGATATAAAGCCTCCACCTTCCTGACTATCAATTTTTTTTAATAGCGTAATTAGCCACATACCTGTTATGTTAAAAGTGTCCAAAACATGTTAAAAATGTCCAAAAGTACATTTATCGTTACATCCAGGTCCCAATTCTCTCATTTTGGTTAATTTTCTAGGTTTACTAGTATATTCTTGGCCAGACAGTTTCTTCGTTTTCCAAACACTTGGATCCCTTTTGTCTGTCCCTTCCCAGATTTTTTTCTTTGGTATTTTTTTCTTAACAGACGTACTTAATGATGAACTTACACCTTTGGTGCATGTAGAAGTTTCTGCTGTTGATGTATCTCGAACGTTTGGTACCTTATTTTTATTAGTACAAGTTAGTTCGGTTGTAAATGATATATCGACCCTCCAACGAAAACTGTCGTAACTCAAGATCGCTCATTCCGAGATAATTGAAATACAGACTTTCTGTAATTTTTTAATTATCACTACTACGTTTTTCATTTTTTCACTTAGTAATTATTTGTGCAATCAGAATTATTGCAAACGAATATAAATTTCATAAAGATATTCGATTTTGGATTTTGAATGAGTGACTACAGTCTTCGTTGACAAACATTTTATTTATAAAAACTACAATAATAAAACAAATAAAATTAACAATTATTTTATTTTTAGCAATTTGTTTATAATGGCATTATGGCACTAATTACAATAATAATTAACAACCAATTTCTCAGTATAATACACTATTGTTCAGATTCGAAACCAGTGTCTTGATTTGTAGAGCACTCTGGTAGACACTAGTAGGCCGCAGGGAGTTATAAAACCTATGGTACATTGCTGGTATCAAATTGGCTTTACATAAACTTAATAGACAATATAATTTTTTAATGTCAATTGGTAAAAGACCTTAATATAAACGTGGTAGTTTATATTCTTGGGGCTTACGTAATTTTGATATTGCGATGTAGTTCTTTGTAATTTTCTGCAAAACGGTAGGTAAAATAAACTTTATAAGGATTCTTCGGTTCGAAGTGAATTTCCCTAATTTTGCTTATCTTTACCACCTCCGCAGTGTTAGTTATCTTCCAGTTATATTTCTTAACCATTGGTTTAAAACTAGAAAAGACTTCTTGAGATATTTCTTTTCTGTTCTGGTTTTATATATTTCTGCTATCACCAGGCCCGTTCCTAGGGTAGTGAGCGCCTGCGTGCAGGATTTTTTGTGCGCCCCCATATTATGTTTTTAAGATACCTATATCATAACATGTTCTTGTGATATGATTGAAAATACGATATGAATGTAAAAAGAAAAATAAAACGAACCATGTTTGAAAAAAAGGTTTTATTTTCAAAATTAAATGAAGAAAAAAGGTCATTTTAAAACAATATTATTATGTAAGTTAACAGTAAGAAAGAAAACACTCAATTCGCAAATTAATAAGGCATTCTGCAATATAACATGAAACAATAACGGAAAGGAGATACTCTCAATGCAAAAAAACTTTATTAAATAATACATATATACCAAGTGAAAAATAATTAAATAACAAATATTGGAATTACAACATGACACGTCGTGCTTTCACAGATGCAAGCTCATTTATCATTTCATTGTGATCAATGGCTTCATAAATTTTATTTTCAATTGAAATGACTGCCAAATCTGATAGATTTTTTTGGCACATTGACATTCTTAAATAATTTTTTATGAGCTTTAGCTTTGAAAAACTTCTTCGCCAGATGCCACCGAAATTGGAAGGGTCAGGAATATTCTCAAGGCTATAAATAGATTTGGAAACAAGGATTGTAAATTTTTCTTTGTTATATAATTTAAAATATCTATGGGTGAATCCGAAATTTTGCTAGAGTCTGTGATTGGGTTAAGAACTTTGTATGACAGAATTTCATTATGCAAATCAAGATCATCAATATCTTTGCATACGTTTCCTTCATGTTGAATTTGTAAAGCTAAATCCACATCCATACATGATCTTTTAATCAGATCAGAATCTAGATTTTGAAAATTACCCAAAAATCCAAATAAATCGTGGCACTTATCTATTCCCCCAAAGCGTCTTTGTAGGGATTGAATTGTTGTATCCAAAATTTGAAAATAAAAACTGATCTTAAATTTTTGTTTTCGATCGAATACTGTTTCATCTGTACCTTCATACGAAAATTGAAGCTTCGTCTTTCTTTGTCTTAATAATGGAAATGTTTGCTCTACATCACTTTTTTCTGCTTCTGCTACAGCCTCATTCCTGAAAATCTCGAAATGTTTGTCTGACCTTTTTTCAGTGAAATAAATAATAAGATGTTTTATTTCTGTATGGCATTTATTTAAAGTTGTATTTGGATTCTGGACCATTTTACTTACTATATTAACTTTTGTTAACACATCATGCCAAATTATAATAGAAAAAATGAATTTGAACGTTTTAATTTTGTCTAATGGTGACCTTGCTGAATGTTTCGTGTTCATATCTCTTGAATTATCTTCCACCAAGTCATGTAAACTTTTACAAATTTCGAGGAATTGAAACCTAAGAGGGCGAATGGCTTTGACTCTGCTTTCCCATCGTGTTTCACTTACTGATTTTAAAGTTGAGTTTGGTACATTCCTTTTTAAAATGTCCCATCTGTAGGGTGAAGCAGAAAAAAAATTGAACTCCTGAATAATTGAAAAAAAAAAACTAGTCTCATATGAAATTTTAGCTGCATCGTTGACAGTTAAATTAAAAGTGTGAGCTGAACAAGGCAAAAACATTGCTCTCGGATTAATTTTTAGAATTTGAGCTTGAAGGCCCACATGCTTGCCAGACATATTTGCCCCATTGTCGACGTCTCATGTCATCAAGGTTTATTTCAAATTTTGATATTTCTTCATTTAAAAAATTTCTTCTCCTCTAGTATTTAAAACTTTGAAAAAACCCAGAAAGTGTTCTCTAATTTCGACTTCATATGGAGAACAATAAACGAAGCGAATTATGACCGTCAGCTGCTCAACATGGCTAGCATCTGGAGATTCATCCAAAATAATTGAGTAATATTTTGCTGTTCTGAGGCAACTCAGAATTTCTTTCTGAATATTTCTTGAAAATAAATGAATTAATTCATTTTGGAAGTGATTGCTCAGGTAATGAGGCATATTTCGGCACAACCCTTTAGACCTTCGAATATTGCTCAGGTGTTCCATCATAATTGGATCGAATTTAGCAATCATTTCAACTAATTTCAAAAAATTGCCATTATTAGTCTCATAAAAATTCGTACTGTCACCCGTAAAAGCTAAATTTTGGCCAGGTAAATACTGCATAATACAAATCATTCTTTTAATGATTCCACGCCATCGCTGTTTTTCAATTTCATACTATTTTTGTTGCTCTTTATCAATAGTACATTCTTTACTCAAACGCGGCGAGCGGCATTAGACGGCGCTTCGTGTGCTGACACTAATAAAATTGTAGGGTGGTAATTTAATTAGTAATTTTATTATTATAATAGGGAATAGCGATCGGATGAAGTGATTGCTTTAGCGCTTACCGGGGAAGTACTGAACACTGACTTTTTTTGTTTTAGAAGTGAGAATATTTTTGTAATGGTAACCAAATATTTGGCGCCCCTAAAATTTAGCGCCTGCGTGCGGGGCATTCATTGCATACCCGCCAGGAACGGCCCTGGCTATCACTTCATTTCCTCGGATATTAGTACCTCTATTACCTCATTTAACTTCTCTACTATAGGATATTGTATTTGTTCTTGATATTTTTCTTCTTCTTCTCGTATAATTTTGCTCCTAGAATTTAAAATCTTCGAAATATTATTATCATCTGTTTATCTGCTATATCCTCCAAAATTCAAATTTAAAAAGTCATAAAGAATGGGCAGAAAAGAAACTAAACATATATTGGTTTATAGCATTTATTTCATTTTAAGATTTTAACAACTGCATTTTTAAAAAATTAACATTTCTTATTCTAATTATGTAGACTTTACATTATTATCCGACGTTTTTTACAATAGACATTTCAGTCCTTTGAAAATTTAATCTAAATTTAACGGAAAATTTTGAATTTTTTTTATAAATATCAAAATGAATACAAATTGAGTCTTATAATTTTTTGAGTCCTGACCATAGATGCATAAGCGACATAGGAAAAAAAAATCAAGCCTCGAGATATACTATTAAACAAAATATTTAATATTTCTGAAGCTGTCAAATCATTCAATAAACTGGATTGCTACTTAAATATTTAATTTGAGTTTTATTTTTTTATGTAAATCATCTCAACTGAAGTGAAACCCACAAAACTATATTGTTACCAGAATCAAGTTAAAATTTAGTTGAATAAATCACACTCTAGTGTTATTATTCTGAATATTAGGGGAAGCCGGGGCAAAATGAGCACCGGGGCATGATGAACAATTCCTTAAATTTGGAAAATTTCCAATGCAGTTTGGCAACACCTCTCTAGCATAATGTAAAAGGCGCGTGCCCGTAACAGGCAACTCAGTTTAGACGAATCAACCGTTCGCTGCGGTCGTTATTTGTAATAGATATCTCTTTGTACACGTGATATAATTTTGTATGATATTGTTTAGTATACTACGGCAATCAGTGATTAGTTTTTAAAATTGTTACAGCTCTACGATCAAAAGGTGAGTTTAGTTATTACATTAATGTAACTTAAATCAAAAGAATTGTTCTACTGCATCTGCACCCATATGGGTGCAGATGGTTCATTCATGCCTCCACTTTTTATTTTTCCAAGGAAACGAATGAAGCCGGAACTGTTAGATGGCGCACCACCAGGGTCTTGGGCTGAGTGTAATGATTCAGGCTGGATACAAGGTGATTTGTTTGTTAAATGGTTTAAAAAATTCGTAGCATGGTCAAGAGTTTCAAAAGAAAATATTGTGTTGTTACTGTTAGATGGCCATTTTACGCACACAAAAAATTTAAAACTTATTGACCTTGCAAGACAGCATGGTATAGTTCTGTTGTGTTTTCCACCTCATTGTACCCATAAACTCCAGCCACTAGATGTAAGCTTCATGAAACCATTAAGTGTCTATTACGCTGACGAAATAAAAAATTGGTTAAGGTTGAATCCAGGTCGAGTAGTTACTCAGTACCAAGTGACTGAACTTTTTGGAAAGGCATTTATTCGAGCGGGAACAATGTCAATAGCTATAAATGGTTTTAAAGCTACCGGGATATGGCCACCTAACCCAAATATTTTTGTGGATGCTGATTTTGTGGCAGCGGATACTACAAATATAGAACAGTCGCAAAATGCTGGAATTATGGAGCCTCGGCAGAACACGCCACCTTCACAAAGCATAAGGCACTCTCCACAACCTGGACCGTCAAACAGATCACCTTCTTCAGACTTACCTTCCCAAAACATAAGGCACTCCCCACAGCCTGGGATGTCAAGCAGATTGCCTTTTCACGATTTACCTTATCAAAACGATAAGCCAACTAAATTTGTGTTTGCTTCTCCACAGCAAATTTTACCCATTCCAAAGACTACAGAGAAACAAAGGCAGACAAGAAATCGGGGAAAGACAGCTATTTTAACAGAATCGCCCTACAAGAACGAGCTCATGGAGTCAACTCAAATTAAAGAGGCTAGAAATTCTAACGCTGAATCTAAAAAACGAAAAGTGTTTAAGAATGATGAGGATGAAAAAGAAAACAAAACAGAAAACGTAAACACAAAAAAAGAAGCCAAAAGGTCTAAAACCAATGTGAAAAAACAAAAAACTGTTGAAGATGACTCGGAAAGTGACGTTTCCGATGTAGATTGTCTATACTGTGGATACTCATACTTGCAATCAACTGAAGGGTGGGTAAGTTGTTGTGTATGCGAAAAATGGGCTCATTGCTCCTGCGCTGGAGAAGAGGACGACGACGATGAGTGTAAATATATTTGTGAACAGTGCCAGAAATAAGCAAAACTTTTCTTAAATGCTGTGCTCATTGTGCCCCATACCCGGGGCATAATGAATTTTTGTTAACTTGACATTTTTTATTATTTTTTTTATTGTTAAGTGAGTTTTAGGTTAAAATTGTATTTTGTAATAAAAAATAATAAATATGTAACTATATAGAACTAAAATAATTTCCATATTACCACGAACAAGATCAAAATTACCCAATGTCCTTAGGGTGCTCATTAGGCCCCGGCTTCCCCTATACAAAGATTAACCTATCTTCAGCAAAAGTCTCAACACTCAGTTCGGTTAATGCTGCACACTTTTTTAGATATTGATATTAGAGCATTTTCAAAAATTATTATCACATGAATTCTACAAAAACTTACTTTAAATACATTAAAATATGTGTAGACTTGCCTGTGATCTTTGAAGTAGCAATCCGAAACACAAAAACAAAAAACTTGTATTATAGTCCTTCCAATAGTCAATGATTCCTAAATTAGGTTTTCACTGATGTGATTCTCACGACATATGCTAAAGTCCCAATATAAACTTTCCCTTATGAGATTTTTAAAAATACCAATTTGGACAAAATTATATTAAAAACCTTATTATATCCTTACTAAGCCACAATAGACCTCTTACTTAGGTGAAATCGAAGAGTGGTTAAACTGCTACTCCATAGACATATAATACAAATAGACGGATCGCTACAATACAGTGCGACAGAGAAAACTGACGCAATGCAGTCCCTCCATCTCTTTCTAATGGGTCAGGTTACCTTCCCATTTCTTATTTAGGTCACGTGGTCGATAAATTCGGCCCATTAAAAAGAGATGCAGAGACTGCTTTGCGTCAGTTTTCTCTGTTGCACTAAGGGAACGGGCCTGTATTGCAACATTCAGTCTCTTTGTATTATATGTCCATGGCACACTCACTTTAAACCTAACCTATATTCGTATAATATAACCTGTATTATTTACAAAATATATAAAAACAAAAACCATGTTTTATTATTGTAAAACGAAGATATTGGAAGAATTATATACAAAAAAATTATTAATACCACCTATGGTCACGACCGAAGTTCCTCATCATCTAATAAATATGTCTGTATGATTGCCACTGATTTGTCAGGCTTTGTATACATTACTAATTGTTTTTAGATAGACATATTTGCAAAAAGTGGATCCAAAAATTGTGTAATTTAAAGTCTGACGATCCTGTGGTTAAAAAAAACCGAAATGCCTTTTTTAAATACATGCTTCGTATAATTCATCGAGCCGCTGAAAAGGAGGCCGAATTTCCCACTGTTGATCCGGTAAGTGTCCTTAATCTGCAAAAGATACAATAATTTTATTTTCAACAAAAGTAATTATTCTTTTTGATTTTTTTAATATATGACTTATAATAATAAATTACTTAAAACAGTATTCCAGCAACTTGGAATCAGCAATTCTTCGTATTGTTGTAAATTTTCTCCTTTTTTGTCACTCTACTTATCCATTTACCATTCATTGCTACTCCTTCTTTTTTACTGTCCAACATTCTGTTCTGTCCATCACAGGTATGGCAGTTAAATAGAATTTTCCTTTCAGATTTTTTAGAATTTTTCTGTCACACAACGCACCACTCGCTTCCTTCCACTTGATTTATTAAACCCTAATTTCAATTTAATCATGAATGAAATCATCAAAAGCCTTAACATAGCAAGAGGATACAGAATGGGAAACAAAGAAATAAAAATACTCTGTTACACAGATGACGCAATATTGATAACCCAAGATGAAGATAGTCTGCAAAGACTGGTCCACAGATTTAACATAAGAGTAAAATAATTTAATATGACAATCTCATCTTAGAAAACTAAAACAATAGTAGTCAGCAAAGAACCAACCAGATGTAAAATAGAAATTGATGGCATCAGTATTGAACAAGTAATGGAAATAAAATACCTGGGAATTACACTTCCCAGCTATGAAGACCTGGACAAAAAAGTGAGAGATTAAGTACAAAAAGCAAATAGCTGACAGGATGCCTTAATAATACTATATGGTGAAACAGATTAACACCGAGATGAATTTATAATGCCAGTGTAAGACCAATAATGACATATGTCTCAGAAACAAGACCTGACACAGCTGCAACGCAAAGGCTACTGAAAACGGCAGAGATGAGAGGTACAGGTAATACGCTGAGAGATTGAAAGAGAAGTGAAGACATTAGAAGAAAATGTAACACACTGTGTATAAATGAATGGACACAAAATACAAAAAAGAATGGAATATATAAGCAGGATGGAAGAGACCTGTGTCTTCAAAATAGCAAGAGATAAGTCACCAATTGGCAAAAGAAGTATCAGACGACCATGCAAAAGATGGAGTGACAACCTTCCATAGAGGTATTAATCCGCCAATGAACAAGCAGAATTGCTTATAAAGAGAAAGGCGAAGAAGAAAATTATAAAACTAATGGGCAAGTTCATAACTTAGATATAAATTAATATATATTTAATACTAGATATAAAGATACCTTATGTGCCCCAATATGCAGGGGAAATATATATTTCAGATCTCCTAGTATAATTAACAGATTACCAATGCATATAAAATTATGTAAGAGCATGTAAGCGAATTTTTAACTGCATACATTTTCTATTGAACTGAAGAATTTCTTCAATTTTAAATGTTACCTACTCTTTTTATTGTTAGTTTGTTTAGTGTCTCTGTTTTATTTAATTAACTGACCAATTCTACATAAACTACACACAACGCAAAAGTTTAGGGATATTTTTATAAATAGAGGTATTTTGTTTATCTGTAATCAACTTAAAAAAAGTAATACAAAATTTGTAGTTTAAATTTTGTTTAATATGTCAAAAACCATAAATTGCAAAAACAAAACAGAAAATTGAAGCGAAAAAAATATATTGCAAATCACCCATGTTTCACATACCACCATAAAATGTCAAAAATACGAAATATAAACTTAAAATAAAGTATGGCCACCACGTTGGTTTATCACAGCTCTACATCTACTGTTCATGCTCCGAATCACATTGTTAATGTCTGCTTGAGGTATTGGTGTCCATTGTTCTCTCAGAAGCTCTTTTAATTGAAACTCATTGTAGATATTGCCCATATGTGGAGTAATTCTTCGTTGGAGCATGTCCCATACATGCTCAATGGGATTCAAGTCCGGTGATCCAACCAGTTTGTTACAATATGCGCAACATGTGGTCGAGCGTTATCATGCATAAAGTAAAAATTTTCTCCAACAGCAGCAGCAAACGGGCGCACAACAGGTTCAAGAATAGTGTCCAAATATTCCGAAGATGTCGTAATCGTTCTCCATTTCCGGGTCGTCTCCAAACTCTTGTCCGACGAGAACCTGGATGAAATCCATATCTAGACTCGTCACTAAACAAAACTGTGGCCCAGTCATTGTCAGTCCAATTCTGAAACTCTTAACACCAGGTTAATCTTGCAGCGTGATTGCCTCTAGATAGAGGTGGACATCTCAGTGGTCGCCGACTACGAAGATTGGCTTCATAGAGACGATTCCTCACAGTACTGCTCCTAATTGTTACATTATGTGCAAGCTGTAATTCATTAACCAGCTAGGGTGCTGTGATTGTTGGCTGCCTTCTGGCATTTAAAATTAAATATCGGTCTTGAGTGACGGTTGTAGAGCGACCACGTCCTGGATGTTGCTCGGCTAAACTCCCAGTATCTCTAAACCGACGCCACAAACGACTTACGACGCTTTGGGAGACACCCAGCTGGTCAGCAACTTGCGTTTGTCGCATACCAGCTTGAAGGAGGCCCACGGCTCTATTCATCTCGTCCAACATTAAATGTTGTCGTTGCATGGTAAAAAGACAATATCTTTAACTCAGCTATTAAGCAAGAATGGTATAAAGTGACTAAAATTAAAAATAAACAAAACATAAAAATGTCGATTTATTTGTCCCTTATAAAAAACATTCTAAAACACGTATTGATATATACACCTTGAACCGTACAAAGTGGAAGAATACCTTCAAGCTGACCTGCAGGGAGACTGAGGGCTCTTATCTGAATCTAAATGTCACTGTTATTATCCTTATATTTTAATATTACTTTTATGTTAAGTGTAGGTTGTTACAACCATTACAAATTATAATTGACACCATTCTCTCTATTGACAATGTATATTTGTGTGTAACTTGTGAATCCTGAGAATAAAGCTTTTTTCTATTCTATTCTATTGCTATCAGTTTTACAATTTTTTTTTTTGATAAGAAGTGAGTGTCTGTATCAACCATTATAGTACAAGCATATTTATATGGTCATGAAATTTCTGTCATTGGTATTGTCAAATTATTAAAATATCCTTAGACTTTTGCGTTGTGTGTATGTTTGTCTAAAAGAAAATAAAGTATTCATTTATTAATTTTCACAATCCGAAGCTATCATTTTATTTGTAGGAATGACATATTTAAATAAACATTCCAAATACTGTTCCGGTTGATGTTCTAAATACCTTTCAGTATTTAGAATAAGATGAGCAGACCAAATGAAGACTCTGGTGGGAAAATTCCTACATAAAGCTGTCCATCTGGCACAAGATTGCAGCCAATAGAAACAGCAAGCTACTAATATTTAGAGTGTCAAGACATCCTGAAAAGGACCCAAGGAATGAGGAGAAGGATTTCCTACTAACACTACATCATCAGCATACATTAAGCATTAGGAAGTGTTACCCTGTAGTTTCTTTGTGATTTGATCCAACACTAACGAAGTGTTATGAGTGTGAACTGTTCTAACACTACTTTTTACTCCGTCATAGATGTTTCTCACAATCTTCACAAACTCATAATATTGTTATCATTTCTAGGAAGATGATGAAAAACAAGAACTGACATTTACCAGCAAATGGTCCCAAGATAATCGCACCTACATTGCTGTTAAACCTCTGCCAGGACAAGGAGCCCTAATCTATATGGCAGTTGCATCAGATCCTAAACTTGGTTGGGACCATCCTTAAATGTTGATGCTTTATTTTGTATTTTATTAAAATATTTATAAAAATGAATGTTTTATTTTTGTAGTTTGAGTGTATTGATTTTTTTTTGAAGAATTGCAAAAACAATTTGTTATCTTCACTATTGTATTGACACAACAAATTAAATAATCCAGACTTACAATGGATTTTGAATGACTATTATAGACACCAATATCGAAAACTGTAAATGTGCTATAATAGCTTTTAATATTCTCAACAATGTAAACTTACCTAAATTATATACACAGCATTAAACAATAACAAACACTATCAACGTCTCTTCCTACCACCTCCAGTTTTACCACCTTTCCTTTGTCCACTCTTGCCTTTTGGTTTCTTAGAATTACTTTTTCCTTTAGAGTTTGACTTCCTGCTCTCTGATCTTCCTTGATGCGAACTTCTGAAAAATAAAGCAGACAAATGTGAATGTTTATCTTTAAAAACTGTTAATGCATCTTTCGACAGCACTTTTTCATTGATTGATCTTAATATATTGGAATATCTTTAAACATAAACAGAAAAGAGCTGCTTAACAATTTCAGAGACCAAGAAGATTCTTTAACCAATCATTACACAGTCTAAGGAGAACAAAACTATCAAGCATTAAAAATATCTGGATATATTACCCAAAAGGAGAAAATTTTGTAAATCTCAACTTACCCTCCAACTTCGGTATTAACATGTCTCGCTACAGCTTTTTCTATATCCAATTTAGGCCTCTTATTCAAAATTGAATCTACAATAGCTAAAGTTTCCTTCCTTTCTGTATCACCAGATACTGGTGCCAGTTTCCTTTTTCTCGATGCTCCAGGTGTGATTGCTGAAACTCCTCTTGCTTCTTTTTCCTTAGGCAATTCCCTCTGGAACTTGCCTAAACTTGCTGTTGACGCTTTTGCTATAGTCACTGCAGCTTGTAACTAGAACAAATAAGATGATTAAATTAAAGTACACAAATAAATAATCTGGAATTGAAAGGCACTACATATCTCTGGTACAATAAACTAAACTGCAGTTACAATAGATGATTTCCAGGGTAATATATATATATATATATATATATATATATATATATATATATATATATATATATATATATATATATATATATATATATATATATATATATATATCTACTGCAATATTTTTATTAAAAGTGTCTGTACCCTTGTAATGCCATTTGTTATATTGTTTAATAGACCTCTGGAAACCATGGATAGACTCATGTAAAGAAAGTTATGTCATTTCTATATTTAAAAATGGTAAGAAAGACAACATTGAAAATTATCTTAGCATTTGTATACAATCTACAATCCCTAAGCTCTTCAACTGTCTTATAGCAAAGCAATTTTCTTGGTTATGTAAAGGCTTAATAGCTCAATCACAACATGGTTTTCATAGCAAAAAATCCACTGCAACAAACCTGGTTTGCTATCAATCTGATATATTATCTCATATAGAACACCATAAACAGGTATATGCAATATATACAGATTTTTCCAAAGCATTTGATCGTGTAGAAATACTTTTGGACAAATTAATTAATTTCGCTTTTATGTCAGATTTGTTGAATGGATTCAAAATTCTACATCTGGGAGAAGTCAAAGAGTCAAGATAGGTTGTCATCTGTCTGACAGTATCTCAGTAACATCTGGAGTTCCTCAAGCAGGCCACAATTCTCCACTTCTTTTTAATATCTTTGTTAATGACATCACTTCCTGTTTCCTAAATAGCAAATGTCGTAATGTTGGCAGATGACTTGAAATTTTGGAAAGTTATAGATAGCTTAACACTCTCGCCGCCAATTGTAACATTAATGTGCACTCTGTATTGACACACATGTAACATTAATGTACACTTACAGCGTTTCACAAAATAATATAGTTTTGGAGTATGACGAAAAAATTTAAAATATCATTGGCAGTGAGAGTGTTAAAAGATCAAGCCTTGTTACAAGATGACTTAGACTGACCACAAAATTGATGCAATCAGAACAAACTCCACTTAAATGTCAAAAAATAGAAGTCAATAGAATTGGAACAAGCTATACTATTAATAATCAGCCACTGAATTATGTTTCTTCTATTCAGGATTTGAGTGTTATTTTCTATGAGAAACTTACTTTCTGTGACCACATAAACTCTATTTCAGTAAAGGCAGCTAAAGCAGGCTAAACTTCTTGGTTTTTTTTACTAGGAATTGCAAGTATTTCTCCATTGATTCAACAAGATTAGTGTATTGTTGTTTAGTTAGAACTATTTTGGAATACTGTTCAGTTATTTGGTCACCCTATATTCAGAACAATATTGATACCATAGAAGGAGTCCAGCATAAACTTTTGAGATAGTGCTCTTACCATGTCCCCACTACTGATTGAAAATCATGATTATTCCCATATCAAACAACAATAATTATCTTTATATAAGAGGAGTCAGGAGCTATATTTATATATAAGATCATACATGGATTTATTGATTGTCCAAACCTGTTAAGCCAAATTAACTTTAATATTCCCCATCAAGCTCTACTTTACCACAATGTTTTCAATATTCCTTTCCACAGAACAACCTATGGTATTTATAACCCATTGGATAGATACATAGGACTATTAAAGTATTAAATGTTCTCGATTTTGATATTTTCAATATAACTTTAACTCAGTTAAAAAGATCTCTTGCTTTGTGATATGTATATTGGAATTGTTGAATCTTGTTCTTGTTATATTTTGTTTTTTTATGTCAGATTTTTAGTCTCATTTTTTAAACTATTTAATATTGATTTTATATTATAAGTAATTACAAGTTTTGAATCCTAACTGTGATATTTTATATTGTAATTTAAACTGTTAATAGGTATCCCGTGTATTAAATAAATAAAATAAAAAAATATTTGCTGATAGTTTTTTTTTAATTTTTGTTATATATTTCTATTCATAACATCAAATCAGGCAGAACCTCTCAGCTCTGATTCAACAAGATCTGCTTCATCTCAACAGCCTCCAAAATGCTTGTTTTGATTTGATCTTACATTTTTCCAAATATGAACAGTAATAGCTAGCCTGTAAAATAAGTGGTTTCCATCATTTGAATTAATTTCTCCAACTCTGTCAGACTGTAAGCAAGTGAGACAAAATGCACTTGCTCATGTAAGTCCAAACACAAAGTAACTCTTCTCTACAACACAGAAAACCTTTATTAGGTTTCTTCTGCCAATATTCTTGAAAAAGTGAATAGAATTTTAACAGTATTTCTTAGGGAATCCCCTATTATTGTATTATAAACAAAGTCCTTTACATATTTGCTTTTCCTCCCATTCCCTTTTTCTTTGTGTTAGTCTTAATTTTATTGATGTTCCAAACAAAAGAATTATTTCTGAATAATATGTCATTGACAGCTCAATATTTTACTTTTATACTGATGAAGATTAGTATTTAATATAGTTTTCAGAAACTAGGGATCTTCAAAGATTGTTTTATTTTTATTATTTGTCCTTATCTTTATTATCTTATTTTTTATTGAATTAATTGTTTTGTTTGGTTCACCTTTTATACTTCCATAATTATTTAACAAATCAGTTCTTCCCTATTCCCACAGTATTACTATTAATCAGGGAATTTCCATTATTGAACAAATAAATAAACTGAATTATTTTCATTTTCTCTTTAAGGGTGTAAATAACATATTTATTAAATATTTCTATGAATCATGCTGTTCTACCTTATGATCTAATTGGGTCTAAAGAAAGATTTTAGTTAAATCCTTGTCTATTTTAGATATACAGTCAAAATCGTTTACAATGACACCGGCTATAACGTACAATCGGATATAACAAATAAAATAGTAGGTCCCATAAAATGACATACAAAAAACGCATTTATATTGCTTATAATGAACAAATCGGTTAAAGCAAACATATTTCTTGGAACACTAGCAGTTAAAATATTGGTTACAGCGTTCAATTTCAAGTACATATCTGTACCTCAGATGATACAACATCCATTTTTTTCAAGTATGACATTTTTACACATTGTATAATAAATAAATAATAAAAAATTATAACCAACGCATGATGTAAATGACAGTAGATACAATGTTCAATATAATATTGTTTCCACATCTTAATAAATAAGTTTAAAAGTGCTATCCTGTAAAGTTATGAAAATGGACATTGTAGTGCTGTATTTCTCACAGGTATTACCGATATTTAGTACCACGAAATGAGAAGTAAGGATTTATTAATTTATGGTTATAGTACATACGGGCAGGCATCTACACTTAATTACTTGTCCTTTAGACATTTAGACCTCCCAAGACGGGTCCATTGTATTACAAAATTTTGGTTATTTTACACCATTTGGACCAAGCCAAGAGTTTCTGAATTTGAATTCAGTTGTGTCTAGCATTCATAGAAAACATGTCACGGAAACAATTTACTATTGAGGAACAGTTTGGAATAATTTGCCGAGTCGATTCCGGTGATTCCGAGAGTTCGATTGCCCAGGAATTTAAAACGTCACACTCAACAATTTCTGTTATGATGAAAAGGCGAGAGAAAATTATTATGCAATTTAATAAGTGTGAAAAAGGAAAACGCGTTCGGTCATCAAATCACAGTGACATTGAAAGTGCTTTGCTCGATTGGTTCAAATAACAACGCGCAAACAATGTACCCGTGAGTGGGCCGATGCTTTAGGTAAAGGCTGGCGCTTTCACTGTGATTTTGAAGAAGGATTTTAATTGTAATGCTTCTTGGGTTCAACGTTTCCGAGCTCGCCACAGTAGTGTCCATGGAAAAATTTCAGGTGAGTCAGCAGTTGTTGACAGATCAATTACAAATGACTGAGTTGAAAATGTGTGGCCTACACTCAGGTCCGGCTATAGCTATGATGAAATTTTTAATGCTGACGAGATGGGGTTATTTTTTAGAGTGACACCTGATCACACGTTAAACTTTAAAGGGGAGAAATGTTCCGGTGGTAAATTCTCAAAAGAGCGAGTTACAGTTCTTGTTGCAGCCAACATGTCCGGCTTCATAAAAAGGAAGCTTTTGGTGATAGGAAAAAGTAAAATGCCGCGCTGTTTTAAAAACATGAAAAATCTCCCTGTTGATTACGATTTCAATAAAAACGCCTGGATAACGTCGGCTATTTTTGAAAGGACTTTATTAAAATGGGTCAGTGGACTTTTACAAAAGAAACACATAATTTTCCAAATTTCCTGAATCCAAATTGTACGTCCGTACTGCAGCCCATGGACCAAGGAGTAATAAGAAGTCTTTCGGAAAGAATTGGTGTACAGAATCATCGAAAAGAGAGAGAATAACGACGATACGAAAGCCAGTATTCTCGACGCTATACTAATGATATCAAAGGCATGGGAATCTGTGCAGAAGGAAACGATCATCAATTGTTTTCGTTTTTCCGGCCTAACTAACGACTTACAACCATCAGGAATCACATACGATATTGTACAAACGCATTTGCAGGATGCCATTTCCCTTCTCAGTTCTGACTGCTCTGCAGATGACTATGTACGAGTGGATGATAAAATAAGTACGAGCGAAGAACTGTCAGATATTGACATCGTACTGAGTCACCAAACTAGTGATAAACAAAGTCCTGATGAGGCTTATGAAGAATTGGAAGATTTCGACAAAATCCCTACTGTTGCTGAAGTGTATGCTGCTTGTTCCACTATAAGAGCATTTATTCAGACTGCTGAAACTTCCCAGAGTGTGAAAGAATCATTATCGATTGTTTCCACATCACTTGAAAAAAATTTTTTTCAGAAGAAATGTTGTCAGAAGTTCAAGGAAGGCGACAAACAAAAATTACAGACTTTTTTCATTAAATATTCAGGTAAAATGTTGTATTTACATATTTTGTAATACATAAATGTATGTATTTTTCTTTGTCTTTTTAAAAGTAAATAGTATATGTATGCCTACATTTTTATAATACAAAGATTTTGAGAAGTCTTTATATTATGGGCATACTTTATTGACTACTAACACTTATTTCAATACATATTATACATATATGTATGTACATATTTAGATTTACGTAAGTACAATAAACACATATGTTAAATGTTATGTATAATATGTTATAACATATTATAAGTATAGATAAAGTAACACATTTTTGCGTCATAAACCTAGGTACAACGAACTAACTGTTCCTACCAGTGTAATATCGTTTATAGCAACCTGTTCATTATAACCGATAGAACCGCTTACAGAGAACACTGGCTACAACGTACAAAAACCATCAGTCCCCTGAAGTTCGTTATAAACGATTTTGACTGTACACAACAAATATTATTTTTATATAATACTTGATATTTTTATAACAAATGATTTAACCTTAAAATTATACAAAAAAAAAACATAATCATTTAAATACCAAAATGAGGTTCATATTTTACATAGAGTAACAAAAATTGTTGGAAACATTCATTTAAGTCTGAACACAAACTAACTCTTACACCACAGTAAAAAAGGGATTCCAATCATAAATACCACGATCTGGAACATTTTACAGTCCCACATCCTGCAGAATTATGGGTATATGATTTGCTGAACTGGAAAGAAGCCTAAACACTATGACTCAAGAGTGTGATTGCTAGACTATTGAATAGCGGCAGTCCTTTGCACATTCTCTCTATTATTTATCTTTTGTCATTTCCATTTTTGTTTGTGTTGGTTTTAATTTTATTGGTGTTCAAAAAAAAAGAACCACTTCTGAACAATATGTCATTTGCAGCTGGATATATTACTTTTATTAAATATCTTTTTCTTCTATAAAAATCTCAGAATTTGAAGAAGTCTCCATTCATTATGTTTCTTGATATAGATGATTTTCAAATTAAAAAAAAAACATTTTTTAATTTGAAATTCTTAGTAAAATGAAAGTTATGTTATTTTATTTTTTATATTAATTACATCTGACGTGTCTAACATGTCATAAAAATTATACTTCTCAATAAATCACTAATTCCCACTAATTAAATCTAGCTATGAGTCATTTATTGTCAAGTTATAGCTTGTTTTTAGAAGATAATAATCGATTTGTAACATTTTTAGTCATACAATATTTATTACAAATACATGTACACATAATATTAAATATGTTACAAGTGAACTTTTATTTTTATAAATCTAAAGAAAACCTGTTACGGATTTGTAAATTATTAAAATACTTACATCTTTAGCTGTGGAAACTTCAGGATTCGTGACACCAACTCGAGGGATTTTAATTTTTCTAGCTTTTGCAATATTCCTCAGCCTCTGCAACTCATTTTTGGCCACCCTCTCACCTTTAGCTTGTACCTTCTTTTGGAATTGATCTTCCATTGGATCTGCATTGGCTGGAACTTCTATAACCCAATCTTTCTCTTTTTCGGCTTGTGCTCGCTTAAATCCATATAAAGGAACCCACTTTTTAAGTTGCTCATCCCATGATAACTTGGATTTTTTCTTTTTCTGTATACCTTTCGCTTTAGCAAACTGTTCCCATTTCGTTAGAGCTCTAGGTTTAGGTATTGGTTTCATCCTAGGTAATAAGGTCTTTTGAAGTGGTAATTTCACGACAATAGCTTCTTCTACACGCTCTGTAGGTAAGTCCCATATTTGATTTAACAGTAATTGTGTATTATCTCTAGCTAACTTGAGCAAATAGTCTTCCTTTTGTCGTCTAAAATAGAAAATATTATATCTCACACACCACACTAAACAATGCTGTATTTATACATACCTTAATAAATTGGTATCAAACTCATTTGTATCTTCTGCTAAAAGCGTTCCTAAGTCATAATTAAGATCAATAAGCTTATTTACAGTTGTTGGCTTAAATTTTTCAGCCTCTAGGGCTGAATTTGCCAACAATTCATCCATGTTGTTTTTAGAAAATAATGCCTAACCTATCTTTTTACTTAGGAAAGCTACACGTGAGTATACAATATGACGGTAAAAAATTCCCTAGATTAGAATGACACGGTGACACTTTGACAGAATGTCTAAATGACATTCCAACTGACATTCAGATGTTGCCAATTTTATTATTTATACAAAAGTATAATTTATTAAATATTTATTTTATATTTCAAAAAAGCGAAACTGAAATTTAGATATATTGTAGTTAAGTTATTTTTGAAAATTTGTATTAGAAATCATTTTTAAGAATAAAATATTTATTAAACAACTCTATAACTCATTTCTAAATTTTTTTTGATATTGCGCATGCTTAAATTTTAATTAACCTGTCTTCTCAGTTTATACATTTTGCTTGTGCGTATAAAAACTTCAAAACCACACGCCATTTTGTAATGGTCGACCGTGGTAGCTTGTCCTAGTTACATATTGTTGTTAACATATATATATTTTTTTGATATTTTCTAGTGTTGAGTTGAAATAAAGCAAAAAAATACAAAATGACAGCCCACGATCAGATGAGGGCTATGTTAGATCAGCTTATGGGAACAGGAAGAAATGGTAAGTGTCAATCAATACATAACTTTAGTTTTAGTTGGTAGTCTATTATGGAAATTACACACAACGGAAGGCGAATGTTAAAGGGAAAGTGTACTATATTATGGGTGCACAGCAATCTGTTTCCGCTTTAATTAGAAATTGTAATTCCTACGCAGTTCCAATTTTTTAACTTTTACATTTCAACCATCAAAATATGGCATTTTGTAGCACAATGTAAACTTTGAATTCATTGATTCTATTAGATTATAATTTAATCTTTGATTTTAGCCTGATTAGTTCATCTATTTTAACCAATTTAATGATTACTACTATTAGGAGAAATATTTCGAAGATTTATGGCATAACCTGTAGACTAGATCACCCTGATTATATTTTATCTTGGTTCATATTACATATATTAAATTCTTTATTAGTTTTGCTCAGTTTTTAGCACATCTTCCTTAGCCTTTTTTCTTCTCATAGAAATTTTATTCTCAAACTATTTTCAATCATAATTATAATACATTTTTTCAGAATTTGTATAAAAAACCTTTTTTGAGAATGAGTTCCGGAGTGGAAATCGAAATGTCAAACATTAGTTATTTAAAAAGTTATTATCATCACAATCACAACCAATAATAATTGTTGCTTAATGCCACAAAAGCATAATATTTAATCATTTCTGGTTTCTTTTTCTCTTATGTAGTCATCAATTTTACCAACTCTAGATGTTAGTGTGATATTAGTAAAACATTATTTTTAACACTTTTGTTTTTAGGAACATATAAGACAAATATTCTTTCTATTCTCTAGGCAAAAAGACAAACAGGTTTGTCTATTTTTAAGGTGTTTAGTTCATGAGGTATTTGCCGCTTATTTTTCCAGGTGTCAACATAGAACAAACCATGCATCTCAGCTAAGTACTGCAGTAGGGAAACATTGCTGAACCAATGTCAGCCGTAAGATTATTTGAGGCATTTTACCACATCCAAGTTTTTATTAGATAATTCGTAAGGTCCCTCAGTAAAGCTTAAAATTAACTATACAAAACATTTTTGAATCCTGTGATAAAACCAAGTAATTTAGAAGCCTTTATGGATATGAAGTTGATATGCTCCACCAAAGATAAAGCCTTTCATTTAAAGTAACTCCTGAGTCTTTAATGGAAGAGACATACTTAAAAGATTGCTCATCAATGAAATAAGTTGTACCAATCCTCTTCACCTTTTCGTAAAACTGATATAACACCACTTATCTACATTTAAATGAAGATCATTCCTGCTACTCCAATTATATAAATGATGAAGATCAGCTTGTAAAGACAACTGATCTCTAAAATCTTCTATAACCCTCCAGAACTCAGTCATCAGCAAACATTAAACACTTCCTGCTAAATCTAAAATATTCCTGCTAAATATGGCAGCTCAAGGAATGCTTTAATTTCAACTGTCAGTATTTGTAGCATCCCTAGGCTGTGAGTATCTATTTTTTATGCTATCAATATATTTGTTAGTATGTGTGACAAACATCTCGGTTACCATCAAATAAATAGTTCCATGTTTGTAGAACTTTATGGAGACTTTTTGTGGTCCCATTACACTTGGCAGCTTTTTGACTAGGTTATGATGGTTAATGGTTTTTTGCAGCAGGATACAGAATTTTTCTCCAATGCATGGATTCTACAGCTTTCCCATCTTTCTTATCATGAGCGCAGCGAAGTGTTAATGTTAAATTCCACCTGTCATTGTTTTGTTTTTATTTAAAAAGTAAACTACATTGGACCTTTGTTTTCCAGGTGAAAGTAACAAATTCCATGTTAAGTTCAATGATACCAGAGTATGCAAATCGTTTTTGCTTAGTTGCTGTCCCCACGAGATTTTATCTTCCACAGTAAGTGCCTTACATCCTTTCCCTATAGAATTATATATAATGCACACTGAATAATTATACAAACTTGACCGTTTTTATTTCACAATCTTATTGTTGCCGGTGACTAATAACGCACTGTGTTTTCAGAAACTTCAATTATCTATAATAAGATGAGGAATAGGTGTTTGGTTTTGTATGTAAGTACTATGACGTACGTATAAAATTTAAATTTAATAGGTATATATACATGTTGATATATATAGACGAAATCTCACCAAATATTATTTTCCGAGGGTTTAGCTTACAAGTCTCACATAGTAAGAAATTAAAAGGAATACTTTGTTGCTTTCATATTGTAAATACAAAACATCCATTATCAATAATAATACATCTATGATCTTTTTTATACATATAGTTTGACATAAATATTCGTGACATCTGTGGAAGCTATAAATGTTTTTCAAGCTTTAAATTGATTTTTGTCTTTTTTTTTCTCTTAAAGACTTAAGTACATCTGTTTTCATTAATATTAGCTTTTCTTTACTTCACTAGTGTTTACTAATTTGTATAAGTTTTTATAAGCAATCAGCTTGTTCTTTTCAACAAATCTTTTCTGTTTTTCCTTAGCATTTGGATTTTCCTACAGTCAGCTGCTATTTAAAATCATCTATCTTGGGTCATATCAATTGACTTCTTCTGACTTCTTTTTTCGTTACAGGTATGATTTCCCAATCAAACCATCAATAGCTCCCAATTAGTGAAATACAGGGTGATTATTGACAGTGTGAAAACAATAGGGTTATATATCATCTTTATTAAGAAAAATTTTAAAAAACTTTATTGGAACTTTTGATAGGTATATTTTGGAATGGTTCAGTGGCGAACAAAATTTTTTTTAGGGGGTCTCACTAAGGAGAAATAATATCAACTCATGTTTTTAATTGAGAGACCCTATATATTTCAATACTTACTTTGCAAATACTTTACTCTATTTGGAATCACGTTAAAGACATTTAGAAACAAAAGACTCAGTAACACATTCTAACATTTTATTATGCAGATAATCATCCTTCACAGTTTTATTCACCAGAAATTAGATCAATCAACTTTAATAAGGAAAAAAATAGGAATAATTTACCAACATTAAAAAATTACCTAACAACCAGAATTAATTTTGCAAAAATAGAAAAATTATAATCAATGTTCGAAATGCCCCCCATTTTATTATAATTGTCACCTTTTTCTTACAGATCTTACAAAACTGAGTATATGAACTGTCTTTATTTTACTAAATGGTTGATGAATGATTTGTAATAATTCTTCCTTGGTGTTAAAGTCAGTATTATAAATATTGTTTTTTTAAAAATCCCTAAATAAAAAAAATCAGGAGAATTTAAAATAGTTCTATTTTACATAATTGTAAAATTTTGAAAAATGACTTTAGTGTATTAGAGGGATCAAAACTGCATTTTCTATATATTTGTAAATCGTCATAATTGTACTTACGAAATCCTCTGTCAGGGCGAAATTCGTAAGTACAATTTTGATGATTTACAAATATGTAGAAAATGCAGTTTCTTTAAGATCTTTAACGACGTTTCTTATTTTGACGACGTTTCGGCCACTGTCAAGTGAGGTAGTAATGCTTCTTGCTGATGTTACTTCAATATAATTGAAAGATAAGAAAAAGTTGCTTAAAATGGATGTTGCACTGCATATCTATTAGTTCAAGGTAAAAGTTGGCGGGCGTTTCATCGATGTTGACATTAAAAGGCATGGAAAAAATGTTAAACGATGGTTCAATTTCCTTAAAATCTAGAAATCTCTTCTCAAATTCCTTGTGCATTTTCTTCAGTTGTTGAGCGAACCTTTGTAAGTTTTCTTCTGAGACAGGTGTCATACTGCTCATTTTGGGAAAATGGGGAGTTCATTTATCTCTATACATCTGGACAATAATTTAAACTGCAGTGTGAAGGCTTTTAAATGTCCCCAAAGGTCGTCTAAGAATTGATTCTTGCCTTGAACCTTCATATATAATTTATTTAGGTGTGACAGCAAATCTGTAACAAAAGCGAATTTAGGAAGCCAATTTTTGTCGGACATGATCCTAAAGTCATACTCACACAAAATACTCTCTCAAATGCGTTACCGCAGCTTAAAAAATCTCTTGGAAACTCTTGGAATTGTCTATGCATCAAACTTTGTGAAAGTATTGTGTTTATACATTTAACAACCACGCTCAATACAGGTTTTATGCTAAGAGCTGCTTTACACAACACATCCTGGTGTATTAAGCAGTGCAGAAATAATACATTATTATGAGGATTTTCTTTACAAAATATTCCCATAAACCCCACATTCCTGTCACCATATTGAGTGTTACATCTGTGGTTATATTACATAATTTTTCTTTAGGCAAGTTTAACTTGAAATACCCTCAAAACAAGAATCATAAATAATTTGTCCTGTAGTATTTCCTTTCAGTGATTGCAAGCTTGATAATTCTTCGGTAATAATTTTGAACTCTTGATCAATTCCTCTAATAAAAATCAGCAACTGGGCAGTATCGCTTTCGTCTGTGCTCTCGTCCATGGTCATTGAAAAGTATTCAAAGCGTTTGCATTTTTCTTTGCAACTGTGACGATAAATTTACAGCGATGCCGTCAATTTCGACCTTCGTGATAAAGCTAAAGACGGAAACGTGTTAATTTTTTCTGAAAAAATAATGTTGCTTACAGCTACCATATATTCTTTTACGAATTCACAATCCGATAATGTGTTGTTGCTTTTAGAAATTTTGTAAGATACAACATAACTTGCCAGTGTTGCAGCCTTGTGAGTATCTGATTGCTTGGTAAACACGTTTTGCTGCCCACGCAATCTTTTTGCCTTTTAACAAAAGACTCTCTCTGCATCTGTCAGATGCTTATATTTTGTATTTGCATGTTTTTTAGAGAAGTGTCGAGACAAATTAAGGTCTTTAAAAACTGCAACTGATTCATTACAAATATTTGACACTGATTTGTCTTTAAATTATATGAAAAAATATTTCCTTGACCAATCTTTCTTAAAAACTACACACTTAGAATCAACTTTGGGTTTTTTCGTGTTTCGGCTGCTGAAACAAAACAACAAATCAATATCAATACGTCACTCAAACGAGCGGATATTAATTTTATTGTTATGCCATTTACTTAAGTTTGCCAAATTTCAGCTTAATCCGTTGAAGATATCTGCTTCAAAATTGAGTTGCAACATTTTACCTCAACAAAAAATACATTCCTTCGTATGTTGCAAGTTAAATAAAAACTTTTAAAACACAATAGTTAAATTTAGATTACTCATATGAACAAACTGTATTCAGATTTTATAAGTACATAGGTACAAAAGAACATCTTACAATGCGGATTCCGAAATACCAGTCTGTTAGCGGACTGTTGTAGCACATTTGTAACAAAATATTTTGTCTACCACATAGGGTATTACTATGGGGGTTGAAAATTGGGGACAAAAGTTACTGTGGTGGAGATAGGGCAAGCAAAATAAACGATACTTGTGCGAACGGCACTCAGGATTTATTTGGAGAGCTGGGGACGTGGATAAGTGAATGAAACAGGGCTATTGGATTGGGGCAACTACAAAAAAATGAAACAAATGGGTACTTGCATGAATCTCATAGACAAATGGGTAACAAAACAACAACAAGAAGGACCTCTAGCTATTTAAAATAAGGACGCCGCTTCGAAGGATCCTTGTCTTGCTGGATAAAGGAAAAATGCTCTTCCTTCCTGAAAAAGAAACACAAAAGAGGTTAGGAGACTTTTCTAAAAATAAATAGACAAAATGGTTCAGAGAAATAAATTAGACATTTATTACTGTCTCACCACTAACAGTTACAAATACAGATAATACATAAATACTGTATTAATAGTCACAAAAGTAAATATAAAAATAGCAAAGAAAAACTTACATGTCTTTTTTGTTTACAAAATCCATTTACAAGATGCTACAAACAAAAATATTGTTACTGGGCAATCAGTTACTGGGCTATAAATTGTGGCAGAAATAAATTATTACAAATAAAGAATTATCTTTTTAAATGTAATTATGTAGAGAGGTTAACCGTCTAAAAATAAAACAAACTAATGTTACAAAAATAATAAAGCTAATTGCCAGTTGTCATATGTCAACATTAAATTTTATAACAGAACAATTAAAATGACAGCTAACCACGCCCTAAGACATTTTTAATTATTGCAAATTCTTAAATTTTAATGAAAGCAAATTAATGTTTGAAATGTTTATTCTTCCTTTAAAATTTTAAAACAAAAAAAGTTACCTTGATTTCACTAAGTTACACTTTACTTTAAATTTCTGTGGGTAGGAACTGGAACTCAAACTCTCGATTGATCTCCATACTATGAAAAAAGTATCCTGAAACGACTGCTTAGGACGAATACAAGTCTGAGGCTGAAAGTTGGGATATTGGAACACACTTTGGACTCGGCTTCTTACAAAACTGGAATCATCTTAGTTATATTTCAAATTTGTTGTACCCGCAAACTTCTGCAAACTACATAACGACGTCTGTCCCGTTTGACAAAATCTTCCAATCTTATTTAAAACTGGAACTGCACTATTAACTGCCACAATACTACCAAACTTCACTATCTCCGATAACAAAAAAAAAACAATAAGGAAAAACCATTACGAATTAGAAGGAAAATTCGGACTGAAGGCTGAAGCCTACCGCTCTTGACCACGCCTCATCGAGAGTGAGCAATTATCTTTTAAATTCATTCGCTTAACTTTGTATAAACAAAACATACGGTTAAATTCCTATTTCTTTGACGCACAAAAATCCCAAGGCGGCTTCGATTAAAAGAAATGTCGAGGAAAAACGCATCTGTGAAATATAAACAAACTTTAAAATGTTTTACATTAACTCCAGTGACGCAAATAAAAGGATTGAAAACACTTTTGGGTATTTGTACGATAGGAACTAAAATACACCAAAAATATTCTTCGTTGCTTTAGCAAATACGAGGGGATTTCAATACATACTGAGGAATTTTAAAAATGCTACACATTGTAGTTTCGAAAGTAAGAAAGACATTATACTGCATATGAGTATGTGATTGGAAGTAAAACAAAACTCCGAATAAGGCTAGCACGGGAGGGTGCGGGCAGTGGCGACGACACGACACGCACCAGCCGAAGCGCGCGGTCACTCAAACACGCCCACATACTACGCAGAGCAGGACCGTAGCTTCTCCATCTCTGTTCTAGACAGTAGCAAGTCATTAAACACCGGCCTGATGTTCGAATATAGGCACGAGGCTGGTGTAACAGTACCATAAGTGGTTAATTTTAGTTTTTTCTTGATGACCTAAATAATGCCTTACCTGAACATATTGCCGTAAAGCAAAAGATCGTTAACTGACCATTTCTTAGTTCTAAGATAAAATTGGAACAATAATAACTGTTATTGTAGTTTGTCTTGATTTTTATTTATTTTTTTTTGAGTTGTCATATTTATTATCTTTATCTGAAAGGATGTTCGCCTCATCTGCAACTTGAGGCGATTTTCTGTTATATATTGCAACGCGATTTAAGTCACTGCTAACCTGTCTTCCGGTTTCTGAACCTCTTATCGTGTTTTTATTAAATATATTTATAAAGGCCAAATGCAGAGGCAGTGAAATAATTGACAATACAGAAGTATAATGATTATAAGTGATCAATATTTACAGGTGAACTTTTAACAAATATGTTCTCTTGTTCGCCTAATATGTTCTTCTGAAATTCTTGTTTTCTATTGATTAGATTCCACTTGATGTTAAAAATGAAAATTAAGACGAGATAGTTTAATAAATGCTTTGGTATTCCTTTTAGTTTCTTACGAATTCTTTATTCTTTGTTGCGGTATCGAAGGTATAGTAACAATTTAAAAAAATGTAGAGTGAGAATTGATATTGAAGCAGATTCTTGACATTGGTAAGTAAAATAAACATTGAAAAGTATTGATTTTGTATTAGGGATTTCAGGTCTCCCATATTTTGGAACACCACAACTAACTCATCATCATTTTGTTTTGTATTCACTTAATGTATTACTTTAAATATTTCTTTTAGTTGTTAGTATAGAAATTTAATTGGGGTATTTATAACAGAGTGCTTTTAGTAGATAACGGACTGCAATCAAACAGCATGACTTGGGTATTTTGTCTTATCTAAAGAATGTTAACTATAGTCACTATATCTTTTTACAAATAACTATTTTATAATAGATACCGGAAGAGTGAGAACATATTGTGAGGAAAAATATAAACAAAAAACAGTTAGGCAAGGTGACTTCTTATCGCCTTTTTGTTTATTACGTTGTTAGACCAGGTAGTAAATACATTACCAAACGTATTATGAACACAGTAACTATCAAACAAAAATGTAAAAATTTTATTACAAGAAATTCATCCACAATCTAAATTGAAAGAACGAAAAATCCCTGAAAAAAAAAAAACAAATTACGCTTATAGCAGATGAAAAAAGGAAATCAAATTAATAGAAATAAGAATATGTAGATATTTGTAATAGAACAAATTGGAGAGTGGATCTGAACGAGAATTTATGTCAAAAATACCGATTACATCAATATTTAGATATAAAGAGTTGAACAGCATGGCATGTAGATGGCGCTACTAATAAATCGACGTGATTTAGGAACTAAAATCTTCAAATGTCATCTGTCAAAAGTTTTTTCATCTTTCTCGTGACTTGAGTTTTCCTCCTCTACCAGTAGGTTTTCATTTTAATGGAATGTTACTTTTCCCTTTCTTGTGATGACGTGCTAGCGGAGCGAGGAGCTGGGATATCGAGAGGGATAAGGTTCTTGAGATATCTGAGACGACGAACTTTGAGGTCACCAGGTGAAATCTTCGCCTATTGCAAATCGTGTTCATATATCTCATAATTGTGTCTTCGGCGGAATTCTTAATATCTTTGATTGGTCCTCTCTAAGATTTTTCTCTAAATTTTTCTATATTTTATTTCAAGTGTTCGTAACGGCCTTGTCTTCATATTTAAACATTCGGATGCATATTGGGCTGACGCACTGATCATTGTATTATAGTGACACAACTTTAGGTTTAAATATAAACGTCTACTTTTAAACAGATCTTTGCACAGATTGAATGCACTTTCCAATTTTGAACAGCCTTTTCAGCATTTTCGGAACCAAGGTGTAATAAACTCTCCAAGGTATTTAAACTTTTTTAACTGTTTGACTGTTTTTTGTTGTATTTTCATTAACGATGGTGGATGATTGATGTTTGTAATTAGTGTTGCCCAAATGCAAGAACAAGACGAGACTTAGACAGTCTTGGTCTTGGTCTTCCGGCAATGCACCTGGTCTTGGTCTTGCAGCAAGAGTCTTGCAAGTCTTGCAGTTACCTATTAGCCTATTGCTATTTATTAAACGTTACTTTAGATCTTAGAACAACGTAACAGAGTAAGTACATTTTAAGCTTGAATTAACATAGCCATAATAAAGGTCAAAGAAGAACGTCATGGCTTAGAAAACTGAGAGGTTGGTTTAACCGATCCTCTGCATCTCTTTACCGAGCTGCCGTCAACAAAATTACTATAGCCAATTTGATAGCCAACGCTCGACAATCGAGTTCGGCACATGAAGAAGAAGAAGAATAATAAAGACCAACCAAATTAATAAATGTCTAAACAACTGACATCGGGTGGGGTTTGAGGCCACGATCTAAGCGATCTGTGCCTATGCTCTAACTAACTCATCTATCTACCATGCCCCACGGAAGTCAATCTGTTTCTTAATAAACGTTTGCATTTATTACGCTTACATGTGCTAAAACGTGGTTAAAACACAAAAAAAAAAACAAATTAATGACATCAGCATGCCTGTACTTTAAAGAATATTATCTGCCTAGAAAGGGATTGATGGACATGGACATGATGGGCAAAAAATCCACATACATGTATCAAGGGCACAGATTTTTAGGTGATCAGATAACAAACTATAATCC
This sequence comes from Diabrotica undecimpunctata, assembly GCF_040954645.1. Lineage (NCBI taxonomy): Eukaryota > Metazoa > Arthropoda > Insecta > Coleoptera > Chrysomelidae > Diabrotica > Diabrotica undecimpunctata. Next base: position 30,772,224 of record NC_092810.1, read on the forward strand.
ACTTAGTAAAGCAAAATAGATGTTTTTACCAATCTTATTTCTACTTTTATATAAAAAACTAACTTATAGTTAAATAAAATATAAAGAATAGGTAAAAAAGCAATGATAATCAAAAGAAGTTGTGTTAAATTAAGGAGATACCTACTTAATAAATACATTAATTTACCAAACTAAAGTAGTAGGTAGATAATATATGTAATTGGTAATAAGGTAATTATATTTTTTACATCTCCACTTTTTCTAGCGGTTATTAAAAAGCTTGTAATATGTATCTCCACCGAATTTTGGTTTTTCAGGAAGAAATATTTGTAATTCCTTTTTGTGAAAAGATATTAGATGCTTCCTTAAACCTGACGTGTTTTTGCTGTTCATTTTCATTTCAACCTTCCTATGTAGGCACAATTTACACAAAGCAATTTGGGATGCATAAATTATTTCGAAAAACTCATCAAATTTGCTTTTGGGGCTTTTAGATCTATAACTCCAACGCTCATTACTCCGACTAGAACTATTTGAATCTTTGTCCCTCATGTCAAATTGTAAACTTGTCACTCCGGGAACAACAAGGATTAGATGAAAAACAATTATTACATTAGACTCAAAGGAAAGCTCAATTGCGAATGCAGTTAAGTGATGTCGAAAAAGTACCTACTATACTACTATAATTTATGTTCGTTACTATCCAATACCCTAAGTATCTAATAACAAACCGAGAATTATATATCGTTACTTCGGTATTTTGTTTACATGGTAAAAGGCGATATTATCTGTTATTAATTTGTCTCGTTACTTTGGACTCTTTCAGCAAATTTTCTAACCGAATGATCTCATCGCACACTCAGCAGAAACAATTTATAGCCTTAGGCCGATAAGATTTGTTTATTTAGATTACTCCTGACTAAATTATAATGGGAAAAAAATTGAATTATTAAGTGGTTGTGCGTAACAATTATATTTTTTAGCTAGGGTGACATATTTTAAAAAATATCGATACGATATTACTGTCGGCGTCGCAATGCAAGAAGATTATTTTTATGATTAGAGAGCGGCTATTCTCAAAATATGGACAATTAATTTCAGATCGAAGAAGTCTGCTGGAAAATGTACAATATATTTTATTTTTACAATGTAATTATGACCTCTGAGCACGTGTCAAATGTTTTTTTTTTAATGAATATTTTAATTCGGTATGTATGTTTATGGTATTGTTTGTAATTCGCATAAGTCCAGTTTTTCAAATTTTATTGCATATTTTTTTGCATCTCATAGAGTCTTTAAGCATATACCCGAACTACTATACTTGCTAAAACCACATCATCATTCAATCTTCGCTTATCCACTGCTGGACATAGATCTCCCTCATAATTTTCCATCTATTTCGATCTTGTGCCTCTTGCATCCAATTCCTACCACACTCAGTCCTAACTGCAAGACGCAAGAGTGTCGCAGGCTTAGTCTTGTTCTTGCTTAAATCTTGCATGGTCAGTCTTGGTCTTGGTCTTGCTAAAATTAGGCGCTCTTGGTCTTGGTCTTGCAAAAACGCAAGAACAAGACCAAGACCGATTTTGGGCAACACTAGGGATAAGGTTCTTGAGATATCTGAGACGACGAACTTGGAGTTCACCAGGTGAACTCTTCGCCTATTGCAAATCGTGTTCAAATTCTTAATTTTCTTTGATTGGTCCTAAGATTTTTCTCTAAATTATTCTATTTTTTATTTCAAGTGTTCGTAACGGCCTTGTCTTCATATTTAAACATTCGGATGCATATTGGGCTGACGCACTGATCATTGTATTATAGTGACACAACTTTAGGTTTAAATATAAACGTCTACTTTTAAACAGATCTTTGCACAGATTGAATGCACTTTCTAATTTTGAACAGCATTTGCAGCATTTTCGGAACCAATGTGTAATAAACTCTCAAAGGTATTTAAACTTTTTTAACTGTTTGACTGTTTTTTGTTGTATTTTCATTAACGATGATGAATGATTGATGTTTGTAATAAACTCAGTTTTATTGAATGAAAAGGTGACAGTAATTTTTTGTCTATAACACGTTTCTTATTACTCCAGTCCAGGGACGAAAATGCCACTGAACTTTTAAAAATCATACGAACAAGCTGAATTTTGCCGAGAATATTAATTTCGGGACCTCAAAAAAGATACAAAAAAGTTAACCACTTTTACCCCCGGGTTTCCCCCTAAAAACGCAAATAATCGATTTACCAAGAATCCGTACACTGTAGAAAAAAATGTTTCAAATAAAAAATGTAGCTGAGATAATTTTAAACAAAAATGTTTATAAGCATTTTTTGTGTAAAATGGACTGTTCTCTTAGAAACAACGCTTGAAGTGACCATCGATTTTTCATGTCAGTTACGCGCCTGAAATCAATGTTCCAATAAAATTTGTATCAGTCCGGCGGTAAAAATTCGATATATTTTGATTCAAGTGACCTATCGACAAAAATCAAGATGCGTTTTAAAGACAAAGAGTTCAAGTTTCGTGTGAAGTTTCTGTATTTGGCCGCAAATAAACACAGATTTTATACAGTTGTTAAATAAATATACGTGGCACGATTTTTGCCATTTTTTCTCACGAGATCAATACTAGAGCCTAACCTTTAAAACCTATAGCTTGAAATTTTAGTTTTGAGGTTTGGCAACAAATCTGAGGCATTTGAAATATGCTTAAAAAACTTTCACACAACAAACATCATTCTATTTAAGTTGATCCAAAACATTTAAAACTTTTTTTTCAATTACATTAGTACGTTTTCCAAAAGAACAAAACTTCTGCAATAAACTACACCCAAAACTGTCTTCTTAAAAGCATTTTCCGTTACGTGTATCCTTTGTAATGTAAAACATTAAATTCTGCGTTTTTTATTCATATATCAAATGCCCCATATTTGTTAGCACAGCTCAAAATTGAAATTTCATGTCATAGGTTTTAAAGATTGATCTCTAAAAATGGAAATTTTACTACAACTGGTCAATGAAAGTGATCAATTTTATTGATCTCACGACGAGAATCGTAAAATATGGCAAAAATCGCGCCAGGTTAATTTATTTAACACTTTTATAAAAACTTAGTTTATTCTCGGCAAAATACAAAAACTGTATACGAAAGCTACACTCTTTGCCTTTAAAACGCATCTTGATTTCTGTCGATAGAACATTTGGATCAAAAGATATCGAATTTTTACCGTCGAGTTGATACAAATTTTATTGAACATTGATTTTGCGCACGTAACTGACATGCAAAATCGACGGTCGCTTCAAGCGTTGTTTCTAAGAGAACGGTTTATTCTATACAAAAAATGCTTATAAACATTTTTATTTAAAATTATCTCAGCTACATTTTTTATTTGGAATATTTTTTTCTATGCCGTGCTGTTGTTAATGCATTTATGAAACAGATGTGATATGTGTTATCATATTGTCAAATTTTCAGATCCGAATTTTCCTGGTCCACCAGATCTTCTATTTCTCAATGTATTCAATATTTCGTATCGGCTGTGATATTCATTTTGATTTTCTGACAGAAACTCTTTATGGTGGGTTTCCCATTGTTCTCTTTTTATTATATCGAAGACAGATGTTTGGTGATCCTTCTAACGCTATTAGTGAATTTCCAGGTTTATGTGTCGGGTCTCTACGGTTTTGGTCGAAAGTTTCTCTTTTTCATGTAATATCAGTTTCTTGATCGAGTTTTTTTCCTTACGTAATCCTATAATTTTCGTCGGTTTTCGTACGTGTCCATTTTTAGGTAGGACTCTTTTCTTAACTTTTTCTATTACCTTCATCCTCCATATATTTTTACCAGTCCTCTTTACTCTACCTGATTATCTTAGCCTCGCCGGCGCAGCTGAGTGTATTACTTCCTTAATGTCATCTTGTCTTTTCTGATATAAACTTCTTACGCTCTCTTTATTATGGTTTCTCTGTTGAGAAATGTTTCTATGCTGAGACGTTGGCCGTCATCATGTTTACAATTTCCTGAAACCTTTCTCTATGGGTTGATTCCCGAAATAATTCTTCTACAACATTATTCAACATTATTCACTTAGTTGTATTATAAGGCAAAGTAGGTGGTATTAAGGTCGTCTAATTATATGACCCAAGTATTCTGTCTTTTTTTATAATGTTTATGAACAGACGTCCTGAATTCATCATTTAAAGAACATTTTCATTGGAAGTATGCAAAAATCATGATATTTTTAGAATCCGTCCAGAGCTCCACAATTTGAATGTTACCTAATTTGTTTAGAATTTTGGTTTTTAATGTCCATGTCTCACAACCATATAATAGCATAGACCACACATAACATTTCAGGACCTTCTTGCAAATATGCATCTACAGATTTGTTGATAGATCAGCCACCTGTCGATGCATGTTATAATTAACCTTTATAATAATCCCCATTTCTACATCGTCCTTGTGCTGTTTTTCTTGATTCTGTTGATGTTGATGAAAGCACGTTCATTCTTCCAAGATCTATTCTGCACACCGGTCCATTAATCTTTCTCCGTTCATTTACTATATTTTTCCCCGCTAAATAAAACTAAAGTAGATAAAAATGAAAACTTGAATCTTTTTTATATAGTGATTCATTATGAAAATGATATTTTCTTTAAAACTCAAAGATTCCTGAAAAACCATTGTTTGCAGAATTTAGTTTAAAGGATTTACTTAATACTTTTATTTACGTCTATACCCCCCTGCGAGGGGTATTTTAGGGGGAAGGGGAGGTAAAAGTGCTAAACTTTTTTGGGGTCCCAAAATTAATATTCTCTTCAAAATTCAGTTTGTTCGTATGGTTTTTAGGGGTCAACTCTCTGACGACTGGACTACATACATTTTAGAGAAAAATGGTTCAAATAATTTGTAGATCTAAAATAGTTCTTCCTCTCTGGAATGCCAACGGGCTATAGCCCAGTCTGGTTAAAAAAAAGGTGGAAAAATGTTTCGCAGATATCTGAAGCTTTTAAGACATAGGTGGGGGATACTAGATGATGAATAGATGAAAAGATACTCCTAGTTTTACCTTGCGTTGTTTTTAAGCAATAATTTATGGCCAAAATTTGATTTTTTGTCTATAAATTTTTTCCCGTATATTTTAAATAAACAATATTTATGTCATTTTTTTATGTCAAGAATATCTTTATTTTCCCGTTTTTTTAATTAAAATTGATAAATAATTTACAGAGATATTTGCAAAAAAGCAGTTTTTTGCACTAATTTATAAATTTTATTAATTTTTTTATTAACAAAATAAAATGGTATTAATACATTTAAACATCAAGGAATTACCATCTTTTAGATTTGTGCGAAATTTCCCCCCGATCAGTCAAATATTTTATAAGTTATTTAATTTGTTTATCCCTGAGGCTAATTATTTAAACTATTAAGCTTGCCCTATGCATGATGCTAGACACATTCAGCAAATTTCATAGGATTCTTTAAGACTTAGACTATCTCAGAAGTTAAATGCATATTGAGTTTTCATCGAAATTATTTACAAAATAAACGTTTGAAAAAGGGGTATGTTTTTTACTTATAAACAATTGTATTAACTTCTATATTTTTCAAGCTACAGACGTACAACCATTGGATAGCTGGTAAAAAAGCTCACATTAAAAAATAAAAAACCTTCTATGACCAATATAAACGAAGTTAGTGACTATTGTAAAAAAAATCATATCTCCATTGTTTATAAACATTAAGAAGTAAAATTTGCACAAATTTTGAATGAAAATCTAAACTTTATATTGAAACTTATAGCTATAAAATTTATCTAATTTTTCGAAACGACGGTACTTTCGAAAGATCGACATAGGAAAGTGGAGAGGATATCTGTTTCAGCTCCGTTTTTTTTTTCGGCATCGGAACTTCAGATTGCAACACGTAGGAAAAATTTACATTATCTCGGCTTCCTTTGCAGCTGCAAGCCTCTTTTTTTTTATTCCGGGGTAGCTCGTCGAAATATGAATAACTACATAGTTTTCACTGGCCGGAAAATATGGGAAAACTCGGAAAAATTGAGTCCATTTGAAATTCACCATAAATACTTACTTTTTTTAATTTGCTCGAATAGTCTGTCGCAGTATTAATAATGATGACATAAATTTCACCCCCCATAAATCTCGGAAAATCCCGGAAAATCAACATATATTTTTTCATTTTATATCAATGATGTAATACTACTTATATATTTTATAAATTAAATTTCAGGTAATTTTTTACACATTATATTATTATATTCCTTATATTAATTATAATTGTTTGTATTTTTATAATTAACAATATTGATTTTTATTCTATTTTTCTTACAATATTAATCTAATCGCCTTACTGCTTTGATAAAATAAGTCGATTTTTTCATCACTTGCCTTATAAATTTTACAATGTTTATTGAACTTTACTTTTTTTATTTTCTTTACATACATTGGTTTAAAAGTTAAAATTTGGTTCATTTATTCGACTTCACTGTCAGGTCTGAACCTTTTTGTTGCAGGTTGTTTGTCTTCACTTATTAAGTCAGTCTTTCCATACATTAACATATTAATGGGCGATCTTAATGCCAAGGTGGGTCAAGGTAAGGTAGGAGAACAAGTAGGAAAATATGGGCTTGGAAACAGAAATGACAGAGGAGATCGATTGATTCAATTTTGCCAAAGTGAAGACTTCGTAATAACAAATACCTTTTTCTAATTACCTCCTCGACGGTTATATACATGGACATCTCCACAGCATACCAAAGAAAAAATAGTGAGAAATTAAATAGACTACATTATGATAGCAAGGAGGTATCATAATGCTGTTAAATGTACTAAGACGTACCCAGGAGCTGATATAGGCTCAGATCATAACCCGGTAGTTACTGTGATAGAGGCGAGACCAAAAAAGATTAGAAGACCACACAGAAAGGCACTAGATTTAAATAAACTTAGAAACAAAAATATACGACAAGAAACAGGAGAAGAAATAAATGAAAACCTCCGTTCAGTGCAGCAACAAATTAACGATACAAACAACGTTAACCAAAAATTAAAGTACATAAATACAGCTATACAAACGGCAGGAAACAAACATCTTACAAAAACAACAACAAAGAATAAGGGGTGGATGACACAAGATATACTAGACTTGATGGAACAAAGAAGAAAGATGAAGAATTACCCAGACAAATACAAAGAAATAAATAAACACATAAAAAAGAGAATAAAAGAAGCCAAAGAAGAGTGGATTAAAGAACAATGTGAAGAAATGGAAACCTATGAGAAAAAGTACGATGCGTTCAATATGCACAAAAAAGTAAAAGAGATAACAGAAAGCATAAATAAATGCCAAATAGGTAAACTTAAAGACAAAGATGGAAATCTTATTGTAGATCTAGAGAATAAAATACAAAGATGGACAGAATACCTGAATGAATTATTTGAAGACGATAGAAAAAACTTAACTCAGATAATCAATGCAACTGGGTCAGACATATTGAAAGAAGAAGTAGAATACGCAATAAGAAACGCTAAAAATGGACAAGCAAATGGACCTGATGAAATTCCTACAGAACTGTTGGAGCTTTTAAATGATAAATCCGTAACCATAATATTAAATTTTGCAGCGAGGAGCTAAAACAGTTTCCCCTCCACTTTCCTATGTCGATCTTTCGAAAGTAACTTCGTTTCGAAAGGTTTTAAGTTTCGAAAAATTGGATGAATTTTATAGCTATAAAATTCAATATAAAAGTTAGATTTTCATTCAAAATTTTTGCAAATTCTACTTCTTAATGTTTATAAACAATGGAGATATAATTAACAAAAAAATTGTCGCTAACTTCGTTCCTATTGTTCATAGAAGGTTTATTTTTTTGTGAAATGTGAGTTTTTTTACCAGCTATCTAATGGTTGTACGTACAAGTCTGTAGCTTAAAAAATATAGAAGTTATTACAATTGTTTATAAGTAAAAAACATACCCCTTTTTCAAACGTTTATTTTGTAAATAATTTCGATGAAAACTCATTATTCATTTAACTTCTGAGATAGTATAAGTCTTAAAGAATCCTATAAAATTTGTTAAATGTGTCTAGCATCATTCATAGGGCAAGATCAATGGTTTAAATAATTAGTCCCAGGGATAAACAAATTGAATAACTTTTAAACTGTTTGACCAATCAGGGGGAAATTTCGCACAAATTTAAAGGACTGTAATTCCTTAATGTTGAAATATAATAACATTTTATTTTGTTAATAAAAAAATTAATTAAATTTATACATTCGTGCAAAAAAACTGCTTTTTTGCAAATATCTCCGTAAATTATTTATCAATTTTAATTTAAAAAACGGGAAAATAAAGATATTCTTGATATAAAAAAATGGTATAAATATTGTTTATTTAAATTATAAGGGAAAAAACTTATGGATAAAAAATCAAATTCTGACCATAAATTATTGTTTAAAAAAAAACGCAAGGTAAAAATAGGAGTATCTTTTTATCTATTCGTCATCTAGTAACCCCCACCTATGTCTTAAAAGCTTCAGATATCTGCGAAACATTTTGCCGTGAAATCGATGATTTTTGTATAACCAGACTGGGCTACTAACCCAACGTGCCCAAGAGGTCAAAGCCTTTATAATCAACAATAACATTGACATACTGCTGATATCTGAAACCCACAGCCACAGTTATTTCAAATGTCCTAATTATGTAATATACAGTATGAATCACCCAGCCGGTATGGTACACGGCGGAATTTGGCATTGGTAATGCCAAATAGGTAATACGATATGGTAATCTCTTCTCATGAAAAGCCAGCCGTAGCATCATAATACAGTATAAGCTAACCTAAAAGCAATTACTATTTTTATTGGGAATAAGCCACAATTTAAGTTTAAAATAAGTTTATTTTTGACGTTTCAATTTCCACTTCAGAAATCGTTCTCATTAAAACATGCAAAAAATAATTTGTTCACTATATGATTGTATCAGCTGTCTTGTTCAAGGATTTGTCATTAGCTATCCCTCATGTATAGGCTTACCATAATTATGAAACTCTTAACCGGGACAGTAAATGGTGGATAGGGTAAAGTATAAAAAAAAAAACGATTAAGCTGCTGCCAACAATTAATAAAATAACTATTTTTTGTACTATTCATACTTCTCGCTTGTATGTACTTTTTTTAATAAAATGTTATTTTTTTGTAAAAATCATTACATGTCATATTAAAGTTTAATTTACAGTATAGTAATGCTTGTACGGTAGACTCCAACATACGGCTTCTATCGTACGACCAAATATGTTTCATCATCGAGAAGACACGCTCTAAAGGAGCTGAGGTGCCTGGTAAGCACAAAATATATTGCACCATTTTTACCAGGTTGGGTGTATCGATGTGTTGTTCATGAAAATGTTTAAATAGTAGAACCCATTTGTCAACATAATCAATTTGTATCGTCGTGAAATTCCATTCATCATTCTTTGATGCTATAAAAACTTTCGTAAGTGACAGCTCGTCAAAAAGGTTGTCAGTATTAATATTTTGTCGATCGTCCGAACCGTGTATTTTGTTTATAATTTCAGCAGATCTTTTGATTTCGTCCCATTTCAATACGTGATTCAGTCCAATCCGTTCGAAAATGTCGGCTCCTCCGAAACTGTCTTCCCACAATTCAATGTATGAAATGGATCGTCGCTAAAAATCAGTTACTTCTGTTTGAAGTTTATCAATATCCTGGCTACTACCAAGATTCTTTAATAATAATTTTTTCGCTCTTTGTGGTACAAAATTGCTGTCCATGCGTTCTTGAAGATTAGATTTCAATCTGAATATAATGTCAGTCGCACTTGCTTCACTTTTTTCCATGAGTAGTACAGTTTGTTAAAATTGTTTAATATTGTCCATGCACATACCAAAAATATAACTCACCCGTTTCACTTTCAAAAAAATCTCGCATTGCACGTGGACAGTTATCTTGGGAAAGGAAATATGCTTTTAGTCCTTCGAATAAATTTAGAATTTTCTCAATTGCCGGTAAAAGAGAAAGAAATCTGGTACTTCCATGTTCAATTAGGTTTTTATATTCCACATCTACACATGCACAGAATTTCTTCAACTGAGTTACTCGAACTGTGTAGATATGAAAATGTTTATATATTTTGACAACTAGTGCTTCAGTTTCGATTGGTAAACCATCCACAGCATTTTGAAGTGCATTGTGTACAATATGTGCGCCACATCCAATTCCTACAATATCTACACCGAGTTCTTGTTTAAGTCTTCTGTAATCATTATTTTGTCCTCTTCTATGCACACCTCCAAAATTTGTATTACAATTGTCGCCACAAAATGCAGTTACTTTTTTTGTAATGTCATGACGACGTAATGTTAAAATTATATTTTGAGTCAATATTTCCGATGTAACATCAAATGTAGAAAGTTGGCCTATATTGGACACGTAGTAAGGGGATACCGATATAATATTCTTTAACTTATTATGATGGCCTCTTTAGCTGCAATAATTAAATCTTTTTGAATGGGATCATCATTTTTTTAAAAATTTTTGATAGAAGTACTTGCAATCGCCGTTACATCAGTCTTGTGTTTTGCACACTTGATCTTTAATATCTGTTCACCCACCGTGTGCAATTGAAAATTCTTAAAAACGTTGCTGGCATTTCACCCTGCTATTATCACTACAAAGCTTTTTTATAAAAGGATAATCTTTTTCAAGTTCGCTTGTGAATTTGCAATTTCTTTTCGGCATTTTAAATCAAACACAGCAATTAAATAAAACACAAAGTGTTTTCGTATTTTACCGCCGTTCACAAAAAAACGAAATGTAATCGCACTGCAAATGATTAGGGTAAACTGAGATCTGTTTTTTTTAAATTCATCAATTCTTGATTTGTTTTAATGATTATATTCGTTCAGTACTCACTGAAATAATTCGTTTAAGAAATGTGATACGGTGAATTGCTGAATTGGTCATTTTGATGATTTCGAGAACTAAGCACGTCTTCTGTGGGAACCCTATTAAAATATCTTATCAATCAGATGTGCAGTCATCATTATTAGAATTGTTTATATAATACGAACGTAAATAATCTTATTTATTATCAGTAAATATGAAGCCAGGAGAAAAAAAATCATTCGTGTAAAATCACTTAACAAAAATTCAAAATTACGACAGTTTTGTTAAACCGGGACAAAATGACAAACCGGCCGGGACCCCGGGACCGATGTCTAAAACTGGGACAATCCCGGTTAAACCGGGTCGTATGGTAAGCCTAAGTCATGTACCTTTTATAATCTTCAAAAACCTGTATAAGATTTTTTCAGCTATATTTTCCTTCACTGGTCTAGTTTTTAAGAGGAATTGTTGCTGCTTTATAGACAAATATCAAGACCATTTAAGTGGAAACACTTCTAGAAACACTTTTTTCTTTTGTTTGCATTTTTCGGGTTAGTTTTTTTCTTTTATTTACATTGTCCTTCACTTCTTTGTCATGGAGTGTTTCATTTTGGAAAACAATTATTCTTATTTATCTTTCTTTCACCAAGAACTTCCTTGAAGACCAAAGGTTGTCAAAATAGCAGAGATAAATCACCAAGCGCTACCGGATAGAGTGATAACTGTCTATAAATTACTTCTAGAGAAGAAAGACGTTTATTCATTCACTTTTTTGTTTGTTTTTTAGACAGTTTCTCTTTTGATACGCCTTTTTATTCGCATTAAATTCCTAAAATCCCACATCAATTCTTATAGAAACAATGTTTTGTCTGATGTGTCAATTCTATCTAAAATTACTCAAATATTATTTTATCTATTCGTTCCTTTCCATGTCCACACTTTGGTCATCTTTCTCCGTATATTATGTACTATTTTTTTTAATTTGGCTTGAATTGGTGGTGTTCTTTAAAATTGCTTAACTTTTTTAGTTCATATTCATCATCATCATCATCAACTTCCTGTTCTTCCTCTGCAGAGGCAGAGGGAGATCAAACGACGCTAGAACCGGAAAGACCAGAAATGACCACAAATGAAGAACTTAATATAAATGTACAGGAAGTTCGGAAAATACTTGAAAACCTCAAGAAGAGAAAAGCAGCAGGTAAAGACGGAAGACCAAACGAATTACTGAAATATTGTGGAGTAGCAATGACAGAACAATTAACAATATTAATTAATAAAATTATAAAACACAATAAAATACCGGAAGAATGGAGAACGAGCGAACTAATTCTACTATTCAAAAAAGGAGATAAAAAACAGCCAGAAAGCTACGGAGGTATAAACTTGTTAAATAATACGCTAAAACTTACAACTAAAATTTTACAAGTGCTAATAAATGATATGACATGATACTCCACATGGAGATGTAAATGTCTGAGGGCTGGAGAGTTTTAAATTTAAAACTTTATTTTGAAGAAAATTCATTCAACATTAACAAAAAACATACTATCGGAGTTATTTGTTAACTTGTACTTGAGAGAAAATGATCTCATTTTGGCAACAATTTCTCCTTTTTTCTCCAAGTAAGGACGAGGCTCTATTTTTTTAATTTTTGCTTAATACACGAAATCTTTCCACTTAAAAAAACCTGTATACTGCATTGTTTTTATTTTTTTTTGAATTTGCATTTTCAACAGCTGTCACAAAATCGTAGGTTTTCTTTTGTTTTTTTTTTAAAGATAGTTTAACCTGATTGTGGACATGAAGGTGTGTCCTGGTGCGAAATACTAAATGTAAATACAAATATCTTGAGCAGATATAGCGTCAGAATTTACAATATCTACAAGGAAATAGGTATAAAAAACTCCAATTTTTATTTTTATCTTAGCAGTAATCAACCCACAGGACAAAATGTTCGACATACCTGTAATGTAAAAAGAAAGCATTATGTGAGCTAATTATTTCTTCTTTTCCCCGTCCTACAAGCTAGGGCTACAAAGCTTTCATCGAATGTTGATATTCTTCGGGTAAATATTGCTGTATTAAACATATCGATTCTTAGTAACAGAGGATAAGTTTAGCAGATGAACAACGTACTGGAAGATCGTGTACAGATGCATATTCGTTATAAAAAAATTTACTGCGAAATGAATAGAGTATAATAGACCAGCATTTCTGTGTCTGATTAACCTAAAGAAAGCGTTTGACAGAGTAAGACTCAAAGGTGTAATCCATCTTCTGTATAATAGAGAAGTTCCCCTAAATATTATAAAAACTATCGAAAACATCTACCGAAACAACAAAATGGAAGTCAGAATAAATGGACAACTTACAGAACCTATAGAAATAGACAGCGGAATAAGACTAGGGGATTCATTGAGCCCTTCAATTTGATCATAGATGAAATCATCAAAAGCGTTAACAAAGGAAGAGGATACAGAATGGAAAAAAAATAAAAATACTCTTACGCAGACGACGCAGTATTGATAGCCCAAGATGAAGATAGTCTGCAGACTATCCAAAGACTGGTCAACAGATTTAAGAGCAATGAAACATTCTTCGCTCTGAAATTAATTATCCAGATTTTGAGAAAAGCCGCCCTCTAATCATAAAATAATCTTGCATTGCTACGCCGACAGTAATATCGTATCGAAATTTTTTAAAAATATATCACCTTAGCTATAAAAAATATAACACTTATTATTACGGACACCTACTTAATAATTCAATTTTTTTCCCATTATAATTTAGTTAAGAGGAATCTAAATAAACAAATCTTATCGGTCTAAGACTAAACATTGTTTCTGCTGAGTGTGCGATGAGATCATTCGGTTAAACCAAATTTGCTGAAAGAGCGCGACTAATATTCAAAAGTTTATTAATAACAGATAATGTCGCTTACCATGTAAACAAAATACCGAAATGTTTAGAATAACGAAGTAACGATATATAATTCTCGGTTTGTTATTAGATACTTAGGGTATTAAATAGTAACGGACATTTATAATAGTAGTTACTTTTTCGACATCACTAAACTTCATTTGACAAGTTTACAATTTGACATGGGGAACAAAGATTCAAATAGTTTTAGTCGGATTAGTGAGCGTTGGAATTATAGATATAAAAGAAACTAAACGAAATTTGATGAGTTTTTCGAAATAATTCATGCATCTAATATCTTTTCACAAAAAAGAATTACAAATATTTCTTCCTGAAAACCCAAAATTCTGCTTCCTAAAAAAATGTTCCTACTACTTTATTTTGGTAAATTAATGTATTTATTACGTAGATATCTCCTTAATTTAAAATAACTTCTTTTGATTATCATTGCTTTTTTACCTATTCTTTATTTTTTCAAGTTAGTTTTTCATATAAAAGTAGAGCTAAGATTGTTAATAACATTTATGTTGCTTTAATAAGTGGATTATAGTTTGTTATCTTATCACCTAAAGAATATGTACCCTTGTTACCTGTATGTTGATTTTTGCCACGTACCAATCTTTTTTAAGATTTCCATTTCATATATGGTGGAGGTCCATCAATACCTTTCTAGACAGAAAATGTTCTTTAAAATACAGTCAAGTTTATATCATTAATTTGGTTTTTTTTTGTGTTTTAACCATGTTTGATTGACTTTCGTGGGGCATGGTAGATAGCAGGGTTAGTTAGAGCATAGGCACGGATCGCTTAGATCGTGGCTTCAAACTTCCCTAGTAACGTTTAATAAATAGCAATAGGCTAATGGGCAACTGCAAGACTCTTGCTGCAAGAACAAGACCAAGACCAGGTGTATTGGCGCAAGACCAAGACTGTCTGTATCGTCTTGTTCTTGCATTTGTACTATTGAACAAGTAATGGAAATAAAATACCTGGGAATTACACTGTCTAGCTAAGGAGACCTGGACAAAGAAGTGAGAGATTAAGTACAATAAGCAAATATAATGACAGGATGCCTTAATAACACTATATGGCGAAACAGAAGATTAACACTGAGATGAAGTCAAGAATTTATAAAGCCGGTGTAAGACCAATAATGACATATGCCACAGAAAAAAGACCCGACACAGCCACAATGCAAAGACTACTGGAAACGGCAGAGATAAGAGTACTGCGAAGAATAAAAGGAAATACGCTGAGAGATCGAAAGAGAAGTGAAGACATTAGAAGAAAATGTAACGTACAGTGTATAAGCGAGTAGACAATAAGTAGAAAAAAAGAATGTAATAACCTCATAAGCAGAATGGAAGAGACCCGTGTCGTCAAAATAGCAAGAGATACGTCACCAATCGACAGAAGAAGTATCTGAAGACCGCGCAAAAGATAGGAGTGTCGACCTTCCATAGAGGTATTAATCCGCCAATGAACAACCAGAAGTGCCTATAAAGAGGAAGAAGGAGAAGAATCATCAACAGCTAGTCCATCCATCGTCCGATGTAATCCTCCCTTAGATATGTCTATTCGTTTCTGTTTGTTGTTTGTTGCATCCATTCGTGACCAGCAGTTCGCTTGATGTCATCAGTCCATTTGGTTTGAGGTCTACCTTTACTTCTCTTGTTTGCTATTGGTCGCCATTCAATAATTCGCTTCGTTGTCTTACATTCTTCCTATGTGTCCTGTCCAGTTCCATTTTGTTGTAAGTTATAACTTTTGTTCGTCTTTTTATTTAATTAGGATGCACATATTCATATTTATCAGGATTTTGTGTTTCTCTATTGTCAATATTTTTAATCTTTAATGATACATTAATTTCCGGATTTATTAGAAGTGTTCTCTGCATGTATAGTACCTTATTATAGAGCTGGTTCATTAATAATTGGAAATATATTAACTGTAGATTCCTGAACTAAAAATATTAATATTTAACCCAAATAACTTAAATAAAATGTGGTTCCTTACTGAGTTACAATGTGTTTTATTTAAGAATTTAAAAACTATTTGTACCCAGTACTTTAAAACTATTTGATATATTCTTGTCATACTTGACAGGAAGTGAACGTACTGTACACCCTAATAAATTATGAAATTGTAGCCTTTCGCGGATCATGGACAAACTGGCTCTATGTAGAATGTTTTCCAACCTTCTGCTTGAATATGCTGGACGTAACTTCAAACCCTTTGGTATTAGGTTATTGTCTCTACATCTTCGTAAAAATTTGATTGAATTTTGACAATGTGCCAGTTTCTTGTAAAGAATTTCCAATCTCCGAAAATTATGTTAAATAAACGTTTTGGCTACTACCAGAGGCGTACGACAGTAGAAAGTGAAAGATTGACCCTTCCCAAATTCTACGCCACTGGCGTAATTGATATTTTAGCGCAATTTTTCGATTCTCCAATACTTTCTATGTAAATAATAACGTATGTCCCTAAAGTTTTTGGAAAATTTTAGATTTAAAAGTATTATTGGTAGGAAGCATTGGATCAAGTTGCCATTGGAAACCAAAGTTAGTAAACAACTTAAACGATATAAACAATGTCAGTTTTGACAAATACGGTTCGTTAAGATGTACAAACTTATTAAGTAGTATAGCTATGGTGGTTCTGGGTCCAGAATTCCTAGGACTTTTCCATATAAATTCTTGGGCCCAGAATTCCTAGTACTTTTCAATGTAAGTTTTTGGGCCCAGAATTCCTAGGTCTTTTTAATGCTTTTTAGCTGTCTTTTAGGCCTTTTTTACTCATGGCGTAGTCTACTTCGTTCCTCCAGGATTTTCGGAGTCGTCCTCTTTTCCTCCTTCCTATGGGGCTCCATTCGGTTATTCTCTTTATCCATCTGCTGTCGCTAGTTGTTCTTACATTTCCATACCACTTTAGTCTTTTTTGTTCTATATATGTTAGTATGTCTGTTTCTATTGATGTTCTTTGCTTTATTTCGTCATTACTTCTCCTATCCATTCTTGTTACTCTGCAGATTCTTCGCAGGCATTCCATCTCTGTTGCTACTATCTTACTGCTGTTTTTCTTGTTTATGATCCAATTTTCAGCCCCATATGTCATAATACTTCGTACTAATGTTTTATAAGTCTGTGTTTTTGTCTTCATATTTAGGTGTCTATCCCACCATACTGAGTTAAGTTGTCGGATTGCTGTTCTTGTTTGTCCTAATCTTTGTGTAATGTCTTCCTCTATTGTTGCCTTTTTCGTGATTATAAACCCCAAGTATTTGAATTTATCCTTTCCTTTGATTGTTACTTGTCATCAATCTATAGAAGACATAGGATCTCCTATGTCTTCTTCACTTGTAGATACGTACTGTTTTCGCGAGGTTAATATCTAGGCCAGCCTTGGTAAGTATAAAGTATATAACAATATAAAGTACTCAGATTAATTTGATCTTGACGGAATCGATTACAAAATTCTACAGCTTCATCATAATCGATTGCTAATAGTTTATATACATGAATATCTGTTTTGAAATAATGCTGCCGTGTTTGTATCGATAATTCTGAAAAAACTTTGCACAATGACAAGACTTTATCTTGCAATACCTCTTTGTCTGCCATTTTGGTGGACTACAAATAGGTTTTGATTTTTTTATAAACTGAAAATATTCTCATGCTTCTGCTAATAAACCAAATTCCCCACCACGAGCCTCGCCGAGCGTCACCGAGCCTCGACGACATATACGACAGCTAAAAAGCATTGAAAAGACCTAGGAATTCTGGGCCCAAAAATTTACATTCAAAAGTACTAGAAATTCTGGGCCCAAGAATTTACATGGAAAAGTCTTAGGAATACTGGGCCCAGAACCACCGTAGCTATATCACTTTAATATTCGTCAAAGTATTTATCGTTTAGTTGGACATGTACCAAAACGCGATATTGTAAGAATTTTTAGTGCTCAAAATATTTCTGTGTCAACGATTTACCAGACAATTAGAGAGTGCGAAAATGCCATCCCATGTCTTAATTTGCCCAAAAGTGGAAGACAAAGAGTTTTAACTCCTGTTCGGGAACAGAGATTAATTCAGAGTATGGAGAACCAATTAGAAAAGTCTTCGCGAAATGTTGGCCGAAGATATAATGTTTCACGAATGACTGTAAGTAGAATAATTTCTAGAAATAATTTAAAACGATATAGAAGAAACAAAGCTCATAAGTACACACCAGCCCAGTTAGAAAAAATTCCTAGATGTTGCCGTGCATTGAGACGTATTCGTTTTCCTGGTAAAATTCTCATTATTGATGATGAAAAGTATTTTACTTTATCCAATTCCGAAATGAAGGACAACGACGGGTTTTATACACGCAATGTTCAAGATACACCGGACGAAGGTTTAAGGGAAAAGTGAAATTTGCCCATAAAATTTTGGTAAGGTGTGCCATCTCAGAAGCTGGTGTTTCACAGCCGTTTGTTGGACGTCTTCGCGGTGAAGTTGACAATTACGTTGACGTGTGTCTTACAAAGCTCGTTCAATTTATAAATACTCATCACCCCAATGATGAAATTATATTTTAGCTCGACCTAGCGTCATGCCATTACTCTAGGAGAACGACAGATTGGTTAACTGCTCAAAATATAAATTTTGTTCCCAAGCGCGACAACCCTCCACATGTGCCTCAGACCAAGCCTATAGAAGAGTTTTGGGCTGTTTTGAGTCGAATGGTGTATAATAATGACTGGAAAGCGCAAAATGAAGATCAGCTAAGGCGAAGAATTTTGCAAAAATTTCGTGAGATCGACTTGGAAACAGCCCAAAGGCTTATTGCACATGCAAGACCAAATTTACGTGCCATCGAAGATCGCGTACCTCTTTTTGTTTTATAAAAATACATTATAAACCCTAAATATATAGACTTAAGTTCCTGTATTTAGTTAATACAATAAACTTAATTTACAAGTAGAAAATACACATTTATTTTGAACACTTTAGGAACATGCGTTATACTCCTTTATTCGAAACGATAATGTCATAATTTTTCGAGGTATTTGAAATTAAATGAAATGATGTGGCACAGTTATTTTGATTAATTTATTAATTGTGTCTGTGTTTTTAGGTCATAGGATTGCATTTATTATGCAAATGAAATTTAAATCGCTATCAACAACAAAAGATAATGTTGTTTATCGAAATTTCTTGAAACGAATAGATGCATTCAACATTTTTAAAACAAATAATTCCAAATTTTTAAATAAAACACCCTGTAACTCAGTAAGGAGCCACATTTTCGTTAAATGATTTCAGTTAAATCTTAATATTTTGAGATCAGGAATCTACAGTTAAAATATTTCCAAATATTATTAATGAAACATCCTGTACTGTATGTAACCTGGCTGTTTTCTATAATCATTAATCCTGAATTATAACAGCAATGATATCGACAAGACAAACAATATTAAAACTTTGACAATAAATCAATACGATGGTAATGGAAGTTAAATAAGTAAATATAACAAATGGATCATCACAATGTTTTAACGACATTGGTTAGAGAAACAATCCCTTAATGATGAAAGGGAACGATAAGATATATAGAACTGCAGTAAGATCGATATTTCGCGGAAGAAAGACCTATACAAGGGCAGTTACACAAGTTTTGATATATCGTCGGCTTAATCAGAAAATCCCGGAAGTCGCAATCTGAATCTTTTAGACATAAAAACGTTATAAAAGTTATCGAAGACAGATTTTAGAGAGTATTTTATACACAAGTTTAAAAAGACTTTTACATGTTACGTTAATAAATTTAAGAAACATTCAAAAAAAATTACTGGATTTACGGGCATTTCTTCATTTTTTTTTCCTAAAAATCAAAAGATACGGGATTTTACTTTGAATGGATTGTCATTAAACACAACACTATTGGATCTGAATGAAACTTAATAAAAACATTATTTTATATAAGAAAACCAAATATAAACTTGTTATAAAAATAGTGATAATCACTATCAAGGCTTTCATTCAATGACTGCAGGTTATGGGAATAGGACCCTCATAAAAGTCTGGAAGTGTCTATTTCGCAAGCGAGTTCTTTTCTTTTATTTTTACTTTAACGGCAATTTGTAAACTCTACATAATTTGCTGTGTCTCTTAATTTGTAAAAGACTGAGCTATCTGGAGTATACTTTAAGGTACGCAGGTCAGTTAGTACAGGATCTCCAATTTTTTTTCCTGTACGTTGAGAATTTAGAAATTGTGATTCCTAAATCCTTTAAAAAGTCATTCAGATACGAGGTTTGTCTTTTTAGTTTTGCAGAGAGACACTTAGACGGCACCACCAATAAAACCTTGCACCAATATTTTGTTGACATAAATCGAGAGTTTCATTGCGATACAACAAGTCGTGTAGATACAGTGAATTTTTGAAATTAGCAAGTCGGTCGAAAAATGGATCTTAGGCCGAGAACATTTTCGAGCAGTAATTTGTTAGCAGTCAACTATTTCCCTCTGGTATTGCGAATTTCGACGTGGTCGCTCCAGTCACAGCGACGAATGCACCCAAAACAGAAGTCACGAAACATTGATGCGGTTCGTTATCTAATTAAGGATGGCCGTCTAACATACCGGGAGATAGAGGCATCTTTGGACTTTTTAAAGACCTCGATCCAAAAGATCCTACATGAAGAACTGGGTGTTACAAAGTTGGTTTTCCGTTGGATCCCTCATTAATTTTCTCACAGAAGAGCAAAAAGCGGTTCCCGTTAATTGGTGTCGAAAAACATTGGAATGGTTCAACAAAGGAAGCTCAAAAAACGTTTATAGTATTGTTACTGGCGATGAATCCTGGATTTACTCCTACGAACCGGAAAATAAACGCCAATCCGCTGTGTGGGTATTTCACGATGAGGAAAAACCAATAAAAGTGATCAGTTCCCGAAGTGTGTCAAAATCTGGTCATGTGGCAACAATTGCTTAGAAGATCGAAGAACGGTTACTTCTGATTGGTATATAACTGTTTGTTTACAAGAACTTATCGCGAAACTCCATCAAAGCAATACAAAACGGCGAATCATCCTACATCAGGACACTTCAAGTGCTCACACTGCCCAAAAGACAATAGATTTTTGGAGCTTCAAAACATTGAATTGTTAAACCATCCACTGTATAGCTCCGACCTAAGCCCAACGACTTCTTCACGTTCCCAAAGATAAATAATTCAATGCGTGGGCAGCGATTCTAGTGGCACGAAAAAGCCATCGCAGCGATTTTGCAGCTGTCAATTGGTTTGAACGTATGCAAAAGTGTATCGATCGTGGTGGGACATATTTTGAAAAGCAATAAAGTACTTTAAGTCTATATATTTTCTGTCTTTATGGCTATATGCAAAACTAAAAAGACAACCTTTGTAATATACACTGAAGTGCAAAATTAACCCCAGATTTTTATTAAAAACTGGTGTTTAAAAAAGTTTAAGATGTTCCCCAAGTGAGTATTTAATAATAAACAAAATTTATATACCTTTCCTTCTCCTCGATTATATATCCTCTATATTGCTCCCCCGAATTGTAAGAAGTTCTGCATGAGCCTCTAGGGAAATATCTGCCTACACCATTCTACCACCCGCACCAAATTGAACTCTGGGAGTAAAACAACATTGATGATAACTTTAAGCTCTGCTCCAACTCATAGGCCGCCCATGTGATGAGTATATCTTACTTGATTTATTCGTGAAAAGCACTGCACCCCATTCTTTAATACCCCAATTAAGATGTTAGCGAGCGAAGCGTAAACGATCGGTGTTGTCTCCGATGATCTCCTCTTAATACAGGTCTCGTGACGGATATTCTGGACCTTAATCCTAGTGTACTGGTGTTTTGTCCCGTTTCCCGATATGACGTAACGAATGCTCCGCCCATCATTCTGTAAAGCAACAGTTTGTGCTAATTCTTATGGTTTCACAATTTTTTTATTGCAATTTTTGAAAGGAAGAAAACAAAAAAACTAAAACCAAACTTAACACTTCAAATATGATGTTTAATTTACGACACTATGTATTTCACATTATAACAAAAAGTTTGTGTATAACTGTTGTTCGCAAAAATGATCTAAACAGGTTCAGTCAAGAAAAAAACGTTATCGCTATAAAAAAATAATAAGACATACCTACAATAGAATTCAAAAAAATATTATCAAAATTTGAGTGCCAGGTTAATTTCGGACCGTGGTGATTGTCTAAAAATTCTAACATAATCAGCCGATAAATTTATATTAGTATGAAAGATTTTCCACTGTATGGTAGAATGCATAGATTGGACATGCTCTTTTATATAGTAACCAATTGACAAGTAGATTTATTCAATGGAGATCAAGAAACCTTGGAGGAAAAACCATAAGATGGTATAAATGATTATTCTGCATTTTGTGCAGCTTACTATCAAATTCCCTACTAAGAAACGATGTTAATAGCTATAACATTTATGGATGGGGATCACAATGACAAATATCCTATTAGGAGCAAAAAGTATAACTGTTACCACTCCACCTTTACTGTACTCTATTACCGTTACAGTGCTGTGACATAAAAAAATTTACAAAATTTTGACTTTGATAATATTTTTTTTCTACAATCACTTAATAAAGGAGGCTTTTTTACTTAAGAATGACTACGAAAAATTGGTATTTATCGAAGACCGCTATATCAATATCTGAATTGAGAGATTTATAAGTTTGCACAACTAAATAATTAAACAATTTGCTCGATTTACTACGTATAGTTATGGTCAAAAATAATGACAATGGTTAAATATGTTTATATGGAATTAAGCCACATTGTAATCAAAATTACATTTTTAATTGACTAATGTTTGAAGTTTTGATTTCTGCTCCGGAAATGGTTGTTTTATACACAATACAGCAAACAGCAACATGTTATCTACGTAAACACACATTACACAAGCATCTAATACAAAAAAAAACACACAAAATAGTCAGAATTTGAGGGTGAAAACACCACATTCAGATTTTTTCAACCATAAGCATGAAGTTGCCTACAAGATGGAGGGAGTAAGTCAACCTTCAATTTTGAATAGCATATTCTACTAACATCAACTTGTTGGTTATACTTTTTCCAAGAATTTTTTAAAATAATGTTTTTGAAAACGATTTCCGAAGTGGAAATCGAATCGTCAAACATTAATTAGTTAGTAATGTAATTTTCATTATATTAAAATGGGGCTTGTGACAAAACAGTTTTTAATTAGAAAAAAAAAAAAATATCCGACGAGTAGCATACGATTTTTTTCCAAAAATTGCCATTTTGTTCATAATCAAACTTACATCAAAAATGACCAATAGTAAGTATATTGTGTTAAAATAAGCAATCGAAATATTTAAACCGAGCCGAGATATCCCAAGATAAATATCTCATGACCATTATAAAATCGAAATGTTGCTTTTTTTCTTGATTATTTACATGTTCCTGCACTCGTATCAAAAAATTTATTCAAAAAGGAGTGTAGATTTTTATTATGAACATTTTGGTACCTAATTTGCCCGGTTGCCAGCGAGTTATAGGTTTATCGAAAACTAAAGCACTTTTTGGGACTCTTCGTCCAAACCTCGCCCTCGTCTACTAAAAATTCAGTTTTAAAATTACAAATAATAGTCTAACCATTTATTACAAATTTAGAGACATATGTAGTCTAACATTTGTTATGGCTCGTTTTCACACTACGTCTTATTTTACGTTTTGTGGGTCATATAAAACGTACGACAAAATGTACGTTTTATCCAGTGTATACACACTACGTTTTTCCTTCCGTTTTCTACCTCATTTCTACTCAATTCAGAGTCTTGAGTTGTGTGAAGTTTGTTTAGTGTTTTTTTATTATGGAGGAAACACGGCTGTGTGGAAACACGGAGAGTGGGCTTCTAAAAAGAAGCGAGTATTCCCACGTCTCGTTACTAAAAGAGGCGAACCAGATGACTGGCGCAATTATTTGCGAATGGACACCTCAGCCTATTGTCAATTGCTAGAGTTGGTAACACCATACATATTGAAATAAGACACCTCATGAGAAAAGCCATTACACCCCATGAAAGACTCACAGCAACTCTCAGATATCTTACAACAGGACGCAGCGTCAAGGACTTGGAGTTCACAATCATAATATCCAAACCAGCGTTAAGCCAAATAATTCCTGAAACCTGTAATGCAATCTACTTGGTTTTAAAACATAACTACTTAAAAACCTTTATAGAATTCAATAAATTCCCCGAGAAAATCGTGGGTGCATTGCCCCAAATCTGACATTATTAGGCTTTTTTTGGGAAAAATGAAACGAACTGCAGTGGAACTAGTCGTCAAATAAGTCAAGATCGGACGACTTGTCTGAATATGTATTTTCACGTAACGTTTTATCCTATCAGTTCTCGCAAAACTATGCTTCTCCCATCATTTCTACGATCTGACCTTGGATTTCATTTCGATTCGACAAAACGTACGTTTTGCTGTTTACATGCCACGTTTTATTGTATAGGATTTGTCCTATCCAACAAAACGTACAATAAGACGTAGCGTGAACACGGGCCTTTATAAATAGTGACAATAAAGTTGATTTAAAGATATTTTTATTTTATTAAGTAATTGTAGAAAAAAAAAACTTCATATATGACGGTCTAAAAATGACGTTACTGCTTTCAAGTAATTACGTTATCGCGTTATAACTTACTTGAGCAATAACGTATCGTTTTTTGCTCTTCATACATTCGAGCAAATAACTATTATCGTATTTAAATTCATTTTTTCATTCATTCATTAAATGGGAGGCCTGATTACAAGATCTGCATGTGTTGTACTACATACAAAACGAACAAATTGTTTGAGCACCGGACCTTTAGTGAGTATGTATTATAAATCGAACTCAAAAATCCTCCATACAAGGCTTGTTTTTAGTGAGTATTAATATAAAACATATATCTATCGTTTATTTGTTGATGATTTTAATTTGTATTCTATCAAGCCGATGTAAAATGAATGGAAGACTTAAAACGAGGCTCACACTTTACGGCAATCGAGTTTTTGGGTTAATCTGATTTTCGATAAAATGAAATAAAGTTCCGAGAGAGAGTACCGAGAGGTACTGACCACCATCAAATCTCGAAAGTTACAATTTTTCATATTTCGAAAGACATATTATGCGAAATGAATCCAGATATGCACTACTTCAAGCCATTCTGCAAGGAAAAATATTTGGAAAACGAGGTCCAGGAAGAAGAAGAACATCTTGGTTAAAGAACCTCAGAATCTGGTTCAATACAACATATGTGCAGCTTTTCCGCGCTGCTGCAGATAAGATAAAGATTGCCATGAGGATCGCCAACATTCGTAACGGATCGGTACATCAAGAAGAAGAGATAAAGTTGTATGGGTATTAGGGCAACGCTTAATACGTCACCAGCCGGACATATAGATGGGGTCACCAATAATAAACTTCCGTATGAGTTAGACATTAGCAAATCTAACGTCATCTGACAACATTTGAACTCAACTGGACTATAACGTACAAGTTACGGTTGTTTAAGTGACACTGTCATTTTGGGCTATTCATAGTAAACTTTTACGTACCTCGATGTGTATTACTCCGCCTTGAAACTTCTACGATTGGCCAATTGACCTGGAAATACCCATATAGATATACACTTCTTCTTCTTCTTAGCCTTCTGTCGTCCATGTTTGGACATAGGCCTCTCCCAACTCCTTACATCGGTCTCTATCCTGAGCAACATATTTCCAATTTGTTCCGGCTAGATAGATATACACAAACGAGTATAAATATGAGGCATTTTCAGGTCAGCCGAGGCAGTCTTGCTCAAGGTCCACTACACCTTGGGAGCCCTCTGTTGGAAAACACATTATCAGTACAAGACCGGCCAGTCCTAAATCCACTTTCTTCTTCCTCCTGGTACCTGCAGTATTAGTATTCTAGAAGATCCCTTAATACGCTTCCATAAAAACAACTAAATATACTAGTTAATGAGATACCACGATAATTATTGGGGTCTTTCTGAGAACCTTTTTTTTTCTTGAGGAGATCTATGCCACTTTCCATCGATTGGTCCATTGATCCATTTCATTGATCCATGTATACCTGAAGGAGCAGAGGGACCACCCCTGTGTCAGACTCAGTGTTACTACCAGTACCAGTTACGACCAGTACAGTAGGTCTAGAACAGATTTAGAACAAAAAGCGTAATCAAAACTAAGCAGATAACAGCAGAACCTAAGAGATAACACGTAACATATCATTTAATCAGATTCAAAGGACATACTATAGATAAAAATCAGAGACAACTATATTAGAACTTTCTTCCTGACGATGTCTCTCTTCAGCGTCTTGTCGACGTTTTTCTTTTTATTCTTGTCGTTTTTCGTCAGCCTCTTTTTCTTCTCTTCGACGTTGTTCCATTGCGGCAATCTTATCTCGAATTTCCTCCATCTTGGTCTTGCTTCTTGTTTTGACCATACACATTCTTGAAACTTACTTTTTTTACCTAATCCCACTTCTGACACCAGTTGTTACGTTTTTCTGTGGGTTCAAAGATTAATTGAAGTACAGCGTAATTTAACTAACTTTATATAACTCAAAAAACTCAATTACAAATGTCACAAATTCTAATTATATTAATAATTATCGCTTACAATTTGCACCAATACTAATGATCAAAGACCGCCTCAGCGACGTGGCCTCGTATATTTAAGGATAACGAGATGTTCTGGAGCCTTACCGGACGACGAGAACACGCCCCCATCGATAGAAACAGTGCGTAGACCACCCTCTGTGGTGAAAATAGAACTCTTCACTTCTCCAAAGCACAGGGCCGCAATCAAGGGTATATAACATAACAGTATTTATCGAAAACTGAAGTGAAGACCTAACAAACTCGATTGACGTAAAGCTAGTGATAGTTTGCGCATAGCGAAGACTCGGCGCAATGTTTCTATTTGAATAGATTAGTGCGTTTGTATTGTTTACATTTCCCATTCTTCAGTAGTCACTTATTTGTCATTTTTTAAAGAAAATCACACTCGATTCAGCTTTGGATTATTCGAGTCCATTTTTTCAGTGGAATTAACCCTAATTGTAAGTGTCATATTATATATTTATTTTTTTACTAATTATTTTCATTCAACTTCATTCGATACATTAATTGTAAGTATATGTGTTAGCTTTTAAAAGTTGCACTTGTATTTACAATTAATGTTTCTTAGACATCTCGTCTAGAAAATAACGTTTTTTCGATTTAGGATTTTGATAACGTTATCAACGCATAAAAAACTTTCTTCAAATATTTCAAACAAAATTTTGGTAGATATATTAGACATACTCAGAAAACGTTTGTTTTGTCGTAATGTAAATTCCCATATTGGGCCATGATAACATGAATCTAGAGCTAGAGCCCTTTACATCTTGCCTAACGATCTACTTCCAAAGCAATTCTTTGATCTTCTCCACTGTTTGATTTCCGGTTTCCGTTTCCAGTAACCAAGTTTCAGACCATCTCAATCACCCATTTTATTTTTCTCATTTTCACAATGTGCTTTTTCAATTTTATCAAGTTTGCCTGGCATACATTATATTTTTGTTTCCACTCAGTGCTTCATCAATGTATATATTAAATAATACTGGAGATATATAGCATCCTTGTTTGAGTCCTTAGTGACCAGGAATCTGATTTCTCAATTAAATTTTAGAGGTAGAGTTTCTGTACGGTTGTTTCAGAGCATCAATGAGAATATCTACATTAGTTTTCTCTAGGTGTTCCCGTTGCTTATTAATGGGTACAGTGTCATATGCTTCCGTTAAATCCACCTTTGTAAATCTAATTCTTGTGCTATTGAAACCTTATGTTTCCGTTAAATCCACCTTTGTAAATCTAATTCTTGTGCTATTCAAACCTTTTTTTCTACTTATTGGTTATGCTAAAAAATGTTTTCTATTGTGGGTCTACCGGCTCTGAACCAATTTTGCTCCTCAGATTCATAATGATTATATTCTTCACAGAAGATGTCTTTTATGATCAAAAGATCGCTATAGAATTCCACTAAACTAAGGGAAATGGGTGCATTTTGCCATGGGAAAATGTTTATTGCAAAAATTTTCTGAGTATGTCTTCTTTATTTACACTTCTATTTAAATTGAAAAGTACTATTTTTTATTTCACTTTATTTACATTATTTGTTAAGAACATGTTCTAATAACGGTTTTCAACAGCGAATGGATTTGGGCGAATGCCCAAAAATACACGATTTGGCGCTGCGAGCAGATTTTGAAAAGGCCCAACAATCCAAGGACTACTTCTATGATTTAGATGTAAGTATTTTTTATATATATGTTATATTTAATACTAATACTAGGACATATGTCGATTAACTTGGCAGATATAATGTAAATTTGGCTGTAACTTTGAAATTATGTTATTTAGGTATAGGAAATATTACGTAAAAAATATTCAGTATTTTATAAGGGTTTCACAAGAAAAAAAGCTGGGTGATCTATTCAATATAACAAAGTTCGTTATATTTACAGAAAAACAAAAAATCTGACAACAATGTAAATACTACCATAAGGCACACACACAACAAAGTAAATCCCAGCTCCAGGGGACATGATATTTCTGGAGTAATGGGTTTTCATATCTGAAAATCAAATAAGTCATATCTCTCGTGGAAACGGTACCTCTCTTAAAGGAGTTATTAAAGACGACAACAAACAGCCTAAAATAATAATAATGGGAGATTTTAATGCCAAAATTGAAAGAAAGATTGAAGAAACTCGAACATCGAAGTAAAACACTTCTGTTGTTAGTGGGATTTATTTAAAATTAAATTTAAAAGTTCAGCACGTTTTCGGACTAGTCAGTCCATCTTCAGTGAACTTTTGTAGTATCTGCGTAAATATTCTCAAAATTGGGTTTACATTGATGAAACCATATTTGGGCGTATTAAATTATACGGCGGTATGCCGATGAAATTGGATTACCAGCCAGAAACATAACTCCCTACTCGAAAAAATTATTTCTACATATAAAACTGTTGGAATGGAAAATGCCAATAGAGTTGCCAATGTCTACCCGACACTGAGTATTCAGAAAATTATCAAATCAAAGACACCATTAATAAGGAAGAGAAGGACAAATATAAAATAACAAAGATAGTTGTAGACTTCTACAAAACCTTGTACAGCTCGAAAAGCCAGTCTAATGAACCAACAAGAGAGAACACGTCAAAAGAAAAATAAAGTGGGATCGGAGGTAGTACCAAATATAGAGAGATTGGAGGTACTACCAAACAGAGGGATTGGAAATATAAAGAGTTTTAAAAGAGCTAAAAAATAATAATGATCCAGGACACGATCGTATAATTGCCGGGCTTTTGAAAACAACAAGACAATAACAATTCCAATACTACCAGAGCTATTTAATAGATGTCTCCATAATAGCAAAATCCGTAAATACTGGTCTAGCAGTACTCTAAAAGGGGGACAAATATGATCTAAAGAATTATAGACCTGTATTGTTGCTCAGTCAAGTGTACAAACTATTTATGAGAATTATTAACAAATGGTTGACTTACAAAATGGATAATTTCCAAAGAATATAGTACAACAGACCATGTATTGTCAACATTGATGGAGAAGGCAAATGAATGGATGAATGAATAACTACCTCTATTTCTTGCATCTAAATCTCTAATTGTATAATAGATTCGCTAAATCGCTATAAGAGTCAGACAGACTGGCATGGGCAGGATTTAGAAAACTCAATTGGATACTTAACCGCAAAATACCTCAATACTTGAGGAGCAAGGTGTCCAACCATTGCATCCTTCCTATCATAACATATGGTTGTCAAATCTGGACTCTGAACAAATATGAACAAACTAGCCGCAACAGAAAGAGAAATATTAAGTATACGATTGTCAGATAGAAAAAGGAACGACTGCGTAAGATCAAAAACACAAATCGTGGATATCACAACAAAAATGGTCAAACTATGTTTAAGTAGGAAGCATTGAAAATAGCTGGTTAATTAATTGGGGCAATAAACAATGAAACAAAGTATGTATTATTGAAAATAAGAAAGAACAATTAGCATTACTCATAAATTGTTATCAAATTGTAAGAATCTCACTTACCTTTTGAATACTGCATGTGGCAGAAAGGTGAAAAGCAGCGTCTGGTCAGAGGTTCTGCGTGGCTATGCTGTAGACAGGATTTACGACAGCATCACCGGAGAGAATGACATCTTCGGCGCTAACCCTCATTACGACGTCTTGTGTAGATCTGTCCCGGTTCTCTCGGTATGAACCAGTCCTATTACGTAGGTGGCCCAGGAGCATAGTTAAGGAGACGTAACGTGATAAATTAGGTTGAACACCTCTTAGGTCATCTTCGGCCCTCGGTACAGAATTGCGTATACATTTCTTCATTTTAAGAAATGCAATAATTTAGAGAAAAGAAGAGCCACTAAGTTTGGGCTCAAGTTTTTCCAAGAAAGTTGAATCAAACGTTGTGAAAAGGATCACCAACAATTTGCCAAATTGAAAACAACGTCCTTGAGATTAACTTTCCTCAAAGCTACTACCAGATCCGTTGCACTTTGCTCGTTAGCAAGAATTTTGAAGAGTAAAGCTTGTCAATAGCGAAGTTTTGTGTTCTAAATGACATTCTGGTCCATTGATTGAATCATAGCTGTCGTGTTGGGTGGTAAGAACATGGCAAAAATTTTACCATCTTCACTACGAAGTTCATCAGCGGATGGATGACCAGTGCAGTTATCCAGCAGCAACACTGCCTCCTGAGGGAGGTTCACACGTGCGAGATGACGACGAACATTAGGCACGAATTCGGTTTTGAACCAATACAAGAACAAATTTCTTGTCACCCATGAACTTTTTGGTCCTCGATAACATACGGCAAGATCAACAGATTTGAATGCACGCGGATTGTTAGCCGTCCCCACAAAAAGCAAACGAAGTTTGCGAGTCCCTGAATCATTTGCACAAGGCATAAAGGTGATTCTATCTTTCATAATTTCTAGATGTCTAACTGCATGGCGTCATTTGAAGTTATCCAACCAACCCTTACATGCGCTAAAAGCTTGGTGATTTGGTGACATTTCACGATGGAAATGACGAGCTTTTTCACACAACATTTCACCACTCACCGGAACATGCTTTCTCTGTTGTTCTACCTTCGATATTTGGAGGGTTTGTTGGTTTTCCTTTTCTTCTCTGGACCGCTTTCCGTTTCTCTGATGAACTTTTCGATTTTTTCTTTGTTCTTGGGGAACAAAAAGGTGGGGGAGGGGGGGTATTCGCGCGAACTACCGAATCGTTCGGACTACCTTGGGTTTGGATTATCGCATGTAACACTGCTAGACAAAAAGGCCAATACAACATTTAAGATTTTACAAAGATAGACGACCAAGAGGAAGATGACAGATGAAATGGGTAGACGACATAAAAAAAAATAGCCGGAACAAATTGGAAGTATTTTGCTCAGGATAGAGATCGATGGAAGGAGTTGGGAGAGGCCTATGTCCAAAAATGGACAATAGAAGGCTAAGAAGAAGAAAAAGAACAGTCTTGTATAAAGACCGTTATAATCTTCCGCATTAAAAACTATACTCTCATGCATTTCCAAATCGAGTGTAGGTACCTAATTTAATTATTAAAAAGATAATGTTTTCACAGGCCTACCATTTATTATCATTTACAATGTTTTTTTTTTAAATTATCATCTTCGTAAAAATTTGATGGAATTTTGACAATGTGCCAGTTTCTTGTAAAGAATTTCCAATCTCCGAAAATTTTGATTAACGCTGGGCCCATAACGGTTTCTTAATATTGTTCTGAATCTATTTTCTTGTGGCATGTTAAAGTAATTAATATTTAAATGTGAATAAGCCACAATTAAAGGTTAAAGTACGTTTATTGACGTTTCAATTTCCACTTCGGAAATCGTTCTCAAAATACAAACATTAGTAAATTAGTAAATTAGTAATGTTTAAATTATCATGTATAGCATAATATATAAGAAATTGCAAAAAATTAAGCGTTTAACACAAGTAAATTAATCGAAATTTGTAGTAATCGAAGTAAAAACATAAAAATGTAGAGTTTTTATATCTAGGTGATTTCATAGGTACTGCATTAGTAATATACCTTAAAATTTCAAGGACTATTTACCTGTTGAACAATGGTGTTACATTTTTTTATTTTTAAATTCAAGTACTAATGGGTATGTCTTATCAGTAGTACTCAAACGAATATTATAATTAAAAATTTCATATCCATTAATATATTACGCAAACAGTCGCGCAAATAGTTCAGCGAAAAGCATAAAAACTCGACGAAACCCATAAATGTATATGTGAAGGAAGAATATGTAGGTAGTCTGTTGAAATACCTACATATTGTTGGACGATAAGTATTCATATTCGTAACTTTAAGTAATATTTAAATATATTATTGAAATCCATTTCAAGATTTATCTATGAACACTTATCTTCTTTCATTGTAATCATAAATTGGTTTCCGTGTTGATTAACCGTGGTGTGGAACTACTTGTTTATAGCGTTTCCTCTGCTATTGGTTCAGGTGACACTATCAAAGGTGATGCGGCAACCATCAAAGCCAACTTCCGCACAATGTTGATGTTTTGGTGTTATGGTTATGTAGCTTAGGGAAATAAGATTTTTTTCTTGACACTACCTACCTACCAGGCAAACGACAGTTGTTTTGCGTAGTATGGTTATGTATCCTGCAGTCGATTTTAGGACTTAATTAGTTATTAACAAATTGACACAAATTTGAGATTAATAAAGGTATCAGCCACATAAAAACCTTTAAAAAGTGTTTTTTACATGTTTCTATCCTTATTTGATGCTTAGAAAGTTGCAAAATTAGTAAAAAATTTTGGGTTTTTATAAATGTTAATAACTTTTTTAAAAATAAACTATAACACATATAGGAATTATGTGTGTGTAACACTATATATATACATTTTAGGAATTATTACCATTTATTTCATTCACGAATTTTCTATTAACAACTTTAGCTTACCTAAACATATCTTAGTTTACCGTGAGTTTGGCCCTGCTTATTTTACAAAAGTAGCAAAACTTACAATGGCAGTAGAATTGGCAACGCTGTTATCCTATATCCGTACACTGCCATCTCAACGTGACTTTATCTATAGTAGGTACCTAAAATATGGTCAAAATTTCAAACCGATATGCCTAACAGTTATTTAATTTGTTCATTCCAAATTAATTTTTTTGGAAAGAATATAAGTCAGAAAATTATATAGGTTGTTTATTAATTATACGGGTAGCTCTTGAAGGAAGAAGATTTATTCTATTATTATAATAAAAAAAAAAATAAGGAAAAATAATTTTAAATATTGCAAAATAATTTGGCAAAAACATGTCGAGTTTTGGCATATAAACAATTAGAATAACTTTTAGTTAACATTAACAGTTAGCCTGCATATTTTTACAATTTTAAAAGAAAAAAAAGTTGTTCTAGCATAATTTGGGACGAAGTTAGTCCATTTTTTTTCAAATTGATAGCAGATTTGAAAGAACAACATCAAAGTTTTATTGTGCAAAATTCGAAAAATATTGCTTGCAAGAAATTTTTTTAGCTGTTCAAAGTATGCGCAGCATTCTTCTCCAGCACTACATCTCAAAGGCATCAATTTTTTGGCGCTCGCGTCAGCGAAGAGTCCAAGTCTCTGCCCCGTACAGAAATATTGAGGATACAAGGGCATTCACCAGTCTCGTCTTGATATTTTGAGAGATATATCTGTCTTTCCTGTGTGAATATGTGAGACTGAAGACAATAAAGAAAAAGTCTAGACCTAACTACGACATGACAGCCCTGCAACATCCGGAAGTTAAAAAGCAAGTGGGGGAATATATTAACAATCAAGTTAAGCAACTAAAAGAAGAAAATAACATCCAACGAGAAATCAATCAATTCGAAGAAATAATTAAGAAAACTAAACAAGATCTGCTAAAACCAAACAAAGAAACAAAGAAGAAATCTTGGATGACTCCGGAAATCCTTCACTTAATGGAACGCAGAAGGTTAATTAAAGGAAATAAAGATGAATACAAAAAAAAAATGCAGGCTTACATCAGAAGAAAAATAAGAGAAGCTAAAGAAAAAGAAGCTGTAGAGAAATGTAAAGAAATAGAAAGACTACAAGCCAAGCATGACAATTTTAATGTACACAAAAAGGTAAAAGAAATAACGGGTACTTTTAAAAAGAGAACACAAATGAAACTCATAGACACCAATGGAAAATTAATCATTGACACCCAAGAGATGAAGGACAAATGGAGAATATATTTGGAGACACTTTTTCAAGATCAAAGAACGGATTATAGGCATCCATTTTCAGAGAGGATGACGGGCCCGGACATGCTTAAATCCGAGGTAGAAGAAGCAATAAAACGGATGAAAAGCAGAAAAGCTGTAGGGCCTGATAATATCGAAGCTGAATTTTTAAAACTCTTGGAGGATGAAGGAATAAATTGGATCACGGCTGTCTTCAATAAAATATACAATACAGGAATCATCCCTGATAAATGGCTAGAATCAGAATTCATAGCGATACCTAAAAAACAGGGGGCTAAAAAGTGCGAAGAATATCGAACAATCAGCCTAATGAGCCACATGTTGAAACTGTTTCTTAGAGTCATCCATGGAAGAATTTATAAGAAGTGCGAGGAACAAATATCAGACAGACAGTTCGGCTTCATTAACGCAGTGGGTACCAGAGAGGCACTTTTCGGAGTACAGGTACTGATTCAAAGATGCAGGGACGTTAACTGCGACGTATACGCGTGCTTGATCGACTATGAAAAGGCATTTGACAGAGTTCAACATCAAAAGATGATAAACATTTTAAAAGAAGCAGACCTGGATGACAAAGACCTCAGAATAATTTCAGAACTATACTGGAATCAGACCGCATACATGAAAATTAACGGAGAAGAAACAGATCACATAAAAATACTACGCGGAGTTAGACAGGGATGTATTCTATCGCCGTTGATATTTAATATGTACTCAGAAAAAATTTTTAACGAGGCTCTTTACGGAATAGACGAAGGCATCCTTCTAAATGGTGAAAGAGTAAACAATGTTAGATATGCCGACGACACCATGGTGATAGCAGATAGTTTAGAGGGACTTCAAGAGGCTAATGGACAGAATAAACGAGTACAGTCAACAGTACGGACTAAACATTAATACCCACAAAACCAAACAAATGATTGTCAGCAAGGAGAATATAAATGGGGCTCATCTATACATTAATGGGACGCAGATAGAGCGAGTAAAACAGTATTGCTACCTGGGAACTATTATAAACGAACAGTGGAGCAATGTACAGGAAATAAAGTGCCGCATAGGAAAGGCAAGAACGGTCTTTAACAAAATGAGCGCCATCTTCAAAAGTCACAACATATCCCTGGATACAAAAATGAGACATTTGAGATGCTATGTTTTCTCTGTGTTGTTGTACGGGGCGGAGGCATGGACGCTTACAGACACCACTATTAAAAAACTTGAAGCATTTGAGATGTGGCTTTATAGAAGAATGCTGAGAATATCATGGACAGCAAGGATCACGAACAACGAAGTTCTAGAAAAAATGAAGAAGGAACCAGAGATTGTGTTTACGATCAAACGCATAAAATTGCAATATCTGGGACACGTTATGAGAAATCAGCACCGTTACTCCCTGCTGCAGTCTATATTGCAAGGTAAAGTCAAAGGTAAGCGAGGACCTGGTAGAAGGAGAATATCATGGCTGCGGAATTTAAGAACATGGTTTAAGAAAACCTCAACGGAGCTGTTTCGAGCCGCAGCGAGCAAGGTCATGATTGCCAATATGATTTCCAACATCCGAAACGGATAGGAACCAGAAGAAGAAGATCTGTCTTTCCAAACTTTAGTTAGGCGACTAATCGCATTTTTTGCCATACCGAACTTCTGCTTCACAGTTGCCATCGTTAGTTATACTATACTCCAAATTCAATAGGATTGTCAGGGCAGACATTTTGTAGTTCCTAAACACTTGATAGTAAGCGGCTATATATTTATTTATTTATTAGCACATAAATTTACTTCTCAATTATCGTTTTTGCCGGTTACATCTGATATAAGTCCGAACTGGATAAAGAATACTCGCTTTGTTGCGAAATTTATTATTTAGTACCACGTGCAGCTTATCAGTGTCGTTGAGGTGTACCTGAATATCAAGAAAGGGACAGGCAGACATTGTTATCTTTTTCGAAAATAATATTCTTATTGCAATACGGCAACATTGTTAAAACTCGACGGCAAATAGTGAAAATAAATATTAAAATCAGGTAGTCAGAATTATTCCATGAGCACACAGTCGGGTAATATGGCATCAAAACCAACATGCAGTACATCTGTTGATAAACCGGATAAAAGGAGGTGGTTATCTGTGAAAGAAAAACAAATGATCAAATCGGTTTATGAGGGATTACGTAGAAGATAATTAACCACTTCAAAAACCTATTCATAAAGGACGTACAAAAATTATATAGGACGATACTACGAAAAGTATAATCCGAAGAAAAGTTCATGGATTTTATCTTAGGAACGAAATGCCCACGTTAAATGCTATTCAACGAGAAATTAATGCAGACGCAGATGATACTTTAAATAAAATATCCATGCGGATATTACAAAGAACATTATGTGAAATGGATTTTCGGTATGTAAACAGAAGTCGGAAAAGTTTGTTAATCGAGAGAGAGACGAACTAGTGATATGGCGGAGACAATATTTACAAAAAATTCGTGATTTTAGATGTCTTGGGACGTAAAATTTATTATCTGGACGAGACGTGGTAAAATGAGGGTCATACGAAATCCTAAGTATGGCTAGACTTAAATATTAAAAGTTCATCACAGGCGTTTCAACCGGCTTAAAAGCACCTTCGGGCAAAGAAAGACGCCTCAATATTATGCACATAGGAAGTGATTCAGGTTTCTCGAAAGGCAGATATAGTAGATTGACAAAAAAGCAAAAATATAGATTTTGATCAATACATGAAAAAAAGTTCAATTACTTAATGTAATACGGAAATATAAGACTTCCTACATCAGATTTGCATTAGACGAAATGGCACGTGAGCATGGCATCACTGTGTTAAGGATTCCACCGTATCATTGTGAATTAAATCCTATCAAACTGATGATATGGCACATATAAAAAATGAGGAAGCGTAAAAAAACATACCCTTTAAATTAAAAGATGTCAAATTATTATTAGAACAAACCATACAAAATATAACCGCTTCCAACTGGCAGTCATGCATTAAACATGCACAGAAAGAAGAAGATAAAATGTGCCCATTAAATTGCTTATTATCGAGTCCATTATTATTACTCCAGGAGAAGACAGTAGTGATGTTTAATTAACATCTGGTAAAGTGAATCAGCATAAAAAGATTTATTTTTAATAATAACTAATATACTTAGTTCTAGTGAATTTGTTTTTTGTTGCTGTTGTTGTTTTGTCATTTCCTTCTCCTACGAGGTTATATTATTGGAAGTACTTACCTAATAACTTTATTATTATTATGGCAAATTTGTTTCTCAATGTTTCTCTGTTTATTTTCTGTAAAGCAGTTGGTGTCTATATTTGAATATAAATTTTATTTTAAAAATATCAATAGGTACATAAGATTATTATTCCAATATCAGTACGTTTAAAGAAGTCTAATGTAAAAGGTTCCTTTCGAATTAGTCCTCACAATGATTTCCCTTATTTTAAAAATGTATACGCCACCATTGAACTACACTCGTCTCTCGTTTCGTGCCCCTCCTGAGTCTATCATTTTAAAGCGATACCCTGACAATCCTATTGAATTTGGACTATAGAACCGAGATAGACAAAACTGTACATTATCTGGTATTTCTGTAACATGTTAGTTAGTTAAATAGTGTGGAATCTGTCGACCACCATCCGAGTATGTCTCACCACTATCTGATGAAAATACAAATATCTATTCATTCATTCTGCTGGAATATAAAGATATTCTCAAATTTTATTTAATTTATATTTTCTTTTTCTTCTTTTTATGTAGAGATGACTTTCTGTTTTTCAATGTGCCTCCAATATGTTGTCGTTCCATCGTTTTTGTGATCTTCCTACTGATCGTCTTCCTATTGGGGAACCGTCTTTACTACTCTATTTGATGTCATTCGGCTTATATGATCGTTCCATTCTACTCTTCTATTTCTTACCCAGTCCTTAATGTTCTTCACCTTGCATCTACGTCGTATATCTGTACTTCTAGCTCTGTCCGATAGTGTTCTACTATCAATTTTTCAAGTGTTTTCATCTCTGCCATTTCTAACATCTTATTTATCCTCCCTGTGTCTGGTCGTGTTTCGGTTCTATATCTTAATTATACATATAATATTTACATAATCTTGTATTACAGGCAATGGAACATTTGCAAGCGTTCATAGGCGATTGCGACAGACGTACCGAATCTGCTAAGCAACGTTTGGCGGAAACCCAAGAAGAACTGTCGGCCGAGGTGGCCGTCAAAGCTAACAGTGTTCACGAACTAGCAGAGCAAATTGGTCAAAAATTGGCTAAAGCCGAACAGTTGGGAGAAGAAGGATTCGTCGATGAAAGCATGAAACTTATGGGAGAGGTAAGTTCTATTTTCATGTCTTCTCTCATTACTATTAACGGCTACTCAGAAAAGACATTCGGTTTGCATATTACTGTCTCGGGTTTTTACTATCTCACGATGTAGATCAGAAATCTTTCTGAGCAAGGAAAAATGGTGCTGTAATCAAAGGTACATAATATTGAATCATTCCATACCACTTTTGTGTTGATCTTATACACTTTTATATACCTGATTAACAAACCTCATAGCATGCCAGGTGATTTTCTATTAGTAAACAGGCATAACAGTGGAGATAAAACTCCAAAACTACCTTAATTTACTTCAAGATTGGCTTTACGAGTGAAAGATTATAATAATATAGCCAACACTTCGAAATATGTACAGATAACTTTCTCGACCAGACATACCTGTCATCAAGTTAACAATAAACCCATCCCGTGAAGAATGAAGTTAAATATTTGGTCCATCATCTTGACCAAAAATTGATGTAAAAAACACATATACATTCAAAAAATCAATAACCAAATATCAAAACCCAACCAATGAACTGGCTTATTGGCAAAAAATCAAAATTAACACTAGATTCCAAGCTAATAATATACATAATTATACTTGAACCCATCTGGACCTGCGGTATAGAAGTGTGAAGATGTGCAAAACCTACAAACACAAAAATCTTACAAATATGTAAGTCAAAAACGCTAAGGATAAGGGTACATGCTGCTTGATATACAGGGTGTCCCAGACTAAATTACCAACGCTATATCTCTTAAACGAATAAAGATTTTCGAATGGGACAAAAAGTGATCTATTCTACTTATAATACACTTTAATATGGCGTAGAAAAAATCATCCCTTAAATATTCATCCCTTAGTTACAACCCCTAACTTTAATTTTTTTAATGGTACCCTGTATATTTTTTTATAGTTTTAGATGTGGTCTTCTATCGTCTATTCAACAGATTTATTAAAAATAAAATCGATTTGTAAATAATCAAGAAATCAATTTTTTTTTTTAATTTTGTTAATTAAGTGTCCCAGACTAATTTATCCAGGCTATATTTATTAACAAAATAGAGATTTTTTAAAGGGACAAAAACTGGTCTATTCCATTTGTTATACACTTTAATATGGCGAAGAAAACATCATCCCCTAAATATTAATCTCTTAGTTACAAACCCTAACTTAAATTTTTTAATGGCACCCTGTACATTTTTTATAGTTTTGGATGTGGTCTTCTATCGTCTATTCAATCGATTTTTTAAAAATAAAATGGGTTTGTAAAGTATCAAGAAAATATCAGTTTATTTATTTTTGTTAAATTAATCAAGATAGCCTTAAAAAAAAGAATAGAAAAGAAATATTATGCTTTATTATCATTGAAAATTTTACTATTTTAACTACGTAGTATAACTTCTTACGTGCGTACGAAGTACACAGTGTTTTTATTTAAACATTATTTTTAATTTTTCAAAATTTGGTCTTTGTAGGAGCATACGTTATCTTCCAGTGTGCAAAATTAAGTGTGCAAAAATTAACAAAATACAATATTTGAAAAACTTTTGCGGTTATTTTACGTCTTGGATATTACCCTTAATTCAGGTTGCCATGATTTGATCTGTCAAATCAACAACTATTATTTTTGACATTTGGTATTAGACCAGTAATAATTATATTTGTTGTAATTGTGTATCTTTAACATTTCAATAAGCCTTATTTATTATTTTCGCCTGACGAGTACGTTGATATCATTTTGATTTATGGAGAATGCCTAAAAAATAGGAGAATTTCCCGACAATTATATCAAGAAAGGTTTCCAAATCGAAACATTCCAAGCGAAAAAACCTTTAAGAATTTGGAACGCTCACTTAGACAGGGACATTTTCCTAATAATAAAAGAGGTACAATTGAACGCACAGTAAGATGTAACCAAAACCTTATTAATGTACTAGCATATGTTAATTTTAATCCCAAGGTGTCTGTTAGAACTCTCGCCAGTGAATGTGGCATTCCAAAAAGTTCTGTGCATAGAATTCTCAAATATTTTAAGTACCATCCTTTTAAAGTGCACCTAGTTCAAGGATTATAGCCTGGTGATGACCAAAGACGTCCTGAATTTATTGCAAAAATTATGTTAAAAATCAGTGATGATCCACTTTTTTTATCAAAAATATTGTGAAGTGATGAGGCTAGATTTCACAATAATGGGTGTTGTCAACCATCACAATTCCAATTATTGGTCTCCCGTGAACCCACATTGGAAGATAGAAACAAGATAAATATGTGGTGCGGTTTATTTAATGGCCGTGTTATAGGTCCTTACTTTTTTAACGGCACTCTAACAGGTGTTCGATATTTAGACTTTTTAGAAAACATTCTACCCGATTTGCTAGAAGATATTCCTCTTCATGAGCGTCAAGAAATGTGGTGGCAACAAGACGGAGCTCTTCCACATAATGCGAGAATCGTTAGCGACCACCTACAAAACCGTTTTGATAACCACTGGATAGCAAACAACTCTCCAGAAATTATGTGGGCCGCACGTTCATGTGATTTGTCACCTCTTGACTCTTTCTTTTGGGGAGCGATAAAAGATATTGTTTGTCAATCAAAACCGCAAAATTTAGAGGAATTAAAAGAAAAAATAAGACAAGCATGTCGCCAAATTACTCCAGAAATGATTCGAGCCACATGTACCAGAAATCTTCTGGAACGATTCGAAATGTGTGTTGCAGCAGGTGGGTTACAATTCGAACATTTAATGCAAATAATATTAGTTAGAATTTTGAAAAATTAAAAATAACGTTTAAATAAAAAGACTGTGTACTTCGTACGCACGTAAGAAGTTATACTACGTAGTTAAAATAGTAAAATTTTCAATGATAATAAAGCATAATATTTCTTTTCTATTCTTTTTTTTAAGGCTATCTTGATTAATTTAACAAAAATAAATAAACTGATATTTTCTTGATACTTTACAAACCCATTTTATTTTTAAAAAATCGATTGAATAGACGATAGAAGACCACATCCAAAACTATAAAAAATGTACAGGGTGCCATTAAAAAATTTAAGTTAGGGGTTGTAACTAAGAGATTAATATTTAGGGGATGATGTTTTCTTCGCCATATTAAAGTGTATAACAAATGGAATAGACCAGTTTTTGTCCCTTTAAAAAATCTCTATTTTGTTAATAAATATAGCCTGGATAAATTAGTCTGGGACACTTAATTAACAAAATTAAAAAAAAAATTGATTTCTTGATTATTTACAAATCGATTTTATTTTTAATAAATCTGTTGAATAGACGATAGAAGACCACATCTAAAACTATAAAAAAATATACAGGGTACTATTAAAAAAATTTAAGTTAGGGGTTGTAACTAAGGGATGAATATTTAAGGGATGATTTTTTCTACGCCATATTAAAGTGTATTATAAGTAGAATAGATCACTTTTTGTCCCATTCGAAAATCTCTATTCGTTTAAGAGATATAGCGTTGGTAATTTAGTCTGGGACACCCTGTATATCCAGTTAAACTATCCATGAAGAACTGAGAATATCATTCATAAAAGATACTATACACAAACATGCACCTGAACACAGAAATAGAAAACCACAACAGTGAACTTATCAACGCCCTTGTCAATGCTCCAGCAAGAATTAGAAAACTGAAGAGGAAGTGACCAGAACATCTGGTTAGATGAATCAAGGTGAACCGTCACCACCCCAAGCCAATATCTTCAACTTTATTGAATACCTAGAATATAATGGGTAGATTGTAAATAAACATTTTAATAAAAACATGTAATATGGAGGACTGGAAATGACTAACCAAGGTAACAGCGCTCCAATGATCTATATTTACATTATCCAACAGAAACATACAAACTGTCCACACATTGAAGTTTTCAAGCAAAAATGCCACAAATAGCTGAAACTGTTGATTGCATCCCAAATCGAAGAGATTAGACTCAGCACCACGCTGTTTTCAGCGTTAACATCCATGTAAAAAAAAT
Source organism: Diabrotica undecimpunctata (assembly GCF_040954645.1). Classification (NCBI taxonomy): domain Eukaryota; kingdom Metazoa; phylum Arthropoda; class Insecta; order Coleoptera; family Chrysomelidae; genus Diabrotica; species Diabrotica undecimpunctata. Next base: position 30,814,849 of record NC_092810.1, read on the forward strand.
TCAACTCCGGTAACGTTATTGTTTGCATTCAGAGGAGGACTAGAAACGAGAGAGGCTCTGTACGCTTTTAACGTTCTCGCGCAAAGACGACTTGATATGAACCAGGATCTCTATGTCTGCCTTATAGATTATCAAAAATCTTTTGATAGAGTACATCAGAAACTCGTAAAACTGTTAAAAGGAAAGAATGTGGATAGTCGAGATATAAGGGTTATTGTCAATCTGTACTGGAATCAAAAAGCAAAGGTTAGAATCGAAAATGTCGATACAGAAACTATAGAAATCAATAGAGGTGTTAGACAAGGTTCCGTGCTGTCCCTATTGTTATTCAATCTGTACAGCGAAGCTATTTTAAGGAAGCAATATCAGAGGAACAACAGGGTATATCAATAAACGGAAAAATCTTGAACAACATAAGATTCCCAGACGACACCGCTGTTTTGGCAGACAGTTTAGAAGCACTGCAACGCTTAGTAAATATATTACATCAAGTCAGTATAAAATATGGACTACAAATGAACGTTAAGAAAACCAAGTGCACGATTATTTCTAAGCAACATACAGTAGGAAGGCTAGATATCGAGGGAAAACAAGTAGAAATAACTACAAATATCTGGAAAGCTGGACACTAAAAGGGGATAATATAAAGAAGTTGGAATCATTTGAGAGGTGGTGCTATAGAAGGATTTTGAAAATACCATGGACCCAACGAGTTACAAATATAGAAGTGTTAAGAAGGCTACAAAAGGATTGCGAGGTTATAAAGTACATCAAAACAAGGAAACTGGAATATTTAGGCCACATTACCAGATATATGTGCGAAATATGAGATATTAAGGCTCATAATGCAAGGTAAAAGCAAGGGTAAAAGATCCATAGGAGGACGAAGAATTCCCTGGCTAAGAATCCTAGGAGAGTGGTATAGTTGCAGCTCAGTAGATCTTTTCAGAGCAGTCGCCAATAAGGTACGGATAGCTGTGATAATAGCCAACCTCCGATAGGAGAAGGAACTACAAGAAGAAGAAGAACGTTATTGCACTCGTAATAAATTTATCTTAATATCGTTTTTGGAGTTTTTTGTATCAAAACATCTCATAAAACCATAAAATATAAGTAATTTGGCAACGTGTCGTAAATACTGTCTTTGTCATTTGTCAAGTATGCGCTGATCGCTATTTCGGATATTTCTGTTATGCGTTAACTTCAATTTTGATTATTAAAAAGTGGAGATAACATCTTGGTTAATTGACTTCCCTCTTGCTGCGGTTTTCGTCACTATTCTAAAAAACTCACGTCACAATGGTTCCCATAAGATAAGACATCAGATAAAACTTTTGAAAATCGATCAGGTTTATATATACTTCTTGAAATGTCTAATTCTTATCTTATTTTATTAAGGTGGATGAATTGAGGCAAAAGAAGCTAGACGCCGAACAGGAGTACCGCAACTCGATGCCGGCCAGCAGCTACCAACAACAAAAATTGCGAGTATGTGAAGTGTGTTCAGCCTACTTGGGTATCCACGATAATGACCGACGGTTAGCGGATCATTTCGGCGGTAAGCTTCATCTAGGATTCATCAAAATCAGAGAAAAACTCGCAGAATTAGAGGTAAGTTCTTTAAAAATACTTATTATATGTTACACATTGTTCAGAAGCACTCATTTTTTGGGGAATACTTATTACAAAATGTTCCTTTTATCTCAAGTAATTCAAGATATAAATATTATTGTATACGTATGTCTTAATGATAGTAATTTTTGACAGATTTGACATTTGGGAACCTGCCAAAAGATATTTGTTATCACTGAAACGTAATTTTGAAACTTTTTTACATTTCTAAATTTGAAGTACCAGTTTATCAGATGAGTCGACTTTCATTTACTTTAATCCTTCATTTTTAAACCAATTTTATATCTTACTTCGATCCTATTAGGTTTAGGGACACACTGTTTCATCATCAAACGATTACATTTATATTCAAAAGAATATTACTTACTTGTTTTAGTAGCATAGTATTTTAGACAAGTATTTTTTTGTTTAGAAAAATTCGGAAAAACGTAAGGAAGAAAAGAAAAAATCTGGTAGGGACCGAGATCGCGAGGAGAGAGACGATCGCTACGATAGACGATACAGAGAACATTACGTCGGTGGTAGAGAATTGGACAGAAGATCTAAAAGACATCGATCTAGGTCGAAGGATCGCAAAGACAGAGAGCGTAAAGATAAGGATAAAAGCAGAAGCAGTCGATATAGGTCAAGGTAAGTTTTATCTTGGATTTTTATTAAATTGTAAACCGAAAGAAGAAAAAATAAATATATGTTATAATTCGATGTCGAGACATCTCAGGCAACGCCCTACTCGCTCATAGTAAGGCTATATTTGGTACTATGGGTAAAGAGATTTATATATTTATTACTGAACGTGTTATTAACTAGAGGTTTGTTTACATTTGAAGCTATTGACGTTGCGTGTGATAGTGTTACGGAAATTCGGCGGTGATGTAATGAAGGCTTCCCACTTTCACAATGTAAACTTTCCACAGGTGAATGTTCCAAGAGAGAGTCTAAGTGCTGTGTTGTATATAAAACCTAGCTGTTTTAACAATATTGGGGAAGCAGAGGCATAAGCAATTGATCGATCCATAATCAATTTTTGATCTAATTAGTTCTATAGATCTGTAGAGCGATCAGAGCCCCAGTATCTATTTGACAATGTTTTCATTAGGTTAAGTTTCGTATTACAAATCAATATTAATTGCCTAATGTGTTCTTTTCAAGTAAGTTGATTATGAAACCACATTCCACACGAGAATTTCACACATGATTTGAAGGATAGCGATGTCTTGAAAAACTTGAAATTGGGATTATTTATTTGAGAAGTTCTTTTTTGCTGTTCCAAATGGCAACAAGTTTTAACCGACTCTTCATGTGCAATTTTGAAAGCCTTTGCAGCTTTTGACATCCAAAAAGACGACAGATTTGGTTTACTCTCAAATTGAATACTTCGAAGTTTAAGAATTGCTTCTGCCAAACCTAAATATGCGAGATATGCAACCCAGGAAGAGTTTTTAAACTTATCTGCGAGAACATTTTTTTGATTAATCATAAAAATTTCGACTTCCAGTTTTGAGAGTCCATACTCGATTTAGTACATTTCCGCGAGAGAGCCACCTCACTTCTGTATAATAAAGTAGGTCCGTATATTCAGCTTCATCGTCCTGACATAATTCACGAAATAGCCGCCATTAGCTGTGAATTGCTACTAAAATCAGTTATCTCATCAAGCTGAATAGCAAAATATTTAGCCTGTTTTAATGCGAAAATAACCTGTTTCTTCACATTTTCTGCTAATATAGAAATTTGTTCTTTCACAATTCTCGCAGAAAAGGACACTGAATTCAGTTTCTTCGCTTCTTTTTGACCACACATAATCTCTGCCATTTTTACAGCAGCTGGTTTAATCAAATCTTCGCCAATAGTGTATGGTTTCTTATTTCGAGCAATCAGCCAGGCTACTTCAAAGCTAGCCTTTGATGCTGAACGCTGATCAAATGTACCAAACAAGTTGCTATTCAATCTTTGTCTTTTAACAGATATTTCTATATTTGCAAAGTATTCTCGGAGTTTGGAAGAGAGGTGTTAATGCAAATTATCTAAATATTTCTTCAATTAACTTTTTTTGAAATATTCTGAAGTCAGTAACTTCATACATACAACACACTGGTTTCATTGTACCATTGTCTTCTATTTGTATAAAACGGTAATTAAGGAATTCTCTTGGTATGTTCTTTTTCTATTTGCTGCCATCTTAAAATAATATTTGTAAAATACTTGAATTAAATTTTCAAATTGCGGCTTACCTTGATCGATATATCGATGATTAATGATAAAATGGTACTCTTGTTAGCAACTAACTAGTAAAAACACGCTCTCTGACTCGTCAATGTATTTGTATCTTGATGGCATGGCACGGACTGAGCAGGTAGCCGGGGCACCTGGTTACTGACAAATAACAGTAGCTAATAGTTATCCAATAAATAAGTTACCAGTTATTCAGTTATTTTTTATATCAAGCCAGTTACTTGACTAAACGATAATGCGGTCCGGTATTACTCGCTTCTAATGAGTACTTTCCGCATTTTAACTATCTGAATAACCGTCTACCAAAATGTTGCCGTCTAACCGGCTGTGCTTTACTGCGCAAAGATATAACTCGAGAACACTCTAGTGGTGGGGAGTGAGATGGCGTGGCCGTCTAACCGGCTGTGCTTTACTGCGCAAAGATATAACTCGAGAACACTCTAGTGGTGGGGAGTGAGATGGCGTGGCCTGCATATCTCGCTAAATTGTTAAGTTGAAAAAAATACTAACAGGTTTATAAAATAGCAAATTAAAAATATATGTTTTACTCAAAAAGTTTCATTTTTACCCCCAAAAATTTCATTTTTAACCCATTTGGGGTAATTTAACCCGGTTCCACGACCGCTGGTCTATAGGAATCGGGGAAATTTTTGGCTTTTGAGAAATGGGAGAATGATAGATTTTGACCAAACAGATAGGTACTGGTGTCGTTGATAGATGAAGTTAAATAATTGAAGCATGTAATTTTTAGGAGACGTGGGTAGGTGTTTTAAGAAAATAATTAGGATATTGTCAGGCCTAGGACTTATTTCCTTTAGAATATTAAGTGATTTGTTTAGTTCTTGTAACGTGAGAGGAGCGTTTAATGGAATGTTGTAATTTTGGAGAGGTTAGACCTTTCGGCTTCTAGTGTATTTTTCTAGTTTGATTTATTAAACATTGAGCTCTAGCTTTCATTTTTTGTAGTTAAATTTATTTTCGAGCGTTTCATGCTTCTTAAATCTATTAAAAGCTGTTCTGCTGGCACGTACTGCTTCGTTACACTCCTTTTCTACCAAGGAAAGGGATATGATTTTCAATGGGCTTTGTTTTGCCAATGAAAAACTCCGCACTCTGCAAGATGACACTATTAAAAGCACCTAAAGAATCATTTATATTATCATTCAGTATGAAATTCTCCAAAGCAGAATTTATATTCCATTTGGGCAAGGCTGACCTGAAAGATTCTTAATGGTAATAGGAGGATGGTCACTACCATAGAGAACATTCAAAGAGAGACGTGGAGCTAGACCTGGATCACGCAAGCTTAAATCTATCACGGAGGATTCTCCAGTGCAGATGTTAAATCTTGTACGTGATCCGTCGTTTAGAAAACTTAATTGAAGGTCCTGCTTTACCTTTTTCTTGAATATTCATTCAATATTTCTTTAAATATTCATATAATAGCTGAGCAACTAGATGGAAAGTAAATGTTACATGTAAAACTGTTGAAAGTTATTTCAGTAAAAACAAAGTAATGGTAAATGCATACCGTCACAACTGACATTAACGACATAAACTTTTCTATAACTTCGTTATTTAGGCAATTTCTAACATTCTCTTTTTATTTTTCAGGTCTAGAAGCCGTGACCGCGATCGCAGTCGCAGATCCCACTCGCGCCATTCGAGTTCAAGCGACAAAAAAAGGGATAGGGATAGAGATTAATAGTACAGTAATTTATGGTTCGTATTAAGCGTTTTTGAGAAAGATGCCGAAAAATGTCTACACACCGGTTTTATGTTCAGAGTATTACTTTAATGATAGCCTCGATGAGTTGCTGTGCTCGATATTTTCATATTTTGTGGTGTACTAGAGTGATCCGCATCAACACATCAGTCTTGGATTTCTTGACATTCAAAATGTTTCACCAAATTAGTAACTTATGTCTTAATGTGATATTGTTGATCTTAACAGAAAGTTTATGCAGACTTCAAATATTACATTTCGAGAATACATTATTGAGCAGATTATTCCACTCGTTTAGTCTTTTATACTCCTTTTTTTTATTACCTAGTTGATGTATTCACCATTAGCACTATCCACTTAGCTCATAGACATCTTGGCGTGAATGGAAGTTTCACTAAAGCAGATTCAATATTAAACCATTGTGTGTAGATGTTTTACTGTTATATCTGAATAATATTTTAATTATTCGTTGTTTCTTTCTCGAAAGTAAAATGACTAGATCGTTATTGTGTGGTTTCTAGCAACAAGCAACAGGACTGCAAAAAAAATAAATAGATGAACCTTCATTTTAAACAAATATTATCTCTTCCTTTTTACGCAATTTACTGCAGTACTATATACCAAAAAGGTCTATAATTGTTTATGTAATTGTATCATATTGGTAACATTATGATAGAATTCCCCATGTTATGTAACTTCCTACAGAAATGTAAACTGAAAAGTCACTAAGTTCTTTATTTAATTTTTCGTGTAGTTTGGTATAAAAATAAAGTTGTAGATATTATTTTAGATAAGTTTATTGATGTTATAATCATAATGCTTTCAAATAAATATTAAGGGAAATGTGGTATTTATTTATTTCTGCAATTTTTGTAAAAGCGGCAACAATGCGATGAAAAAGAATTGATTTGGACCTACTTTTAAACGAAAAATTTCACACGAAGTAGTGAAAACGTGATATTTATTTATTTTTCTGCGATATTTGTAAAATCGACAATGTGCTTACATTTCGCGCTCAGTAGTGAAAATGTATTTATTATTTTTCTGCGATTTTTTTTCAAAGTAGCAACAACCCGCTGAAGCTAAATTAATTTGGACCTACTTTTAAACGAAAAATTTCGCAAGTAGTGAAAACGTGATTTATATTTCTGTGAGTTTAGTGTAAAAGTGACAACAATGCACTAAAGCTGAATTGTTTTAGACCCACTTTTAAACGAAAAATTTCGCACGAATTAGGGAAAATGCCATATTTATTTATTTTTCTGCGATTTTTATAAAAGTGACAACAATGCTCTGAAGTTGAGTTGATTTGAACCTAATTTTAAACAAATTTCGCGCGAACTAGTAATAAAGTCGTATTTATTTTTTTGGGTTCCAATTTTGCGCCAAGAAGTAAAAATGCTGTATGTATTTATTTATTTTTCTGCTATTTTTATAAAAGTGGAATATCGGATCGCTCAACTCAAGGGACCAAGAAATAACCAAAGTGCTGATAGAGAAACAAATAGACATATGCGCTCTATAGGAAACAAAAAAGAAAGGAAAAAGACAATAAAAATTAGATGATATATCTACTAATCTGTAGTGGAGTAGTCAAAGAAGGTGTAGCCTTACTAATACACGAAAATTACCAAAATCACATCAAAGAGTGTCAATACATATCTGAAAGGATGAATTAGTTGTAATATTTTAATTAGACTATGTAAAAATCGGATTATAAACACACAATTTTGCAAAAATGAGCAAAGTATTCCTGAAATAATCATGTTTCAAGAAAAAACTGCTATATGATCTAAGTAAATATTGAAACATTTGGTAAACAGTGTGAAACTTAATTTTATTCCTATCTTAACAATATAGTAGAGTCAGAAAAAAAAAACAAAAATTAGAAGATCTACATAAACACCATAGACGTATATGTTAATATATACGTCTATGATAATAACCCCTTTTTATTCACAAAGTTGCGCCAAATTTAGACAACTTACAGTTCATATTTACAATGTTGCCAGAATTTCAATTTGCTTAAATTAACTTAAAAGTCCATGGTATCATCAAATAATATAGATGCATATGCGTATATATTCTTTGATATCATGGTCAAACGGATTTGCAGAGTACATATTTTTAGGAATTGTTCTATATGGAGCTCAAATACAGGGTAAAAATTTTGATTTAGCGTAGTTTGAAAGATTTTTGAAGCGAATTTTTTAAAGCTATTTTTTTATCATCAGATGATAATGTTGGATCTGACTTTGTGTTATTAAGATGTTCCTTCCCAAAATTCACCACTTTCTCTGTAATCTATTTCAAAGGTAATATCCATCCATTGGTAAACCTCTAGGAGAGATATTTCCTTCATAATTCTAGCACAGATTCGATTGTATTGATATCTGTTTTGATATTGGGATCTCTCTTGATTTTGTATTAAAGAAAAGACATTGTTTGGTTGAAATGTAGTGTCTAATAGCCTCTTGTATAATATAATCCTAATAATGACTATTTTACCCTTAACAGACAGAGATAAGAGAAGAAATTTAAACATTCAAGATAAATTATTAAATGATGTATTTGGATATTATCAAGAGGTTTGTGTAAAATATAGTTTGACTGAAAAAACAGTTTTTCTGTCATTTTAAATCGCAATATAACTAGTAGATGGCTACATACTATGATTAAATCAATAAATTAACAAAATAAAGTATTGATAGATTGACATAGCTGTATTTGGTATTGCATCTCCAAATAATAATGATTCAACAATATATGTATTTATTAATATCAACAATGTCTACTGAGGATGGACCTATGAATAAATATTTGGAACTGGACAGAACTTTGAAAGATATTTGTGATAATTGAAAACATTTTTGGTGGAGCCAAGATGCTATTGTCACACTGTACCTTATTTAATAATTATTCCCCAATTAACTGCTACAGACGAATTAAATGCCTAACATCCAATTTGTGGCTGCATGTAAAAATGCTTTAATTGACAAATAACTATACATTTGTGACCATCTCTGTAAAATAATTTATTTACTAAACTACAATATTAGAATCATTTCTATAATGTTTCACTTGTGATTTTTCTCTCTTAATCATCAGCCTTTCTTTGGCAGCCCTTTCTAGTCTTCGTCTAGCCCTCTCTTGACTTTCTACACTAGGCTCTGGTGGAACCATCAATACCCCTCTAACAGCCTTCCTAATTTTTTCCAAACAATCAGCTAAATTTAACTGTTGTGATCTTGTAACATCTGATCTGAATATTAGGTATCCTTCTTTGGTTAATTGGGTACTAAACTAAAAGAAAAGTGAAATGAATACATAATAATAACTCTGGTAATTTTAAAACAAAAAATACTATGCAATTTTGTATTTCACACAACATAATTTAAATACTTCACTTTTTCAGCCATTTTTTCTTTAATTTTCTCATTCAACCATTTAGCGGATTGCAAATGAAATCGTACGTCCACCTTGGTATTTACTTTGTTTACATTCTGTCCCCCAGGACCACTACTTCTACTGTAACTAATATCCAATTCTTCCATGGGGATATATCCAATAAATTCATTTGTATTGCTTGGAGGCTAAAACACACTGTCGAATAAAATATCTGATGATATCAATCATTAGTATATGTACTCACCTGAGGGGTTGTTATTTTTAAGGTACTATTTGGATATAAATATTCTAGTGAGATCGCACTTTTGTAGGAAGTTACTGGTCTGTACACTTGAGTCGACTGAAATAAATTGTAAATCTTGACATGTTGTATAAGTTCGACAGTGGCCCTTTTAAAAATATTCATTTTTTTTATTAATGAATTAATTCAGTTCATTTAATTCTATAAACTTAGGTTATGTATTGTGATTGAGAATGAATTTGGACATTGTTAACGAGAAGGCAACCAAAGTATAGCTGCAAATGTCAACCATGGAACAAAATATTTCGGTTTGGCAGTGTTTGCATGTTTTTATAATATATACGTTGTATGCTTCAAATGTAAAGAGAGAAAGCTTTTAACATTTAAAAAAGTACATTTTGATTATATTATTTTATGAATTCTTAAATTTTTTATTTATATAAAACAAGAACGAGAAATTATGTGTTTCTTTCGAGAATAATTGCAGTTAATTATTAGAAAGTTTTTTTGCAATTGCCCTTTGACACCGAACTTGATAGATTAACGGATAGATTTGGCAATCCTCAAACCACCAGTTGCCAGATTGCAAAAGATGTTTTTTGCAATTACTCTCGAAAGAAAAAAATATTTACTTGTTATTGTTTATATAAATTAAAAAATTTTAAAATTGATAAAATTTAAAAATTTTAGAATATAATCAAAATATATTCATTAAAATCTTTCTCTCTTTATATTTAAAGCATACAAAATATGCCAACATTGCCAAACCCAAATATTTTGTTCCATGGTTGACATTTGAGGCTATCTTCTGATTGTCGCCTTGTTAACGATGACCGTAAATTCTTCTTTACAAATGAACTTGTGGCTGGAAATTCTATTTATAAGACACTGTATTTAATAACCAAAAGATGAATTATAGCTTTAATTTGACTTATGTCAAACATTTGAATTTTGTTTACAATTCTTTTAATTTTTGTCGTTAACGTTTACAATTTATGTTAAACAATGGAGTCCTTCCTCGATCCTGTAGTAACAGTTCCAGAACCAACGCCAATTGATAAATATATTTATTCACCAATTGTTCCTGAAGTTTCCATGATTAGTAATACTAGAACTACTGTTGACAATTTTTGCTCTCAAGAAAATATTTGGGAAATGAAACAAAGAGGAATGGAGAAATATCTAGATAACATGCCTATACGGGATCAACAGAGTTTTATGCCTTTTGGTTACAAACATTTGCAAGCAGAATTTGCCAAAAAGCAAGTACGATTTGAAAGTCCTGTATCTCAGCAAACACATGGTGAATCCCAAAAATATTTATCAAAAAATGTGGACTATTGTAGGGTAGAAGCTGGTTGCAGCTACCAAAATTTTAGTGCAATAAGGAAACAAAATGGAGAGGACTGTAGGAATCCAAATAGTTTCGAACAAATGTATATGGCGAATATTCCCGATAGAAAATTAGATTTAAGTATTATCGACGTGCCACGAGTAGCTAATACTATTAACAAAATTAATATTGGTGATACAGTCCCATCCAATAAGGATCTCAAAGAGAAACAATATGAAAATGTATCACATAAAAATTTGCAAGACGAGACAGTTAAACAGAATAGTGATAACCACACAGAAGATAAGGCAGCAGAAAATAAAGAAAACACAATACCAAAATCATACCAACACTTTTTAGAACTACAGAAAAAAATTGCTCCTAAAAGAAAAATACACAATGATTCTGTAACTGATATTTTTAATTACAAAAAAAATATTGCTACTAATAACCAAAATACTAGCCCTTTATTTCAGCAGAATACTGGACAGATTTTAAATAATAATAGTGATAGTAGACTCCAAGAGAAATATGACAAAGTTTTTGATACAGGTTTTCAACAGAAGTGCCAAGCATATCAAGAAAGTGTTCAACCCCAAACTAAACAATACACAGGTGCTTATAATACATCTGTTCAAACATTACTACCATATCAACCTTCTTATGTACACCCTTTGAATCAAAAGTGTAATATGGAGACTCAAACAAATTATGAAGATGTGTCAGAATCGAAAGCTTTGGAGAATAGGAGAAATGGAGAACTTAATAACTCAGATCTTTTAAAAATTATTGCACAGCAAAATGAACAGCTACTGATATTGCAAAAACAGGTAAATTTATACCCCAAAGTTCTAATTTATGGACTTGTGATGGACCATGTGATTCATATTAATTATACATTAAATTAACGAAAATAATTTCTTGTTAGATAATGCTGTGATAGTCAATTATAATTACAGGTGGCCATGCTATTAGAAAGAGACAGGAACTATTCAAAACCCATAGAGGCATCTTCAGATCAAGATAAAAAAATTGCTGATTCTCAGAAATATGGTCATATATCGACACCCCAGAAGAATCACTTCAGGCAAGAAAATACAATAACACAACAGGCTAGTATGTATCAGGATAACCAGAGGAAATGGGGAACTTCAAAATTTTCTATTAATTTGACTACAAGTTTTGATATGCCTCTAAGAGGACAACCAAAGCAGAATTTTATTAATAATGAGCCAAAAATTCAGGTAAGGAATCATTTTATTTTGTTTACATTTCAATCTAGATGATCAATTGTGATAGTTATTAGCTTGTTACTTTTGGTTACATAATTGAATAAAACAAACTTTAAGCTTATCTCAAACCACTTCCCTCTATAATTTTCATAACAGTTGCTTTTTATTCCCTCCTTTCTTAGAAGTTCTTTTCATTCCTTTTTGGTTTATTCCCATAATTATTTAATTCAATCTTTTACTAATTCTTTTCATCTCATATTTTCTCTAGTTCTATATTGTTATTACTGATCTTTGATATAGTTAGCAACTTCCTAATTACTTATTTATACTTTTTTCCAGTGTTTTTTATTGATTGATTAAATTATTTTTAGGAGTTAACAGAATCAGACTTGTCTACGAAAAACGACAATGATCTACTCCAATCAATACATTTCCAGGAACCTTTAATGGTGAGAGAGGAATGTCCCAGTCCACTGCCGAGCATCAACATCAACATGGATGATTACGAAAGCTCTGATGACGAATCATCGTCCACAGAAATGGGTACAACGCTTTATAATAACCTAATGGGACAAGTAAACAATATTTTACAAAGAGCTCACATACAAACAAACGATTTTAGGCAAAAAGGGCCAGAAGGGGAAAAGAGTCGAAATAAGACCTTGAACAAAGTGAAAGAAGCAACTCTGAAACATTTAAAGAGTTTAGGAGTAACGATTGATGATCAATGTGGTTTAGAAGGTATGAGTGGCCGAAGCCCGTCTGATCTGAGTCTTACTGGGAAACAACTGTTAAATAAGTACTTACCGTCAGATAAACTACAAGAACAACTGAGAAATGAACCGTGTGGAGGAATCCTAGAACCAAGACCTGAGTTTTCTTTGGCTAGTTTGGAATATATGAGGAAATATAATTTGATTTCTAAAGAGAAAATGCCAGAAATGGCACAGTTACCTAAAGCGCAACAAAGAGAATATTGGACCTAACTGCAATACAAATGCGGTCTAAACTTTTGTAAATATCTTTATTTGTATACTATAAATATTTTATTTTAACAAAGCTTCTTTATATTATCCTCTTTTTTCTGTACTAATCCTAAAAAGTGAACTTGCTACCTTTAATTGATAGTTTCAAGTGAATCAAGTCAGTCCATGATGGAGTAGTACTGTGGGAAAGAGTTCAGCAGAAGCATTAACGCCCATTTTCTCTCTCTCTTCATTCACATTGCGTGACATGTTTTTCATAGGAACTAATTGGTCCAGAATAAGTTTTCTAATAGTGTAGGCTAATAAATAGACCAAATTGTAAATACAAGATACTTTAATTTGATTAATATAAACAAATACTTGTATACATATAATAAAAATTCATAAATAGTACAAAATATAATATTTCATCTTACATTTCTAATATAATCAGTCTTTGTAATGATTCAGAAGATGCCATTGAACACTTTATTCTGATATTAAGCTACAAAAACTTTCTCTTGACGTACCCCTTGCGATTGTAGATGGATGGGCCTAAAAATGATTATAGAATATTAGTCTTGACCATTAATGCATGTACCATGAGCATAATAATGTGGAGAAGCACAAACGATTAAAAATTTTATTGGTTCTTCCTCTAATTCATCATTTTTGTAAATACAGGTATCAATTTTTAGACATTTTTTCTAGTGACTAATAAAATGGATAATCCCAGTGGTTGGCTGTATATAATTTTGTATTAAAATGTTTTCTTATGTATTTTAGTGTGTTGCAGTAATCTTAAAACTAAGTGTATTTACTGTTAATATAATAGTTTGATAAATAGTTGACATTTTAAAAATTCCTCACTAACTTACTATTCTGATGTTTTGGCAACGCTGTGGAGTTCTGACGTCGTAAATCTTAAATGACGTGCACGCATTTTTATATGAAAAATACTTTTTTTATAGAAGAATTAGATTATGTATGTACCTATATATGAAATTACCAGATTTAAAATTTCAGAGCGTTTTCGGTCTTATCAGACCATCATCAGTAAAAACATAATTATTAATTAAAACTAGCCACATAGTAAGGTATAATAACCCTTAGATTACATATATTAACCAGGGAAAGATTCGTTAGAATGAGAACCATTTTCAACAGTCGAGAAATATCATTAAAAACAAAATGCCGTCTATTGAACTGCTACATATTCACAGTTCTGCTCTACGGAATGGAAGCATGGACACTGACTGTTGCATCTATGAATCGGGTCGAAGCTTTCGAAATGTGGTGTTATAGGCGCATCTTACGTTTATCCTGGGTTGACAGAGTTACTAATGTGGAGGTCCTGCATAGAATGGGGAAAGAATGTGAAATTCTCATGACCGTCAAAACTAAAAAGTTGGAATATCTAGGACATGTAATGAGAAATCAAGAACGTTACGGCCTTCTCCAGCTGATTCTGAAAGTAAATGGTAAGAGAGGACCGGGAAGAAGACGCATTTCCTGGCTTCAAAATTTACGAAAGTGGTATAACACGACTACCACTGAACTGTTCCGCGCTGCAATAAATAAAGTAAAGATAGCCGTGATGATCGCCAACATCCGGAACGGATAGGCACTTTAAGAAGAAGAACCAGGGAAAGACTTTTTCGTGACACTAAACCGGCCAGGAAAACGACAGTCGTTTTGAGTAGTATGGACCTCTGTAACAAGAACCTAAATGTTTCCTGCAGTCGATTTCTTGGACTTAATTAGTTATTAACAAATTAATGTCAAAAAACTCAGCAAAAAGTAAAGCATTTGAAACAAATTTAAAAGTATAAGTCATAAAAAACCTTCAAAATGGCGTTTTGTAGATGTTTCTGTCCTTAATTGTTGCTTAGAAAGTTGCAAACTAAGTCAGAATGTTAATAACTTTTTTAAAAATAAAATTTAAAGCGACTGGTGAAATAGTCTTATAGTTATTTAATTTTTTATCCCAAATTAATTTATTTTTTCGACAATATAAGTCAGAAAATGATGAATGATCACAGCATATTACCACGATGTCGGTGAGTAGAACAAACAAATAGTTGATACACTTAAACTGGCACAAGCACGTTTTTGCCCAAAGACTAAACGAGATCAAAAGATCACTTTAGAAACACAACTCAAAATAACAGAAAGAAGACAGTTACAAAGTAAAAGGGACATTGACCCACAAACCATTCGGGCACTCAATAAAGACATATCGAAAGCTGTGAGAAGAGATATTAGGAAATTTAAACATGAAAAAATCGTACAGACTATAGAGCAAAACAGGAGCATGAAGGTAATGAGACGAAAAATGGCGACAAGTAGAAAAGAAATTTTCCAGCTTAGGAATAAAGAGGGTGAAGTAACAACAGACAGACAGAAAATACTTGAAATTGTCGAAGAATTCTACACTATATTATACACAAACCAAATTAACAATAACTTAAATGAAGACGGTAGACAAAAGGTTCAAAACCAGGGATCTGAGGACATTCCAGAAATTACTCAAGATGAGATACAATATGCACTTAAAAAAATGAAAAACAACAAGGCGCCAGGAGATGATGGAATAGTTACAGAAGCTATAAAACTTGGCGGAACTTCTCTTTTGAAAAAAATACGAGACCTCTTCAATCTCTGTTTGTATAGTCAAAAAATTCCTATAGCTTGGAATAACTCCATTACAATTCAACTGCATAAAAAGGGTGACAACATGAACCTAGAGAATTATAGGCCAATTTCTCTACTCAACCATTTATACAAACTGTACACCAGAATAATAACCAATCGATTAGAAGCAAAATTTGAGCTTTATCAGCCAAGAGAACAGGCTGGTTTTCGCCCCAACTGCGGTACAAATGACTTCCTACAGTGCATAAAAGTCTTGATTGAAAAATCAATTGAATACAATAGACCTCTAGTTCTAACATTTATAGACTTCCATAAAGCGTTTAATCGAACTACCCGCACTTCTAAAGGCATTGGAAGAGTGTCGATTGATCATAGATACACCAATATTATAGAAAATATATACAGAAATGCTACAACTATAAATCTGCACGGTCCTACCAATAAGATACATATTAGGAGAGGTATTCGACAGGGAGATACTATGTCACCTAAGTTGTTCATTACTGTACTTGAACATGCTTTGAAGTCACTGGAATGGGAAAGTAAAGGAATAAATATTGATGGTCAGATGCTTAGTCATCTACGATTCGCAGATGATATTGTTCTGATTTTAGATGACCTAAAGGCTGCCAGTGATATGTTGAATGAACTCAGCGATGCAGCACGTAAAGTAGGTCTAAATATTAACTACCAAAAGACAAAAATGATGACTAATTTAGTTCCGAACCATCCTTTAAGGGTAGAAGACGTCGAAATTGAAATAGTTGACAGCTACATATACCTTGGACATACGGTAAAAATTAGCAGAGATAATCAAACTGCTGAGCTGCTAAGAAGAATAACACTGGGATGGGCAGTATATGGAAAACTGCGTGATATTTTTAAAAATGATATACCTATCAGCTTAAAAAGAGGAGCCTTTAATCAGTGTGTCCTGCCTGTCCTTACATATGGCGCAGAGACACTTACCCTAACAAGGACATCTACACGAAAACTACAAGTGACGCAACGTAGAATGGAAAGATCATTGTTAGGCATAACGTTGCGAGATAGGGTAAGAAACGAAGAAATCCATAGAAAAAGTGGTGTAGAAGACATTATAAAACAAATAGCCAAAATTAAATGGAGGTGGGCAGGACACGTTGCTAGAATGAAGGATAATAGGTGGACCAAAAAAATCTTGTAGTGGAGACCGAGAGCGGATAGACGAAACCCGGGAAGACCACCCACAAGATGGACTGACGACATAAAGAGGATTTGTACCAATTGGATTGCAGCAGCGCAAGATAGATCTTAATGGAGGTTTTTCGAGGAGGCCTATGTTCAGCAGTGGACGACTATGGGCTGATGATGATGATGAAATCTTTATATTTTATAAGCTACTTGTAGAATTACTTTAACTTTATCATTTTCTGATTTATATTATTGCAAAAAAATTTAATTTGGGATAAACAAATTGAATAACTTTTAAACTATTTGACCAGTCGCTTTGATATTTTGATCATACTTCAAGCACGACAGGAACCAGTATTCACTGTAATATGAAGATTCTAGGTTTATTTATAAAAAAGTTAATAATATTCATAAAAAAACAAAATTTTTGATTTATTTTGCAATTTTTTAAGCAACAAATAAGGATAGAACCATTTAAAACACTCCATTTTGAATACTTTTATATAAAAAGTTTAATTCTCTTAAATTTGTTTCAAATGTTTCACTTTTTGCAGGAACATAATATGTTCTTGCTATAGAAGTCTATATTACTCAAAACAACTGGCTTTTGGGCTAGCCGGTTCAGTGTCACAAATAGGGTTTTTTGTTGCTTATTTCCCTGGCCTAATATAGAATAGAATAGAATAGAAAAAAGCTTTATTCTCAGGATTCACAAGTTACACACAAATATAAATTGTCAATAGAGAGAATGGTGTCAATTATAATTTGTAATGGTTGCTGTAACAACCTACACTTAACATAAAAGTAATATTAAAATATAAGGATAATAACAGTGACATTTAGATTCAGATAAGAGCCCTCAGTCTCCCTGCAGGTCAGCTTGAAGGTATTCTTCCACTTTGTACGGTTTAAGGTGTATAAGCAACTGTTGAACAGACTTTCTATATTTATTTATGTCAGTTGCTATTTTGATGCTGTAAGGTAGTTTATTAAATAATTTAATACAGGCATATTCTGTGGTTTTCTCAGATGCTGTTAGTCCGTGTATTGGTATATTATAGTTTATGAGATTGTTTCGTGTATTAGTAGTATGGTTTGTTATGTGTTTCAATAATTTATGTCTATTTTAAAAAATGAAAAGTAAGCATTCATATATGTATGTTCCAGCCATTGTTAGTATGTTTAGTTTTTTGAAATTACCTCTACATGAATCCCTGTATTTCAAGTTAAGTAGAGTTCTGATTGCTCTTTTTTGTAATATAAAAACCTGTTCAGCGTTACCACTTCCCCCCCAGAAAACTATTCCAAATCGCATTACAGAATGAAAATTTGAAAAATATACAACTCATTTACATTTTTCGTCCAAATAATTTGCTGTTATTCTGAAAGAGTAGCAGATAGATGCTAACCTGTTACATATCTCATTTATATGCACTCCAAAATCTCAATTTTGGTCAATATGTAGGTACCCCCAGAAATTTTGTGCTTTGGTTTAGAGTAACCATTTGCGATTGAATTGAGACAGTTTCTGGTAAGGTACTATTATTTGTTTTAGTGACGAAACAGATATAATTTGTTTTTTCTCTGTTCAGTATGAGTTTATTCATATTGAGCCATCTCTGTGCTTTATCTAATCTATTATTAGCGATATTCAATAAATTATTTAAGGATGACCCTATAGTTAAAATGTTAGTGTCATCTGCAAATTTCACAATAAGAGTATTCTGATTGTTGTCTGTAATGTCGAAAGCTAAATCATTTACATAAAAAACAAAGAGAAGAGGACCCATAATACTTCCCTGAGGAATTCCCACCGAAATGAGTCCTTCATCAGAGAAGCAATTTCTTCCCTCGTACTCAAATTTTACTTTCTGTTTTCTGTTTGATAGGTATGATTTTATCCAATTATAACCTGGCCTTCTAATGCCATAAGATAATATTTTGTGATTTAAAGTATCAAATGCCTTTGATAAATCTAAAAATATGCCCATGGATATATCTTTGTTTTCATAACCCTCATTTATCTTTGTTATAAAATCATAAATGGCAGTCTTTATAGATTTTCCCTTAAGGTACCCATGTTGTGCATGACATAACAGTCCCTCACTATAGAAAAAACTGAGAAGCCTGACACACATGACTGTTTCAAAAACCTTAGAGAATGATGGTAAGAGGCTTATCGGACGATAATTTTCTAGTAAAGTGGCATCACCTTTTTTATACACTGGTTTTACTACAGCTATTTTTAAGTTGTCTGGAAATATCCCATTTATGAAGGTATTGTTTATTATATGACATAATGGTATAGCTAGCTCATATGCACACAGTTTTATTATATTTGTAGGTATTCCATCATATCCTGAAGTGAATTTATTTTTCAATTTTCTAATTAATTCAATTACTTCATTTATAGTTACTGGCGTTAGAAAAAATGAGTTTTTGTTAAACTCTATTTTGGTGCTGAATTCTATTTTTGGTATATTTTCTAAAAGATGTGTAGCAGCATTTAAAAAATATTCATTAAAATTATTACTTACCATGACTGGATCTCCTAGTATAGCTACATTATTATCGATACAATTTACCTGTGTGATTTCTTTAACGATTTTCCATAGACTTTTTGACTTATTTTGACTATTATATATTTCTTGCCCATACTGCATTTTTCGTGAATCCACAAGCATTTTATTATACTGACGTTTTGTTTGTTTGTACTCATCTTTGTAATGGTCATCTACTCTACTTAACATTAGCAAAAGGTCTAAGTGACTTATTGTTTGTTTATGTTTATTTATATTTTTTTCTGGAAAGCATTGGTCAAATAACAAAGAAATGATTTTCATAAATACAATCCATTGCTTTTCTATATCCCAATTTGGTACTGAAAAAAGCTCCTCCCAGTCTTTATTTTGAAGCATTTGCCTAAAATTGTCTTTACTGTGGGAATCAAAAATTCTTTTCCTAATTTTTATATTTTCTCTTTTGTTTACATTAATACTGAAAGTTATTTTTTGGCCAAGATGATCAGAAATATGAGTATCTAATACTTCTGCTACATAGAGTTCACAGTTTGTAAAAATGTTATCAATGCACGTCTTTGTAGCTCTACATATGCGAGTATATTCAGAAACTGATGGCAATATATTAAATGTTTGTAATAAATAGAGAAAGTCTGTTTTATCTTTAGTTTGACTCCTCAAATCTATATTAAAATCACCTGCAATAAAAACTAGAGAGCTCTCACCTGAAATATACATTAAAACATTTTCTAGAACATCTAAAAATTCCTGCACACAAGACTTTAGAGTACGATATATACAAAGAATTAAAATTTTGCAATTTAAAAAACACACTTCTACACATGAACATTCAAAATATATAGTCCAGGCAATATCTGTTTTGAATTGGACATTTTACATAGAAGTGTATTTTTTGGCTGGAATCACTTCAGAATGTACCTTATATCAATAAACACAATATGCACCAGTTGCAAACCTTGTGCTTAATTTTTTATTTAAAAAAATCGAAAATTTTTGTTTTTGCGCCCATGCGCAAAAATTCAAATAATTAAAGTTCAGCAAACAGCACCCGACATTTTACTAAACGAACTGCTTCCAACTAAAACTTTTCACATAGGCATCCGGTCGGTTGTAAAAAAGATAAAGTGGGATCAAATATCGCCGCATTTAAAGCGTTCTACAATAAATGTTGCCACTACTATACAAAGCAGAAGAAAAACTTTAAATGCTATGAGATTAAATTTAGTCAATTTATTAGTACTTACAGAATAAAAGCTGTTCAGTGATTCTACACTTACACAGGACCTAAGTTCATATCTACACGTTAGGGGTACATCACTACCATCAAACTGTAGTACCAAATTATCGAAACTAAAAAAAAATGAATGATCAACCTTTTTTAATAGAAATATGATGTAAAAAGTATTTAAAAAAATCGTAGGCAGATATGTAAAAAAATACTTATGTAAACAGAAAAATGTACCTTTTCGTAGTTTCTATAGAATCAACCAAATCAGAGCTGTGTCCCCTTTCATTATTTATCGAGTAAAAGGGTAAATTCTTAGAAGTAAATATATGTTCTGGTTCAGTAGTCCCGGAAAATCTTCGGAACAAATTTAGGTTACACGGGGAAGCACCAACGAAATCATTTTTCACACTGTCCTTTCTAATTCCCTCTTCGTCTATTATGTAGAAGTGGGTGGGCTTCTTCTTTTTTTCGAGGCTTAAAATTAAATCAAGATTATATTCAATACATCCACAATATTTAGGTACATTCATGGCAGTGGCAGATCCAAGGGGGGGTCACAGGGGTTATGACCACCCCCAAAATAAAATTAAATATCAATCAAATAATCCTAAAAAAAAATAATTTAAAACCCATCAACCCTATAAGCAGGAAGTCAAGAGTTGAAATGATTCAAATATTCTAGGGGTAAGTGTAGAATTATACGAATGCCTTTTAAATTGCTCTTTAAAAAAATCAACAATTCTAAATACAGTAATACTTCGACTAAGACTTCCACGAATTCAGAGTTACGCGATTTTTAAATTTTGTCAATTCGTCATTTGAGTGCCAGAGGCTAGTATAGGTTCTCGTCAAACCTGTCGTCAAAACCAATCTGCTAACTCTTGCGAAGAATATTTCCGAAGATCCATTTATTTACCCCTTTTAGACAATATCTTAACTGATTTAGAAGAACGACTTTCACCGAAAGTTATGAATCTATTTAATCTTCAAGTCGTTTTACCTAAAACTGATAACAAACCAGAAGATAAAGTAAAAACATTATAAAACTGCGATATTCATATGTATCCAAATATCAGAATATTTCTGCAAATATTAATTACACTGCCAGTCAGTTCAGCAACAACAGAGCGTTCTACACTTAAGCGTCTAAAGACTTGGCTTAGAAATAGAAAGGTTAACTGGTTTAGCACTCATCAATGTGTATCCTGAAATTTCTCTAAATGTTGATGCAATCATAGAGCGATTTGCTAAATCGGATAGGCGAAAAGAATACATTTTTATAAAATTATATAATCTTTACTTATCTTATTCTTTTAGTATTTTTAATCACTGAACTTTTATTTACCACTCCTTGCCGGCTGTTGCTGACAATTCGTGAGAAAAATTTCAAATACCGAGTAAAAAAATATTTTACTCACTTATAGCCTAATATGCTTAATTATAGAAATAACTATTCCTTAATTATATTATGTTTTTTGTTGAATACTACTACTACTTGTCGGTTTATAACGTTCTCCGCCGTTTTCCGACTTCCAATCGACACTTAGTCCGGTTGTTCCATAGGTCTTCTTCTATGGACCTCTTTCTCAGTTCTTTATTGATTGTCTACTTTGCTAACTTTTTCTCGGTCTACCTCGTTTTCTCTTTCCTTCTGGTTGCCATTTTAATATTTCCTTTGGTATTCGTTGTTCACTCATTCTTTGTATGTGTCCGAACCAGATAAGTTGTTTAGGTCATCTGTGATTGTCCATTATTTCTCTAATGCGTTCGTTGGTAATCCTTTCTCTTCTAGATCTTCCTGCAGCTCTTCTCCAAAAATCCTTTTCCATCGCTTTCAGTTGAATTACATTTTTGGTTGAATAAATTAATTTAAATAAAATGCTGTTTACACTTATTCTTGAGGTTTCTTCATCATTGAGGGAGGGTGGCTATAACTACAGCAAATTGCTCTCTATCTTGAGCTATTCTTAGTGTCGAATGTGTGTCCATGCCTGTCCAGTCTCTTACATTCTTCGCATTCTTCAGCATTCTTCGAAAAACACACATTTCAAAAGCTTCAAAGGAAAATGAAAAAGTTGCGTACGAAGGCTACACTCTTCACTTTTAAAACGCATTTTAATTTTTGTCAATAGGACACCTTGATCAAAAGATATCGAATTTTTACCGTAGAGTTGATACAAATTTTATTTAAAAAAATGATTCGGAGCGCGTAACTGAAATTTAAAGTCGCCAGTCACTTCAAGCGTTGTTTCTTTGTCAAGAACGGTTCATTCTACACAAAAATTCTATATCTTTGTTCAAAAATTTTTAACATTGTTGTTAAAAATTCAGCTACATTTCTTGTTTGAAACATTTTTTTCTATGGTGTACAGATTCTTAGCAAATCGATGTTTTTCGTCTCCCCCCTACATATGAGGGGGAGTTTTAGAGGGAAGCTCGGAGTTAGGAGTGCCTAACTTTTGTACATCTTTTTGGGGTCAAAAAAGTGATATTCTCAGCAAAATTCAGCTTGTTCGTATGATTTTTAGAGCTCAAATCTCTGACGACTGAACTGGATGAGGAAGAGAGAGATATTGGAAAGAAGAATGAGAGAAGGTAAGATTGTCTTTGAGAATACTAAACAACACTCAACACTAGAGCGTTTCCAATAATTAATAATAAAAGCTTTATCTAAAAGATTATCTGCTGGAGAGCACAAAAAGCGATCAATGATTAGACTAGAAGATAATTTTCCCTCAAGATATAAATTCGTATTATATACAGTATGATGCAAATGTATGGAATAAATGCATTATTTTAGAAACAGACAACTTTTAAACAAAATCTTAAAACAAGTCAATTTTAATTTTTGAATGACCATTAACTGACATATATGTGTTGGACATTACGTCATCAGTTTCGGCGTAATGACGTAATCGACGATTTTTTTAAATACAAACCGAGGGCACGCGACAGCTAATTTGAAAGGTCTCCTTATCGCCATTGCAATGATGTAATCACTTGAATATTTATTTCTACAGGGTTCACTAAAATTATGAACTTTGTCAAGTAACATGGAATTACAATAAATATTCCTTCACTGAACTAAAATACACTAAGGAACGCCACTGGGAATAAAACAAAATATTGTTTTTTGCTGGTGTCGAAAAAAAAAATACATTGATAACAAACAATGCTATACTATAATCTGAAATTAATTATTGTAGTAAGTATTCCAAGTTATTTTTCAAAAATATTTAAATCAATATTGTCATTGACTCGTCTTTAGTTGTCAATGATCTATGAATCTGTCAAATAATAGACGTCAAATTTTTACTCTTCCATTTTTTTGCCGACATTACAAAACAGCATTTACAAATATGAAATTAACAGAAACAGAACTAATCAAGATTGGTTATGGAGATAGAGTGAGGACTCAAGCAGAAGTTCGTAATTTATTGAATGCTAAATACCCCAATCGTTAATCAATTACTCAACCAACAGTGAGTACAATTGAAAACAAATTTAGAGAAACGGTACATGTTAAAGATCTTCCCAGAAGTGGTAGAAAATCAATATCCGAAGCCTAGAAACTGGACGTTGTACTGGCGTTTCAAGACAATCCCCATACCAGTTCTAGGCAGGTCGCACTAGATAATAATGTCCACCAACCAACTGTTGTAAGAGTGCTTAAAAAGGAGAAGTGGCATCCATATAGAGTACATCTGGTCCAGGAGCTATTAGAACATGACTTTGATAGAAGAATCGAATTCTGCGAAAAATATAACAAAGATCAGGGTTTCATGCAAAAGGTACTTTTTTCTGATGAAGCGTCTTTCATGCTGAACGGTCACGTAAATCGCTAGACATATCGATACTGGGCAAGTGAAAATCTACATTGGATGGAAGAGTATAGGACACAATATCCCGAGAAGGTAAATGTTTGGGCTGGCATTAAAAACAATCAAATTGTAGGGACATATTGTTTTGAGGAAAACTTAACTGCTTCTCGTCATCTAGAATTTCTTCAGGATTATCTGTTGCCATAGCTGAATCAGCTATTTCCAAATAGAAATGATTTGTGGTACCAACATGATGGGACTCCCCCACACTACGGCATTGAGGTACGAAATTACCTTAATAACGTTTTCCCAGGTAGGTGAATAGGTAGAAGGGGGCCCATCGAATGGCCACCAAGGTCTCCAGATTTGACTCCGTTAGACTTTTTTTTGTGGGGATATTTAAAGAGCAGAGTGTATCAAAATCGACCGAATAATGTAGAAGAGTTGAAGGAGCGCATCAGAACGGAAATTGCACAAATAACACCTGAAGTCATCGAAAACGTTGGGAAAGAATTTATTGCACGTCTTTTACATTGTATTATTGCTGAAGGTAGTCAATTTGAACATTTGTTGTAATTTAATTGTATTTATGTAAACATTTATTGTAAGTTAATCGTATTAATAAACCAACAGTTTTGGTTAACCCTGTAGAAATAAATATTCAACTGATTATATCGTTGCAAAGGCGATAAAGAGACCTTTCAAATGAGCTGTAGCGTGACCTCGGTTTGTATTTAAAAAAATTGTCGATTACGTCATTACGCCGACACTGATGACGTAATGTTCAACACATATATCAGTTGATAGTCATTCAAAAATTAAAATTGTCGTGTTTTAAGATTTTTTTTAAAAGTCGTCTGTTTCTGAAATAATGAATTTATTCCATACATTTGCATCATACTGTAGAAGTATTATATTTACCCTCTTACCTGCCATTAATTCTTATCAGATTTTATTGCATCCCTTACTTACTTTTTCACGCTACGCTCATGTCAGTAAATTGTATGTAAAGTTGCCAATTAGCAGTTAACAATGTTTTATTTACACTACTTTACTTTGAATAAATTTTCTTTATGCGATGACTTTATACAGCTTTTAGTGTATTATAGTATAGTTTTGTTCATTTAAGTGAATAATTGTACGAGAATTTAATATAAATATAGATACATATTACCAAAGACTATAATAAAGATTTTCTAGACGTTGTTGACAAATGTACACATGATATTATACCGTAAATACTTACCAAGTGCAGAAAAAAAGAAAGAGTATCACTATAAAAAGACTAGCAACTGCCACTATCAAACTTATCCCTAAAAAAGCCAATAATAAAAACATGTCCTTCTAATAATAGACTTATTTACTCACAATTGTGCA
Organism: Diabrotica undecimpunctata; assembly: GCF_040954645.1. Taxonomy (NCBI): domain Eukaryota; kingdom Metazoa; phylum Arthropoda; class Insecta; order Coleoptera; family Chrysomelidae; genus Diabrotica; species Diabrotica undecimpunctata. Next base: position 30,840,412 of record NC_092810.1, read on the forward strand.
TCCAAACAATCGTAACAACCATTGTGATTCACTCTTAACTTGATTTAAATATAGTGACCTTTGCTTCAAACTTTTTTTCTTTTTAAACTTTTAAAAATAGTTTTTGAAGTTTAACAACCGACTTGCCTCTCCGTCTGATCTTCTTGTTTGGCTTGGAACGGACTTTACGTTTGGTCGTTAACAACCATCCGGCCAATAGTACGGTAATTGCGGTACATATTTTAAAATGTAAAATGTTCTAAATTAAAAATGAGGGATAATGTTATTTTAAACATAATTTTGGGAATTTACAACAAACTTTAAACAGTTGGAAAATACGAACTATCATAAACCAAGAGTTATATGTCCTCAGGTTTTACCTAAAATTTATAATATGCTTCTCTAAAGTCTTTACTTTGAAGGTTTTATTCAATTTTCTTTATCTTAACATTTTTGAATTTTCTTTTCTGCCTTAACTTTCTAGTTCGCCTTTCTATATATTTCTTGTGTACTTCGCATCGTTCCTATCACCTGTTTGCATTCTTATTGCACCGTTCAATCTTTTTATTTTTCTTTTTTGTTTCGATATCATATGGTATTATATTTGTTGCTACGTTTATTAGGTACTTTTGTCAATACTTCTTCCCAATATTCTTCACTGTCTAGGTTATCTCTGTTTATTAGTTTTTGATTTATTTCTGTTCCACATTTGTAATTATAATTGGTTTCAAATGAGTGTAGAGTAATAAATCATGAAGTGTCATAAAATTTGCCTGAATTTCGGTGTCGTCATGGGCGTAGGCAAATGGACGGATGTCAACTTCGTCGTCAAAAATTGATGTACCTCAAAATATCATATTTTGGATATTTTGTGATAACCAATTTTATTTAATTTTTCGATTAACTTATTCTTCAAACTCGTATTCCATTATATGGTCATTAAAGCTAATTACATTTTTATTTATAAAAACAAATTCACTTCCTTACTGAACGAATAAAAGCATTAGAAGAAACTGATAAGGGTATGACGCACCCATCGAGCAAAAAGACAAAAGAGGGAATCTAATCGTTATGAAAAGGCGACCAAAAAAGTGGCCTCTGATGGCCGACATATCCGGAAATGCGAATGCGCCAAATTTAAATTTTCCGACACTTATTAACAGTAGCTATAAAATAGTTTTCAGAATGTGTCTTAGACGAGAAAATTTTAATTAAATATTAACGATAACAGTCTAAAATGTGAAACAATTGTTAAAAAACTTCAATATAAATAAGATTTCATGTGACAGTTGGGACAAATAATAACATAACCCAACTAAATTTGATTTCTTAAACAAGGAAAGACTCTCTTTCCTTGTTTAATTTGGCCTCTCAAGATGGCACTTCCTGTCTAACAATATTTTTGCCCCCACTACCTTTACATTCCCTCTTTTGTCTTTTTGCTCGATGGACGCACCTCCTAATATTACTAAGAACTAAAATAAATCAACATGAAGACTAATAACGCGTAATGAGGTTTTACTTACACTTTCATTATAATCCCTCTTTTATTTTATTATTATCATTCGACATTCGACATTCGAGTTAGTAATTGTTGCTACACCAATTAAACGTACAGTAATATTGTGATATAGAAATAGTGAAAAAGTTATAAAATGGCGACATTTACTCCAAAGAAAAGAGGTGTAAAAAATTCTCCGCTATCTGTTAGTGAAAAAGTTATAATTTTAAATGTATATGATTGCATAAAACACGATCACGAAAATATTTGAGAACTATAAAACAGTACCGCAGAGAGCACAAGAAAATTTTTTATCTTGATGAGACGTGGATAAACGAAGGTTATATAGTCCAAAAAATGTGGCAAGATAAAAATGTAACAAGTGCTCGCCAAGCTTTCATAGAAGGCCTTTCGACGGGTATTAAAGTGCCTTCGGGAAAAGTTAAGAGGCTTATAATTGCTCACATTGGAAGCGAAGAAGGATTTTTAAAAGAAGGTTTGTTAAGCTTTGAGTCGTGTCGGACGGGAGATTATCATGAGGACATGAATTCGGATGTCATCGAAGACTACTTCGGGGAAATGTTAAAATTTCTTCCGGCTGATTCGGTCGTGGTTATGGATAATGCAAGCTACCATTCAAGGCGCATAGAGAAGGTACCAACTTCAGCTTGGAGAAAGCAAGAAATTATTAACTGGCTGTCAAATAAAGGTATTCAGTTTGAGACGAATTCAATAAAGAAGGAACTACTAGCCGTAGTAAAACAACATAAATCTCGCTTCATAAAATATGCCGTAGAAGATGTAGCAGAAAAGTATAAAGTAACTGTGCTACGCCTACCGCCATATCATTGCGAATTAAATCCCATAGAACTTATATGGGCACAAGTTAAAGGATATGTTGCAAGGCACAATACCACATTTAAAATGAAAGATGTCAAGGTATTGTTTGATCAAGCCATTATGGAAATCACATCAGAAAACTGGCAAAAAGCAATCCAGCATGTTTTAAAAGAGGAAGATAAAATGTGGGAACTGGACAACTTGATCGATCAGGTGGTTGACCCTATAATTATAACACCAGGGGATGATGACAGTTCTTCGGATGAAGACTATAGTGATGTAGAATTGTAATAACGTATCCAGTAAAGTTTTTGTAGTTTTTGTGAATAAATTGATTTAAACTCCCCACAAGTGTTTCAATATGTAAAGTTCATTCGTGTGTGTTTGTGAGTATTTCCCGATTTCGGTTCGTATATATTTTATTGTTACATTTTATATTTTTTTAATAACACTGTTCTGCTGTATTACATTTTTATTTCCTTTAATATGATTTTTAAGAATGCATATTCTTTTGTCAATTAACCCACTAGCGCGCCTCTGGCTCAGTGTTTATCTGTCGATAACAATGGACTAATCCCTTAAAACAGGGTGATACCTACCTGCTCTTTATGAAACGACAGAATTTTGCAATGCGGACGGAATTTATTGACGGATTATTGACGGATTACCCTGTAGCGCTTTTGAATACTTCATGAGATTTTATTACTCTACACTCATTAGAAATAGATTATAGCATTTTATTGTTGCAGTTTTCAATGTCTAGCTTTCCGTTGATTTTCTTTGTTTCTCGAGACTCTGCAGTTATATTTTGAGTAAAAATATGCACTTCTAATCGATATCCAAATCAGAACACGAATTATCTGGACCTGAACTGACGGTTGGCCAAGTAAGATGAATGCAGTCTTCATGCGTCAATCTGATTCTCATAGAGGACGCTAGTTACACGGATCGTACTAAGTATTAGTCAATATAACTTTTTTAAGATTAATAATATATCAAAATTTCAAGTAAAGTTAAACATCATTCAATTTTACACGAAAAAGGTACTCTTGGTAAAATTCGATACTGTGTACCGTTTTCGGAATATTTTGATTTGAAAATTATGAAGTAATAATTGATGCTGGTACTAATGATAAAGTTCTAATAGGTGTACCTCTATTTTCTCCAAGTGTGCCATGGAAATCTGACATTTATTGATTGTTATGACGATAAATCAACAATAATTAGAGTTTTGAAAAATTGTTATTTGTAAAATCAAATCAAAATGTACTCAAATGTTGAATACACTGACATGTTATTAACCTTAGGCGAATGTTTAGGATGTTCTAGTGCAGCTGTGACACGTTATGCAGAAAAGTTTCCTAGAAGAAACTTACCAAGTAAAAAAACATTTAGAGCCGTTGAACGACGTTGTCGAGAAACTGGGAATGTGAGACCAAATAAAATAAATTCTGGTAGACCAAGAACAACAAGAACAATTAATAAAGAAAATAATATTTTAAATTTACTTGATCAAGATCCAACAGTTAGCGTAAGGAATATAGCAAGACAAACAAATACTTCTTCTTCAAGTACTTGGCGGATACTGAAAGAACAACAATTACATCCTTATCATTAGAGACAAGTCCAAGAGCTCTTGCCAGATGATTTACCGGTTAGAGTGGATTTTTGTGAAACATTGCAACAAAGGACATCCCACAATCCAAATTTTTTAAAATGCATTCTTTTTACGGACGAGGCCACCTTTACGCGACAAGGTATGTTTAACTCCCATAATGCACACTTCTGGTGTGATGAGAATCCACGAGTCAAAAGGGTATCACATTACCAACACTCATTTAAAGTTAATGTTTGGGCACCAACTTTAGATAACAAATTACTAGGTTATCATATTCTACCTGGAAATTTAAATGGTGATATGTGTCTTGATTTTTTAAACAATTCCTTATTCGAGATATTAGAAGATTTAACGCTAAACGAGCGAAGATCTTTATTTTTTATGCACGATGGAGCTCCACCACACTTTGATAGAAGATGTCGTAATTGGTTGAGTAATCATTTTCCGAATCGATGGATTGGTAGAGGTGCAGAAGCTCCGATTCATTGGCCTCCTCATGTGGTCATGTGATTTTAACTCTTTGTACTACGGAGTTTGGTCGTATATTAAGGAAAAAGTCTATGCTACAGAGGTAAATTCACGCCAAGAATTGGAAGAAAGAATTCAACGTCAATTTAATGACATAATGACAAGGTTAATAGAATCTTTAGAAAAAAGAATAGACTTGTGTATTCGCGAAAAGGGAGGGCATTTTGAACACTTACTGTAATTGAATTTTATTTTATGTTCTTAGTCATTAATTAAATTTTCATCTTGTGAGTTTTGTTTAATTACTAACTATTTTATACCAGCATTAATTATTACTTCATAATTTTCAAATCAAAATATGCCGAAAACGGTATACAGTATCGAGTTTTACCAAGAGTACCTTTTTCGTGTAAAATTGAATGATGTTTAAGTTTACTTGAAATTTTGATTAATAATTATACTCTTAAAAAAGTTATATTGACTAATACTTAGTACGATCCGTGTAACTAGCGCCCTCTGTGAGAATCAGATATAAAAACAAATTCATGGCATGTATCAGCTTCCAAAACATATTCGTATAAAATTTCATTACAATGTTGCCAGTAGTTTCGGCAAAATCGTAAAAAATGCGTAAAATTTTTTTTTCTTCAACGCCCTGTATCTTGAAAACGGATGGCGTTACAAAAATTTTTTACTAAGCAAACCCCAATTATTTTTCAGTTTTTTACCTACCCTAGAGACGGGGTTACCTTTTTTTGAAACACCCTGTATTCATATTTTTTTCTTTCGAAGATAAGTTATTGATGCCGCATTCTGTTGAAGGCTTTACTAACATCCAAAAGCATAGTTACTATGAATTGTTGATGAAGCCCTGTGTTGCGTTTGGAACGTCTCGCAGTTACTTTCCGCGAAAGATTCCGGGTTCGGAATAATACAAAATTAAATTTTAAGTACAAAAAATTACTTATGTATTAAATTACACAAGTCTGGCTTTAAAGTTGTATTTCAATACAGTTTACTTTGGTGCTACAAACTTGACTGATTATATCTAAACAATTCTAATATTATTATTATAATTCTCCCTACATTCTCAGACGAAAAAGTCGTAAAATTCAATTGCCTCACACCAGCACCACAGAATAAGAACTGATTGTTATTTGTTCTGTGTCAGCACTCAGCTGGAGAGACGATACGCTGATTGGAAATTTTTTTAAGTAAACATATTAAGTAGTTATTCGACACCCTGTGTGTGACGTTTGCCACTCTCAAAACCTATAACTCACAAATGTGGATGACTTGGAAATGACGACTTGAACTTCTTCTAGCGTTTATATTTCTTATTTTATTTATCTTGTTGATATGATTCATTCTGGCAGTGTACTGATTACGATAGCAAGATGACCTCTTCTTAACCTCTTCTGGATTTCTATGAAATAGTTCTCATCCTCCTTCTTGGTTAAATTTGCTGCTCGGGATGATTGGGTGGAACAAGAACCTGCACTAGTCCATCGGAGCGGGCTCACCTAGTTCATAGATCGGTCCAGAATTTACGAGCGAGCAGGCTCTCAGTTACCAAGCATCACTTTTTCAGGCCGAGATCTTTGTGATCCTGGTATGTTCTCAGGAGATAATTCATAGGGCTTGCTCAGCCAGGACCATCTCTATCAGCTCTAAAGGCTCTGAAAGCACCCGCAGTCAGCTGGTTTTTGGGCGCAAGAAAGCACTAGCTGATGTTGCGCTGACCAATGAGGTCAACTTAACATAGGTATCGGGACACTCAGGTGTAAAAGGGAACGAACGGGCGACGCCCTGGCAAGACGGGGCCCATCCACTCTGCCTGTCTGACCCAAACCTCACCAAACCTGAGATAGTCTCAAGGAGCTTCTTTTGCGGAGATTCTAGAACTCATTTGCTAGTGGTGAAGGTAAGAGGCAGGCTAGGCTCCACATACCAGGTCTATCCAAAGGTCTTACAGCCTTAACTTCTCTTTCTAAACCGTAGGAGATGCTTTCTAGGAAGTTATCTCGAAAGAGAATTGTGGCTTTCTGTGCGGCCACAAGGTTACTAAGGGACTGGACATTCGGAATAGCAGGAGTAGCTCAGATTTGGAGCCGCTACTGATTCTAGAAGATATGAAAGCCTTATGATAGGGGTGATGCAATGGACTCGCCTTAGGTCTAATTGTCTGAAGGGCTCACCCCTTGGTCCTACTTATAATTATAGCTATATATACTCTAGAGAGTGAACTGCGATTGCTATGTAGTTCTCACAATACGTTCTTCTTTTTTGTACCATAAAAATTTGTTGGAATAGGTTTGACAAGAATCCGATAGGCTGGTTTTGTTTAGTTCCCTCTTTCTAATAGAACTATTTCAATTTTTTTCAGGGCTCTCGTTATAAAACTTGTTATTTAGATATGATATGGAGTTTTGAGAAAGAATACATTTTTAAGTAATAAGTTTATTATCTATTTAACATCAGTTTCTCATCAGCATCGTATTACCTTACAATTATTTACATTGTTTATTAGAATATAATAAAAAATTAAAATTTATCTGATCGTTTATCACATTCTATATCATGTAAAAACATCACATCCTAAATACTACCTAAAATAGCCTTTACATTATATTTTACTAATTAAAATTTAATTATATTATTAAAAAATTAAATACTGAAAGACCTACATAATTAAAATTAACAATCCACTGTTTGTATCTTAGGGCAGGGATGCACAGAGAGCATATAACATGGGAGCTTAATGGTGCATCACAGTGCCTATTGTAACGAAAAAGCTTATCTTCGACGTATCCCGTATAACGACCAATTTGAAATAGCGACCAATAAAATACGATGAAGCAGGCGTTCGGAATAGTGACCTTCGCGTTCTAGAATATACGGCTTAGTAACAAATAGATATGGGCTAATCGAGATGATTAGAAATTATTTTTGTATATAAGGAGGGCTGTTATTAATTTACTTTTTATTATTACATAGAAAGAGGCATGCAACTGCCCATTTTTTAAGGTGCCACCATACTATATTTCTCCAAAAAAAACCTTTTTATCTCCTGACCGGGTATTCTTAGACGGAACCACAAAATGTAACACGTACCTAATAATATTCCTATTCCTACTTCATGAATTAATTTCAGACAGTATCTACCACTACTATATCAGTGTATAACGGACTAATTGTATATCCGAAATAACTCATTTGTTTAGAAACAAAAAATTGACTAAAATTTTTTTTTAATATTTCTAAAGGGTGTTTTTTAGGGGTATCGAACTTTAAAACGGAATAAAACAAGAATGATTTTTAGAAATCTGGAGGTCCAATATTCGATCACTTTTTCCAATTTGTCGCCGTATTTCGGCAATAACGCGGCGAATAATGTCCTCAAAGTGGTCAATCGTTTCATGCTTATTGGCGTAGACTAGCAACTTCACATATCCCCACAAAATAGTCTAGCAGTGTTAAATCGCACGATCTTGGAGGCCAATTCACGGTTCGAAACGTGAAACTATGCGATTACCAAATGTTTCCTTCAATAAATCAATTGTGGAACGAGCTGTGTGACATTTTGCGCCGTCTTATTGAAACGACAGGTCCTGCACATTATGGTTGTTCAATTGGGGAATGAAAAAGGCAGTAATCATGGCTCTATAGCGGTCACCATTGACTGTAACGTTCTGCCCAGCACCGTTTTTGAAGAAGTACGGTCCAATGATTCCACCAAACCATAAAGCGCACTAAACAGTCAGTTTTTCTGGATGTAATGTTTTGTCCACATATATTTGAGGATTATCTTAACTCCAAATAGGGCAGTCATTCAACCAAAAGTGAGCTTCATCGCTAAACAAAATTCGCTTCGGAAAATCGGAATCAACGGCAATCTCGTTTTGTACCCACTCACCGAATCTACGCCTTGCTAGGTGATGATGTACCTTTAATTCTTGCTTGAGTTGGATTTTGTAAGCACGAAAAACAAGATCTTTCCGCAAAATCTTCCATAAAGTGGATGGACAAGTAATTCGGGACTTCCTGTATGCTACGCTCTACAGCAGCACCAAGTTCTTCTATACGCATTGTACGACGTGTGTATGGATGCATACTATCAGTTAGTTAGAGTAAATGTGCTGCAAAAACGTTCCATGGTTAATCGAATTACTTGCCCTAATGGACTAATATGTTGAATATAACATGGACGTAGTGCGCGATACGTTTTTCGAACAGAACCAGAATTTTCCAAATAAATTTGTACAATTTGGAAGCGTTGTTCAGGCGTCAAGTCTATTTATGCTGAAATGCCAGACCCAAGTTAACATAAATTACTTGACAGCTGTCAAAATGGCCGACAGGTAAAACAGTGTTACCAACCTACATTTCTATACTTTTAAAAAACTCCCTTTATTTTTACGAATCGTAAGAATTTTATAGAGATCATGTAATTATTAAGAAGGATATAACAGAAATGCGTTTTTACTTAATATAATAGCACTTTAACGGTCAAAAACTAACAAATTCCCTACGTGGCCCTTACTTCCCACAGCTCTGTTTATCCCTGCTCATAGTATCGTTTACTGATCTAACTTCCATAAATCTACACAATGTACTGGTCCCGATGAAGTCTAAATAATGATAATATAAGGTTTGTTTTTGTAGGAGCTTCCAGTAATTTGTTATCAACTTACAAACTGCGGACTTTGCACCTGCTTAAAAATTGTCAGCACTTTTCTGTGGCTAAAATGCCTCTAATTTATATATTTACAAAGACTTGAAAATCTACAAGAACTTTTTATCAAATATTAAAAGTTTAAAACTTTTCAGATAATTTGTAGCTACTGCAAAATCTAACCTTAAAATTCTGTTTTATTTTATGACCACAGTTCCTGAACTCTTTACCTATATCAATCAAAACTACTGGAAATTTTTCAATCCTTTCAACAAATGTAGTGAAATTTTTGATCATATGACTCAAAACATAAGGTTGTCGGTCAAGATATCTTCTGTAAATGCTTAAGTGCTGCTTTGCTTAGGACAGACTATACTTAAGATTGTAACAGACTTCCATATAAGTTAATATTATTCAAGACTCTTCTAAGCTGATATTAGAGAATTCCAACAACACATATCTCAAGAGTGTCAAGACCTTTTCAGATGTGAATGGTTCATAGGACAACAAGAAACGCAGAATAACAGAAATTTAAAAAAATTTTTTTAATAAAAACGTTTTTAAAAAGTTTTATTCAACGTTAGCCAGTAAAAGCGTAAGAAAACACGCATGTGAAACAATTAAGAATGACTGTAGTCACTAAAATAATTAGGAATGGGAATTATAATAACGATCATGTTGCTGTAAACCTGGAATAACAAATCTACATTCTTCGGTACGAAACCCTTTCAGTTCAAAATTAACCAAGTGGATGATATTCTTGTACTCAGGTACATTTCAATATTTTAAAATGGAGCTAGGACATACTTCTACCCAAAGTCATGTCATGTTTGAGGAATCTGTACATTGATTTTGTGTCTAACGGTTAAACTAGATTCACTACTGAACGCGCTTTCAGAAGAAGTTAAAGAATTCGGAACTCTGACCTCCCTTAAGCTCGGAGACTGAACCAGACTTCTTCGTTCCATTTCTTGGGCATCTTCTGAAATCCTGGATACTTTCTGGTGTTCTAGAGGAATTCTAGGATCCACTGGTGGTTTGTAAGGCGTTTCTTCTTTAGGCTTGTGGTGTCGATGGTGTCTCTTGTGGTGCTTTTTGATATCTTTTATCTTTCTTTCAGTCATGGAACCTCTTTCCCCGAGTGGTCCGTTTTGATTGTCTTGTATTTTGATATCTTCTTCGTCTAATTCTTCGATTGGTTCTTCGTCTTCTTCAATTATGCTGTTTTGGATCCACTCTCTGATTCTGTTTTTCTTCGCTACTCTGTCCACTGTTGTTTCGAGGCCGTATTGAGTGAGGGAGAAGAGCAGTCGGTGTTTTTCTTCGGGGCTGCTATGGAAGCTGTACATTGAAGGACAGAGGCCATCGTCTTCCTTTAATGCCTCATTCGTCTTCTCCATACCTGGTAAAAATATACAGAAGGTAAAATAAAATACCAATATAAAAATATTTTATTGGGGGAAGCAAAATTAAGGAGAAAGCAACAAGAGGTGATATATGACATATGGAATGTTAAAGCAGAATTATTAATTCCAAAACATTTAACTGGCTAAACTCTGGAATGAAGCATGAAAAGGAGAAGTATGGAAGTATGTGTTATTTAATTACAAGGTATAATGAGTCTTATGTGTCTCGTCAAATATATTCACCAATATACTAACCTTTTGACATCCATCTATCTTCCAAAAACCTATGCACCTCCGCTAGACCTGCTGGTCTTTTCTCTGCCCTTGGCTCCAAGTACTTTTTAAACAGTCTTTGTGCTTTGGACGAAACCAATTTGAACATTTTAGGTTGTCTTTTCAGAGGTATGTTGGAGTTCTGCCAGGAAAGATAACGGACGTATCGAGGATCATCCATAGCAGCCTTTTGCCATGGCAAACAGCCAGTGAGACACACGAATATGACTATGCCGAACTGCCACACATCGTGGGAAGTCTTGGCTCTAAGAAAATACGTAATTATAATTTTTAAATATACAACAGAATTTGCACAGCTATGGTTGTTGTCAATTTTCTTTTAAAAATATTGTTTAAAAATTCCGTTACTATAAACTTACGTGTAGGTACCGTCCGTAGGCACCAAAAGGACTTCCGGCGCAGCGTACGGCAACCATTCGTTTCTTCTGAGTACTACAGTTCCTGATAGTCGAGTCTCGCCAAAGTCACACAGTTTAATTCTAGAAAAATCCGATTTGAATACTAAAATGTTGTCTAACTTGACGTCACGATGCACAAGGTCTCGTGCGTGCATGTGTTCCAAGGCAGCTGCTAGCTGTTTGGCTACTCTTTTCGTGTGCAGCTCTCCTATACCGATTTCAGAGACATTTGACGTCAAATCGCCTGAAAATAAAGAGAAGAGTGTTAATAGAGACAAAATTAAGATTAAACAATATTTTTTTTTATAAATACTGCAACATAAAAGGTTTTAGCAACATAAAAGACTAAATATACCGGGTGTTACTCAATATTTGACAACTTTTCTAAAATAAATTCACAGTCACGAAAAGTATTTTCGGGTTATGTTGGGAAAAGGAAGTAAATTGTAATGTTTAAGAAATATTAGGATATATTGGAAGCGAAAAATATAAAAAAAAAATGATAAAAACAGAGTAGATACTGACTTTTGAACTGTAATTTACCTGTTTGAATTTGTGGTTTAATGTAAATTTAATTCAAATAACTTCTCTATAAGATTATAGAAGATTATGGAAGATTATAGAAGATTATAGAAGATTATAGAAGATTATAAAAGATTATAGAAGATTATAGAAGATTATAGAAGATTATAGAAGATTATAGAAGATTATAGAAGATTATAGAAGATTATAGAAGATTATAGAAGATTATAGAAGATTATAGAAGATTATAGAAGATTAAATCCGAAATATCTTACAACGAACCGTACATCCGTTGATGTGGAAAGAAGTTTCTCAATTTACAAATATATGTATACAGATAGAAGCCATAAGTTTTTATTTAAAAATTTTGAAAAACATTTGGTCATTTATTGTTTCCATAATTCTATATTAGTATTTTATTTTTTACTACTTTTATTAGAATTAAATTGTACATTACAATTACCTACTTATTTTTTAAGTTTATTTATAATGTGTTTTAATTAATATACAATTATTAAATATAGGTTTGAAATCAGTGGCGTCTTTTGGGGGTAGGCAGGATAGGCCGGGCCTACCCAATAATTTTAAGAGCTTTAAAATTGAAAAACATATATTCAAAAATTATGTTAATGCATATAAATATCTTTTAAATGTACTAAATCACTCAATAAATTAGCGTCCGTTAAAACAACTATGTTATTATATTACGACATAAAGCATCGAATCGTATTCAGGCATTTTAAATATCATTAATAGGCCCGATCGGAACTGGCCGACCCAACTCACATAAGATCTCCGTACAAAAAGCGTTTGAAGTTAAGCAGCTTGCCGGACAACGAGTTATATTGTCGTGTTTATGCTTGCTGTTTAGGCACCAGACGATCGGGTCTAAACCGACCATCGTTATCACTTGCAACGTAATTATCGAATTATAATATAAATTTTCTTTTAAATTATGATAAAAAAATATGTAACATAATCTATAATTGTAACATATTTTTAAACAAACAACACAATTGCAAACAAGTGCACGGTTGCCCAAATAAATTTTAAAAAATTCGTAAAATTCGAAAAAAAAAAAGATTCCCACTCTCACACAAAAAAAAATATGCATTAGACACACTGGCGGCTACAGAAATTTTTTTGGGGAGGTCATGGATCTTGAGGGCGATTACTTTTCTCTGATGCAAGGTCACCTTTAGTGTTACCACCAGTAGGATAAGTGGGTTTTCAAATATTTTTAAGGGGGGGTCATGACCCACCCCGTGACTCCTCCCTCTGGATCCGCCACTGATTACACATAGCTATATGTAATTTGCTGGCTTGGCCTACCCAAAATTTTACCACATCAGCCGACACTGTTTGAAATTAAAAGTATGCATATTTTCTAAAAAATACATATTTAATGCATAATTACTAAAAGAAATGCACGTTTAATGCATATTTTTTGGGTAAATTAGTGCATATAATTATATTCGCATATTTTTCACTTTTTTGCATATTTACCAATTCTAGTTATGAGTGTTGAGTGGGCATTAGCAAATAATTTTCCGGTGTAGAATCAGCAGACAAAATATAAGAATGAATTACCCTATATAAAACATGTCTATGTATAAAACACTCTAGACACAACGAAAAAACGAACAACAATAACTGTTATTTCATCGGATAATAATAATATATCAAATACATGAGTAAATAAAATTCCAGAGAATAGTTTACGAAACCGCATTGTGAATTTTGATTTTCTAATTATATTTGGCCGACTGTAACATGCAATCCGAAAACTTGGGCGTCAAAGATTCCGTTCTATGCCAACTAAAATCCACCGAGTATTAGATATACAGTTGTGTAATAAATCCGAATATTCAAAAAATAACGCGTTTGTCATTCTGGACCTAGACAATTTTTTCGGTGCTGAAACGTCATTTTTAATAATGATTAAATGCGTGGCAAGTGTCAATGATTGGGCAGTTGGGGTTCGCTTTAGGTGGGATTTATGAGTGATCGTGGTTCAGACGTTTTCCGGTCAGTCTCTCGTATTTTTTTAAATGGGACGTCCTGAAAATTAATGGCTTGTTAAAACTTTTTGGAAAACTTTGAGGTTTTGTTCTCAATACTAAAAATACTGTTTGATGTATAAAATGTAGTAGATATTTCATCATATAGGCTATACGCCCCATGGAAGGTGTAGCTGTTTTCACTTAAAAACCCTTTTTATGTAGTAGATTAGCCCACTATATTCAATATTTTTAAAATATATTGTCCGATTCACCCGTTTTGGCCGATTTGAAATTGAAAACCACTTAAGCAAGATTAAACTGTCAATTAAATTTTTAGATCTGGTAAAAAGCTAAAATTTTTATGAACATAAGTTCTTTAACAATTTGTACGTTACTTGTACGTAGAGTTTCACACTATAAGTCATTTTGAATGTCTAACACATCTTTTATGGCATCAAAATGATTTGCGTAGAAAATTGCTACTTTAATCCATCTTGTAAATATGGGCTGTGGAGACAAGTCTACACCTAGTAATTTTTCTTTATAGATTTGCACAGGTAAATGTGTTTTTTTTTAATAATGATTAAATGCGTAGTAAGTGTCAATGAAAAGTTATGGAGTGCCGAAAGTTCATAAAACGAATTCACCACTTAGACCTGTTTGTAGTAACATGAATTCTCCTTGTAGTGAACTGTTAAAATTTTTATTAAATTTTATACAACCATTTGCAAATAAAAAAGACACATCTATAAACAATACACACACAAACATTTTTTAAATAATTATCAAACACTAAATTAAATTCAAACAATAAGTATTTTAGTAAATTTTGACATAAATAGCTTTAAACTTTAATATAATTTATTTTTAAAATATTCAAAATAAATCGTAAAATAATTAAAAATAAAAGTATTTTTGAAGTGTGTAATAAAATTTTATTTAGTTAGAAAATTTCAACACAAACTTGAAGAAAAACTAGAAGACCAAATGAGTAGTACTGTTGAAAACATAGATAATTACTGGAATGAGTGCGAAAATATCCTGAAAGAAGTAGCAACAACAGTTCTAGGAAAGAAGAAACAAGAAAGGAAGGGGATAGAATGGTATGATGCGGAATGTGCACAGGCAACTCAAAAAAAGAATCAGGCGTATGGGAAACTCCAAAACAGAAGGACAATCAAGATGAGTACAAACAGATGAGACAAGCAGAGAAAAAGATACTAAAACGAAAGAAAAAACGACATTTAGAAAACCCGCTACAGGAACTAGAAAGGCTCAATTCACAAAGCGAAGCGCGAACATTTTATAAAAATGTGAACCACAACAGAAAAGAATTTAAACCTAGAATAAACATAATAAAAAATAAGGAAGCCAAAATTATCAATGAGCCTATCAAATAGTGGAGAGATGGCCGGAGAATTTTGCTGAGAAATTAAATATAGGCAATCGAGAAGTGACTGACATAAATGACTACAGTGGAGACGTAGACGATGAGAGGGAGAAAAATAATATACCAATAGAAGAAGAAGTTGCAAAGGCAATAAAAAGGTTAAAAAACCACAAATCCCCTGGAGAAGATGGTATACCCCCTGAGCTGTTCAAGTATGGAGCAAACGCGCTAAAAAATACATAATAATACTTGTTGCATCCATTTGGAGAAAAGGAAAACTCCCAGACAGTTGAAATGTAGGTATTATAATACCTATTCACAAGAAAGGGGATCCACTAATATGGGACAACTATCGAGGCATTACCCTCTTAAATACGGCTTATAAAGTACTGGCTTATATACTTTATGATCGTTTACTAGTATATACTGAGGAAAAAATAGTGGACCAATGTGGATTCCGAGAAGAAAGGTCAACAATTGATCAGATTTTCCTTCTCAGACAAACCTTAGAAAAGACATATGAATATGGAATCGATACCCATCACCTCTTCATAGATTTTAAAAGCACTTATGACAGTGTAGGTAGACAGAAGCGCACTTTATAATGCCATGGCAGAACTAGATATTCCGTCACATCTAATAACATTGGTAAAGGCAACTCTTTCGAAAGTTGAATGCAAAGTCAAGGTACAAAACAGAGTGTCAAGGTCTTTTCAAACACATACTGAATTACGCCAGGGCGACAGTCTATCATGCCTATTGTTTAACATCGCGCTAGAAAGAGCCATAGAGAAATCGGGCATAACAACCAGAGGTACGGTTATCAATAGAAGTGTACAGATATTAGCCTATGCAGATGACATTGTCATAGTAACTCGGACAAAAAGAGACCTGATACAGGCTTTTGACACATTAGAAAAAGCCGCGAAGACAATGGGACTGCAGCTCAACGTATCCAAAACAAAATACATGAAGGTCACGAACAGCACACAAATAGCGGCACCACAAGGTCTGGCACACACATTCGAAGGGGTCTCGGAGTTTATATATCTTGGAACACAACTAAATAACAGCAACCTAGTAAGCGTAGAAATTAAGAGAAAAATATACCTGGCAAACAGAGCTTACTTTGGACTAAAGCAGCTCTTAACATCACACATAATTAGCAGAAAAACCAAGATACTAATATATGAAACTCTTATTAAACCTGTCCTGACATACGCGTCAGAGACATGGACTATGGTAAAAAACGACGAAGAACTGTTAGGCCGCTTTGAAAGAAAAATACTTAGGCACATATACGGAGAAGTACAAGAAAGCGGGATATGGCGCAGGCGCTACAATTTTGAGTTATATCAATGCTATGAAAAATGCACATCGTCCGGTCTATTAAAATTAAGACTAAGGTGGCTAGGACACCTTGAAAGAATGGACACTGCAGACCCCCAAAGACAGATATTATATCAAGCGCCAGTAGGAACCAGGAAGAGAGGCAGGCCAAGATCTAGATTTAAAAGTCGAAGATGATTGAGGAATCTCGGGGTCAGAAATTGGAAAGCCAGGGTGAAAGATAGGGGGGAATGGAGACTAATTCTTGAACAGGCCAAGACCCACTCAGGGTTGTAGAGCCAAAGATGATGATGAATAAAATTTTAATTCCTAGCTGAGCGTTTTCGGCTTACAAAGCCATCCTCAGAGTTGTGCTACAATAGAACACTAATACAAGTAACTATTTAAGTGTTATCATGGTTCACTACTAGAGAAAGATCCTATTGGTGGAAAATCCACAATTTTTTCCTTTTATAAAGGGTAAAAAAACAAAGTTTTTTCGAAGAAACGAAGATTATCTTCTTTCATTGCATCCCCTGAAATATGTATACTACAGTTTTCAAAATCTTGAAAAAGCTTAACCCTTTCATAGGCAGTGAGAAGTATAATTCCCACCATATAATAACACGTCAGTCTACATAGATTTTCCTACCGTTTGAGGCTGTAGTGATGTCAGTAGGCCAGTAGTAGTGATATCAGTAAACCTATAAAAAATTACTTTGAAGCTGAAGTACCAATATTTACATTATCATTCATACTTATGTTTGAATATATGATGTTTTTGCGATTTTTTTCTGCGGTTATGTTCTAGTTATGAATAAATAATTGTTTACATGAAAATTAAGGTTAGTGCTAAGGATTTAAATATTATTTTTCCATTCTTTTGACTTTTATACAGACATTTATATAAAAGCAATAATATTAGAACGTATTTCACGTATGCTAAATTTATATTTGTAAGTGGGTTATATGCTTCCCACCGTCTATCCTCGCTGTTCATTTTTATTATTTAATTTTAGAAATGTGAAATCTAGATAACTCCACAGATGCTGAGGCTGCATTATCTTCTTTATATTCTTTATCTGACAATGAGGAACATTCAGAAGAAGAAGCAGATGAAGGTGCTTTCGAAGAATTTGAAAATTTGGAAGACAACTGTTCAGATTCTTCTGGTGTGAATACAGCCTGTTTGGAATATTCACATGCTCAATATTCAGGTAATTTTTCTCTCCCTACATCTCCGTTACATTTTCAACCATATGTATGGGAGGATAGTGAAGATGAAATACATGATGAGGAATGGGTTCAAAACACAGATTTCTTTGACAACCTTGCACTTGATTTGTCCAAAGATGCCACTTCTGGTTACGATTTTAATATTGAAGACAAAGAAATTGATTATTTCACCAAAATTTTTGATTTAGATATTCTTGATACGATACTTTATCAGACTAATCTATATGCAAAGTAGTATTGGCCTAGAAGGGCTAATAAGACAAACCAACCCGGTCCATCTAATAATTGGCAAGATACAAATCTGGAGAAAGTGAAGACCCTAACTGGAGTAATGATTATAATGGGAATACATACACTTCCTCAGCTTTACAATTACTGGTCCACTGATCCATATTTAGGCGTATTCGTAGTTTCGCAAGTATTTGTATCTAAAAGACACAAAAAACTAATTGAACATTTACACCTAAACAACAATGAAAATCCAGTGCCTCGACCAAAACCTCGATATGACAAATTGCATAAGGTGGGACCACTTGTGGAAAAACTAAACAATACAATCCAATCTATGAGTAACCACTCATCTTACTTAGCTGTTGATGAATCGGTGATAGCGTTCAAGGGCAGATCATCACTTAAACAATACATGCCCACGAAGCCTGTCAAACGAGGCTATAAAGTATGGTGTTTGGCAGACTCAATTACAGGCTACATATACAAATTCCATATTTACATTGTGAACACGTGAAAAGGTTGTTATAAACCTTGCGATCTGTATATAAAGCAAGGGATGTTTGATAGCTTATGATAATTTCTTTACATCCTTTCCTCTTGAAATGAAAAAAGTTAGTAACTGATAAGATTTATACTCTTGTTACGGTGAGATCACACAGAAAGGGATTACCAGATATATATAAAAGTAAAACAAAGATGTGCAGTGAAGAATTTATGTTTAGTACAAAACAAAAGGTAGCTGCAGTGGATGTATAATAAACCAGTCAACATCTTGAGCAACTGTTTCTCTCCATGAGATACAGATTTTATCAGTCGTAAAAATAAAGATGGCTCCACAACAAATGTGTCATGCCCTAAAGCTTTAAGCGTTTATAATCAGATAATGGGCGGTGTCGATAAGTTCGACCAATATCACGAAAGATATTTCATTAGACCAAGACCTGTCAAATGGTAGTTCAGAATTTTCTACTATTTAGTCGATATGGCTATAATCAATTCGTTCATACTAATGAAGATAAGTAGACGGAAGAAACTCGACCAACTATCATTTCTATTGTGCATTTATCAAGACGGTTGATTTCGGGCTTTGATTCACGGAAACGTAGAAATAAATCCGTAATATTTTTTTAGCAAATAAATGTTTAGTTTCAAATGAAGTGAGATTAGCTGAAGTTGGTAGACATATGCCAAACAAGGAAAAATTACAGGCGATGTAGGATGTGCTGTACTAAGCAAAATGAGAAAAGAACTCGGAATATCTGCACCTACTGCAATCTTCCATTATGCATAACAACCTGTTGAAGAAAGTTCAAGGTTTTCATGGTTAATGAGATTTATTTACTCGTTTATGTATGCATATTGTGTATTTTATGAGTTCTAAATAAAGTAAAATTAGTTAGAAATGTCTCTTTTTTTAATATAGTTTTTGAATTTAGTAGAATTATGTAACTACCCTCATTAGGGGTAGTTATAATTGTTAACCAGTCAAAGAAAATTGTTTAAAACTATTTAATTTGCTCACGCCCATGAAAGGGTTAAAAAAGCATCATAGACTAAAAGTAAAATCATACTGTTACGAAGAAGTGATTTTAAAGAATTGTAACAATACATATAACATTAACACTTACCTAATGGAGCATATTCCTGAGAAAAAACATAGAATCCAGCCGTTTCAAAAGCCACATCATATGCTGTGATAATATTCTTGTGGACTCCCAAGTGCAGTCCATAATGAAATTCTCTATAAAAATCCTTAATGGCCGTGTATGGCTTAGGAAGAGCTTTCAGTACCATTTCTGTGTCCGTAGCTTTATGTTCCACCAGAAGAATTTTGCCGAACCAACCTTCCCCTACAATTTGTAAGATGTCGAATTCATCAGCAAGATTTACCTGTAAAAGATCAAGACGATAGTTATAACAGAAAAAAAAGAAAAGGAAGAGGTACCACGATATTGAAAAACGGGAACTTACTAATATATAGTGGAGTAAAAGAAAAAAAAAGAGATCATGCGAGGGTAGTATGCATGGTAAAGAAAAATATCCTCAATAAAGTAAGAAATTTGTTATATTTCAATAAGCGTATACTTAGAGTAGATATACAGATGGACACAAAGGAAGCAATTACAAACTTAATTATGTGCTATGGACCTGGTGAAGATGCAACAAAAAACTAAAAGAACGAGTTCTGGGATAAAATGAAAGAAGTAATAAATAATTTTACAGCGAAAATAGTAATCACAGGAGATATGAATGCTAGAGTGGGAAAAGAAGTAGAAAAATGGAACGATGTTATAGGATCATACGGAGAGGATAAAATCAACAATAATGGAAAACTATTACTTGAATTCTGTTTGGACAATAACATGATGGTCATTAATACACATCTCCAACATAAAAAGAAGCGTAATATCACAAGTCATATCAAGAAACGGACAATTAATTTTTGACTGTACACTAAAAACATACGAAGCCACAAAGAAGTAAAGCTAAAACAAATAAAACCCAAAAACGCAACTATATTATCCGACAACAAGAATATAATGGAAATATGGACGGAACATTTCGAACAATTGTTGAACGAAGAGCAAGGAAAAGCAAAGGAAACTCAAAACAACGTAATTGGAGGATCAGAGGACAACACTGAAGAAACTGAAGCTATACAGGAAGAAGAACTAGAGGAAACAATATGTAATATAAAGACTAGGAAAGCTTATGGGAGAATAGAATAGAATAGAAATAGGCTTTATTGTCACTGAAAATTCTACAAGTTTATGGACAAAGCTTACAAAAAGTCAAAAAAATAACAATAACAATTAAAATTTACTAAAATTACATAAATCGGTAATATTACAAAATAAAAGATAATAAAATATACAATCCATTGCAAAATGTAGCTAAATTGCAAATTGCATAATAAAACCTTACGGACTAATTTACGAATAAGTTTAAGTTTCTGCATGTGATACCCAAAATACAGTATGATGCAAATGTATGGAATAAATTCATTATTTCAGAAACAGACGACTTTTAAAAAAAAAATCTTGTCAACTTTAATCGTCAATTTTAATTTTTGAATGACCATCAACTGATATACAGTCCATCTAATTTACTTACCGTTGCACGTCATTATCATTGACAGAGATCAAAGTTGATATAGTTGCCAAATTATAAAAAAATCCTGAATCCATTTTAAATCAAATAGATCACATAATTATTGCAAAAGTGGATTATACAACAAAACAAATTAATATTTAATGTAAATACATAGAAACAAAACAAGAGTTAAAAAATAATCTTGTTAAAAACAATTTGAGCCGTTTGTATGCGTCTTATAAAGATGTAAAATGGAATACTTAAACAAAAACAACACGTTCTTCATTACTTATTAACATTAGTCAACGCCGCAACTGTCAAATAAGTGTTACCAATGTATGCCAAAATATCACTTCGTTCTATTACAGTTACAGTGTGTTCCGAACAAATGTTCTTTATAAAAACGCTTCATAATGTATTTATACAAATTAAATGAAACATATTATTGTGTATTTCTTTAAGTTAACATTAATAGAAATCTTTAAATATAATTCCAAGCGTATATATGTGTTGGACATTACGTGATCAGTGTCGGCGTATTGAAGTAATCGACGATTTTTTTAAATACAAACCGAGGTCACGCGACAGTTCATTTGAAAGGTCTCCTTATCGTCTTTGCAACGATGTAATCACTTGAATATTTATTTCTACAGGGTTCACCAAAATTATGAACTTTGTTAAGTAACATGGAATTACCATAATTATTCATTCACTGAACTAATACACTGAAAAAATACATTGATAATAAACAATGCTACATTATAATCTGAAATTAATTCTTGTAGTAAGTATTCCAAGTTATTTTTCAAAAATATTTAAATCAATATTGTCATTGACTCCTCTTTATTTGTCAATGATCTGTGAATCTGTCAAATAATAGACGTCAAATTTTTGCAATGCAAACAGCATTTACAAAAATGAGACTAACAGAAACAGAACGAATGAAGATTTTAATCATGTTTGGTTATGAATATAGAGTGAGGACTCAAGCAGAAGTTCGTAATTTATTTAATGCTAAATACCCCAATCATGAACCAATTACACAATCAACAGTAAGTAAAATTGAAAAAAAAATGTCGAGAAACGGGCCATGTTAAAGATCTTCCCAGAAGTGATAGAAAATTAATATCCAAAGCCAAGAAACTGGACGTTGTACTGGCGTTTTAAGAAAATCCCCATACCAGTTCTAGGCAGATCGCACTAGATAATAATGTCCACCAATCAACTGTTGTAAGAGTGCTAAAAAGGAGAAGTGGCATCCATATAGAGTACATCTGGTCCAGGAGCTATTAGAACATGACTTTGATAGAAGAATCGAATTCTGCGAAAAATATAACAAAGATCAGGGTTTCATGCAAAAGGTACGTTTTTCTGATGAAGCGTCTTTCATGCTGAACGGTCACGTAAATCGCTAGACATATCGATACTGGGCAAGTGAAAATCCACATTGGATGGAAGAATATAGGACACAATATCCCGAGAAGGTAAATGTTTGGGCCGGCATTATAAACAATCAGATTGTAGGGCCATATTGTTTTGAGGAAAACTTAACTGCTTCTCGTCATCTAGAATTTCTTCAGGATTATCTGTTGCCATAGCTGAATCAGCTATTTCCAAATAGAAATGATTTGTGGTACCAACATGATCGGACTCCCCCACACTACGGCATTGAGGTACGAAATTACCTTAATAACGTTTTCCCAGGTAGGTGAATAGGTAGAAGGGAATGGCCACCAAGGTCTCCAGATTTGACTCCGTTAGATTGTTGGGATATTTAAAGAACAGAGTGTATCAAAATCGACCGAAAAATTTAGAAGAGTTGAAGGAGCGCATCAGAACGGAAATTGCACAAATAATACCTGAAGTCATCGAAAACGTTAGGAAAGAATTTATTGCCCATCTTTCCCATTGTGTTATTGCTAAAGGTCGTCAATTTGAACATTTGTTGTAATTTAATTGTATTTAAGTAAACATTTATTGTAACTTAATTGTATTAATAAACCAACAGTTTTGGTTAACCCTGTAGAAATAAATATTTAAATAATTATATCGTTGCAAAGACGATAAGGAGACCTTTCAAATGAGCTGTCGCATGACCTCGGTTTGTATTTAAAAAAATCGTTGTTTACGTCATTACGCCGACACTGATGTCGTAATGTCCAACACATATATAGTAGTTGATGGCCATTCAAAAATTAAAATTGACGTGTTTTAAGATTTTTTTAAAGTCGTCAGTTTTTAAAAAAATTCATTTATTCCATACATTTGCATCATACTGTATATAAAAAAACTTTAGTTACTTGTCCCCAAATGTATAGTACTGTAATTTCTTAGTTATTCGTTAAGAAACTCTTCCATCGAATAATATGGTCTTCAGATTTCAGATAGATAGGCTTTTGTCAATTTACGGAACTTAAGGAAAGAACTTGTAGGTTTAAGTTGCAAAGGGAGACGGTTGTATAATTTTTTTGCCGAATATAATTTAGATTTCTTTACTAACTCAGTGGACGGGATCGGTAAATACACATCAAAGTTTGAATTTCTGGTAGAGTAGTCATGATTAGGTCTTGCTGGAAAAACATGTAGGTGTTTACGAATTAAGCAAACAGTTTCTAGAATATATAAAGAGGGAAGAGTTAAAATCCCGTGATTTTTAAAGTAGTTTTTGCAATGTGTTATTCTACTGAGACCAAGAGATACCGTATTACTCTTAATTGTAATTTAAAAATAACATCAGATTGGGCAGCTATACTAGAACTCCAAAAAGGAAGGCCTTATCGAAGATGAGACTCAAACAAAGAAAAATATGTTATTTTGGAATATGCTAAATTGATTTCCTTCGAAACAGATCTTATTGCATAGCGGGCTGAGGCTAGTTTCTTACTTAACAAATCGATATGAAGGGACCATTTAAGGTTGTTGTCTATAAATATACCAAAAAATTTTACAAAATCAACGATACTGATCTGGCTGATATTAAGAAGCAAGGGTTGAAGAGCTCCTTTATAGGATAATGCTACTGTCTTATCCACGTTAAAAGAGAGTAAATAAGAGTCGGAACAGGTTCTTATTTTAAGTAGATCAAAAGTTATAATTGCATGAAGAGTTGCAATATTAGAGTTCCTCCAGGTAATACTGATATCATCAGCAAAAAAATTCCATCGAATTTTAAGTTAGTGATTTATAAAGATAAAAAAAATACAGGACCCAGTACTGAACCTTTTGGTACTCCATATACAATGCTTTTGTGACTACAGTCAGTATTATTTGCTCTAGTTGTTTCCTATTCCTCAAGTAAGATTGGAACCAATTCAAAGAAATACCTCGAGTTTCGTAGAAATTTAGTTATTTTATCAAAATGTCGTGATTTACACAATCAAAAGCTTTGACATAGTCACAAAAAAGAGTGGCAATATAAAGATTATTGTTTAGTGCTGGATAGACCTCATGTAGTACAGAAAACATAGCATCGCTGATACATTTATTAGATAAAAAGCCGAACTGACTTTGTGATAAAATGTTGTTTTCAACGAGAAAGGACATAAGTCGGGCTTTTATAAGCCTCTGGATCAGTTCAGATTTATTAACTGATCTTATAAAGAATGAATTCGAGACCTTTTTTAAATTGGGGAGATAGGAAATAGGATCTTGTTGTGGCAAAAAAGTTGATGTTATATTTTTACTCACATTAACGAAGTATTTATTTAAATTTTCAAGGTTTGGAAGAGAAAATGTTTGAGCTGTATTAGTTTTATTTCGAAGATCGTTTATTATGGACCAATAATGGATCTCTTGAAATATTTTTAGAGCTTCCCAGACGATTCTGATAGTACATTTGTTTTAGCTGCTTTGATAAGTTTTAAATAGGTTCCTCTGTACATGGAGATGTATTCAGTGACAAAGACGTTGGTAGTAAATTTCTTGATGTACAGTAGTGAACGCATATTCTTGGCTGATGTGCGGATACATCTGGTAGTCCAGGGTTTGTAATGTTTTGACTTAATTGTAATTAAAGAAAATGCCTTATTGAAAATACAGACAAGCCTATCTAAAACATCACTGAAATTATAATCTACGTCCACAGAGGGAAAGTGCCACCCAGAAGTCAAGCACAAATTTTGGAATTTACGAAAGTTTTGAGCGGAAAAAATCCTACCTAAACGTTAAGTTTTCGAGGATTGTTTATTAAGAGTGTTAAACTTGGTATATACTGCTTCATGATCAGATAGTCCTGCATTAATAATTGTAAAGCTTACATCAAGGGGTGAGAAATCTGAGACAATATAATCGAGCTCCTCGACACGTAACAGTAGAAGAGGAACGATTATGTTTGAGATTAATACTTTACTTATAAAATCTTGTCTTTATCGTAATGTTCTTATCCCACAACATTGAGTTTAGTTGTCTTATACAGTTTCTTGTTTGTCTCAGTCTGTTGTTTATATCTTCTTCTGTTTTTCCCTGGTTCGGTATTATGGTTCCTAAATACTTGAATTTATCTGTTCCATTTATTTGTCTTCCCTCGTCTATCTCTAG
This sequence comes from Diabrotica undecimpunctata, assembly GCF_040954645.1. Lineage (NCBI taxonomy): Eukaryota > Metazoa > Arthropoda > Insecta > Coleoptera > Chrysomelidae > Diabrotica > Diabrotica undecimpunctata. Next base: position 30,865,931 of record NC_092810.1, read on the forward strand.
GTTTCTCATATCCTTGTTTTCTGTTGTTAGGTATTCGGTTTTCTCTAAGTTTATTTCCATTCCGTTGTTTTTATAATCTTCTTCTAGTTTTCTGAGCATAAAGCTGAGATCTTCTTCATCTTGTGCGATGATCACTTGATCGTCGGCAAAACTTAAGGTGTATAGGTATTCGTCTCTTACTGGTATGCCCATTCCTTCGCACTTTCTCCTCCATGGTTTGAGTGTATTTTCCAAGAATATTTTAAACAGAGTAGGGGACGTAGCACAGCCTTGTAGAAGTCCTTTTGTCGTCTTAAATGGATTGTAGGCTTTATTTCCACATTTAATAGCTACTTTGTTTTCTTTGTATAGTGCTTTAACTGCTTTTATTAGTGTTTGTCGGATTCCGAGATCATTCATTGCTTCCCATAATTTGACTCTAGATATTGAGTCATATGCTTTCTTTAGATCAACAAAGGCCAGATGGACCGGTCTACCTTTTGCCATTTTCTTCTCTATCAGTTGTTGTAATGTGTACGTATGATCTAGGCATGATTTTCCTACTGTGAACCCTGCTTGGTCTTCTCCAATTTTACCTATTATTTCAGTTTCTAGTTTTTCTTTAATAATTTTCCCGTAAAGTCTACCTACCGACGATATTATACTAATTCCTCTATAGTTTTCACATTTTTTCCTGTTTCCTTTCTTATGTATGGATGTGATGTATGCTTGTGTCCATTCCGCAGGTATTTCTTCTCCATTTAGTCCTCTTTCGAACATTCTATGTAGCATGCGGAATAACTTTTCCGTTCCGTTTTTAATTAGTTCGTTTGGTATTCCTCCGGGTCCTTTGGCTTTTTTGTTCTTCAATGTCTTGATTGCTCTCTTAACTTCTGCCAGGCTTATTTCTATCTGGTCGTATGCCCCATTTCCTGCACGTTCTATATTCTCTTCCTGAAATTGGGGACGGTTTTCTGTAAGTAGTTCTACGTAGTATTCTTGCCACTCGTTTTCACTCATTTTGCCGATCTGGGTTTTCTCTGTCTTATTTCGTTGAAGTGCTTTTAATATTCGCCATGATTCTGAATTTCTCGTTCCTCCGATATGTCGTTCTATCTCTGTGCATGCTTGTTTCCATCGTTCGTTCTTTTCATTTGTTACTCTTTTCTTTACCTCTCTGTTTTTCGCTCTATATAGGTCTAAGTCTTCCTGTTTTTTGGTGTTTAGGTATTTTATGTGTAGTTTTTTCTTTTCTTTTATGCATTTCAATGTGTCTTCCCTTAATTTGATATTCTGATGGGTGTTCCTTTGGTCGTCTTCTCCAAGAGCTTCTAAGGCCGCTGAAATCAGGCAGGTTTTTATGTGTTCATGCATTTCATCTAACGTGTCATATCTGAATTCTTCTAGTTTTTGGTCTAGTCTTCTTTTGTATAAATCTTTTATTGATAATACCCTGACAAGAAGTATCCTGACATATGGATCCGAAAACTGGACAATAAACAAGAGAAATAGAGGTAGAATAAGAGCAGTAGAAATGGAGTTCCCGAGGAGAAGCTGTAGACTTACAAAAAGAGACAGAATTGAAAACGCAGAGATTAAGCGGAGAATGGGAGTGCAATCAGACATAATCGACTATATAGAGGAGAAGAGACTATCCTGGTACGGCCACGTCAGAAGAGCGGACAGAGGACGCTGGATAAATAAAATCACAGAATGGAGCCCGATTGGAAGAAGAAAGAGAGGAAGACCCCGAAGGTCATTCAGAGATGAAATCGACGAGGCTATGGAGAAAAGAACCCTGCGAGATGGAGACTGGAATGACAGGGAAAATTGGAGAAAACGGTTGAGTGAAGGAAGACAGTGAAAACTGTGGAAATCCTTAGTAGTAGTAGTTATAAAATCTTTTGCATACTTACAAACATTTCTGTCGTTTAGAAACTGAGAGTAAAAACAGGACCATTTTAATCTGAATAAGTATATAGCGCTTTAAAAAACGAGCAAAACTACAATCTTAATGGATCGGAACTTGACATTTTCTGCGTAGTGATAAAAATATTTTTAGAGATAAATTAGTTACTTTATTCAAAATTAGTAGAAGTAAATGTTGCACTTACCTTTTCTAGTTCAAATTCCCGGATTTTGTGTATGTTTCCAGTTTGTAATTGTTTTAACAAGCTACCCATAACTATTTAAATCATACCCTGCAACAAAACAAATCATTATTTTAATAAAATTATATCAAAACAGTGTTTGAATGAGTAAGTTTACCAGGTGATGAATTGTCGAACAAACGATACGAAATAAGTGGAAAATTCTAAACTGTTAAATATCTGCTTGTTTAACAATTTAACATAAACAGTTAGTGGAAAAATATTTATAAAAGACTGAAATTTGTATTGAAAACAACTGTTTTTGTTTTTAAATTGTTCCTCAAACTAGGTACATTCCAAAACTTTAATATATTTTCTAAACAGTATCTGACGTGAAAAGCTATTTGCTGTGAAATGATATTATCTATTAAAACTATGTGAATGACTTGAAAACATTGCGCAGTTTTAAAATAATGTTAATGAGGACAGAGTACTTGAACGTAGCAATTGCTTTGGAAGGTAAACCGAATCATATGTAATGATGAAACACATAAGGGTAAATGATTTTATTATTACTTCTGAAGGACTAAAATACCCTGATAGGACGCTGAAAATTGTATATATCTTTGTTGAAAATAGAGAAAAATGTAGAGAGTTAGAGATCCTGGGGAACATTAATCCTGAGGGATATATTTGAACACGACAAAAGAATTGAGACAATAGAACCAAAAGATATATATATATATATATATATATATATATATATATATATATATATATATACATACCATAATTTCATATAAATACAATTATTTAGTTTAAATAATAATTAAATTTACTATCAAATGATATTTATTTACATTTTCATAATTTCATATAAATATAATGTTCGATTTTTGCAATTCGCGTTCTCAAACGACTCTAGGTGGCAGCACTTGTTTTTAAAAGATGGCGGATAAAATAGGGATATCGTTTGTTGACATTGTAAATTTGATAGGGAATTTTATTACTTGCGGACTATTATCATGTAGTGGGAAAACCGCAGTGATACAAGCATTGTGCCTTCAAACAAGCAATTTGAGAGAAGAACTCCTCCAAATACAAGTGAAAATTGAAGTGATTGATAATATTAAAAATGTTGTTGGTAATTGTATCTGTAAGGCTGGAAATTCAGGCAAATTAAAACATACAATTGGCACATTACTATATATTTTTCGGTAAGTGATTACATAGTTATTTGATAAAAGAAAAAGAACCATTTTTATATAACTTCATGTTTATAATTCCTTTTTATTACTTACAGGCATACGATGGAAAAATTGGAAAAATTAAGCACCACAGACATCAAGCAACCGTTGGGAAAATTAAAAAAACATAATGTGTATGAAAGTATAGTGCCAATTAACCAGTTTTGCCACATGAAAAAAAAACACTGCAAGAAGAGAATTATATACGCATCTAGCAAAACCAGCAGCGACTGACATATTGAAGATATTACTCTACGGAGCAGAAGATTTAGAATTAAGGCTGACTTTAAAAAGTTTGGTTCCTGTACATCAAGATACAAAGTTCTAGGAGGAAGCAACGCTTCAGATATCTCTATGTCACAGTATTATTGGCAACAATAAAGTTCTACCAGTCTTTGCTGATACATGGGCTATTGACATTGTACTAGAATGATTTAGCTATATTTTATACAAATAATGTTGAAGTAAGCTACAGTAATTCTGTTGAAATGTGTTTAGATACGCTAAATCAAACTGGAGAAGCGTGAAAAAACCAGAGCCGACTGAGAGTAACTGGAACCACTTGTTATATAGTAAAAATAAAAACCCGAAGTCGACCAATTGTATAATTTCAATTTTAAAGGAAATACTGCAACATTACATGGAAAAAGTATGAATTAGTTGCTTTAAAAATTTATGAAAAAATAACTCAAAGTAAAGTTGAACATTTGGGAATTCTTATCTCATATGATGTACCATGGCTGGCAAGATTTTTAGCCGTTGTTGTATAGTTCTTTCAACGTTTACTCTTGCTGAAGCAATTTCAGCAGTACAAAGAGTATCTTGCATTGATAATTGTTTTTTTTTTCCAAAATTGGCGGTCTTATTAATTCGATTTTCTTTTCAATTTTAAATTTTCTATCAAAAAGCATTTATCTACCCTTATAGCATCCTCATTTGGTGTCAATTTTTCCAATAATCTTGATTGAATAAAAATTTCTTTGTCTGAGATATGGCCACCATAAACAGGACTTACAAATGAAATTAAGCCAGATGGTACTATTCCAATCATAACTTTTAATGTGTGGTCCCATTTGCAGTGAGAATAAGTTATTACACGACACTTGAGACACTTGCTTTTTTGTAAAAGTAATTCTGTACAGTCCAAAATAATTCTTGTCTTGGGAGATTTCTTAAAGCAGGTATAATATTTTGAATCTCTTCTTTTCCTGGCCAGGGATTGCAGGTTTTAATACTTCAGAAAGAACTTCCACCGTTATCTGCAAATAATTTCAACGTGTGTTTGCCGAGACACCAAATATAACAGAAAGGCAAAGAAAAATGAGGTCAGTTTTTAACTTAGCAAACTCTAGAACAGGCAGATACAATAACGAGCTGGAGTCTCTATTCGAAAAAGAAAATCTAGTCAGATATATAAAGGCCAATAGACTCAGATGGGTAGGGCATGTGATACGCAGTAACGACAATCGCCTTATAAACAATGTGTTCTGGGAAAGGCCAGAGGGAAGAAGGTCTGTAGGGCGGCCTAGAAAAAGGTGGAAAGATGCAGTCAAAGAAGATCTAGACAAAATGGGAGTGCGACAATGGGAATTACTGGAACAGGACCGACAAACATGGAAGGCAATAGTAAACGCGGCAAAGACTCACGAAGAGTTGTAGTGCCATTGATGATGAAACACTAGAACAATACGTTGTTTTAGCTGAAGCAATAATGATTTCGAATTTTTGTTTTCTAATAAACTAACAGCTTCACAAATTTTTTCCAGCAAATTTAGAGTGGGTATTCCAGTGAATGCATTTAAATCGCGATTTGTTTGTGTCAAATCATACAAAGTAACTTTTTTACCTTCACTTAATGGGGTCACTTGGATAGCCTTCTCTTCTGTCCTGATTTTCAGTGAGTGATCCCGCTGTAACTCTGGACTATTTCGGATGGCTTCTAAAACTGCACTAATCGCTGTACCTGTGTTAATTTCAATTTCATCTTCCTTAATTGTTGACGTTGCTAGATCTGAGTCAATTATTACATCTTTTGAAATAGATATTGTACTTGATAGATGCCTTTGTTTGGCTCGTTTTGGTCTTTCTTCTCGAGATGATATTTGTGAAGAAGACAACACTTTTTCCAAAGATCAAATAGGTAGATTCTCAGATGGAATGGAACCTTTTTTAAAAATTGTTTACCAGTCCTCACATCCAAAAAATAAGTAAAACGTTATTTCAATTATTGAGAAAGAACCAGGCTGAGACAATATTATCTAAATAAATTTCCTACAAATATGATTTACCTGGAAAAACGTAATCCGATTTCTTAAAATGTCGGCTGCATATATCCATGAATTTTGTGAGAGGTTTCGCAATACGAAGAGCTACTTGCCAGTTTTTTCGTAATTTCTCGTCCTTTGGAAAGTAGTGGAGATGTATATTTTTCGTACATCGAGAAGAACATTGTGGCGCTGAACAATATCTATTACTTTTCGTCTTATCGCTCATTTTTAAAATTTGATAAAATTTGTACCAGTTTTAAACTATAATTTATTCAAATTTTTGACATTTATCCCTATTTTATTAGTTATCCATTTTGATAGCAGTTGGCAGCACGGTCATTTGAGAACGTGAATAATTTATTGAATTATTTTAATATAACATAATTTATTAAAAATATAAATAATAAAATTACTTTATTAAATATTGTTGTTTTAGAGCTTGTTCTAGATAAATTTTAAATAATGTCGGGGAGAGACAGCAGCCCTGCTTAAGGCCTTTATTTATTTGGAATCTACTTGACAGATTATTTCCAACCTTTACCTTTGAGTTAGCATTAGCGTACAGTTCCTTTGTCGCATTTATTAAATTCATGCTTATGTTTGTTTTCTCTAGCGCTTCCCATAATTTATAATGTGGTACGTTATCATAAGCCTTTCGTAGGTCTACATACAGTAAATGTACTTCTTGATTAACGGCTATTTTCTGTTCAATAATCTGTGTAATGCAAAACAAATGATCAACAGTAGATCTACCTGCCCTAAATCCTGCCTGTTCCTCAGCCTCTAAGTCTTTATATTCGCTCTCAATACCTCTGTAATTGTCACATTCATTCCTTCTGCCTTTTTTGTGTATAGTGGATATGAATGATGTCTTCCACTCCTCTGGGGTTGTCATTCCATTAATGCAGTTTTGGAACAGTTTGGCTAAACTTGTATATAGTTTGGTTGTACCGTGTTTAATTAACTCTGCAGGGATGTTACTTGGACCCGGTGCTTTGTTATTTTTTTAGAGATCTACATACATCTTCCACTTCTTTCGTTTTTATTCGTATGGGCGAAGTTAAAATATTTATATTTTGTGTTTCGTTGCTGTCTTTAAATTGTGGTCTATCTTCCGTTAGGAGTTTCTCAAAATATTGGTCCCAGTCATCCATTGTTATTGTTGACACTATGTCTCTCTTCTTATCTTGTCGTGAAGATTTTAAGACTCTCCAACTTTCTGTGCTTCTTCGTCTTCCTAGATGTGAATTTATCATGTTACACTTTTGTTGCCATGCTTCATTTTTCTTCGGACATATCATTTTTCATACTTTAGCTTGAGACTCCTTGTAGATTATTTTATCCGTTATATTCTTTGTATTATAAGTGCGGAAATTACTAGAAGAGCAAGACTAGCATGGGCAGGATTTGGAAAACTTAGTTGGATACTTAAGAACCGCGAAATACCCGAATACTTGAGAAGCAAAGTGTTCAACCAATGCATCCTTCCTATCATGACATATGGATGTCAAACCTGGACCCTAACCAAGGCAAACATGAATAAACTAGCCACAACAGAAAGAACAATGGAAAGAGCAATGTTAGGTATACGACTGTCAGATAAAAAGAGGAACGACTGGGTAAGATCCAAAACAAAAGTCGAGGACATAGCAACAAAAATTGCCAAACTTAAATGGAGCTTCGCGGGCCACACTGCTAGACGAAAAGACCAACCTTGGAATACTACAATACAACATTGGAGACCTTACGAAAATAAACGACCAAGAGGAAGACCACAGATGAGATGGGTTGATGACATTAAAAGAATAGCCGGAACAAATTGGAAATATGTTGCTCAGGATAGAGACCAATGGAAGGAGTTGGAAGAGGCCTATGTCCAAACATGGACGACAGAAGGCTAAGAAGAAGAAGAAGATTCTTTGTATTTAAGAATTTTTGATATTGATCTCTTTTCTTCTCTATTTCTTCGTCAAACCAATATGGAAGTTTTCTTTGATTCTGGATTTGGTATCCAATGGCTTCTGTTGCTGCCTCCTGGAGACACCTTTTTATGTGAGTGTAATGTTCTTTATTATTATTAAATTGTTAATTTTAAAACTTTTGATTTAATCTATTCCTGTATAATTCTCTCACGCTTTCTTGTTCTAAGCTGATTAGGGTATACCTCTTCTGTTTTTCTTTCTCCCTTTCATTTCCTTCTTTTTCTTTTTTAGGTTTATTTATTCCAAATCTTAGCTTTTAATAAGTGATGATCGCTTCCACAGGTAGCTCCGCTCAATACTCTTACATCTTGTACAATCATATTTGTCTTTTGTCGTATGATTGTGTAGTTTATGATTGATTTTAACCCTCTCGTATTTCTCGTCCATGTGTATTTGTGTATGTCTCTGTGTTGAAGAAAATCCATTTGCAATTTTCATTTTATTTTGTTCGCATAATGATATTAGTCTGGTAGCATTATCATTTACGTGGTCCTCTCCGAATTGACCTATAACTGCGTTATGGTTTTTTTTTCAGTTCTGCTGTTTAAGTCTCCCAAGATGATAATTTCTCGAGATGTGCCGACTTTTGCAACCTCTAAATTCAATTTCTCAAAAAAATCGTTTTTAATGTTTACTGGTGCGTCATCATTTACTGCATATACACCCAAGATTGTGCATTTGTATCCTCTAATCGTAAGGTTCATTTTTATCATTCTCTCGTTTATGGCCTCCCAAGTAGTTATGTATTTCCTTAGCTTCCTACGTATTAATATGGCGACACCTTGTTGGGCTCTTTTCTCCTTTGGTACCCCGCTGTAGAAGTGATCATATTCTCCGATGTTTTCTGATCCTTGGCCCTTTCGTTTTGTTTCGGTGATTACTGTGATTTCCAATTTCAGCTTACTCATTTCATACATTATTTCATTTATTTTAGGTCTAAAACCTTGCACGTTCCAAGTTCCGAAACTCATACTCCTTTTTCATAGCGTACGTCGTCGTTTGTTGATCGATTCATTCCAAGGCGTTTTGCTGGGTTTTTTACATTTTATTTTTTTTTCCGAATAACGAGGAGTTAGCTCGATGCCTCAACCCCTGACTTAGAGGGCCAGGGTTTAATTTTGGAGTTTTCCTTCTTCCAGACAATTTGCTTTCACTGCAGCTTAAGAGCATCATCTACCCTTCGTCTGTAATCCTAGACAAGGAGCCCTTACAGAGTGCTATCAACCGGGCCAGTTGAACCCTGGTTTTTTTTAGAGGTGTTACTCCTCTATCCCTCCTTTTTTATCCGGACTTGGGACCGGCTGCATCGGTTATAGAGCTACTTAATTCACCCCACACCAATACAAGCGGAGAAAAAGCAACTTACTTTTACTTTATTCAATTTTAAAAATATTATTTAAATTTTTAAAATGCGCAGAACACATATGGTATGAAGCTTCCCGCTAGTTTACTGTATCGCCTAATGTAACATCTTTTTAATAATTCGGCGGTAATTCCATCTGCATCTGAGGATTTGTTATTGTTAAGTTTCATTATTATCTGTACCACTTTTTTATAACCGCGGCTTTGTAAATGCTGTTCCACTGTAGTACATTACATTATATTGCAATTAATTATCTATTTTGCACAAGACTGCAGAAAAAATATTGTATGCGACATATATGTATGAAGTGCTTTGTGTTTTGTGTCATAAAATAAAATCTATTAAGTAAATCGTTAAACAGAAAGATAAATTAACAAGTCTCCAGTTTCTTTTGTTGAAAACCCATTAACAAATAAAACATAACAGACTTCACATTCTATTGTTAACTAAAAAACCGCAAACAAAAAATCTAATGAAATGGCGCTGGAAATGAGCCAACAGCAACAAAGACAAATTTATCGGTGTGAAAATATTTTAATGTTCTGAAAGGAATTCAAATCAGTTTGAATCATTAATGGAAATAAATCTGGGACTTATTTATATTTTGGTTTTAAGAATTTTGTCTGTAAGTTCATATAAATCTGTTGTTTCTACCTGGAAATTCTTTTTAATTAGCTAGGTCTCAACTAGGTCTTATAAAAGAAAAAATATAACAGCATATTTACCATTATGGAGAAGAACAAGCTAGATTCTGAAAAGCCAGATCATGTCTAGACAATATATTCAAGACAAGTGATAGAAAAGAACAAAGAAAAAAATATTGAAACACATACGATCTTTATCGACTTGGGAAAAGCATACGATAGCGTATCCAAAGGTAGCTCTCTCTCCAATGGCGTTATAGCCCAAATTAAGCCTTGGCCTCCTCCAAACTATGCTTTTATCCTTGCCGGTCCTGCGCCCATCTTCACCAGGTTCTTACGTCTTGCAAATTTTGCGCGTCTGTTGAGACTTCATCCTCCCATATCGTTCGTGGTCTTCCTTTTGGTCTTGTGAACTGCGTTTTACTATATAGGTCTCTTTTTGGCAATCTTTTGGTCTTCATTCTTACTACATGACCAGCCCATTGAAGTCTAACGAATTCTGAGATCAGTGCCTCTTTGAATAGTTGGTAGTTAATGGTTATACCTGGATATCCATACTCAGTTTTCGTTAATAGGTCCAAATAGGACTTTTCTTTCGAAGACTTCCAGTTGGAAGGCGTTATGCATCACTAGACCAAGCCATTTGTCATGGCCATTTTCTCAAATTGTGGATTATGGCGCTTTCTGGTGGGAAATAACATAAACTATCTACAGAATAAATCCCATTAGTCTGTTAGTAACGGTTAACCAGATATATTTCAAAAGACCAAGTGCTTTTCTTCTTATTCTGGATTTTGAATTTTGTATAACTAGACCAAGCGAATAATTTTATGTATTAGTTTTGCATTATTAGACCAAGCACCTCTTGCTAGCGTTTTAATGATTGTAAATCGAATATTTGGCAACATACGTACATAAACGTTGTTGACAATTGTTGAGGCGTTTAGGTTAAGAAGTAGTGCCAGTTATTGCTTAAATTTTTCTATAAAATTAAGAGAGCTATAATTTGTTCAAATATTTCCGAAGTCCCAATAAAGCATACAAAAACCAGTAACAAAAGAAATACTACAAGGATATACACAATATCCGCTGTGACAGTGTGTAAACCTTTCTTTTTACAGACCTTGAGGATATCAAGTTGCAAAGTCGATGCAGCATTGAAAGCTATGAAACGTCCAATGGGTGTTCGAAATTGTCGTGATCAAAGTGAAGGTCATAATAAAATTAACGATAATCATGAACAAAAAGTAATTGAGCACATAACGAAATTCCCTAAGTACAAGTCACATTACAGAAGAGCTAACACAGAAAGAGAATACCTAACAGAACAAACAACATTAAGTAAAATGTATGAATTATATATTGAAGAAGCAGACAATGATCCTGTTAAATTTTCGTTTTAGAAAAAAATATTTTTAACACGATTTTCAAAGAAAAAAGTTGAAAAAAGATACTTGCAGTAGATGTGATTACGAAAAATTAAGCAAGTTAAAGGAAGAAAAAAATGTGCACTTAGAAGAAGCTGAAAATGCACAATCTAGAAGAAAGCTAGAGATGAAGATGAGCAACGTTCAACCAGAAATGGAAACCTTTTGTTTTGATTTAGAAAAAACTCTTCTCCTTCGGAGAATTCCAACAAACATCGTATATTATAAGCGTCAATTATGTATTTACAACCTTAGTATCCATAACGGCAAGGATAACAAAGGTTATTGTTATGTTTGGATAGAAGGTGAAGCTGGTCGGGGAGCCCAGGAAGTAAGCAGTTATCTTAAGAAAGACATTGAAGAAAATGTTACTTCTGCAAAACATGTAATTTTGTGGTCAGACTCTTATGGCGGCCAAAACCGCAACATCAAAATAGTTTTGATTCTGAAAACGATTTTGGAAACTCATCCTACTATTAAAAAAATTACATTACGTTATCTCTTTCCTAGTCATAGTTTTTTACCCAATGATAGTGATTTTGGAGATATTGAAAATGCACTAAAATTTCAACACCGTTTATATACCGTTGATGATTACCTAAACGTGATGCCGTAAATCCCGTAAAAAGCTAGTAGTTCACAGAATGAAACAAGAAGAATTCGATGGAACAAAGAAGTTGGAAACTATGATTACAAACCGTAAATCAGACATAGAAAACAACAAGGTAAGCTGGCTTAAAACAAGAGAAATTGAAATAAGAAAGGATAAACCACTGAGTATTTTTATGAAAACTGATTTTAACACTAGTAGACGATAAAATCGCATTATCTCGACGTCTCGACGCTAAAAAACGCTCTCGAAGATAAAGTACAATTTTATCGTCTTGTACAATAAATAACTATTAAATTGTGTTTTTAAATATCCTTCATTGATACTTCTTTTGTTTTTGTATGTAGTATCAATGGCGCACCCAGGGGGGTGGGGTTTTGGGGGTTAACCCCCCCCCTCAGAGCCCTATTCCGACACTGTTACTCACAAATTTTAAGGACTCAAAATGGAGGTAGCATCATAAAAAAAATTCGGTGCCCAACCAAACCCCCCCCCCCCCCCCCAGAGGAAAAATGCTAGGTGCGCTATTACTTTTCTTTTAATTTGAGTATACCTAATGGTTATATTTTTGTTGTTATATATTCCTCTATTTCGTCGTCCATTGCTGTCTTCCAGGTTCAAACAAACGTTTAGTTGTTAAATCTTATAAACGATGCTAAAAATACACGTAAGAGATTAAAAATATGAAAGAAATCTTTCGCTTTCGAAATCTGATTCACTACTGACGTAGTAAAGTTTTAAATCTGAGTTAAAAGTCTGTCAATATAAGTTTAGTTTAATGCTTTTGTTAACAGCTTCCAGCTGTTTTGATATTCCGATATTTCAAAATATGTGTATATACACTGCTCCACGAAATTAATGTGCCACTCAATGATTTTAAAATTTCACATCTGGTTTATTTCAGCTGCTACTAGATTTCACCCTGTGTCTCTAAATTATAAATAATCGCAGCTATGCAAATAATTTATAATGCGTCTATATTCTTATCCATTCATTGTGGTAATATCCACAAGAAATGTATGGGTGGCGGTAGGCAGTTGGCTACTTACTGCCAAAACTTAGCATCGAAAATATTATGACAGTCAGGTAGAAGTAGGCGCAGTATTATCAATTATTTACATAGCTGTGATTATTTATAATGCTCTGGACGAAAACTTAAGCAGTGGTTTGATTGCACTATAAACAATCTGTTTATAACAGTATAAATAAGCGTAGAATAGCTTTTATGGTACCCATCTGATAGAAGAGGAACATAAAGGAGAAGAAGAAACCAAACAACTGAAGTATCATGAAGTACAGAGGATATAGAACTGTTAAAAAATTTTTTTATTAGTTTTAAAATTTAAATAAAATATGTTACATACAAACAAGTAACACTAAGCATTTTTGTTGAACGAATATAATAGATGTAAGCAAGAGTTTTAGTCCAATGATTATTACTCCTAATAAGTTTAAGGAGATCTAATGTCTAATCTATATAGTTGTGTGGAGTTGGGGTGTTTTTCCGGTCGATTAAAATATTTATCACTACTTTTAACAATCATTTGCTTTACTGTTTCGATCTTCAAGTCCCTGTGAACGTCTTCATTTGGAATGAAACCACGATGCATCAGTTATGGCACCAAGAACCTTAGATTGAAATCGCTCTAGTACTGCTATGTTATTTTCTGCTGCAGTTCCCCACAGTTCAATCCCGTATGTCCAGATGGGCTGGATGATTTCTTTATACACTAATATTTTGTTAGATAATGATAAGGTGGATTTACAGACGAGTAGCCAGAGGTGTTTTCCGAATATTATTGCTTCCTCTTCATCCAGATATGTGTCCTCCATGTTAGCCTCTTGTCAAGGAGTAATACAAGATATTTTACAGTATCATTTTTAGGAATGTTCTTGTTATGCATTAGGATATTTTTTTTAGGAACTGATTTTGCTTCGTTGATTTTTATCTTCTATTTCTTAGCCCACATTTTAATTAAATGTATGGTTTGTTGTAATATTTCAGCTGCTTGTATGGGATCTGGTTTTTTGATCAAAATTGCAGTGTCATCTGCGAATGTTGCGATTGTGGATTCTTCTTTACTTGGAAAACCAGCTGTAAAGATTGTTTAGAGAATTGGTCCCAAGACACTGCCTTGCGGGACCCCTGCATTTGTGTTGTGGATGTTAGACATACTTTCTTCGTAACTTGCATAAAATAGTCTTTCTTCGAGGTATGATTTTAGTATAGTGTATAGTGGCTGAGATATTGCTTTCTTTAGTTTGAAGAGTAATCCTGGGTGCAGACCTTGTAAAATGCTTGACTAATATCCAGGAAAATGGCATTGTAAAAGCTCTTTTTCTGGAAGGCTGATTGTATCTTTTCTAACACCCTATGCACTTGTTCACTTGTGTCGTGTTTTTGGCGAAAACTGAAATGATAAATGGGTATAAAATTGTTTGTTCTGTATTTCAATAAATCAGTCTACTTGCAATGACTTTCTCTGCCACTTTGGAGTTAACTGGTAATAGGCTGATGGGTCGGCAGGATGTAATCTCATGTGAAGGTTTTCCTGGTTTTGGAATCTTAATGATCTTCGCGTAATAGACTTACTATTCCTTTTTTGGGTAGATTATGTTGGCCGTTATCAAAGTATGTCCAGGCGACTTCTTTTATTGAGGTTTTTTAATAGAGTTTTTACTTCGTTAGGAGTTACCCAATTGGGTGGATGGTTCATTTAATTAGGACTGTCTAAATATTCATAGATATCGTCATCTTAATTTGCCCTGTTTGTTAGCTGCTGAAATACCTTTTCTAAGTGTTTTGTGAAAGCTTCTGCTTTTTCCTGATCTGTCTTTAACAATTTTAATAGGTGGAATTTGGTTTTGTGGTCGCTTTAGCTTATTTGAGGCCTTTCTAATAAGTAATCATTATCTGAGTTAGGTGTCAGATTTTCTAGGTAATGTTGCAAATTGACGTTGCTTTGTTGTTTTGGTAGTTCTTTTATTTCTCTACACATTCTGTTCAATTTGGTTTTGTCTTGGGGTGAACGAGTTTGATGACATTTTTTACGAAGTTTTCGTTTTTCTAATATTTTTATTCTTATTGTTGTTGGACAATCCTTATGGAACCGTTTTCGTTCAAAGTTATGTTTTGTAGATTCCCATGCAGCTTCGTGTGTTTGTTTTGATACTGTTTCTATTGATATTTCTATTTATTGCGGTTGTTTTAGTAGGATAATTTCTTTAATCCAGTCTGTTGTTTTATTCGTTAGTCTTGGAGGTGGACATTTTTCTGATGGATTTGTTATTATTGCTGTAATGATTGGTGAATGGTCTTCATTAGATTCTATGTGTAGATATTCTTTTAGTATTCCTTTATAGATAAAAAATCAAGTAAATTGGGCAGTCGATTTCGATCGGTTGGCCAATAAGTTGGTTTGTAGTTTGAGAGATATTTTAGTTGCATTTTTTCACCACATCGTAGAGGACTCTACCTCTTCCCGAGGGGGATTATCTTGAGTCCCAGCTCTTGTGTTTTAAATTGTAGTCGCCATCCACTAAGAGCCTGGATCCTAATGATCTAAAAAGTAAAAAGGAAAAAGACAGTTAAGATTTGATTTCACGTATAGTACGTCTATGTATCCGCTTATACGTATTTCGCCCTAAAATGGCTCTTCAGAACGGCTATTCACAGTCGCTCTGAACGTGAAAATAAATCTCTTTTGTCTTAGGAAGCAATTCTAACATGGCTTCGTATGGACGCAAATAGCGACATCTGATATTAAAATCCGTAAACTAATTTTGGAAACCAAATTCAGATTTTTGATTTAATCTGTGCCTTCTAAGAATTTCAAGGCAAAACAGACGTTGATATATAGACATGGGAAATCTAAAAATTGCATTCCACAACATATTTTCTCAACTAAACAAACATCCTTAGAGAATTTGGTTTCTACTACTCGTACAGAGTATATCGGAATAAAAAGGAAAAAGACAGTTAAGATTTGATTTTACTTATAGTGCAATTGGTGGTTTTGAAAATTAGTTTACGAATTTTAATATCAGATGTCGCTATTTGCGTCCATACGAAGCCATGTTAGAGTTGCTTCCTAAGACAGAAGAGATTTATTTTCACGTCCAGAGCGACTGTGAATAGCCGTTCTGAAGAGCCCTTTTAGGGCGAAATACATATAAGCGGATACGCAGACGCACTATACGTGAAATCAAATCTTAACTATCTTTTTCCTTTTTATTCCGATATACTCTGTACGAGTACTGGAAACCAAATTCTCTAAGGATTTTTGCTTAATTGAGGAGATATGTTGTGGAATGCAATTTTTAGATTCCTCATGTCTCTATTAACATCTTTATCAACGTCTGTTTTGCCTTGCAATTCTTAGACGGCACAGATGAAAGCAAAAATCTGAATTTGGTTTCGAAAATTAGTTTACGGATTTTGATCTAAAAAGTGTTTCTAATCCATTCTTGTTACGTTGATAATTTGGCCGACAATAAACTGCTGAAATGCATTATGGGCCAAAATTGTCTTGTATGCAAACTGAAGCTTTTTGCAGGAAGTTTTTTCGATTTTCGGTGGTTTGTGATGTTTTAATTATTATTGCTGATCCGCCTCTGGGGCTTCTTTCTGCATCAGGATATACTGCATACTGCATTGTAGAACTTATGCAAGGTGATTTGAAATTGTGCACTCCCGAATAAGTGCATTTCAGATACTAACACAATGTCTACTTTATTAGTAGCGAAGAATATTTCGATTTCTTGTCTACGTTTTAGAAGTGTCCATTTACGTTTCATTTAGCAATTCTTATTGGTTGTAATGCCATCAATTCTTTTAAGTAATGAGTTCTCTTAACTGTTATATTTCTAGTGTCAATAGATTTATTGTTTATTGTGGGTTTTCTATTATTTTCTGTAAACTCGAGATGACTCGATAAGGTGAAATTGACTATCTTGTTTATTTCCGTTTGTTGTTGGTTGCGGTATAGTTATAGGTGGCTGGTTTTGAACTACTTGTGTATGTGCGCTTAGTTGTTTGGTGCATGTTTTCATTGTGGTTAGTGTCACTGATTGGAGCGGAAAGTTGAGAGGTGTCCTTTTTTTGTAATGATTTCACATGTAATGTTTGGGTATCTTCTAAATTGTATCTCTAGATAAGCTTGGCATTTTTTAATTGGATGGATGGGCACCTCCACATAAGGTACATTTTGCTGGTTTTCTAACATTAAAAATGTATTTACAGAAAATTAATATAAAGAGAAAAGTCTTCGATTAGTGTGTGCATATATACTTTTACTCACAAAGGGAAACGTTTCGAGACTGATGATATCACAAGAAGAATGGAATGATTAATGATAGGTTCATGCTGAAAGACAAAATCCGAAACATAGATGTATGAACTAAAACTAGGGTTAGAGATGTCATTAAAACAGCGTGCAAACTGAAGTGGAATAGGGTAGTCATGTGGCAAGGATTAATGAAGGAAAACTACTGGAATGGAGACCAAGGACAGATAAGCGAAGCGGAGTCCACCTACACGAAGTCAAAATGACCCAATGAAGATGATGAAACTGATGAGAAACAGCACAAAACCAAGAACTTTGGATTCAAGCAGGAGAAGCGCAATATATATATATATATATATATATATATATATACATTGTTATGGTTTAACTTTATTAAACACTATTATTTGACAAAATATATACCACTGGAATCTTCCCAGAAGACTGGCTTAGATCGACATTTATACCTATACCCAAGAAAAATAAAGCAATTGCTGAGCCCATGATGAGCCATTTTCTGAAAATTTTACTCAAAATTGTACATCAACGAATATACAGAGAATGCGAAAGAAACCTGAGCGACAATCAATTTGGATTTCGTATGGGGCTTGGTACAAGGGAGGCATTATTTGGCCTCCAGATATTACTACAAAAATGCCGAGATCAGCGAAAAGACGTGTTTCTCTGTTTTATCGACTACGAAAAAGCGTTTGATCGAGTAAAACACACAGAACTCATAAAAACCCTAACACAACATGGTATAGACCATAACACTGTAGCACTTATTAAAAAACTATATTGGGATCAATCGTCTGACAGAATTGCCAATAAAAAGAGGAGTTCGTCAGGGCTGTGTACTTTCTCCACTGTTATTCAATATATATTCCGAAAAGATCTTTCAAAATGCCCTCGAAAATATTGAAGAAGGAATAAAAATCAACGTAGTTTACAACGACTTTTGAATGACATAACCAGAGAGGGAGATAGCTTGGGGCTAAATACAAATAAAATAAAACAAAAGTAATGGCTGTTACACGTGCACCAAATGTCGACATTAATATTTGTATCTATATCAAACATATAGAACCAGTACAAAGATTCCAGTATCTTGGTTGCTGGATAAGAAACGATCTTGACCACGAGGTCGAAATACGTGCTCGTATAGAATATGCTAGGTCCGCATTTCAACGAATGAAAAAATTCCTAATAAACTCTACGTTATCGTTGGATATCCGATACCAATTTGTAAAAACGTTTATGTATTCCATATTGCTATACGGAGTGGAAATATGGACTCTCGGAATTACAAGTATGAGGCGTATAGAAGCCTTTGAGATGTGGGTTTTTCGAAGGATGCTGAAGATCTCTTGGACAGAGCACGTGACCAACGAGGTGCTAAGAAGAATGGGTACTGAGAGAGAACTCCTAAATATTGTAAAAAACAGAAAAACGAGTTATCTAGGACATATTTACAGAGGAGAAAAATACAACTTCTACGACTTATAATGGAAGGGAAAGTGAAGGGAAGAAGATGTCCAGGAAGAAGAAAATGCCCCTGGTTGAAGAATGTAAGAGACTGGACAGGCTTGGACCCACATTCGATACTAAGAACAGCTCAAGATAGAGAGCAATTTGCTGTAGTTATAGCCAACCTTCAGTAATGGAGAAGGCACTTTAAGAAGAAGAAAGTCTAATAAAAAATTAAATTCACCGACCCCGGTAAAGTTGTTTCACTCTATAAATAGAAATGTTAGTTTTGTAAAATTCAAATATTTGAATAAGTAATGGCTTTACTAATTTAGTAGAAAGTTGGCAGATAGGAGAATAGATATTTGTACATACTGTAATATTTGATAACAATAGAGGATTTCTCATAAACGATTAATGTTAATAATCCAAAGATAGCAATTTTAGAATACAAGGTTTAAGTCTTTTGTTTACAAAGAAATTGGACAAAAAATTAGAAAGTTTTGTGGCCATGGATAAGTATACAATACCCCAAGTAGTATTAGCTGCATTGTCTATAGAAACTTGAAAACAAAGAAAAGATCTTATTTATATAAAATTTAGAAATACCAAGGTTATGTGATATCATAATAGCATTGAGTTTGTGTTTGACAAGTCACAGAATGTAATTGGTCGAAAGTGATGGCGTGGTATGTAGGATGTGTGTGTCTGATTGGTGAAAAGAAGAAGGAGGGATTAAAGTGAAGGAAGTCTTGTTTTGCTCGAAAAAAGGAAGATCACTGTGATCACAAAAAAAGGAAGTTGTTTGTATTTCATATCCTGCAGTGAAAGTTAGCATAGTTCAGTTCAAATATTAATTGTGAAAGGTGTTTTGTGTCTGTGGAACTAGCCCCAAGGATTGGTAGCAGTGGACAATGAAAGTTCTTCTCTTCTTGATGTGCCTATCCGTTACGAATGTTGGCGATCAATATAGCAATCTTTATCTTATCTGCAGCAGCGCAGAAAAGCTGCACAGATGTTGTATTAAACCAGATTCTAAGGTTTTTTAACCAAGATGTTCTTCTTCTTCCTGGGCTTCGTTTTCCAAATATTTTTCCTTGCAGGATGGCTTCAAAGAGAGCATATCTGGATTCATTTCGCATAATATGTCTGCATAATATGCTTTATCTGCAGTAAAGGAACAACGGAACGAGATATAGACTATAGAGTGCAACAAGGCAGGAAGAGTGTTCAAATTCTGAATTCGATACTTTGGTCCAACAAAGCTACTATGAGAACTAAAATGACTATCTACAAAGTAATTGTAGAGCCCATTCTTACATATGGAGCAGAATGTTGGCAAATGACAGTAAAAGGAAAGAAAAAAGTTGACACGGTTGAAATGGACTACCTAAGAAGAGCTTGCCGTATATCAAGAGTAGAACGTATACCTAATTCTGAAATTAGAAGAAAAACAGATAGAGTACATACAACTTCTGAAAGAATAGAAACTAGACAGTTAATATGGTATGGACACGTACAGAGGATGGACGACAACAGATGGCCAAAAAGAGCTATGGAATACAATTCAAGTAATAGAAGGAAACGAGGAAGACCAGCCAAGTCTTGGATACAAGGTGTTATGGAAACCATGAAAGACAGAGCCATTGATGAAGACACCTGGAGAGATAGAAAAAGATGGCGATCGAAATGCGGGAAGCGGCAGAAGCTGTAGGATCCCCGCTTATATATATATATATATATATATATATATATATATATATATATATATATATATATATATATATATATATATATATATATATAATATGTCCGAAGAATTGTAACTTTCGGGATGTGATGGTGGTCAGTACCTCTCGGTTCTTATTCATTCTTCTGAGGACCTCCTCATTTGTGACTCGGTCCTCCTCCGTCCACGCGATCTTAAGTATTCTCCGATATAGCCACATCTCAAATGTTTCCAGTTTTCTGCACATGTCTTCGTTCAAGGTCCACGATTCAACATCATAAAAAAGGACAGAGAAGACCTACATCCTGTAAAACAACGAAAGTACATCCTGTAAAATAAACAAACAGGTGTATAGTATATTATTTGATACTAGACGATTAAGTAAAAATCCTTTCGAATAGAAAGAAATTGGGTTCCTATGAGATACGAGTTTGGTCCAAGAGCTTTTGGAGAGGCTGTTGCGGCGATCGTGTGTATGAGAGACGTTGACAAGCAGAAGATATAGCAGACGTGTGTAGAGTAACTGAGAGTACGAGCAAAAGGTGGGTCACAGATCACAGTCGTAAGAAGAAAAGGAACCAGTCAACAAAGTCTTTCAGCCACGATCATAAATTAATTTGGTTTTTTAATATGTTTTTTAGTGATTTCATTTCACAATAAATATAATCTTTTAATTCAGGTATAAAAAAATTAAAAGAAGTAATATTTCTTGAAAGAAAATTCTTTGTCTTGATTTAATTTAAAAAACAAAATACAGAGAAGAGATCTTTTATCTGAATACAAGTCCAAACAACTATTGATAATTTTCATAGGAATTTATTATGATTTTTATTAATTGTAAAATTGTCTGACGTTAAAATTTTTTTGATTCATTTTTAATTAATTATTTAATAGTTTAGTATTACAAAATTATTTCACCTCCGAGAAGTGTGATCCGGATCACACGGGTGAACCCCGGTAAACCTGAGCAACCCTACTGGAGACTGGGTAACCAACCCCAGTGGAAGATAGGGTCAGGGCTGACGAAGAAGGGAGAAATGGTCCTCCGAAAAGGGGGTTGGGCATGAGGCTAACTCCCTCATCCCATAAAAACCTATTGCTATGAAATCTCGAGATAGAAAAGCCGGACTGAATTCAAGACGACGTCCCACGCACCGAACTAATAACAATGATTTAAAGATCAGTACTTGGAATGTAAGAACGCTGTATAGGACAGCGGGACTGAAGCTGCTGCAAGATCAACTCCTAAGATATAGAATAGACATTGCAGCCATTCAAGAGATGAGATGGACAGGAACCGGCATTATGCAGAAAAAAGAACATGATATATATTACAGCTGCAACCCAAACCGACATGAGTTCGGAACCGCGTTCCTAGTATCAAAGAAAATCAAAAATTTTATTATTTGTTTTAAAGCCATAAATGATCGGTTATGCATCCTTTGAATAAAAGGAAAATTTTTCAACATATGCCTGATCAACGTGCACGCGCCAACCGAGGAAAAATACGAAGAAATTAAAGATCTATTCTACGAAGATCTCGAAAGAGCATATGATAACTGTGCCAAAAACGATATTAAAATAATCATTGGAGACATGAACGCCTAGATAGGAAAAGAGATATACTACCAAGATTATATTGGTAAACATAGCCTTCACGACGTTACTAATGACAATGGTTTAAGGCTTATTAGTATGGCAGCTTCCAAAGATTTAATTGTGGGAAGTACATGTTTTAGTCATAAGAATATCCATAAAGCAACTTGGATATCACCAAATGGACACACCACAAATCAAATTGACCATGTTATAATTGACAGAAGGCACTTTACAAACCTAATGGACGTAAGAAGTTACAGAGGCGCAAATATTGACTCAGACCATTTCATGGTAAGGGCCAAGTTACGGCAAAGAATTTCCAATGCCAAGAAAGAAAGGGGCACTAGACAAGTAAAATATAATTTACATAGGTATGCTAAAAAATGAAAACAAAGAGAAACAGTTCCAGTCACATATAAACGAAACCCTAGAACATACCTGGGCAGTCGATCAGTCAAGCACGGAAATGTAGAACAACTGCAAGGAGGCTCTGAAATTAGCAGCCGAAAGGACATTGGGAATATCCCGAACCCAAGAAAGAAACGACTGGTTCGACCAAGACTGCAAAAAAATAACAGATGAGAAGAACGAGGCAGTTAGGACCATGCAACAACGAAAAATTAGAACAACAATAGATAGATACAAAAACTTAAGGAGAGAGGAAAAACGCATACACCGAAAAAAGAAACGAGACTCGGAAAATGACATATTAGAACGGCTCGAAAGCCATATGAGTCACGGAGAAACAAGAAAGTTCTATCATCAAATAAATATTATTAGAAAAGAATTCAAACCAAGAATCAACTATTGTAACGATAAGGAAGGTAACTTGCTTACCAACAAAGAGGATATCCTTTTACGATGGGTAGAGCACTTTCGAGAGTTGCTGGAAGGGGAACCTACTAACAATATAGAGCTGGAATACCGAAATGAGGAACTCGTGGAACCCCCCTCGGTAGATGAAGTGAAAATATCTATAGAAAAACTAAGGAACCATAGGTCCCCAGGTAGCGATGGCATCCCAGCAAAGTTATTTAAGCACGGTGGAGAGCAGCTGACCAAGGTGATGCAAGAAATTGTTTGTAGAATTTGGTCTGAGGATCAAATGCCTGAAGAATGGAGCTTAGGCTTAATTTGCCCGTTACACAAAAAGGGAAACCAACTGGAATGCAGTAATTACCGTGGAATAACTCTCCTGAATACAGCATACAAGATATTGTCAAATATTTTGCACGAGAGATTAAAGCCCTATACTGAAATGTTTCTAGGAGAATATCAAGCAGGATTCAGGCGTGGACGTTCAGTCATTAACCAGATCTTTACACTACGACAGATCCTCGAAAAAGCGCAAGAGTTTAACATAGATATGTATCATATTTTTGTCGATTTTAAAGCGGCATATGACAGTGTCTTAAGACCAAGTCTTTACAACGTTATGAATGAGTTAGGAATTCCAAAAGTGACAATGGCGAAGATGCTATCAGCAGTAAAAATTCAAAACGACTCGTCAACCCCATTTCAAATACATAGGGGGTTAAGGCAGGGAGATGCGCTGGCGTGTCAGCTTTTTAATGTCGCCTTAGAAAAAGTTGTACGAGACGCTAATTTAGATAGCAGGGGAACAATATTTAATATATCAGTCCAAATTCTAGCATATGCAGATGACGTGGACATTATAACAAGAACTAGGGCGAGAACTGCGAAAATCCTAACCGAGCTAGTAGCAGCAGCAAAACGAATGGGGTTACAGATAAATCAAAATAAAACCAAATTCATGGCGACTAACACAAACACAAGAGCTGGAAATGTTGACACAAATTTAATCATCAATGACCAAAACTTCGAAGCAGTCAAAGAGTTCATATATCTAGGGACATCGGTTAACCCCAATAATAACACATCTGTGGAAATAAAAAGGCGAATAATAATTGCAAACAGGTGTTATCATGGCCTATCAAAGTACTTAGCTAACAAACGTCTGTCTCAAAAAACTCGTATAAGGCTGTATAGAACACTGATAGTCCCCGTTCTCACATATGGATCAGAGGCATGGACGCTAACGAAAACAGATGAATCCGCTCTATCCATTTTTGAAAGAAAGGTGCTACGCAAGATATTCGGAGCGGTCTGTGAGAACGGAATATGGAGGCGTAGATATAACTTTGAACTGCAGAATATCTACAAGCATACGTTTGCAAACGTTTGCATACCGCCTGCAGTGGGCAGGACATGTAGCCCGGGCCCCTGAATCGAATATGATAAAAAAGATTCTAACAGCGCAACCCGTGGGAATGAGAAGACGGGGTAGACCAAAGCTGAGGTGGATGGATGGGGTAACACAAGATGCGGAGAAGATCGGAGTCGGCAACTGGAAAATGCAAGCAAGGGACAGAACAGAATGGCGTAGAAAGCTTGAGAAGGTCAAGGCCCTCTAAGGGCTGTAGCACCAAGATGATGATGATCACAAAATTATTTGGTTTAATTTATTTTCCTATTGTCCATCCTTTCCTCAAAGGCAACTGCTTAAAGAATACTTTGAAGCCACTTATTATAATTAACAATAAAAGGACCCCAATATCAAATTTTAATTAAAATTAATTTATTTGTTTTTTGTAAAATTAAGCCTAAGCCATATTACATTAAATGGCCTTCGTATTGGCATTTACAAAAGCCTACTTCTATTATTCTTACCGTATTATTTTAAGAACTTATGTTTCCGTATGCATATACTGAATGCATTTAATACCTACAATAGTTCTATTTTTGTCTGGCTTTTTCAAGTGCCTAGAGCATTGAGTGTATGTAACATTGTTTCATTAATATATATATCACTATTTTTAGCGTAAGCTGACAATATAAAATAAAACCATCATTGAACTAAGACTAAAGCTTTTAAACTGTATACGATATTAAGCGTTAAAAAAATATTAGTTTACCTTTTGAACGTTGCTAAAATAAACACACTATACGTTAGAAGCACTGACACTGTTTAATGAAGAGATGAGTTAGATACTGGCACTTAAATATAGACCGTAATTTTAAAAACGTGGATTTTCCCTTTAGCGCGAATCTTTTTAGAGCCAGACGGTGTATTATATGATTCTGTCGGGAAAGAAACTGATTCAGGGTTTCTTTGAAACATTAATAGTGGCACTCTCGGTCGAAACTGTGACAACACATTCGCGAGTATTTATAGACTTCTGCCGTTTAGCTTGTTCTAACATTTGGGTCTAGTGTAATGTTGTCGAGTGGACTTCCCTGTTGTTAAATTGTATGAGTTTATTTGAACCTGAGTTTCTGCGAAATGATTTTTAGTTTTTTGGATATTATTAGCACAATATGAGGAAGAAAACTTGTGTCACGGAACAGGAAAATCAGCATGAGCTTAAAATATATTTTTTTACTTCTTTTGTACAGTTTGTACGGCTAAAATCCAATTTGCTTTTCTTTTCCCGGTCATTGCGCTTCTTGTATCTAATACAGTAAGGTCTCGTTTTATACCGTGGATACGTTCAACAGAAAAGCGCATAAAAAAAGACATTACTTGCCTTAAAAAAGTTGGGATACGTTCCGTGGCCTTCTAAAATTACATAAAACCAAGACAAAAACAAAAAAGTTTGCATAAATGAAAAGAAATAGGCTGCATGATAAATTACTTCGAATATCTGAAAGAAATTCATCCAAAAGCTGTTGTATATTTAAGAATTAAGTTTTATGTTTAGAGTAGAATCTAAGTTGTATTTTAAGGCCCTTTCTAAAATTTTTTTAAAAGCTTCATCATGCTCTTTTTCATTCATACCACAACAAATCAAATCATCAAAATATATGTAAGCATTAGGAATATCCCCAAAAACCTCCATATTTTTTTTGAAAAATTTCAGGAATACTGCTAAGTCCAAACGGAACCCTGTTAAACTTGTACCTACCAAATGGTGTATTGAAGGTGCACAAATCAGAACTTTTTTTACTTAATTGTAGCTGCCAAAATCCATCCTTCATATCAATTACTGAAAATGTAGTTTTACCATCCAGTTGGCTAAGAAGCTGGTCACATTTTGGAATACTATAGATTTCCCTAGAAATGTAAAGATTTAAAGGTTTAGGATCCAAGCACAGTCGTAGTTTACCATTAGGTTTTTCAACTATCATCAAAGAATTAACCCAATCAGTAGGATATTCTACTCTTGATATAATATTTTTTTGTTCCAGATCATTAAGTGCAACTTTTAATTGATTATGTAACTCTAATGGTACCCTCCTTTGTGCCTGAATAACTGGCTTTGCATCAGGTTTTAACTTAATGTCAACCATGCCTGGAATGCAACCTAATCCCTCAAAAACTTCTGGAAACATTTTATGTAATTCATTAATATTTTTTGGCAAAGTAATATTTGAATGAAATAACTTATTCTGCACTGTATTTATACGTGAAATCATATTAAATTCAATACAATCTGATAATCCTAAAAGAGGTTCTGTATTTAGATCTACAATAAGAAACTGAACATCTTTAACTTGATCTCCATATGAGACAATTGTTATTGATGATGGGGTTATATCTTTTTGATCTAGCCCCACCAATTTAAAATATTTTAATGGCAAAATGCTTGACTCAGCCCCCGAGTCAAGCTTAAATACAATATTCTTATCAATAATTCTAACGCTTTCATACCAACTTGAAATTTTATTAGATTGTTTGCTTTCCCAAACAAAAACATGATCCTCTTGAGAAAGGTGATCTTCATTACTTACAGTTGCCACTTTACTTGTTTATGCAGTTGCTGCCATTTCATTTACAACCTCAACTTTCCTGGCTTGATTTTGTGATATGTTTTTATCTTTCCAAAAACACATCTTTGCAAAATGTCCTCTTCTTTGGCATACTGAACATGTTTTATTAAAGGCTGGACATTGTCGGATAGGATGTTCCATATCACACCTTCGGCATTTGATTTTTCTTAAGACATTAATCTCTGTAGAATCATCATCTGCTAATAGTTTTATATGTTGTTTTGTCACTTCTATTGACTTACAATAATCCTGTATTTGTTGTAATGTCATATCAGGCTCTCTTAACAACTTTTGTTGTACTTGTTTATCATGTACACCCAAAACAACTCGGTCTTTTATCATGCGTTCACTATAAGATGTTTTGCATTCATCATTCTGGCATAAAAAACTACAATTATCAGCTTGATTTTTAAGTTCTGTAACAAATGCATCCACAGTTTGATCCTCCTTTTGTGTAATATTATTAAATTTGAATGTTTCCATTGTCACATTTCTTTTTGGGAGAAAATATTCATCAAAATTATTGAGTACATCCTCCAGACTGGTTTTCTTGTCTTTGGGAAAAGTATTATATACATCTAAACATGATTCCCCCAAACTGTGTAACAGTAATGCAATTTTAATTTTTTCCTGTGCTGAATCCTTTCCTGCTGCTAGGAGATATATTTCAAACCTTTGTTTCCATCGCGGCCATGAGGAACAGCCGTCCATCTCAGGTAACATACATCAAGTAACTGAGAGTAACATAGAGCTGGTGTTTGAGAGTGACTCAGAAACTGATAAAAATAGTGAAATAAACGAATACCCTTCCGACAGACGTAAAACTAAAAAACCAAATTATCTTAAGGACTTTTTCTTGTATTAATGTTTTTGTTAAAAAAAAAAAGCGTGTTGTATATTTAAGAATTAAGTTTTATGTTTAGAGTAGAATCTAAGTTGTATTTTAGACATTACTGTTTGTGTTAGTCTGTATGCAGCTTAAGATCATGAACTTTAGTGTGTAGACAGCTTAAGCTGACAGCTGACAGAGAACAATGATGGCCGCTAGTTAGAGCCCGTAATGTAAGTTTATATGTTTAAAAAAAAGAAAATAAAGTTCTCTAGAATAGTTATTTTTATAATATCCACCACCAACGAAATAAAACAAAAGCTTAAAAAAACTTGTATTCAAAACCTAATTAATTTTATTTTAAGGGAAAGTAATAGGTTCATATAATTGAGGCTATGAGTGCAATAACGGACTAACCCCAATAGTAATAAACGTTAGAATATGGGTTTAAAAAAAAAGTGAAAATTAGGAGATCCACTATAACCTTGTTTAAGAATATTTTTTGGTTTAAATGAATGGAAGTATGTTAGATATTACTTATTTGATAAATTTGATCCAAAATTTTGGATAAACACCTATATTCGATTTTTTAATGTGGGTTGGTCCACTTTGCATATAAAATATTTTTAGTTAGTGAATGGGTTATCCCACAAAATAATATACTAGATATTGCATCAAAGACTTTATTACCACAGAATGTGTATAAAAACATCAGAAGTTAGAATGTCTAATCCTCTTCGTCGTCAAATGGGCCAATTACTTCACCTCCGGCTGCTTGAGCTTAAGATCTCAGGATTTTATAAAATTCATGCTGTATAGGGGTATCAATTCCATTAACTGAAGAAGGTCTTTTTTAACTTCAATAATGGTATGGCCATTTGGATATAGAAGTGGCAATTCCATTGTATTCTTGAAAACAGATTTCCTTTTATTATATATAAAAGTTCCACTGTTTCAAAATAAACATCTTCATTGTTCGGATACTTATATTATATTGAAGAGTATTGGGAAAGACTTTCCTAAACCTTAACCATTGAATTTTAAACCACTCTACCCTGGTTTTTGATTCGGAAACTTTTCTGTTCGTTATATTACTTTCAAGCAATTCTTGGTCGGATGGCAAGTAAGAATGACCTTACTAGAAACTTGTGGTCTATTTCTTCCACGGTAAAATCTGGAGATGTAGTTATATAATTGCATAATAATGACATTTTAATAATTACGATTCTGACCGCCACATTGGTCAGAACTCATAATAAGTCGTTTTAATTTTACGAAAAATTTTTATGTAAAAATAAAATGCAGGATCCTACCTATTGAGGACCTCTAGAGCGACGGTTTCATCCCACACAAACATAAATGAATTATTAGTTTCCATTTCATGAATATTGAAGCAGTAGGTCCATAATTGCCGTTTGTAGTAACAAATTCCTGCGGTAAGCACAGGTGTAAATAAAGTCTTCATCAGATTGAAATAGATGACCGACGCGTTTTCATTTTTTGCCATTTCGGTGTCTCTTTTTCAAGAATCTCTAGCACTCTTCGCCTTATTTTGACGAAGTTCTTTTTTAGTTCCAAGTTGTTTACTTCATTCACTATTGGCTGCCTTTATTTTGACTTTAAATAAATCACACTTCTTACAAGAGTCAGCAATTGGGGGATGAAAGTGTAAATTATATTCCTTGTTGAAAGTTTCTTGGAAAATAAAATAGGATAGGGGATAGAACAGAATAAATTCTTCCACAATAATTAAAAGTCACAATGACAATTTACAAAAACATCCAGAAATATCAATCAAGAATGATAGAAAAACATCTAACTGTCAGCAGCACAGTGGACTAACCGCGCATGGTTCACTTTGCTTCTCTAAGATTTTATCAAATATGGAGTTCCAAAACTACCTTAGTGCAGCCATCTAGTAACAACTAGAGAAATGTGTATTGGTCCACTATGCAGCTGATAGATTTCAACTAGACAGTTAATATTCTACAATAAAATAAATTTTGAATTTTTGTGGGTTGGTCCGTTATTGCACTCATAGAATCAAATTTTGGTTTAACTTTTTTAATCATTATCGCTATCTGATAATGGTTTACACCCTTTGCAAAGTGGCTCAAAATTATCTTCATTCAGAAGAAACTGTCTCTGCAATAGATATTTGCGGTAAAGGCGATGGATTTTCACAAAATTCATTCTCGTTCTGTGTAGCTCTTCCTTTTCTGACAATGTAATCAGTAATTAAACTTTGCGATGATGATGTAGTAATTTTATATGTAGCTCATGATATCCTGACATGCAGTTCTGTAACTCACGTTAAAATTTAAAGGTTCGTTCAGAATTGGGGCCACTAATAAGAAAATGATTTTCTAATTTACTGCAAAAGTTGAAGATCTCGAATTAATTTGGCAGTGAGGGGGGTTGGTTTTTCTTCCTCATCATTATCATCTTCCAGACTCACGACACCATCTAAAGTTTGATGAATGATATCATAGTCACTTAATGCATCATCCACAAGCAATTCATCTATATCATCGTGGCTGAAGGTATTAAAACAATCTCCGCCAATTTCATGTGCCAAATTAATTATTTCATCCGATAGTGTCGATGTTTGAATGGTTGCATTGCTTGTTACACATGCTGGCCAAACCTTTTTCCAACAGACATTTAAAGTTCTTGATTTTATTTGAGCGGAAGCAGACGCAACATGAATCAAATAATCAAAAATGGAAAATTGCTTCCACACATCTTTTAATGTAAGGGCTCATTTTCTAGTTTACTCACTGTAATGTTGCAATTACGCCTTGATCAATGGCTGAATAAGGCTTATGTTGTATTGGGCGGAAGAAATACTGTTTGAATAATTAGATGTTCTAAGTAAGGTAGATCTGCTGCATTGTCAATAATTAATAAAACATTAAAATCGATAGATTTTTCCTTCATATATTCTTCTACTTCTGGCACAAACCAATTATTGAAGCATTCTGTAAAAATAGCTGTTGTCACCCAGACTTTTTAGCCATCTAATTCACTGGCAGTTGTTTTAAATCTTTGCCTTTTAAAGCACCTGGTCTAAGAGATTTATTTATTAAGAGCGGTTTCAACATCCGATCTCCTGATGCATTGCTACAAAGTAATAATGTTACTCGATCTTTACTTGCTTTATGTCCACTTGCAGTTTTTTCATCCTTTGCGATGTAAGTACGGTTTGGCATTTTTTCTAATACATACAGCCCCGTTTCATCAGCGGTAAATACATACTTGATCGGCACAATAGTCACCATCCTCAATAGTTTTCGCTAACTCTCTTAGCCATTCTTTGCTAGCTGAAACTTCTTTAGCAGCAATCATACATCCCTTGAGTAAGATGAAACTTTCGCGCTTAATTTTGTACCAGAAATTACATTCTTCTTAATCACTCTTAAAATTGATTCGCCTAAATTAAAATGTTTTTCAATTGCGGTAGATCCCTCACCTTTTCCTAAGCGATCTAAAATTTCAATTTTCGTTTCCAACGAAATTGATTGTCTTTGATGTTTTTTTCTCCTTTGGGCCAAAAAAAAATCTTAAAAGAAAAAGCAATAGCGATCTAAAATTGCAATTTACGACAGAGAAAACTGGCCCAAAGCAGTACCTGCATCTTTTCTAATGGTCCGGGTTTATTGACCACTTGACCTTCTCATTGGTAATTTCGTTTACGTGGTAAAAAATTTTACCCATTAGAAAGAGATGCAGGGACTGCTTTGTGTCAGTTTTCTCTGTCGCACTGGAGAAACGACGCTGTATTGCAACGCTCAGAATATTTGTATTACATATCTATCTATTGAACCTAACCTAACCTAAGAAAAATCTCAATCTTATATAAATTTACTCTCCAGCTGCAAATAAAACTGATGACTTAATTATGAGATTATACGAAGATGTGGATACAGTTCTCAAGTCAATAAAAAACCTGAGATAATACCCATCATGGGTGACTCCATCGAGTTAGATTCTAACTCGATGGGTGACTCTAATAATACCAAAGTAGGAAAGTAGGTTTAGGTTAACAAAGGGTAGAAAATAGTAAATGAGGATTCGGATTAGAGATGAGAAATTAGAGAGGAGACAGACTAATCGAATTCAGTCAAAACTAAAATGTTGCTGTGAATAATACAAGTAGAGTCTTAACATTGTTCTTCTAATAATTTGTCTTTTAGTTATCTTATTTTATTTTGTATATCCCTATGGCTGTCATCTTGTGGATGAAGTTATTTCTTGCATTTACTTTAGCTATCTCGGTAGTCTTTAGATTTGTCTTCAGGTGGTTAGCGTTATAATACTTAGACAACTATTCTAAATAAAAAGAGTAAAAACAAAATACTGCCTTAAGGCAAACTGTTCTTTAAGTTCCTTCGTCCACTCTTCTTTTTTTGTAGTAATATACATAAAATCTTGTTCTGCAACATACTTTTTATTATATCTGTAAGGTGGAAGTAATAAGTGAGGTGCTATATCTTGCCAAAGATGTCTAAAGTGCTTTCGTCCAAATGCGTACACTAATAAAGAAGTAAACTAGTATTTGATTGTTTTAAAAGTGACATTTAAAACTAATAGGGAACAATCTTAAAATTAAATCACAAAATATTAAACACAACTCCAAAATTTAAATTATTATGTGTGTTTTTTGCATCTAATTTCTCGCAACTTATATCACTCATGATTGTAAGTAAAGTTGCCAAACAACTCAACTTTAATTATTATTTTGCGAATTTAAAATTCAATAATTAAATTGTCTATTTATAATGAGACAATAATTATTTTATTAGTTTAATACTATTTAGCCTGCTTTAATACAATAAAAATTATATATTATTTCGTTAATTTTTACCGCACCTCATATTACGCCTTCTGTCAATTCCTAAATGTCATGAACAAACAACTGTCATTTTTGTTTGTATAAAAAAATCAAAGCAAAGGGTGTTTTTAATCACACTTAAATGAATAATTTTGTAATTTATTTCTATAATATTCACTTTTTATAACATATTGTTAAGTT
The DNA here is from genome assembly GCF_040954645.1 of Diabrotica undecimpunctata. NCBI lineage: Eukaryota > Metazoa > Arthropoda > Insecta > Coleoptera > Chrysomelidae > Diabrotica > Diabrotica undecimpunctata. The sequence continues at coordinate 30,898,275 of NC_092810.1, forward strand.
AATTACTGAATATATAGGTAAATATTGTTAAAATTTCCACCTTAGACATTGTTAACTACGTAAACATAAGTATTTCTAGATAAAATAGGTGAATCATAACTACTATTTAGAAAAAAATGTCTAGTACAAGTGTTGAAAATATAGGCGCAGATTTTCAAGTAAGCATTTAAAACAGCAACAATTTAGTTCATTTCTTACCGTTGTTAACAAATTTTTGTCTTAGGAATATGACGGATCAGGTAATATGTGTTTGGAGTTGGCATTAGAAGGTGAACGTCTCTGTAAGGCAGGAGATTGTAAAGCAGGAGTGGCTTTTTTCCAAGCTGCTATTCAAGCTGGTACAGACGATTTGAGAACCCTTAGTGCCATTTACAGTCAGCTGGGAAATGCTTATTTTTATTTGGGGGATTATGGAAAGGCTATGCAGTATCATAAACATGACCTAACTTTAGCAAGGTTTGATTCTTTTATTAATAAGAGTAAAGTTCAGTACCAATGTTGTATTTTCCAGTTAATGACAATCTACTCAGTTTTCTTTTGCTGATTAGTTAAAAAGTTCTCTTATTAGCTGGTTTTATAATTATAATACCTTATTATGCCTATGGTATGTTATAAGCCTCTATGTAGAATTAGGTTTGGAATATACCAGGGGACATTCTAGGAATTTTCCTCTTAATATTTTGAATTACATAGCTACTTTGTATTCTACATTGTGTAGAGCCAGAACGAACATGAAATTGGGAGTGATAAACTCAGGATAAGATTAAAGAAATTTTTTGTGCAAGAATTAAGTATATTTTTGAAGTATTTATGGAAGCTATAAAATTTAGTCTATAAGCATAAAAATATTCTAAGAAAAGGTTATGGGAAAATATACATATTTCTATAAAAGATAATAGGGTTGATTTTGGTTTCAGAAATTATTTTTAATATTTATTGTTTTTAATATAAATGAAATCTAGTTCTTCGTATCAGTTTTTTTTATTATTTGCAATGCAAATTCACAATCTATTTCACACTAATATTCAAGTAATTAGTATACCTGTACATAGATGGTATTTTAATAGGATTGTACCAACTACTAGTTTGTTTTCTATGTATTTTAAACATATTCTTTTTTTTTGTTTAATATAAATTTATTTATAATCTTAGTACATTATAGTACAACAATTTTCCAAGTTAAAAAAGAAGGTACTTTGTTGTGTTCACCCTTACTTATAACTGGATGGTATGTTGGCAAATAACCAAAAAGATTTAGTTAGTTTATGAGTTTCCCTAGGCTTAACGTCGAGATATTGTTCATTTTATTAGTAAATTATAGTATTTTCTTAGTACATTATAGTACAACAATTTTCCAAGTTAAAAAAGAAGGTACTTTGTTGTGTTCACCCTTACTTATAACTGGATGGTATGTTGGCAAATAACCAAAAAGATTTAGTTAGTTTATGAGTTTCCCTAGGCTTAACGTCGAGATATTGTTCATTTTATTAGTACATTATAGTATTTTCTTAGTACATTATAGTACAACAATTTTCCAAGTTAAAAAAGAAGGTACTTTGTTGTGTTCACCCTTACTTATAACTGGATGGTATGTTGGCAAATAACCAAAAAGATTTAGTTAGTTTATGAGTTTCCCTAGGCTTAACGTCGAGATATTGTTCATTTTATTAGTACGTTATAGTATTTTCTTAGTACATTATAGTACAACAATTTTCCAAGTTAAAAAAGAAGGTACTTTGTTGTGTTCACCCTTACTTATAACTGGATGGTATGTTGGCAAATAACCAAAAAGATTTAGTTAGTTTATGAGTTTCCCTAGGCTTAACGTCGAGATATTGTTCATTTTATTAGTACATTATAGTATTTTCTTAGTACATTATAGTACAACAATTTTCCAAGTTAAAAAAGAAGGTACTTTGTTGTGTTCACCCTTACTTATAACTGCATGGTATGTTGGCAAATAACCAAAAAGATTTAGTTAGTTTATGAGTTTCCCTAGGCTTAACGTCGAGATATTGTTCATTTTATTAGTACATTATAGTATTTTCTTAGTACATTATAGTACAACAATTTTCCAAGTTAAAAAAGAAGGTACTTTGTTGTGTTCACCCTTACTTATAACTGGATGGTATGTTGGCAAATAACCAAAAAGATTTAGTTAGTTTATGAGTTTCCCTAGGCTTAACGTCGAGATATTGTTCATTTTATCCTTTTTTTTTCAAATTTTATAAGTAATAAAATACAAATTTTTGAATTTTTGAAAATTTTTTGTTAAAATTTGGCTAATTTGATGTAAAATTAATTATAACAACAAAATGGACAAAATGTGACCTAATAATTTATCTATAAAAGAAGTTTGCAAAATTTGAGAAGGATCAATCAAATAGTTGCTGAGATACAATCCCACTAGCTTAAAAAAATAATTCTGAGCAAGAAGCATTTAAAAAAAACTTATTTTTTATGTTTACACAGTATCATCTATTCCAGGCCCATGTAGTGATGTGCTTCCTGCTAAAATATCTAGAGCATATTTTTGCTCCTGGTTTTGATGAACTCTGCCTTTTTTTGTTGCATCTGCAGCCATTTTATCCGCTCTAGTAATTTGATTGTTATCTGCCACAAGTGCATAATTATGAGTACTTGATACTTTACTTATTCCAATTTCTATGTGGGTGCTCACTCACCTGACCTCACTCACCTCACTCACTTTTAGTTAGAATTAATATGAGAGAAGCAATAATTAAAAAACAGCGAAAATTTGAGGTAGTGCAGGATTATCAAAAGGTTATACAAGAAACCTACGCCAAACAAGATAGTACCACTGTGAGTAACATACAACAAAAGTTCTTGAAAATGACAAACACTATAAAGGAAACAACGTCGAAGAACATACCAAGAACAAAAAGATTTAGAAAAAACCACTGGTTCGATGACGAATGTAGAACAGAGTTAAAAAAAAGATCAGATTTGAGATTAAAAATTTTATGATGGCAAAAACAAGACGACCTAGAAAGGTATGCCGAACAACGAAAAAATGTAAAGAAAATCCTAAGGGAGCTGAAACGAAAGTATATGGACGCTAAAGTAAAGCGTATTGAAGAAAATTATAAGAAAAATGAAATAAAAAATTTTTACAAAGAGGTAAAATACATTAAAACTGGGTATCAGGAAGAACGATGAATGTAAAAGATAAACAAGGAAACCTGATAGTGGACAAAGACCAAATATGTGAAAGGTGGAAAGAATATTTCGAAGAGATGCTAAATGACGGAGTGACTACTGAAGAAAATTATAACGTTCCTAAACCTCAAATAGTAATAGAAGAAATATCAAAGCCCACAAGAGAAGAAATTGAAGAAATAATAAAAGATATGAAAAATCAAAAAGGTCCCGGGGAGAGCGGTATTGTGGCAGAGAACTTAACACTTAAACTTAACTTAAAATATAGAAGTATAAAACTATACTAGAGATAGAACTGAATGTGCAAACTATAGAGAAATATCCTTATTAGAGGTAATATATAAAGTGCTCGTAATACTAATTAAAAAACGATTAGAAATATATGTAGAGAAGAATCTAGGAGAATACCAGGGAGGATTTAGGAAAGGAAGATCAACAACCGATCAAATTTTTATGCTAAAACAAATCCTGATCAATATTGTTATGAATACAACATTTCAGCACAAGTACTTTTCATTGATTACAAAGCCGTCTATGATACAATAGACAGAACCAAATTAATAGAAACGCTAAAAGAATTCCAAGTGCCAGAAAAAATAGTAAGATTGGTAAAGATGACAATTAGATAAACCATTTGTGCTATGAAATGCAATGGTACAGAAGAATTCGAAGTGAAAAAAGATGTTCGCCAAGAAGACCCGTTGTCTGTATTACTATTCATTATAGTTCTATAAAAAATTGTAAGAGTTAGTGGGATAAATAGGTCCGGCACTATTTTATACAAGGAGCACCAATGCTTAGCCTACGCTGATGATGTGATTCTCATTGCAAGAAATTGAAAAGAACTAGCAAATATAGCAAAAAGGCTGATTCGGGAAAGCTGTAAAATGGGACTGAAGGTTAATATTAATAAATCGAAGTATATGGAAATCTCGAGCAAAAAGGGGATCCTTTAAATTGGATGTGGAGGATGGATCAGTTGTAGAATTCGAGAAGGTGGATGGTCCAAAGACCAAAAGTGTGGAAAAGTAGTAGAGGGAGAATGGAGAAGACGAACTAATGCAGAAGTGTACCATTTGTATGCTAACCCTACAATAACAAAAGGGGTGGAAAAACGTAGATTAGAATGGCTCGGACATCTATAAAGAATACAAGGTTATAGACTAGTCAAGAATATTGCTTGGAGAGTACCTGAGGGTAAAACAAGAGGAAGACCAAGAAAGAGATGGAGATATGTAGTGATGGAAGATGTCAGAGAGATGGGAATCAGAGATTGGAAGCTGATAGCTAAAAACAGAAAACGATAGAAATTATCCATCCAGCAATGGGCCTAAAAGGCCTGTGAACGCTGTACATACATACATACATGGTTTTGTTATTTACATTAACCTGAGGTTGATTTACAAACCTCTGTTTGGTAAATCTGATTTGGACTGATTTGTTGGTATTGACATTCTTCTTCCATTTCTGTAGCTATCTAAAAAGAATATCCAGATAGTATTGTAATTTTAGAGATGCTCTAGTGAGACCAACACCTGTATTGAGTGCATATGTAGCTGTTATAATAGCGTCAGTTTGTGGAAGGTCTACAGTAAATAATATGTATAAGAAAGGGCAAAGTATGCTACTCTGAGGGACATCTGTTTCTATAGATTTGTAATCTGATGAATTTTATCATCTATTTTCATTTGTAAGTATCTATCATTTAAATTTGATTTCAGGATAATGTCAAATTGATCAGGTAGTAATGTTTTAAGTTTATAAAGCAGTCCATTGTGCAACACTCTATAAAATGCTTGTTGAACATCTAAAAACAACAAAGTATGATACTCTTTTCATTTTAAACTAGTTTTAATCTTATTAATTATAGGAAGACACTTATGTATTGTTAAATGTTCATTTATAAATCCAAATTAATGATTCCAAATGGATTAGTGTCAAGTTCTTCAAAATATTACCTACTACTAAATCTTGTTGCTAGACTTCTGCTAGTTTTACAATTTTATTGAATGTAGTTTTTCTGTGAGTTTTTACAGTAGGCGACAATCAGTAAGGAGCATTTAAGATGTCTTCATTGTCTTAATCATTTTATTATTTATCAATGATGCCAGAAACATCATCAATTACTCATGTTCTATCAGGTTTTCTTATTCATTTCATTTTTTTATTGTTTGCTTATAATTTCAGAGAATAATTGTGTAATATATGAGTGAAAGTCCTTGTGTTTTACCAGTTGTAGAACTCTAGTGAGTCTGTGGGTTAATCTGTTTAGGATTATTTTTGTCTAACGGATTTTGACTAACGGATCTAGATTCGCCCAGATCTTATTTTTTTTTTATTTTTTGCCTAACGTAGGAATATATGACTCTTTTTATTTATTCTTCTGAATTTTATTAAAAATTTCTTTTTTAAATTTGATTCTTGACTGGATTGTAAGTACAGCACTTAAAAATATTTCGCCTCTGCTACCCAAAAATAACACGATATTACTTATGGCTCAAAATTTACATCTCATTAGCTCAAGAATCTAAAAAAACTACTAGACTGATTATGGATCGGTATTGGGGTAACATTTAATTTTCAAATTGACATGAACAAATTTTTTGTATTAGTTTTTGCACCCTTCAAACCCAAAAGGTCATGAACTGACAATAAAACTCAATCTCAAGTTTTCTTTTTAGCACAGTGTCTTAAAAAACTACCTATTTGCACTATAAAGTTATTGTATATTTCTATTACTTACCATATTCTTCTTATCTTTCTATTTCCTATTTCTTCTGTTTGAAGGACAATGGGAGATAAACTAGGAGAAGCCAAATCTTCTGGTAACTTAGGTAATACCTTGAAAGTGATGGGTAGATTTGACGAAGCTGTTGTATGCTGCAAGAGACATCTGGAACTATCAAGGGAACTAGGCGACAAACTAAGTGAAGGCAGAGCTTTGTACAATTTAGGAAATGTGTATCATGCGAAAGGAAAGCATATAGGTAGAGTTGGGAATAAGGATCCCGGTGATTTTCCTGAAGATGTCAAAGGATGTTTACTCCAAGCTGTAACATACTACGAGTAAGTTTTTCACGCTCTACATATCCTTTATCTATGAGATATGATCTTATGCATATCATTATCAAACCATATTAACACAGGAATTTTTCTTCTGATGAAAAATTCCTTAAAGTTTACACACTTTTAGGTAGTTTGTCATCATATCGGAAATATAATATGTAATTGGATAATGCTTTATTTCATTAAACATATAAATTACAGTGAAAAGTCCTGGATAAATTAAAATATAACTAATAAAAAAATGATGTTTTCATAGTATGTTTCATAAAAAATAATAAAAAAATATCAAGTGTATATGTTATCTAACAAAATTACTCTGATTACTACTAATTTATTCTGCATCCTGACTCTGAATTAATACCATGTCGGTTATGCATGTAGATAGTCTATTATTATAGTTTTTATACGAGGTGCTCCATTTAAAACCGTCCACTTAAAATATCTTTTACAAAAGAATATTTTATAGGAAACCTCGAAACACGCCGATTTTTCTTTCAACTGGGGCATATTTTGGTTGAAAATTGATCCAGGTCAACAGTCTACTGAAATTTTTTTGTTCGTCTGTACAATAAATGTAAAAAACCTGTTGAATTTGTTGGAGAAATAGGTTTGAAAAAGATTTGAAATAATAAATCCACTGGGTCTGTGTTTATTGTTGAGTACTATCTGTTAAATCATAAAGAGTGTCATAAAGAGATTATTTCAAACAACTAGTGCTATACTAGTAGTAAAAGAAATAACTAATACCGTAGAACAAAACACAAGCCTAAAAGTTTTAAAGCGAAAGACTGGAATGAGGAATATTTATAAGTTAAAAAATAAACTAGGACGTATCATATATGAAAAACAAGAGATCCTGAAAATCATTTAAGAGTGCTATAGAGCATTATATAGTCGAGATGGTTCCATTTCAGATGTAGAAATCCCAAATTTAAACCCTTTACCTCACCCAACACATTGAAGATGGTTTTGTACGGAAATAAATTACAGGGTTAGTGTTCATAGACCTAACTACCGCCTATGACACATTTAGTCGTCAACGGCTGCTGGCAAAACTGTACAAAACTACAAAGGATTTCTGATTCACGAGGTTGGTGAAATGTCTTCTCCAGAACAGACGACTTTAAATAACACTCACGTCCAGGAACAGGCGGTGGAGGAACCAAAAAATGGTTTCTGAAGAATGGGCAAATATTCTAGAAGACTTATTACTATACTTTGATGAAAACAATTTGAAACAATTGAAGTTTCCCCCAATTGGGAAACCTAATCCCACAAAAACGCAGTTGTGAGCTTTTCACAATACATACAAACTAATATTTTTTTTCCTTGAAATTTTGGTAGATGTAATTTGACATGGATGACACGTGTCATCCATGTCTGACATCTAATCAGAAAAATTCGTACTCAAATAACGACATCTATCGGAGGCTACATTAATGTCAAACCATCCTCGTATATACGTACGTCATTTTATATACGTAAATAATTGCAGAGAGAATCTAACATTAATGCAAGATCTAGGCGACATTGCGGCGCAAGGGCGTGCGTGTGGAAATTTGGGCAATACGTTTTATTTACTAGGCGATTTCGCCCAGGCGATTCGTTACCACGAAGAACGACTGTCGATCGCTAGGCAATTCGGAGACAAAGCTGCCGAGAGAAGAGCACATAGCAACTTGGGAAATTCGCATATATTTATGGGTCAATTCGAAGAAGCTGCTCACCATTACAAGTAAGAGTTTTTGTTTCTTTTACTAATAGTAATTATTTTGTTTTTTAGTAATCAGTAGAGAATAAGAGTAGGGATAAAATATCTAAATATTTAATAATATCCCCTACTCTTTACTTATTTTTTTGCCATTTTAAAAGTATATATTTGGTTTAGGAGAACTCTGTCCTTGGCCCAGGAACTTTGCGACCAAGCCATAGAAGCTCAAGCGTGCTACAGCTTAGGAAACACTTATACTTTGTTAAGAAACTACGATGCTGCGATAGAATATCATCTGAGACACCTCCTGATCGCTCAGAATTTATCAGACAAAGTTGGAGAGGGTAGAGCGTGTTGGTCTCTCGGTAACGCTTATGCGTCACTAGGAAATCACGATAAAGCCCTTAGTTTTGCCAAGAAACATCTAGAAATAAGTAAAGAGGTAAGTTTTTAAAGATTTATCTATTATAAGAGAACTCTTGATATAAATTAAAAACTGTTAGATAAAAAAATACAGCATACTTCAATTGTTGTGATTATCTGCAAATTTTACAGATATAAATATATTTAGAAGTTCATGTACAGCAAACATTTTAAAGGTTTTTCAATAAACTATAGACTTATATTTCACTTAAATTGTTAATAAATAAAATTGTATGAAAAAAAATTTGGATCAATTTAGATAACTTGTTTTCTACTCATATAATCATCATCGTCATCATCATGCAACCTCTTCTGTCCACTGCTGGACATAGGTCTCTCCCATTTTTCGCCACTCTTCACGGTTCTGTGCTTCTTGTTGCCATTTCTTGGATATTCATCTAATGTCGTCCATCCAGCGTGTTGGTGCTCGTCCTCTGCTGCGTTTGTCTTCTCGTGGGCGCCAGTCAATTAGTTTTCTGGTCCATCTTGTGTCTTTCAGTCTCGCTATGTGACCTGCTCAATTCCATTTCAGCTAGGCTATACGTTCGACAACATCACTGATACATGTTCTTTTCCTTAAGTCTTGATTCCTTATTTTGTCTTTTTTTGTCACGCCGAGAATTGATCTTTCCATGCGCCTTTGTGCCACTCGCATTTTTAGTGCTGTTGTTTTTTGAGCGTGAGAGTTTCTGCTCCGTATGTCATAATAGGAAGAACGCATTGGTCAAATGTCTTCCGTTACATAGCTATCGGGATGTTGCTCTTAAAGATGTCTCTTAGTGAACCATACGCCGCTCAAGCAAGTGTTATTCGTCGTTGAAATTCGCAGGTCTGACCTTGCCTATTCTCATTTCATGACCAAGATATATGTACTTTTCTGTCAATTCTACCACTTGATTTTTAATGATTAGGTGTTCACTGGGAACTAAATTTGTCATGAACTTGGTCTTACTGATGTTCATTTTTAGACATATTGTTGAAGATACGTTTTCTAATTCTTGTACCATTTGTTGTGCTTCACCCAGATCTTCGGTAATAAGTACTATGTCGTCGGCAAAATGCAGATGATTGAGCATTTCTCCATCTATTTTTATTCCTCTATTTTCCCACTTTAGCATTTTAAAGGCGTATTCGAGGACCGTTATAAATAATTTAGGTGAGAGAGTGTCGCCCTGTCTCACACCTCGCTTGATATGAATTTCTCTGGTGGTATCATGTAGTTTTATACGCATTGTGGCGTTTTAGTATAATGTTTGTACTAGCTATGTGAGCTGGTAATCTATTCTACTATTGTTCAGAGCAGTTATAATGCTGTCTAATTCCACAGTGTCGAAGGCTTTGTGAAAGTCTACGAAGATAAGTACCAGTGGTCTGTTATATTCTAGCGACTTTTCTATTAAGGTTTTTACTGTTTGTAGGTGATCGTTTATTCCGAATTTTGAGCGGAAGCCAGCTTGTTCTCGGGGCTGGTAGAAATCTAACTTTTTCTCTAGTCTTGTCGTAATTATTCGGGTAAACATTTTATAGATGTGGTTCAATAAGCTGATTGGCCTATAGTTTTCTAGGTGCGCCTTGTCTCCTTTCTTGTGTAGTAAAATTGTTACTGCATTGTTCCATGTTTTTGGTATGCAACAATCTGTTAGACAAAGGTTAAACAACATTTTTATTTGGTTGAGAAGGGCACGTCCGCCCATCTTTATAGCTTCTATTACGACTCCATCTTCTCCTGGCGCTTTGTTGTTTTTCATCTTTTTCATTGTGTCCTAGATTTCGCTTAGTGTGTCTACCCATATAAAACCTAAAACAATTTACACTATTTAATTTTTGAGGTTTTGGAACTGTTCAGATAATTCGTTCTTATCTCTATTTTTAACAGTTTTTCGGATAATTTTATCAATTTCTGATTTCTGGTTTCGGCAGGGAAGTGAGAGTGACAGCGACTCTCTTGATAAATTAGTTAGTGGCCGATTGATGTCCATGAGTTTTCACAACAAATTTTTATGAATTTTGACCCGCTGAATCCCAATCTTCAACATGATAATCCATGTTTGGACAACTTGACAACAATTGTTATTAACAATTTAATTGTTTAAATGCTTATAACTTATAATTAATAAAGTGATGGAATATAACCCTTTTTTCAAATCATGTTTTGTTTCTTTTAAAAATACAACCCAATCAAAATTTGAAAATCAGTTGTAAAATCTCATGGACAGCTCAATCGGCCATTAAACCCCACTTTGGTCTATACATATAGACTAAATTCTCGTTTCTCTGGTCTACAATTATTGTTGAAACTGTTGATTTCTGAGAAACTGTTAAAATAGAGGTGGGAACTAATTATTTGAACAGTTCCAAAAAACCGAATAATTAAAGTACTGTGAAGTAAACAGTGTTGATAAAAATTGCTAAAAAAAAATCGGTTGCCTGTAAAGTCGGTTTTACGGGCGAAGATTTTACGTGAAAACGTCATTTTCTCGGTAGAATATTTATTGATATGAATATTATTAAATTGCACAATAGGAACAAGGAATTGAATGAAAATAAGAATTGCACAAATTTTAACTATAGAAATATATTTTGTTTACTAAAACATTGTACATGTAAACTTAAACTTAACTAATTTCTATTTGAGTGATTTTGTTGAGGATAGGACGATGATAGGAGAAATATGAAATGAAAGGAAGTGTTTCTGCTGTAATGTGTCTTGAACGCCAAGAACGCTCGAGAAAGACAGAGACACAAGCACGCACCGATTCAACGCGCCTAATTCTCTAGTGCTGCGCGCGCAGCGGACCGATCATGTTTGAGTGGGAGAGAGACGCAAGGCATTCGCCGGTCCGGCGGGCCTCTCTCTCGTTCGGTGACTCATCGTAACAGACGTGAGCAGGCGTTACACTTTTTCATGAATGACTCCGAGCCACAACCTAATTTAAGACGTTGTCACGTCAAAAATAAAATAATGCTTTTGCTAGTAATGAATTAGGAACATAATGCTCAATATTGCATTCATCTAAAAATAATTACGTATAAAAATCTTCGAGGATTTTACTATAGTTATTGCCAATTTCTGTACCTACTTGAACTCTTAGCAAGATCTAACTTTATAAATATGCGTAAAATGTTCTGTATCCCAAAAATATCCATGCTAATAAGATTAAAAATGCTCAAATGCCATATATGATCCTTAGTACTATACTGATGCGAAACGTAGACACTGAAGTAAGATGACATCGAAAGGCTAAACGCATTTGAAATGTGGATGTATCGGAGGATGTTGGGAATAAGTAGAACCAGAAGAATTACACTAATGAAGATGTATTAAACGAAATGAACACACTACCGCTCTAGTTCACACCGTTAAAATTAGGAAACGTCATACCTTGGATATCTAATGTGACATAGGGAGTTTGGACAAGTAGATAAGCAACGTTTGTGTCACTATCAGAATATGGAAACCAATGTGTTAGAGAGAGAAGTACGTTTTAGGTATGTAAGAGTTAAAACTATATATGCTGACGTTACAATACGTCTAAGGAATCTACATTACTGACTGTCATAGTTCAACTATTATCCGCTAGTCGCTGCAGTAATTCGCCGTTTTTTAATCTAAAAAAATACTTCTTCTGCCGATTGGTGACTTATCTCTTGCTATTTTGACGACACGGGTCTCCCCCATTCTGTTATGTGGTTATTCCATTCTTTTTTCTATATTGTGTCCATTCATTTATACACTGTACAATACATTTTCTTCTAATGTCTTCACTTCTCTTTCGATCTCTCAGCGTATTTCCTGTAATTCTTCTCAGTACTCTCATCTTTGCTGTTTCCAGTAGCCTTTGCGTTGTGGCTGTGTCGGGTCTTGAAACTGAGGCATATGTCATTATTGGTCTTACACTGGCTTTACAAATTCTTGACTTTATCTCAGTGTTAATGTGTCTGTTTCGCTATGAAGTGTTTTTAGGGCATCCTGCCAGTCTATTTGATTTTTTTACTTGATCTTTCACTTCTTTGTCCAGGTCTCCATAGCTGGACAGTGTAATTCCTAGGTATTTTATTTCCATTACTTGTTCAATACTGATGCCATCATTTTACATCTGGTTGGTTCTAGGCTTATTACTACTGTTTTAGTTTTGTAAGATGAGATTGTCATATTAAATTCTTGTGCTCTATGTTAAATCTGTGGACCAGTCTTTGCAGACTATCATTATCTTGGGCTATCAATATTGCATCGTGTGCATAACAGAGTATTTTTATTTCATTGTTTCCCATTCAGTATCCTGTTCCTTTGTTACTAAATTAATTTACATTTTAAAATTATTTTGTAGTTCAACTATTATTCGCAAGTCGACCACAGCCATTTTTTAAAATCCATAGCATCCTGATGTAGAAATCGAACCCAAGATTCGTCTTTCCATCTTCAGGCGCTATTCCAACTTACCTTTTCTGGATCAACAGGTCATTATGAATATATTATTAATTTCACTTTTCATGTTCCCACTGGCTATATTGTTATTGTCCATGGCTGAATACGTCTTAGTGGATATGTTGCTTGTGGTAGCCGTCTATCAGCGTAAATCCAGGTGCTTTGCTGCTGCTCTTGTATTATTTGAGGATTCCAATTGATCTCCCTATCACTAATATGCAAGTTCTCTAATTATTTGATAATTGTTGTTAAATCTTGAATACTTTAATATCTTCTCTTAACTCAATACTGCAATCGTATGTCTGTACTCATTCAAAGGCATGATATTACCAAAAAATTTAATGATATACGATACGTAAAAATATCTAACGTTCTATGTCAGATATTATGTCAAATGTCAAATATTTTGTCAAGTTTTATGTCAAATGCCACTTTTTTTGTGAAATGTTACGTTAATATTGTAAATTAGTGTAGATTCAAAAATGGCAAATTACTGGCGGCGACTAGCGGATAATAGTTGTACTACAGAATAATTTGAAAATAATTTAGATTAAAAATGGCGAATTACTGGTGGGAACTAGCGGATAATAGTTAAAATATTACAGTCAGTAATCTAGATTCCTTCGAAGTAATGCGACTTCAACATATATCCAAAGGAGATAGACGCATATACAGTGTGACCCATTTAGATTGGAAACACCTCTATAAAATTTGAAGTTGTTAACCGATTTTAACCAATTTTTTTTAATGTCATGTAATAAAAGGTCTATTGCGGGACAAAATATGAAATATTTAGTTAAATTTTCACGGCAGTCTACGATACTTTTTCTTCGTCGAAAATGGAGAATTTGTATTAGCGATTTGTTTATTAAAAAAATTTCTACGCCACTGGATTTAGAGTGGCTTCAAATAGCTATGACAAAAATTTCATTAAAATATATTTATTAATAACGAAGTTATGACAACTTAAAATTTTAAAACTCACTAAGCTACGAGTCAAAAAAGAACACCCTGTATCAACAGATAACCATAAAACTAATTATTTTTCAAATAATTTTAATAATAAACCACTACTAGACAAAAAAATGTTTAAAATACCATAAAAATTTAATGCAAGTAACGCACTTACATTATTATTAACTTTACATGCTACAACTTAAATCTCAGTTGCCATGACAACGATATTACTGTTTGACATTATTTGTGTCATACAAATTTCAGTGCTAGCATAAATTTATCCATAATATCTGCAACAATATTTACTTCAAGTTTTTTTAATAATATTTTGTGTCATGGCTGCAAGATTAACGGCCGGTTTCCGAAACGTTATTCAAATCTCCAATCATGTAATCCAGTATCAAATTTGATCAATTGTTAACAAGCGACAGGTTTCCGAAACGAAAATTATGGTAAAATTACGTGATCACCGATTATAGATTATTTGACATACGATTTTACATGGAAACAGTAGAATCGATTGTAATCGTTTATTATTTCTGTACGAATTGTTCTTTATCTTGCTCTAAATTAAGAAAGTAATGTTGCTGTTTCACTTTACCATCATTCCTGTTTATGTGTAATCTGCATTCTGAAAATCAACAAACAAACATAACCTAACTAACTAATAATTTTGTGTCGTTCGTTAATGTTTACCAATTTGTCATTTATCATCTTTAATTCTTATTATGAACCTTTGTTACAATATTTTTGGTTCTTTCTAAACAACAGCTTTTTATAAAACACCTTAGGTTTATGTATCTTACAACGTAACCAAAGATTTTATTTTATTTACTTACAACCATTGGTACATAACCAAAGATTATAAGATTAATCGTCCAAAAATCTCAGATTACCTGACAAGCTAGTATGACAGAAGTTTGACATAGATAAAACGATAATTAGCGTTTCGGAAACCCAAAATACTTCTGACAGGCTGTTAATCATCGATTATTTGCTTGTTAGATTAGTTAATGTGTGTTATGTGATTGAAGTTTGATCGATGTTTCTGCAACTTAAAATGCATTTAATCGACTGTTAACAGTAGATTACCTAATTTTGATAATGATCAGCCGTTCGGAAATCGGCTGTAAGTTTGAGAGAAAAAATTGAAATTATACGTCTTTTGGGAGATAACGATAGAAGTGCCAGGGAAGTTTGTACAATATTTAATGACAGACATGTGGATCGTCCTAATATTAGTTGCGGTACGGTAAACAAAATAAATAGAATATTTAATGAATATGGTGCAGTACCAGAACTAATTTTAAAAAATAACCCGTTACAAAGAAGAAGAGGAAATGATCAAATCATTTTAGATCATTTCAGAAATAATCCTAATGCCAGTTTAAGGAATGCCAGTTTATATTTGAATGTGCCTCGAGAGAGCATTCGGCGATGTCATAAGGTAAATAATATTAAACCTTTCAAACCAAAATTCTTACACACATTACAAGAAGGCGACGAAGCAAAACGTTTAGAATATTGTTTATGGGCCCAAGGGGAATATTTAAACAATATAAATTTTCTAAAAAACGTGTTGTTTACCGACGAAGCCACTTTGACTACAAATGGAGTAGTATCATCACAGAATTGTCGCTATTGGACAGCAGAAAATCCCCATTGGGTAATAAACTGTAAAAGCCAGTATTCTCAAAAAATCAATGTCTGGTGTGGTATACTGAACGAGCGAGTTATTGGTCCTTTCTTTTTTGAAGAAAACTTGAACTCACAGAACTTTTTAGAATTTTTAAACATCGACTTGTGGGATGCTATTCATGAGCTCCCAATTAATGAACGATTAAATTTGTATATCCAGTTAGATGGGTGTCCTGTTCATTAGAACCGTGAAGCAATGGCTAAATGAAAATTTTCCGAACCGTTGGATAGGCCGGGGTAGTCCGTTGATAGATTGGCCACCCAGATCTCCAGATCTCACAATTTTAGACTTCTTTCTCTGGGGAGATATCAAACAAAAAGTTTACCAAACCCGTGCAAGAGACGTAAACGAACTTCGTGCAAGAATTCGACAGGCATGTGCAGAAATTACTCCCCAACAAATAAGAAATGTAATTAGAAATATTCATAAACACTACGACAAATGTATCCAATTAGATGGTGGATTGGTAAAGGCAACCAGGATTTAAACTAAAATTATGTTTCCATGTTTCTGTTAATACAGAGTGTTTTTTTCTTAGGGAATTTTAAAATTTTAAGTTGTCATAAGTTTGTTATTAATAAATATATCTTAATGAAATTTTTGTCATAGCTATTTGAAGCCACTCTAAATCCAGTGGCGTAGAAATTTTTTTAATAAAAAAATCGCTAATACAAATTCTCCATTTTCGACGAAGAAAAAGTATCGTAGAATGCCCTGAAAATTTAACTAAATATTTCATATTTTGACCCGCAATAGACCTTGTATTACATGACATTAAAAAAAAATTTGGTTAAAATCGGTTAACAACTTCAAATTTTATAGAGGTGTTTCCAATCTAAATGGGTCACACTGTAGAAGAATCTTTCACTGTCATTTTTTAGCATCGGCAAAGGTTATACACTAAACAATCAGAAGTTGATCATGATTTTAGTTCATTATTTGTACCACTAGGGGCGGTAATGACAGTGCTATTATTGCTTCTAAAACAAGAAAGAGTGGGGCAACAAATGAAACTTTAGATATTTTTATATGTAGATGCCGCGTGGTCATATAATAGCATTAAACTTTTGCGTTTTATAAATTTTTTTGAAGAAAATAAAATATTATTTTAACTTTTAATAAATTAATCTATTTAGAAAAAATATTATGATTCAAATTTTTAAGGTGTTTCGATCAAAAAACAATTCCTGATGTTGTTAATACGTTATAATTGCTTTTTAGCACATACACCAAGGAATTATTTTTTACAATTTGAAAATTCGAGTATAATTTCGGATTTTTAAATTAAAAAAATAAATAAATAAGTCTCAAATAACGCATCACTAGAGCTCAACAAAGGAAGATGAAAAAAAAAAGGCAAAAATGGCTACTGGGACATGGACCCTAGCGAATTCCAAGAAAACCAAATCAGTAATACCCGAGGATAAAAAGAGACTTCGGGAGAATACCATAACCCCCCTCGTAACAGAGTTGCTAAGAAACCAGAGGGCTCTAACGAGCAGACTGGGTCATAAAGCACCGTGACAGAAGTATTCAGAATGGTGGTAGCACACAGACACCATCCTGATACTCAACTAGATCGGGCTCAAGCAAATTTGATCATTAACAAACCGGAGCAAGCACCTATGGGAGGTCAAAATGCACTTCTGCAGTTCCAGAAAACATTATTTAGCGAAGGGACCTTGTGGGTGAACTGTGTTAACGAGAATACAAAAAAATGGACGACCAAAGTGGTAAAGACTATTAAGGGGCCTGTGGGAAGGTGCAAACTTAAATATAATTGATCCAAATAATATACCCAAGCGCCCTATGGTCCTCACTCGGGTCCCCGAGAAAGAGCTTGATGAAGAAGCCATCAGGATCCGTTTAATAAGGCTAAATTTTTAAAAATGTTTCGTAAAATTTTGGGCCGAAAAACAATATAAAATTTAATAAATTAAAAATTAATTATATTTAATAAATTAAAATTAAAGATTTTATTGTATAAAAAACAAAAAAAGAGACAGTTTGCAAGTCAATGGCGTTGGAATTTGATTAGGCGTGGATACATAAGTTGAATAAATGACTTCGTTCGTACTCCTTTCCCACTTCCCCCTAACTATATCTTTCATGATGGTTTTAAGCCGACGGCCACGGTTTGAGTTGACGCAGTCGCCCTCTTAAGGATTGTTTTGAAGTATAATAACCGTAACCAAATCGCCCATTTGGACTGTTCTTCAATATGCGTCTATATTCTTTGATATATCGTTCTCGCCATTACATACCTAAAAGATACTTCTCTCTCTAACACATTGATTTGCCCAATCTGATAGTGACACAATCGTTGCTTATCTACTTTGACAATCCCAAGTAATATTAGAAGGAAATAGAAGGAAAAGAAGTATATGGAGAAAGGAAAAATCATGACTGCATAACATAAGAAATTGGACCCATACAACAGGAAACCAACTAATATATCAAGCTCAGGGCAGACAGAAATTTGCTATATTGATTGCCAACCTCAATCGAGAAGCCATCTAGAAGGAAGCAATTTCCGTTAAAGGGATGTGCCAAAAATATAAAAAGATGTATGCGATATTGAATCAGATTTGAAACGTACACTATAAGATATGGAAACTTGTTAGTATGACAAGTTGCCGTCTGCGTAATAATTGGAATATACAGATTGAACGAATTTAAAACGGAACATACGAAATCAATGTATTTCGGCTCAACTCCGCTCTAGGTGGTTGGCCAACAAAAGGTTGTCAAATAATTATATTATAAAAATCCAATACTTCAGCGGGCTGCTGGATTCTGAACTCATTCAAGAACAAGTCAAAACTCCACCCAAATAGGTTGCCTAGAATCACTTGGAAAACTAGACTAAACAAGCAGTTATTATGCTGTCAAACCACCTATCGCTTCCTTATAGTCCAAGAGATAGGCCGAAATTTTGAACTGATCAGTAATATGACATTTCTCTATTGGAATATATTCATTAAAACTGGGTTAAGACTTTGCCTTACAGGCGGACGCCCCTCGTGGTACAGGGGGTGGCTATACAGGGATGAAGTTGTAATTTTTTTCGGAAAAATTAAAGATCGATAATATGGCTGAAAATTTGCCCAGAGTAAGATCTTGGTATAACTAGACGAAATCCCAAAGGGCGGACGCGAGAGTGGATTCATAAGGGGTGGCGGACAGGGGTAAAATTGCAATTTTTTGGGGAAAAATTAACGATAAGTAATATGTCCGCCATTTTCATGGCTCATTATTTAGCCCCTAAAAACTCTAAATTGAAAAGGGCGGACAGCTGGGTTGGTACAGAGAGCCATAAAACGGGGTCAAATGTACCACTTGCCTGCGAATTTTAGGTCTTGGTAACAATTTTCAAACTGATTTATTATGATATTTTTATACCGATTGATTTGAAAATTTGTATGCTCACTTCTGTTACTATTCTGAAAAGCGTCAAGTAGAGTTTTCCTCAAAATTTTCCAAAAAAATTTCCGTAAATGAAAATTTTCATAATTTTTTGACGTAAAATCTAATTTTTAGAATCCTTTCGATTTTCTGTCAGTTATACCATGATTTTTTTCCAAAAATTTTCAAACGATTTTTCCGATAAGAAAAAAAAATTTAGAAAAACTTTTCTAAAACATTTGATAAAACTGTACGTCATCGTCTGAATATTTTATAGAATATTTTGTAGTTTTAAAATGATATTATTATGTTTTTTTTTTCAAACTAAAGTCATATTTACCCCGCCACCCCTTATGTATCCACTCTCGCGTCCGCCCTTTGGTATTTCGTCTAGTTATACCAAGATATTACTCTGGGCAAATTTTCAGCCATATTATCGATCTTTAATTTTTCCGAAAAAAATTACAACTTCATGCCTGTATAGCCACCCCCTGTACCACGAGGGGCGTCCGCCTGTAAGGCAAAGTCCTAACCCAGTTACAATGAATATATTCCAATAGAGACATGTCATATTACTGATCAGTTCAAAATTTCGGCTGTATCTCTCCGACTATTAGGCAAGCTCCTCTTTCTC
Source organism: Diabrotica undecimpunctata (assembly GCF_040954645.1). NCBI lineage: Eukaryota > Metazoa > Arthropoda > Insecta > Coleoptera > Chrysomelidae > Diabrotica > Diabrotica undecimpunctata. The sequence goes on from NC_092810.1 coordinate 30,917,776, forward strand.
TTTCCTTTATCTAAGCAGTCAGAAGGATATTTTGAGCGGTTGCCAATCTCATTCCTCTAGATGTTTTTCAAATAAGGTGTTAACCATAAAATGTTTACAGGAAAGAAAGGAAATAACTACAAACCATTAAGTTTATTTTTGTTATTAATCTGTTGTAGTAGATTGGTAAATACAATGAAAAATATAGGCAAATATCCGATTTATTTAAAGATACGAAGAAGATATAACTCTCAAAAAGATCCGCAAATCGGATTATTACACGGCGATTGGCAACATTGACTTTGGGCGGCGCTATAGACTATGGTGCGTCCTAAAAGGAGACAGATAGTTGAACGATATTTTATACAATGTCTTATCACCGGGTATGGATTTATTTTTGTCCAAGTTTTATATTGGTCCACTATTTCAAATGCAGTTCAAACAGACATATATTAAATTGTATGTTCCGTTTTAAATTCGTTCAATTTGTATGTATTTACAGTGTTGCCATATCTCAAAAGTTATTTAGCATACTTCGTAAAACTGTTAAACTTCTGTTTTCCACGATATATCTAGTAATAATCTGTAGTAATATTTATTAATCGGTTAGAATTTTCTACAAAATATGATTTGGTACTTCGTTTAGTAATACATATTATTTCTAGTTGATAAAATTGTATGTCTCTTGGTACACTAAAATCGTTAAAAAATTACTAAACTTTAATTGTATGGCATCTTTCAAACTTTAAATTGAACAAAACCAAGTACGATTACAGACGAACCTATCAGTTTATGATTAACTTTTTTCTAGTTGGGTGATTCGATGGGCGAAGCTACTGCAAAAATGAACATCGCTGATCTGAAAAAGATACTGGATATACCCGAAAGTCCCAGCGACGATTCGGACATGACGAAGTCAGACAGCTCTAACAATGTAGGTCATTCGCAATTACATAGGGTGAGACGTGAAAGCATGGAACAGCTTAGCCTGATTAAGGTAGCGGCTTTGCCTGAATTATTTTTCTTTTTTTACATTTTCTTTCATTGTTTGCACATCATTACGCGGTGCACTGTTAATGTTTTTGTTTGTTTTTAAACGTTGCGATGAGTTTTTTACTGTTGAACAAGTACCCAAGCTGTTTAAGAAGTTATTTGTGCTTTAAGTTAAAAAAGTGATATGTAATGTACGTTTGATTTACTAAGTACCAATTTTGGAAATGTGGCGTTTACTTCTCGTCATAGTCTCCTTTTAGCTTGATACACTTGGCCCAGCGATGCTTCAACCTCTTTAATCCGTCTGAAAAATACATTTTCTCTATGTCTGCAAAGTAGGCCTCGAAGTGGTGGCGAAGTTAAGAAAGAAAAATAAGTCGCACGGGGATAAATATGGTGAATAAGGTGGATGGAGCAGCAGTTTGTAGCCCAACGGATGTGTGAGCCGGTGCGTTTTCGTGGTGGAGAAGCACTTTCTTCGCTTGCAGCAACTGTAGTATCGATAACTTCTTGGTGTTCCGAGCATTCGTCTGTCTTCATTTTTAATTCTTTTCAGTATGGACTTTGGTGCCTTTCTTTTATTTCCCACAAACAACTATAATTCTTTTGCATTAGACGACTAAAATAATGGGTAATTGTTCGACAGTGTGCATAAATTATAGCATTTTCCATATTTTTATTAAATTTGGACCCATTTTTAAGTAGATATATTATTTACAAATCAATTATAGTTTATTTTTATGAACGAGAGAGTAATTAGCATAATTTTAACTGGTAGCTCCGACCACTCCATGGGCGTGCTCAAGATTAATTGAAAAATTACTTTGAATAATTGTAAAAAATAAATGAATTATTTCAGTGTTATAAAGTGTTATGTGTATGTAAACAAAAGTGACCTCTTTTATCACACACTATATTAGAACTGACTGGCCTACATTAAAAAGGGTTTTAAAAAATTCACATTTTTTTTAATTTTTAAAAATTACAAAAGAGAAAAAGAGTTTTTAAAACCGTCTAAGGTATGTTAAATAGATGAATAAAAATATTAATATAAAACTTACAGCTACTTGTTACAAATCCAAATCAGATTCAGAAGATTAACTTTCAGAACCAAGATTTATAATAACTGGCTCGATCATTTTATCAGTAATATTGTCCAGCTTCCACATTTTTTCCTCTTCTTTAATAGTGTGATTTACTGCCTTTTCCCAGTTTTCAGGTTTTACATTATTTACGGCCTCCAAAAACAACTGTTTAACATCATGAATTTTAAAAGTGGTATTTTTTCTTGAAACCTCACTCTTTATCTGTGTCCATACCAGTTCAATCGGGTTTAATTCACAATGATATGGTGGGGATCTAAGTACTGTCATTCCACGATTTTTGGCAATTTCATCAATTTCGTATTTTTTAAATTTTTCTTTATGAAGGGCACACAACGAATAAAGTTCCTTTCTTATAGATCCGGGATGGTACGTAATATTTTTTGAACTCAGCCAATTCTGCAAGTCTTTTTTTAACCACTTGGTTGTGGGCAGTCCTTCTATAAGTCTGGAGTGATAACTTGCATTATCCATTACTATTACACAGTTCTTAGGAAGCAGATCTATCATTTGTTCGAACCATTCTTGAAAGACATCAGCGTTCATGTCTTCATGGTAGTCACCGGTACGAGTTGATTCAAAAGTTAATAAACCACCTTCAACAAAACCGTCTGAACTGCCAATGTGTACTATTATCAGCCTGCGTCCCTTTTCTGATGGTGGGTTTAAACCAGTAGATAAGTTATTTACAAAAGCGTGCCTTTGACTTGTAACAGTTTCATCCTGCCAAAATTTATTTGGTGTATGACCCTCGTTGATCCATGTTTCATCAAGATAAAATATTTTTCTTTTTTGGTTTCTCATTTCCTTTATGGTTCTTAGAAAATGTCTTCTCCATATGACAATATCGCTTCTTTCTAATAAAATAGACTTTCTGGGATTCTTTTTCCAGCGGAAGCCTATTTCTTTTAAAAGTTTCCATAACGTACTTCGACTCATTTCTGGGTAATCCTTATCATCTCGAACTGAGACAAGAACTTTATCCAATGTTGGAAATTCTTGTCTAAAGAAGAATTCATGCACTTTCCGTCGAAGTCCTTCTTTAAAATGATATTCTATTTGAAATTTTGGTTTCCCTGGAGCATTACGTGGCATTTGAAAACTACCACATTTCTCTTCTTTAATAACTCTGTAAATCGTAGATTTCCCAACACCAAGTGTACTGCTAACTAACTCAACGGTCTCATCAACACTTTCACATAAACGTTTGTCTGTAAATGATTTAAAACAATTAAATATTAATGTTTTTTCATTAACTGTTAGAGGACCAATTTTTCGGCGTTTACACGGCACTTCCAAATTTTCCATAACACTAGTATACACAATAAACTGCACCTTGCAACTGAAGTACCTACTTTTAGTGAACTGTTAAGAATTTTGAATACGCCACTTGGACCTTCCTACAAAATGGAAAAACCCACTATCACATTTTCTGTGGAATAAGTTTAGAAGGTAATTATCTAGTCAATTACTGTCGTAGATTCCTGGAATTAAAGAATTAAATGTTTGATTGTTGAAACCCTTACTTCGTGGAATGCACTCATTTCAGATAAAATAAAACGTTTTATTTTATCTAAAGAATTAAACTTTATTTTGCAAATAGGTAGGTACTTATTAAACTTTTATTGGTTATATATAACCAATAAAATAAACATCTTATATTTCTTGCAAATTCTTTAGTACCTGTTAACCTCCATCACTCCGACACTGGCAACCTTATTTAGGGATTAGTAACCCTCACAACTATTGTATTCTATTCTGCTCCAACCTTTATACCTGGTGGTCATACTCAATTTAAAATTGTTTTCCTATATACTTCTGTAAACTTGTTGACAAATATCTGTTTTTCATTGAGTCACCCGTATCAACAGTTTAGGGATTTGCATACATAATTTATTGTTTTATTACTCTCTCATACATAAAAATACACTATAGTAGGTACTTTTAAATTTTTTCTTGTTTTTTTTTAATTAACGATTTCACGATAAATTAATGGTGTCTTCGGAGAAAACATTCGTAAAATGCTACAATTTAAGATGATATATTTATATGTGTTCATTGATAGCATGGTTGTGAAAGTGCATTATGACTTTCATGTTTTTGTGAGCATGTTTTTACAAATTTGGCTTGGTTTTATTCATTTTTTTTTAATTACTGACTACTGGCTTATCATTTCAGAATTTATTTTTAATTGTAGTACTTTACTTGTTGGATTTGGCATACCTATAACTTTAAATATGGCAACTGCAGACTCAAGACCTTCATAAAAATTAAAAGAATATATCGGTAACTATTAGATTAAATTAAATTCAGGAAACGGCGTTGAAAAAGACTTTTCTTATAAAAGGAAAAAAATTGAATTACGAGCAGTGGTTCCTGAGACACAACCGGTAAAAGTTGACCGGCATTTGCGAAGAAGATGTAAACAATAGGATGATAATCTTTAAACCATTAACTTTTTATTTCGGAGCTCTTTCTCGACAAAATTGAGGGTTGAAGAAAATTGAATTTCAAATATCAAAATCGGTATCCGTAAAAAAATGTATTTTCTCGGCTTCCAATAAAGCAATTTTCTTCATTTTTTTAATCCGACGTAAATCAAATAGAGCCATCTAAAAAACGCATTACCAAATGCCAGAGATGCTTTAGTTTTGTTATAAATAAATTTATTTATTTGTACTATAGTCGTCAGAGATTAAAATGCCATTGCAACTCTAAAAATCATCGAACAAGCTGATTTGGGACTCCAAAAAATATGCAAAAATTTATTATTCCTACCCCTGGCTTCCCCCTAAAACCATCCCCACTCGTAGCGAAAAAAAAGGTTAAAAATCGATTTACCAAGAATCTGTGCGCAATAGAAAAAATATTTAAAAAAATGTAGCTGAGACAATTTTGAACAGAAATATTTATTAGTAATTTTTGGGTAAAATAAACCGTTCTCTCAAAAGTATCGCTTGAAGCGACGCGGCAACGTGCGCGAAATCAATTTTAAATAACATTTAAGTTCTTCTAGTAAGACATTTGATTAAGATTAATCGAAGTTTTTTAACAAATAGATTGGTAATTGGTGTTGACTCGTATGCTACTGTCATTTCATTTAATTTTCATTGGTTCCGCCCTCTTTTGATAACAAAATAAGTACTCACACTTATTTAATTTACCGCAGTGCAACGACACAATTGCCCTGCATAGAAAAAACTAAAATACCTTGTTTCGAAATCGTACATATCCTTCTACGGTTATTAAAAACACTGCCGTACATTGTTGTGTTTTGTAGATATATGCCTAATTCAACAATTAGTGTTCTATATATTATACAAATTGTTGACATTGAGTCTTTTATAGTTGACTCCAGATGGAAAACGTCCAGGTCTCTCTTTACCACAGAAAAATTCCCTTGCCTCCATTAAAGCAACGGGAGGTGAAGAAGACGACTCATTCTTCGATCTGCTCTCACGATTTCAGTCGAAGAGAATGGACGATCAACGGTGCTCGCTTACCATCGACAACAAGGAAAATAGGAACACAAATAACATTCCGTACAACAACGAAACTCCAGAGGACCTCATCGACATGATCGCCGGTATGCAGAGCAAGCGAATGGACGAACAGAGAGTATCACTGCCTCATTTACCAGGTGATGTCCATATATTTTTGCATACGTGTATAACCATATACCGATATGGCAATTTTTCAACTACCGTATACGTTATTCAGTATATGGAACTAAGATAACTCTTAATTGTTTGAATACAAGAGAGACACAATCCACGCATGTTGGAGTAGTGAGTCTAACTTTTAAACAGTGTTGCAAAATTTCTGTTACATCATCCCTTCTAAAATATTAGTCGGATACATGAGTGTAACATAATATTTAAATCCACTACAGTTCATTGTAGAATGAAAATTAATATTGTCCCAACAAAACTTACATGAAGCATGTAACTGTTATTTTTTAAACGATTATTTTATTACTTGATTTATTAACAAAGAACACTGAATTTAGAAATTGATATGTGACAACAGCGTGAGCTAAATAAATAATGCAATTCAGTTAGACAGACAGATAGTATAAACGGTGAACCCCCTCTACGAATGCATGATTTCTCCTCAAAAGAATAGGCGGTGCTTATCTGTACCGCAGGTTTATGGTTTATCTATTTGATTTTTAGCTGTGGTGGTAAAAGGTTGAGAACAAATAATTAACATGCCAAGCCTATATTTTCGAGAAGAAAAGATTGGAATGGTATTATTTGAACCATTCTATTGTAGAAATAATACAGTTATTTATTGCTGCTTTTGAAAATCGCCCAATTCCAACAGAGAAAACAGTACGGTACGGTCAGTTATTAAAAACTTTGAAAATTTCGGTTGCATAAATACCTGTATGAAATGGATCAACTACTATAGAAACACATATCTGAAATGCCTTGTTCGAGTAGACAAATTGCGGACGAAGTTGACCTAAAGGAGAGAACTGTAAGGAATATTTTAAAACGAAATGGATACAATTACTATAAAGTGCAAACCACCCAAGAACTTTTTCCAGGCGACCATTTTAAACGTATGGAATTTTGTGAAACTATGCTGGAGAAATCGAATGAGAACAATAACTTTTTAAAAAATATTTTTTTTTCGATGAATCTTCATTCGCAATCCATAAATGTCATAATCCATTTGTCGTCCGCTATTGGTCTAGAGAAAATTAATATTTGAGTATTGCTGTGAAAAGACACACTAACACAATACAAACACAATACCCAAAAAAATCAAATGTGTCGACTGGACTTTATAACGATAATATAATTTATCTCTTTTTTATTACTTCAATCTGATTGGACGTAAGTATCTAGATTTATTACGCAATCGGATTATTCCAGCAGTTCGAAACCTTTCAGTCAACTTCGATGATGTCTGGTTTCAACAGCATGGTTGCCCAGCACATAATTCAATCGAAGTTACAAATTATTTGGCTCAAACATTCCCTGGACGCATAATTTCTACACGAGAAAAAATAAAATGGATCACCGGATTTAGCACCTTTGGATTTTTATTTCTGGGAATGCTAAAATCAAAATTATATCGGCATGAATTCGAACGAGCCACCAATTTAGCAGAACTACAAGAAAAAATTGTTCAACTCTGTAGTCGGGTACAGCCAAATCAGCTGAATGCAATGAGATGTTTTAGTTGATAGATTCAGATTTTGTTTAGCGCAAAATGGTGGTTTGTTGGGACATTTAATTGGTTAGACATTTTTTAAAAATGCCTTTAATTTTAATTTAATTATTTAGAATAATTTTTTTTAGTTGTGTTTTTCTTATAAAAATAATATTTATGCTTTATTAATGTTAAGTTAATTATTGTTTTATTTCCAAGCTATCACAGCTAAAAATCTACAAGAATTGCATTTAAAACTCGAATATAAGTGTTCTAGTTTTTCTTAAGGTTTACCGACAGAAAGTTGGTCACGAAATAATTTTATGCAAAGAACTACACACTCCTCGTCAGTGTCTGATAATTACTGAAAGCCGGATAGCCGGATGTATCTTGGCGCCCTGCACTATGAAGGGCGCCAAGCCTTTTTTTACATCTCGTCAGGGGAATAATGCGTTGTTGCTACACATCAATTCCTTAAATCAATGGTCTTTGTTAACTAATTAAGTATTTGATAGAATCGATTAGAAAATAACAATTACATGGCTACTTTATTTTTAGGTTTTTTTGTGGCAATATTATTTTTATTCTACAATGAACTGAAGTGGATTTAAATATTATTTTACACTTATGTATCTGACTAAAATAGCAACACTGTTTAAAGTTCATACCTACTCCTTCGAAATTGTGACTATTAAAAAAATTAAGTGTTATCTTTGTTTCACATACTGAATAACGTATATGGTAGTTTAAAAATTGCCTTATCGATATATATATATATATATATATATATATATATATATATATATATATATATAATATGTCTTTCTAGGTTTACAATCCAACTCCCGCCAAAGACTATCCGAACCGAACCGTTCGAATAGCGTCAACAGCGTGCCTGACGATAATTTCTTAGATCAGTTGGTGCGATGCCAAGGTTCGCGTTTAGAAGACCAGAGATCTCCACTGCCAGTTGCAGCGGTCGACGCCGAAACGGACCCGCCACCTCCCGCTAGCAATAGTAAAAGCGGAGCCACAGTTCCCGACGAGGATTTCTTCTCGCTGATTATGAGATTCCAGTCGGGTAGAATGGATGACCAAAGGGCGTCGGTGCCACGAAGAGAAACAAGGTAAATAGATTCGTTGTATTTTATCTGCGGCTTTCTTATTGTGGACCTTTATGGATTTTATTTGTGGAAACCGTCGAGGAATTTGACTAAATTCATAAAGTGTCAATGATGAACTAATGAAGTCACGCCAACTACGATTATGATCAGGTGCGCGAAATGTCGTATTTTTTAACCCAGTCATCAGACTGCTCCCGATATAAGACTTACATGTCGATTACAATACTATACGTAAAAGACTTATCAGAAAACTTTAAAAGAATAGCAAATAAGTACAACATCACAACTTTCAAAGCAAACCTATCAACACAAAAGGGAGATAAAAAACTGTATCTATAAAGTATCCTGTGACTACAAAAATTTCTATGTGGGAGAAACAGCCAGACCACCAAGTGTGAGGTATATATAAAGTATCTTGTGACTGCAACAATTTCTATGTTGAAGAAACTAATCCCATATAAATACAATATTTTACTTTAACATACTTAAAAGTTTTATTTAAAAATCCTTTATGAAAGGAATAATATTCAAAAACCCATTCAACCAAGGTCTGAGGGTCTCCCATATTGGGAGTTTTACATTGCCATGCAGGGTATCTCTTAAATACTTTAACATCATAACATATTTTCAACAATAATGTAACACATAACAAATTTTGTAACTTTTTAAGGTTTTTTCCCAGATATTTAGTGGCTTGACTCATGTATACCTAGTAATAATACACTGATGATGGACTTTTTAGTGCGAAAACGTTCTGTGATTTAGCCCGAAAAGTTCTTTTTAATTATATAAGTTTTGTAAAGGATTTTTAGATAAAACTTTTGTGATTCATGGTATACAGCGAACTACGGGAATTTCATTTTCCTTGTGAATTTTAACATACTTTTTACACACAGTACAAAAAATGGTTGATATTGACGCATGCGTACAAAAATAATATGACAAAAAGGCCTGGTAGAAAAAGAAAATTGTAGTCTAGCCACTCTGTGCCGTGGAAGTAATTTGGCCCAGTTGCTGGTCTGCAACTTTGCAAACATGTTTGTTTCATGTAATCTTCGACGGACTGTAAAGACACTTACATTATTCCCTCGAACCTCTTAAAGCTGATTTTTTGTTTGCACCGCTGTTAAATGACGATCCCGCAAAGCGTTGACTCAAATAAAACGATCATCAAAAGCGGAAGTTTAGCGCTTCCTGCAACTTCGCTCTTTACGCTTGTTTGTTCCAATTCGTATAAAACATTCCATTCACATTCTGCGAATCCATTCCTACACCAATATGTCGCAAAACTCTTGAATTTCTGAGGCAGGCACATGACTCCGTAAATGTCTCTTTATTTTATTACAAACATGTTCTATGGGTTTGATATCTGTACTGCGAGCAGGCCAAACAAATCGTGTGATTTGAATCTCGTAAAGAGACTCAGTAACTATCCGAGCAATGTGGGGTCGTGCATTATCATGCATAAATGTTGCATCGTCTCCAAGAATATTAAAAACGGTAAAACATGGTCTTTTAGAACATGTGTCAGGTGAATACGCAGTGAATGTTCCATTCTTGATAAAGACTAACTCCGTGTAAGCGTCAAACAATATGCCTCACTATTCCATAACTGACTCTCTACCAAATGAAAGTCGCTCGGCAATACTTGCTTGTGCATATCTCCCGCCTGGACTTCACCACATTCTTTCACGTTTTTCTGAGCCCGTAAGACAGAATCTCGATTCATCAGAAAACAGTACACGACTCCAATCTTTTATCGTTCAAGCCAAGTGTTCTAGTGCAAAATTCAATCTGGCAATTCGGTGTTCACGGGAAAGCGGTGGTCCAGTTATTCTAGTTCGAGAATATAAACCAGCAGCATGAAGTTGTCTCCTAACTGTCCATTTACTCACGTTTACATTTCTCACTTGTTGCAGATGATTTTGAAGGGAAACTGCCGTGACCGTTCGTTTTCTCAAAGTACTGAATCAACAAACCGGTCATTTCTTGCTATAAGTGTATCTCGACATGAACCAGGTGTTCGAGTAAGCAGACCGGTTTCTTTGTACCGTCCCCATACTCGTTGCACACTCAAAGGACTTATATCAACGTTTCTCGCGGTTTCGCGCTGAACGTGGCCATCTTCTAACAGCGCTACAATTCTTGCCGCCATAACAGAACTTATGCTCATTGCAACACACTGACAGTGACAACACTACACAATCAATTTAAAATTGACGTTAAAACCGCAGAAACAAAAACTATACTGTTAATGGGTTTTTAGGAATTAGGGTAAGGGGTCCTTTTTATCTCAAACGCTTATCGAAATAGCAACAACAACAATTTTTTCAAACGATCCATGAGTAAACTATGTTTATGTTACAATCTAAAATAGTGAGAAAAGAATAATAATTTCTAAAATAAATTCAAATTACAGGTAACCCTAATTTTATGCTAGGCAATGTACATTATACCATATTCGCCTAACAGAAAAGTAGAATAAACAAACTAGGGACGCGTGATATATTCATTCCAAGTATCTAGAGATGCTGAAGAGGTATCTACTTGTTACAAAATCACTTATACTGTAACTGATTATATACAAAAGCGTATCAAAAGTAACAAGTAGAAACTCACAAGTAACGACAATCTACACCTTTAAACAAAGACGCATAATTTGCAGTTTTAACAGATATGGATTCAGTAATCCTTACGAATCATATTTATGTCTGTTGAATTATATAAATATAATTTTTACTTTGAATAGCTCTATATATGTGTGTTGGTATATTTATAGTGTTGGTTTATAATTATAGTGTTATTTAAATAAACTTAGAACTGTGAACATTTTTAAGGTGTTTGCTGTTTTCTCTCAACTGAAGTAAGTAAATTTAATATTATTTTGACTGTATTATAATAATTATTATGATGATAAAAGGGTTGCAAGTGTGAGTCCATAATTGAACAAATATATTAAAAAGGTCAATACTCACAATCTAATATTTACTTTCAAAGTTTTACAGAAGCGATCGGTTTCGAGGCTTACAATATTTGCCTCATCCTCAGGCCCAGCAAAGAGTTTGTTTTGTTAAAAAACAATAATATAGATATCGCCAATAAGAAGTTTTCCGCTTACATCCAGGGTACTGTCTGTCTTCATCTTTTCCTTTTGACACTATCATTGTAGTGAGGTTATATGTTGATCATTATTATATGTATGTAAATAAAAGGTCTTACAAAATAAAAACCTTTAGGTCTTAACCTTGTAAGAACCTGTGACAAAAACAACAAAAAACAAAAAAAGGACATCCTACTGCATAATATGTGATTTTTCATCTTCCACAAGTTTTTAAACTATATACAGTCCGGATGTGGATTCATTTCGCATAATGTGTCCAAAGTACTGTAACTTTCGAGATTTGATGGTGGTCAGTACCTCTCGGTTCTTCTTCATTCTTCTGAGGACCTCCTCATTGGTGACTCGGTCAGTCCACGGGATTTTAAGTATTCTCCGATATAGCCACATCTCAAATGCTTCCAATTTTCTGCACATATCTTCGTTCAAGGTCCACGATTCAACACCATAAAAAGAACAGAGAAGACGTAGGTAGCATCGCAGCATTCTTACTTTTATACCAAGAGAGAGGTTGTGGCTCTTGAAGAAGGCCCCCATCCGGTTGAAGGTGGATCTAGCTTTTGATGTGGAAATGAGTAGCAATGATAAATAAAAGATACGAAATAATTCGAAATTACATAAACAAAATGGAATATTTTAAAAATGAAAAACTGTAACCCATTTTACTCATTGTACCTATCTACTTTTCCAGTACTTATTTTTCGTAATTCGATATTACTTATATGTAATAGTAAAAAGTTTTTTTCATCATTTTCAAAGAAAAACTTTCGTTTTACATCCGCAAAGTATGTTCGTTTGTGCGTTGTCGCCTATGCAATACGATTTTGGGGACGATCTATCGATGGATTCATATATAGTTTTGTCTCCTGAATCAAAATCTGAAAGCGGCATTTTGATATCTCGAACCATCTTCGACATAACCGGCAAGTCAAAAATAGTGATGTCACAATTCTTCTAAATATACATTCGTTTCTGCTGACACAAATAAATGTTAAATCGATATCGAAACGTCGACTTAATAAATTTTATTTATTAATGTTAATGTAATGTTAAATGTATAAGTCTATCTACCCTATAATTATGTATAAGTATTTTCCCGAACTTTTACACAAGAAGAGGTCTCTTTTTATATCATTAATGATAATATTATTACTTATTTCCAAATATTGGATTTAAAGCGTAAAATGTATAAAAACAACTTTCTATTTTTTGCCTTTTGATTAATACCACAATTAACTAATGATGTGTGAATGACAGTTTACAAAAATATTATTTAAGTATACTTCTTTGAAAGATTAATCATTGATTACTATTATTAATCCTAAAAATTATAAATTAATTCATTTCAAATTCAGATGGTATAGGCTGCTAGAATCTTAATACAACCCTGTACAATTATATAAACATCGGGTTTCGCGTGTTATGTGCATGCATTTGTTGACCGCTACTTTTCTGTTAAATGAATTTACTTTAGTTAACATCTCAATCTTTAATGATCAATAATCCAGCATCTTACACAACACAATACATATCTGCTTTCCAAATTTCCAGGCACCAAAAATGCTGATTTAAAACATACAGGGACGGGGCCGTATAATTTAATTTTTCAGTTGATCGCAGATTAATCAGATATATGTATTAATGTTTGCCTATCTACAATCAAAACTTAACAATTTAACCTTTAGGGTAGCTTACACTTTAATCCCAACATATTGATGATATACTGTTATAATTAATCAAGTTTTAACATATTTAATTATCCACAATGTTGGCTATAGTCACATTTAGATACAGACTACCAATTACATTGACTGCTTAGTTTGGACTTCCGTCCTAATGCGTCTTTTGATCGGTTGCTATCAACAAGTCCTCGTAGACACTTCGTCTAAGGGCCTAGGAACGACAGTGTTGGAGTCCTACCTTGCCATGAAGTAAATTCCATTTATAGCGTAAACATCCTAGATTATTATCAGCAAAAGTGTAACTTAAAATTAATTTATTTATATTTAAAAGGCTTTTACCCAGATATTGGGTGGCTTCAAATTGTCAATCTAGTGAGAATTAAACCACGTTTTTGTTATAACCCTAGTCAAAATTTAGCTTTCACGTCTGCTTTAATTAAAGTGGTAATACTTACTTTAGGAAAAGCACTGATGATGGAATATTCATTCCGAAAACGTTCTGTGATGTATCCCGATAGGGTTTTTATATTATTATACATTTTATAAAGGATTTTTTAAATAAAATTTTTGTGGTTTATGGTATACAGCCAATTACAATTAATTTTTCTTGTGGATTTTAAATTAAGTCTTATTTATTGTACGGTATATCCAATATTGATAGAATATCATTTACAGAATGGCGAATGGTAGCGTTCCACACCCCCCTCCAGATAACGTAAATAACAATGTAAGAAGCTCTTCCGGGAAAAAGAAAAAGTAATGCGGAAGATCGATGGTTTTAGCTAGTTTTTTCAATAATTCAAATTTCTACTTATAGGAGAAGAATATAGAATTTTCTGGACTGACATTTAAAAAGTTTTCACTAGATTTTAAGGAAACATTCCGGTTTTTAAAGAGATTTAATCATTTGAATATTGGAAATGCTCGAACTACTTACAACTTAATACAATTGAGAATTATTTTCTTTTCAAAAGTGCCAAAATATTTTATAAAATGACTATTGTCATTCACCACTTTGGTAAATGGATCTTTGGATCCAATGGTAAAATATATAACAATTTAATTAATTATTATCTATTATCCACATCTTCAATGTATTTTCCTTTTAATTAAATACAATGTCCACTTTTTCTCAAGATTTCATCTCTAAAATCCTGTTCGGCAACGTGTTCAAAATATTCATCTCTACTTTTGACCCGAATACAAATTCCAAAATTTCCAGTCCATGTTTTTTTAATATTTAAGTGTAGATGAAGTCAGTGTTGGTGAATAAGGAAAATATTACAACAATTGCACTTCAAATCCCCAAATTTTTATTACAAGCCTCTCCAATTTATGCTTTTCTAGAAGACATTCGATAAAAATAATTATAAACTAAAATTGAAAAGTAATACAGATATTTCACCCAAATGTCTTTGCTCTAAAAAAACCAAAAACTGAGGTTATAAATTTTGTTTGTCAGAAGTGTCATTCGTCATACTCTAATCTATAGTACTTATTACAAAGATTTGTTTTTATACAAAAAAAAAGTTGTAATTATAAATTAGGAGAGGTATAATTTTTTCAAAGGCGCAATTGTTTATTATTTTGACAGAAAGAGCATTTTCAAGATAAAATGTGTATACTTATATTAATTTTTTATAGAGATTTATTTCTTTTAGGAAAATTTATTTTTTATTGAAGGTCTTATAAATCAAAAACACCCAGAAAATACCCAGACCATGATAATTAAAAAAATTATGCCAAATTTGAATTAGAAACACATCTGATTCACATTGTGCCCAAATTAGAAACACAAAAGATATTTTTCGTCTAAATTATTCACCTTGGCGAATCTTTTATGAGGTATACTCCATTCGCTTATCTCGGGCATATTTTGACAGATTCATTGTCGGAAACCTACAACACAACAATTCCTACTTCTCAGTATTAATAGCAAAGAATATAGACGCTTATTAATAGCTCAAGTATCCTACTATTGCAGACTTCTTTCTTTACAAAAAGAAGAATTATTCTAAATAGTGGAAGTGTATACTAAACCCATCAAATTTTGGGTAGTATATATTTAAAAAATATATTTTAGTTGTTATAATTTAACATAACTATTTATTATATGGTACAGATAAATAAATATTGATTGTCGGTAATTCGCAAAGTTCTATTTTATTTACTATTTAGTTTGTTTACTATTAATATTGGCTATGAGTACGCGTGCTTGGTTGTATAGTAATTTCCAGCCACTTTTAGTCTGTCAAAAAGTAACTAACTTCGCAAAAAAATAATTACTAAATTTCAAATTCACTAGACAGTTCGGACTGGTTATAGCGAACCGAGTATACTGTTTCTTCTGTATAGTTTCTGTTGTCAACTGTGAGTTGTCAGTACAAAAACAGTTTTTAATTTGAAATTTTAAAACTATATACAAACATTTCTTATTTAAAAATATTATAATATGTCGAAAGACAAACTTTGGTTGAATTTAATATTTTATTACTTTGAACAAGATTTATAAGACATTCTTTAATTATTAAATAGGTCCTTAAATGCAATATATAATCTAGAATTAGTTAAAACGCTCTCTCGAACATTTTTCGTAAGATTTATTTTATATATTATTTTTAGGTTTAATTTTTTTGACGTGTAGTACAAAAGTATATAACGAAATTAATATTATATTAAATTTATGATTTTTAACACGCTTTCCGGATGAATCAAATCTAAAGTGGACTTTTCTTGCAAAAAAATGTTATGGTATAGAAAAAAGTATAAGGTTGGTCTTTTTGATAGTAAATTCGTTGTACGACGTCCATTTGACGTTATCATTTTTGCTGCACAGTGTTGCCGTATCCTCTGGATAGGAGAGTATGTAGAAATTATGAAATAATTAAATTTTAAGGTTATTATTATTATTAATTCATCTATTCATGAGTATATGTCGCAAATATCGAAAAATTATAGTGTCTTTTCAAGATTGAGCACTGTTTTGACGAACAAATGGGATTGGACACAACGGCGTTTTATTATTTTTACTAATAAGCTCATTCTACATTGTAAAGAGTCTAGTATATAGAGTTTTGTAAACAGATTCTGCAAAAAAAAGTTGGGCAACAACATAATCATAGTGATTTTCTCCACTACTTCTCCAGACACCTTTGACATTTCAGAATTCGAGATGATTTATATCAGAATTTGGGCTCTACTACACAATATAATTAACTTCAGAGTAATTTTAACAATCTTATCACATTAGTTATCTGCAATGAGTATATAGATTTTACAACAACAGTGTTGTTCAGACATGATGCTACTGGTGGTGCATTTACTTTAATTAAAGTAAATTAAAAGAAATACATTATTTAGTAAATACTTATAGTTAATAGCTTTTCAAATGCACAAAGAACTCTCTCCTTAACTCTAACAGTCATATCGATTAAAGGGTCTGTTGAATGGGTGTATTAATTTCCTTTTTATTATCATTCACTTTCAGATAAATTGCAACATTCTTGTTCACACGTACTTGTATCAGGATTTTCCATTAATTTTCTTACAACTTTTGCAAAATTTTACAAAACTCGGAATCTCATTGTAAAATCTTGTTCTTCGGGTCCGATGTTGATCTGTATACTGATCTGTAGGTATACCAAATCCAGCTTTAAAAAACATAAAATTGTTTTCGCTTACATTTTCTCCTAGTTCTTTAAAAGTCCAAAATATTTAGTAAACTGATACGTTACACAAGCAATTAACACTACTACAGAGAAATGTAAGTTGCCTATATGTGGCGCAACTCAATAACATAATGTCAGCTGACTAATCTAAAAAATTAATTTTAAAAGCTTTTAAATATCATTTCTTTCAATTGAAAATATATTTTGTTTATAAACTTAATATATTTCAAATAAACATGCGTTTTAATCCAAATACAAGTTGATATTGCAGTTGTTAATTATATTGAATTTTCAGAAGAAAAGCAACCAGGTAACAAGCCCAGAGCCCAAATAAGATTTTTAATCTTCTTGCGTTTTCATAAGAATAACAATTAGATACAAAGGCTAAAAGTGTTCACAGCTTAGGCATTCTTTGTCCACCAGAGGTCGGCTCATGTTCGAAGAATTTTTACGATCGGTAAATTCCAGCACCGTATTTTTGTCACGTCCTCAAAAAATTACCCAGATCTGCCGAAATCAGATTGGGTATTTTAAAGTAGTGATACGGAGTTATAAAAATCTGGTTTAAATTTGATTCGTCCCCATTTACACTATTTACTTAAAACTAACGAATAAGATAATGTTATCTTTCTTACAGATTTATATCGTCTATAATGATACTGCCCAAATGTATATATAATCTATTCAATGTTCCGTATATTGAAATTGGTTAATTATTTATTGGGAAAACAGAGTAAGCTCTGGCTCTTTGAAGTGTAAGCAAATAAAAATGTCAAATCGGTTACTACGTCATTGTTCAACATTTTGATAAAGTGCAACGTTATAGGAAAATTTCCCAGACGTCCTGAGATTTAAATAAACCATTCTGAGATACTGTTTAAACATTACTTCATGCCAGCACTGAACGTGTTGGCATCCACACAACTCATTATAAAAAAGTGTTTAAACTCTTCAGGGCATTGTATAGATTATATTATTATTTTTATATATATTAAAAATCTTTAATTAAACAGATATAGTAGATTATTCAATTAAGTTTGCCGTTCGATATGAAAAACACGATTTTATAGTTTGCAATACATTTTTTTTTAATCAAAATATTCTCCCTCAACAATACTTGTTCCAACAATAATCTGATTTATTAATTCCATTGCTCAAGTCAAAAAAACTGTCAAAATACGCTTCCACGGCTGATTGTTCTTAGTTCTGGTGCTAAATCTGGAGAACAAGGAGGCTGTTCGCTGTCATTCATTGATATTCACGATAATTATTTTGAGCTGTATGTGATTGTGTGTCATGATTAAAACGAATTTTTTCTTTTATAGAACAATTCTTTTTCGCGAATTTTTATATCCAACTAATTGAAAAGGTTATAATGATAATATGTTACCATTAGTAGGTAGCATCTTTTATCGAACGCCAAACTTATTGAATGACCTAGTATAGTTATTCATTTAACGGATAGTCCATTAGAGATAGTGCAAACACTCCTGACCACGGCGCAGTAGACGAAATTTGGTTTAGTCCCCACTTCCATGTGAAACGCACTGTACTCAGCACTGTATAATTCCACTTACAATAGAACCTTTCTGCCTTTACGTGAATTTTGACTCCGCCTTCGCGCAGCTCCATAGTAAGGAGTGTTTGCACTATCTTTACTAATAACAATTTCGCCAAAATATGCTTTGAATTGAAACTAGATACCCAGTTAATCGATGCTGTAAAATGTGATGGGCGAAAATTTATAAGTGTAGATGATGGTATCCTACAGGTGACGGTGAGCCCATGACAATTGACAGATGACGTCATAGCACTTACTTTTAGCCGGTATATTTACACATATTTCAGTTATTTGTTTTATCTAAATTTTTCTTGCTTTAAATTAAAAAAAAACAACGAGAATTGATTTTTCAAATGAATTTGAGTCTAGAAAATACTAAGGTAAAGTATAACGAAAGGAATACCCGGTGAATCTGAAATGCATGTCATTTGGAATCTGCTTAAATTGGTGAATAATATATAATGCATTTTATTGTGTACATACATATGTTATTGTCATTTTTCTTATAGAACAAGATCCCACTGCTGGATCACTACGTTCATAGCGTAGTTAATTAAACTCACATTTTTACATACATTTAAAATTAGGAGAATACATTGATAATAGGTTACCAATCAAAAAGTGGCCGCAAATATTTTTAATTCAATTAGTAGTAATTAGGTTTTGACAAATATTATTTCGTTAATTTATTTGTTAAATAAAATACGCTGCTCATGACGTATATGCATGTTTTTTTATATCAAATTAAAGCTAATTTTTTTCTTAGTATGATAATGTACGGTTGCCTGAAAAAAAGATCAGAAATTACAGTTGCCAGCTGTTAAAAACGCGAAGTATCAAGAATAAAGTATAATAGATTTAGGGCGCAACGACACTGGTTTGACAAGTGATCATATGTATATTATTATATATCTATCGACGCATGCTTGAAAAACTCACACAACTGACACTGCAAACAAGTAGCGTTGCGCGATAGCTGTAAAAACCGAAACTTTTAATAACTTTCGCTGGCACGCAGGTGAAAAAAATATTTTTCTTCCATAAAAGTCTAAAATTAATTTTAGTTAGTCTTCGCGAGTACGTAGTCATGACATTGTTAATAAATATGAATAAATCTATATTAGATTTTGTATACTTCTAATTCTAGGTACCACTGTTTCGCTACCTGTATTTAAATAATTTATTTTATTTATTAAATTCATCTATACCATCGAGATTGAACTTGTTATATTTCAATATCTTCCTTGTTAT
Organism: Diabrotica undecimpunctata; assembly: GCF_040954645.1. Lineage (NCBI taxonomy): Eukaryota > Metazoa > Arthropoda > Insecta > Coleoptera > Chrysomelidae > Diabrotica > Diabrotica undecimpunctata. The sequence continues at coordinate 30,937,418 of NC_092810.1, forward strand.
TCAGAAAATATATTCTAGTTACAAAATATTTAATTTTGCCAAACAATTTAAAAAATTGAAGTACCTACTCAAAAATGTGTAACCTTCCAACTATTACTGTGGTAGAGAAAACGAATAGAATATTTTGCGGCGTTGCAACATCTATCTGTTGTTTGAACTCTATATGTACACGTATATAAACAAGTGAGATACAAAGTAACTGAACAATATTGTGTATTTTTCATTTACAGTTGGTAAATGTCTTCTATGCTCTTGTATGTGCAAACGTTTTCTAAATCATACTGTTTCGAAAATGTATTTGTACTTTTTTTTGTTCCTTCTGTTAAACATTTAAGTGCTAGTATGAAGAAAAAAACAGGTGAAAGTGTCTTTGAAAGATACGGGGTATTTCTAACTGAAGAACAAGGCTTGAAGCTCAATGCCAAATAGAATTGCAGCATCTTCTGTGGTATCTAGTACCAATATAATCATTAATATTTGTAGTACAACATGGACATGTAGTAAATCCTTTACAGATTCAGTGTTGAGCCCAGTTTAAGATCACATATTATTAGTTATATAATTTAGTAGAATATATTCATATTTTTAAAAGACTAATTATTATATTTTACAGAGAATATATAGAATTTTATATTATTTATAATTGTAAAACGTATTGTTGATGTTAGTGCCAAAAGTAAAATCTTGTATCTTCCGAAATTACTAGTTTTTTAATTTACCTTTAAGAATCAGAAATAAAAAGTGTAAATGACACTGAGCAAGCAGGTCTTGTAAACGGTTCTCGAGAACAAATTCTAAACTTTTGATAATTTGTCGAAAAATCTAGAGAATTTCTAGTAGAAATGTTTCAAAATCTCCTGGACCTCGTAAATACGCATGCCCGAAAAAATAAATGGATCCTAAAAACATGCACCATTTTAATTTCATAGGAAATTGGTCGACAGGGTAGGATTTGCACGTGCGAACGATGTCGAGTGTTTCCTATAAACATGACATAGGTATTATGTTTCTCTAATCTTAAACATTCAGTTACAGTTAGTCATCGCATTTTTATTTAATCTCACAATGAAAGATGTAATAAAAATTTACGACTTCCCGTCTTCAGAATTGCTGTGTAAAAATGTAAAATATTTACATTGCACTAGTTTGGCTTGTAAATAAACCTTTTAAGAACTGAAAAAAATCTACAGGACAAATAAATAAATAACAAATTAATGTATGATAGAAAAATAATAGGAATTTCGGTTTTAAATTCAGCAAAATATGTTTATACCAGAGGAAAACCTCGAATTGATTGGGAAAAATATTCGCGTGAGATTTTTTGCATAATCACTTAAATAAAAGATCGCAGAATAATGTTCAAGAGGTCGCCCATACAAAAAGTGGTCCTAATTTATTAAACAGTTTTGTATAAATCCATTTTTAGGTTGGGATAAGGGCCTCAAACAACTAAAAACAATGTTTTAAACCAAATAGGCCAAACTAAAGTATAAGAAACTGATAGAACAAGATTTGGTGAATTCAAAAATAATTGTGTGTTTTTGATCCTTAAAAATCGTCACTTTCGTTTTTTTTTCAGTTTTAAATGGTATAAGTTGAAAACGATCAACTTTAGAGAAAAATTACAATAAACCTTTTTTATTCAGAATGATCCAGAAGAAAATAAATTTGTGCGGGCAGATGAAATTGATTTATAGAATTTGTTTAAAAACAATTATTGTTTAAATAAATTAGAACCACTTCTGCTGGTATTATGTTTTAAGACGAAATAAGTTAAATGCAAAGTTATCAATTAATTAAATTGTCTGTGTATTTAAATTAAATGTACACTACCTTTAATAATGAATGTTCTATCTTTCTTCTTCTTTCTCCAGCACACTGGACTGAACTGTGGAATTTCATTCTTGCACTTGGATGGACGGTGATAAACTATTTACTTTTATGGGGTTATATGACACTCTCTAGAACTAGATGGTACTGATATTATATACTCAATGTGACGGTGCAACCGGAATAGTCTCTAAGTATTTAAGAATATTAATGCGGCATCTACACGAAGACGGTATATTAGGTTACGCACGATAAGACACACACACATACACGTTAATTTAAACTAAATAAGAAATGAAATAATTAATAAAATGTTAAACGAACTAAAAAATATACATGGAGGGACGAAATACCTAGCTTGTCACCTTGACTAGTTAGTATTTATAGGTCGTTGTTGTAGCCGTAGTCGTCGTCACTATCAGACAGTTCTGTTTCAGATGATTCGCTATCGTCATCTAAATTTATAATGATTTCATACGCTTCATCCTTCATCATTCTCGGCTGAAATACTCTTCTTTTACTTTATCAACATGCCTGCAAGTATTTGCCCACTTGCAAGTATTTCTGGCGTGATTTCATCTGCTAATTTAAAAGTCGTGTTTCTTGCTGCAACTTCATTTTTTAAAATGGCCCATATTTTTTCAATTGGGTTAAGTTCCGGATGATATGGTGGTAAACGTAAAACCGAGTGGCCGTGCTGTGCTAATAATTGGTCTACAGCATATACTGGATTTTTAGGTTTAGCAATGAGTACCTTACTGTAGAGTTCTGGTTTTGTTTCGCTTTCATCGAAAAATATGTTTCTGTCAACCATTTTTCATGATGTCTTTTTTCGAAGCCGATGTAGGACATTTTTCAAGAGTCACATTATGATATGAGGCGTTGTCTATTACCAAAACTGAATTGGAAGGTAAATTGGGAAGAAGTTTGTCTTTCAACCACTTCATATAATTCTGGTGATTCATGTCATCATGATAATCACCAGTTTTTTGTCCGGATTTGAAAATGAGAGCAGCATTTTCGACAAATCCATTTTTACCACCACAATGTAAGATGATCAGTCGTTGCCCTTTAGATACCGGAGATTTTATTCACTTGTTTCGTCCATCATCCCAACCTTTTGGAACTGTGTGGGAACTATGTATATAAGTTTCATCACTATATACAATATTTCTATCTACAAAAATATTGAGAATTACTTTAAAATTAGTTATAATATAAATAAAAATATCTTACTTTCAGATTTATAATTTTTTGGAGTTTTCTTAAAAATTCTGTTCGTTTGGCTCTTATGTCAGTTTTTTCGATTAAAAGTTTCCTATTGTCTTCCACTGTTCTCCACCTAAATCCTAATTTCTTCACAATTTTTCTGAAGGAAGATGTTACAATACCTTCGTTTCTAACAGATTCGTAAACAGCTTTCATGGTAGGTCTTCTTTTGTGGATAGTAGCAAACGTGTAAATGGTATTTCTTATAACTTATTCCTCAAATGGATTGACTAATGACTTGGGGTTGGGCTTGCAAATACTTGTTCTGGGTGATACAAATTGTGAAGTTGCTGGTTTGTTTTTACCTTCCTTAATTATCCTCTTCACTGTACTTTCTGAGGTACCAGTTGCTTGAGCCACTCGCTCTATTAGGGGTAAAGGAGTTGTGCAATATCCCAAATCTTTTTCCCGTTTCATAAATAAATAAACGTTAAAAATAATTTGTCTCCCTTGTCCATGGACCACTTTTCCATTGTTACTTTGCCTGTAAAACCGCTAGGTTTTAGATAATAGATAAAATGTTTAATATTAGTTATGTTTAAGAAAAACATTTACAAAAAAATGAATTGAAAAGAAAAGTACTTTAAAAGTGTGTAAAGCATTTAATTTCTAGCTGAGCCCCTTTGGCTTTATACACTCTAGGAACTAAATGCTTTACACACTTTAAAAGAACTTTTCATTTTAATTCATTAATTTATCATAAGCGTTTACAAAACATATTAATTTTTTGCAAAAAATATTAAAATAAACAATAAAGTTATCAGATTTTACACACTTTTAAAAGTGAATTTTTTTTAATTCATTAATTTGTCGTAAGTGTACAAAACATATAAGTTATTTTCAAAAAAATATTAAAATAAACATAATTTAACTTACATTTTTAGGATCTCACTGTAAAATGTTAAAAACGACTTGAAACGCACTGAATATAAATAGCACCTCACTATAAAATATTAAAAACGATTCTTCACAAAAAAAAATTAAAATATTAAAGCTATTTCACTAACGCAAAAAACTAGTTCGTCTCTGTCTCGCTACGATAACGCACTGAACAGAACTGCATGTTTTTGGAAAAGCCTGATATTATTGTTTCGTCCGTAAATCGACGTCACTAAATGATGACGTCAGGTCCACGACATTATGAATTATCTCTACCAATGATAACATGTTTCGTGGACTATCAAGAAGTATTTGATGGCATTAATTGGTAAAATCTTTGTGCTATCCTTTTAAATATGGGCGCACCAATACACCTAGTTCATCAATTAGCCTGTATTTGTCCACTGCTGAACATAGGCTTCCTGTAAGCTTTTCCACTTATGTCCTTCTTGAGCTTCTTGCATTCAATTTATGGTGTTCCCTTTCAAATTCATTTATTGATGTAAGTTTACCAATAGCCTAACACACGTCAAAAATAAAAGCAGAACAGTAGTTCTATTAAAAAATCTTAAATTCTAGTTACATAAAAATAAAAAACCCATTAATTTGACTTAAAATAGTTTAAAATTAAAATTTCAGTTATTCCTCACTACTATAAAATACATTTTTTATGAAATTCCTTAATTTTGCTTTAAAATTGAATTGTGAAAGTTATTACGCAATTTGCAAAATACCCTGGTCCAGTTTGACACCTCTTTAAGTTTTTAGGCTCCAGTAGGTTTTTTTTGAGGTGTAAAATCTTCTAAAGACGTGTGTTGGATTCAGAGTAAAATGATGCCCGAGTGCAATTCTTTGTTTATAAACGGCCCTAACACGCTTGCGCGGCTTCCTTTTCTGTTTTTTTCTTTAGCGTTTATGTCTTCTGTCGTTCCCTTTCTAGGATCTCTTTCCTTTTTATTATGTTATTCGCTCTAACTTCTCCCACCCCTTCATATAGCACCGCAATCTCGTTCATGAACCTTTTGCAATTGAGCACACAGTGTTCCGCCCTGTCGTTAATCCCGCAGTCAACGCAGATGCCGTCTTCTTGCTTCCCTATCCTTACTAAGTTGGCACTGAAAAAGCTGTGCCCCGTAAGGAGCTGTGTCAAGAAGTAGTTAGTCTCCCTACATGATACTATAACTAACAAGATAAGTCAACGCGCATATTCTTGCATCTCTCTCTCGCATACCTGTGACGTAAGCCCGAGACAACTTTAATGATGCCAAGTTAAATGCTCTACCTGTTGCTATCCTGTGTGCTTCAAAACGCAGTGAATGAGATTTTTATTTATTCATTGATGTAGTAAAGACTTTGTATATTATATTGTTATATAAATTTTGAGGTGAAAACATTCAGTTTACTGTGTTAATATCACCTAATTTATTTATCGTACGCAACTTTCCTCTCGACTACCTGTAGCTACTTTATAAAGAAGACTAATTATTTGGTTGCCATAATATATTGTGCACTGGTGGATTGTTTAAACAATTATAATAAAAAAAGTAAATCTTTTTCGAAGTGTCGTTTTTTTGTGTTTCCTAGAGACAAACAAATGTGTAAAGTATGGTTCTTCAAGTGTTCAGCGAGACAAATTTAATGTAGAAACCGCGAGAATATGATCAAAACATTTTACAGAAGCTGACTATTGTTTAAAAGAAAAACTATAGTGGAATATTACTACTAATAGTATAATTAATTATGAAATTGTCACTGAAGAGATCTTTTCCTCGTTAAACCTTTCTAGTGGTGATACAGAAATTAACCCTGAAGATTTAATTGACTGTCATCAAGATTTTATTAATTCGAATATAAAAGACCTGGAATGGGATGGATTGGAAAATTTAGCCGGTTTCATTGCATTTAAGTTACAAAAAAAAAAGAAATACTTGGATATATTCCGGACGCTAACGATAAATCGTTTACTTGGGTAAACCACGTTTCTGAGGGTGGTTTACTCAAACCAACATTGGAATTTGTTACTAAATGTAGTGAACTAGAACGTAGTTTTCGTAGTTATAATGGCAACAAATTAAAAATAACTAAAAATTATTTAAAAAAAACTAATAGAAGCTGCAAAATATGTAAATGTTAGCGAAGATATAAAATTACTTTGTTTATATGTAAAATGTATTTTAAAATACTAATTCTAAATAAAAATATTAAAGATAATTACAATATCCGCGAGAGAAAAATCACGAAGATTGTAAAATAAATGTCTAAATGATATTCATAAAGTCTGAAGTATGACCTGCTTTTCCTTATGTTTCAAATTCTTTACATTTTACCGGCCTTTTATATTTAATTTATGTTTTGTAGCAATATCTATTTTGTTTGTAATACACACAATCAAATCTAAGATTCATATATTTCTTTAATTAATTTTACAAATTACTTATTAATTTTCAAACCACGTTTTCACAGAAAGTAACTAGTAATGACTTCTTAGTGCAAGATATGGCATCGAGGTATACTTACCGTTAACAGTTTAAGTTTCGAAGTTGTCCATTACAGTAATGGAACAACGTTGCCATATGATGTATCGTTAAAATAAGATCCACACAAGTCCCCTGGCTTTGTCGATTAAACGACACGTGAGCATACCTTGTTTGTTATAGTATCATGGTCTCCCTATGGCTGTGTCTTACCCAGTCTCTCACGTCTGGTATGAGTGTTCTTGTCCACTCAGCCTTATGTTTGTTTTCCCACTCTTCTTGTCATTTCGCGTTGATAACCCCTCTCTCGTCTGCTTTGTCGTTTTCACTCATGCCGTACGTGATTGCTCTTTTGCGTACAGAAGTCGTTTTATAGACACAGACGACCTTAAGCAGGACCTTCCTCCTGAATTCTTCTGTATTTCTGTTTATACATTATCGACACCTTATATGAAAAACATTGTAACTCAATTTTGCTTAGTTTAGAGAAGAGCGATTTAAAAAAATTTCTACATTTTATTTTTTTACTTAATCGGTTTTAATATTTTTTGTAGTTTTCTATAACTTTTCCTCAGCTTTTGTCACGTACCGCCTTGTTGTTAAAATGACTGGTCCTGATTTAGGTCGAGTTACAATACCTAGTTTTCAAGAATTTTAGATGAAGATCATTGTAAGTGGTTTATGCAATGATATTTCAACAAAGTATGTTTCTTTCATTAGGTGCATATAGATGGTAACTAATGAGTATATATCAAAATAAAGAGATTATTATTAGGTTTTTTATTAATTTTACCTTAACGTGATTTTTTTTACTCAAACAAGCATCTAAGAATTCACATCATACATACTAACAAAAAGTAAATAAAATAATATCTGTTAGATTTATTTATTATAAAATGAGCATTTACAAATTATAAAATAGTTTATAATATTTGCATAACAATAACTCCGCAGATCCGATATCAAAGATAGTAAAATTATACACTCTAAACTTCCTTTTATAATAAAACAATGATACTTCTGATTGGGGTGTAGTTAATATTTTTTGCAAATCAAAGCAGGCAGTTACAACTGTTGCTGTTTTCTTAGAAACCTCTTTATCCAGAATTTTGAATTCACGTGCAACATTTGTTTGCATTCTCTCCCTCTCTCTTCAACCCTGACCCCCGAGAGAGAGTGTAGTGGTCATCGTAATGTGTATTTTCCGTCTACAAAGATCTCTGTCTCTGGTCGTTTCTTTTAACTTAGGTCATTTAAAATTGAAATATTTGTCCTGTGGTTGGTCCACGGAATTCGTAAAATTATCCAATAGAACATTTCGGTGGCGTCTATCTTTCTTCTTTCCGCTTGTCGTCGGCTTCAAGATTCACATCCTTATGTTTACAATATGTAAAGCATATTCCTTTTCTATCTGGTTTGGTTCTCTGCTTTTTCGCTGCAAAAAACCGATATTAAACTCAGTATTGAATATGTGTCTTTACTGACTTTTGGTGGCTGGCTTATCTCTTAACATCCATTCATTATACAGTGAATACACTTTGGGAAACGTTCAAGACCCATTAAAATACATTTTAGTTATTCTTTTCTTGCGTAGTGGGATTCTTTTCCTGGAATAGAGTTTATATGCGCACGAATGGAATTTTTAATATTTTCATCTACAGCATTTGCTCTGTTCTCATGGCGACCACCCATATCTCCAGGTATAAAGCCTCGAACTTCCTGACTATAAATTTTTTTTAATAACTTAGTTAACCACATATCTGTTATGTTAAAAATGCCCAAAAATGATTTTTTAAAAACTTAGAGTCGGTGTTCTGCTAACAGCGAATTATTTGCATATGTCCAGTTTCTTCTGGACTCTTTTACCTTTGCAATCTTTCTCTCTTATCTGAGAACATATCTACATAAATATTCGCTCTGTTTGTCATGATCAGCCATTTCCCAAAAATTATTAAATAAATTGAGAGTATTAGTTTCAGATAATTTCAATCTACATTTTCTGTTACATTTTTCGTTACATCCAGTTCCAAATTCTCTCATTTTCGTTAATTTTCCAGTTTTACTAATATATTCTTGGCCAGAGTTTTACAGTTTCTTCAAGACATTAATTTTCCAAACACTTGGATCCGTTTGTCGCTCCCTTCCCAGATTTTTCTTCTTTTGGTATTGTTTTTTCTTAACAGACGTATTTAATAATTAACTTATAACTTTGGTGCATCTAGAAGTTTCCGCTGACGATGTATTTTGAGCATGTAATGCATTGTGAACATTTGGTACCTTATTTTTATCAGTAGAAGTTAGTTTGTTCATACATGATATAGGTGTTATTATTTTTGTTGGAAATTCTAAACTAGTATTTTCACATGAGTTTTTAAGATTTAAGACATGCTCACTATGCCTAGCAGTTAATATTAAAAAATTTACTTCGTGTCTGTGATCTTCCTTATTAGAAGAGCCTGGTAAATTGACTTGAATGTTATTCATAGTAATATTCCACTACTTTGCTTTCTTGTATCAGAACTTACAATGAAATGTACAAACTTAATTAGTTAATTTTTTGAGAGAAACATTGTATACAATGTTTTTATAAAAAATATTCATCAATAATAAAATTTTTCAATATTATATCATTGGTTACTTTTTGCACCAAGTGATTTAAAATTTGCACTTACAATGAGGTTATTTTGTTAAATAACTTTATATTTACATAAGATAGGATAAAAGTTATTAGACCAAAATAAAGGTTATCCTTAGATGTTATTTAATCCATGGTTGAAAACATTGTAAGTAGAGTTACAATGTTATTCATATCAGTTGTCGTTATCTGCTGCATATAGTATGATGGAATGGACCACTTCCTTGAGAATTCTTCTACCTGTCCCTGGGCCTGCTATGTTTAGCATGATCTTTGTTAGCGCCGCTGTTCTTCGATCAGCTTCCAGTAGAATGGAACAAGATCACACCTGTAACTAGTGTTATTATCATGCTTGTCACTGTGGGTCCCAAAGTGTCCCCCGCTCCCCTTACAAACATAAAGTTTTCAAAGATATACAAGGAGGGTACACTAAGAATTTTCAGAGTCACTTAGGCCAATCTGGAATCTTAGTTGCTTATATCATCTGTCCATAGAGGCGGTGGACATTGTCTGCTTAGATATACCTGTTGCCTTGGACACTGTTCCAGAATATTTCTTGTCCATCATATTATCCTTGTCCTGGCAACATGTCAGACCCAACTCGTTTGGCCATGGCTATAACTCATGTTCTTGCTATTGTTGCTAACTAATGGCAACAATAGAGGAAGAAATTATGGATATTAATCAAAAAGAAGTTTGAAAGCAAGAAAGTTCGCCTAAAAATTAATAAAAGGACGTCAAAAATAGGAGGACGTAGATAGAGAGAGAAGAATGCTCTGAATACCCTGGACTGAATTTAACCAATTTTTTGTACGAATTGTTTAATTACATGGCTAGTTTGCACTTAAAATAATATCTAGCTGAAAATAATTGGATGGATTCATCAACAAATAACTCTCCATATAGGGAATGTTAGAATAAAAATTTAAAAGTAGAAGATAAAAAGCTTTGAGTGGGAACATGTGAAGGAAAACTATTCATTTATTAAAAAAAATATTTAAACAACACTGATATCTGTATACATATTTATATTTTAACAACTAACTGCAACAAACAAATACATTTTACTTAATAAACTTCTTAATCCACATGTAACTAGTGGCACCGCACAAACTAAACCATGTTAGTATATATGACATGTGCTCATTCCTCAGAGATATTCTAGTTTGTCCACCAAGTGGTCCATTTGGTACATCAAAATCATTAGTGGCATCTAAAAATATTGGTGAGGCACCAGTTACCTCTGCCATGTGATCCAAATCCCTAAAATAAATAAAAGAAAAGATGAGAATATCAATTACAATGTCAAACAATCTGTTATCTTTTGAAATATGTGTATTTATAGGATAATTCATGTACCTATAAAAATAAATATTGCTCCCTTCTCTATTTTTCATTGTAAAATTGGGTCTAGGCTCATTTGTCCTAACTACACCAATTACATCGACAATACCATTAACTTGACCTTTTTCTCTTGTTTTAGGATCTTTTTGCTTACTTGGTACCCATCCTCTATTCACAAGAATTGTTTCACTAAAAATGGAAGATGATTATGCACATAATTGCTTTAAAATTTTTAATATAACTTACTCTCTACCTTCAAGCTTCAAAGGCGTTACTACTAAATACCCTTGACTAGAACTGGCACTTCCAGAAACAAGTGAACTCTTGGTTGAAGCATCTCCCTTTATTAAAACAGAACGGGGCCCCATATACAACTCTTTGTCATGAAGAAATTGTCCTTTTACATGTATTGGCGTGTATTCAAGTGCACTTAACTGATCCAGACTGTAAAAAATATTTTAGATCCTCTCATAACAATTTAGAGTAAGTACATACTTTTCAGGTAATTGCACTGGCTGACTGGAAGTTTTTTCTTGTAAATCAGCTAGAAGCCCTTCTTTCCACTTCTTCCTCTGTACTTGCCAAACACCCAAAGAAAATGTTGAAACAGGAATAATCTACAAAATTTTGATTCAATGGCAGTCTTTAAATGCAGCTAATGGCAAAATTATTTATCTACTTACCAGAAGAAACCAACCAAAAGGGCCTACTTTTTTGTCACGAACTCCTTTTAAATTAAGGCTATTTGTTTGTATCGAATAATTGGCTGCGATACCAAATTTGTGAATGTTTTTAGAATAATTAGGAAATAGTTGCAATATTTTGACAACCATTTTTCTATTTGTAAACATATTTTAACTCTAACCTCACTTCTGAGGTTATAAAATACACTGCTTTAATTTAATTGATTTTGATCTATGTTTTTATTATTTATATATCGTAGGACTAACTTTTAATATCCTATTATTATATTAATATGTAGCAGATTTCTCAAAATAGAAACATGTACATGTAACTACATATTGATTTAATCAGGTACTTGCAATAAAAGAAGAATAATTTCTGGTTTAACCTTAAAATCGCCTTTTAAGGTATGAATCATAAATATTGAAATTGGAGCAGAGAAACGATTATAAAAAAGTATTTTTGAAATAATTTATTAGGTCCTAGTTATTTTACACAATTCTTATTTAATTCATTGTAAAGTTTCTTTGATAAATATGCAGGTTGGTATATAAATATTTTACATTTTACTGTTCTGCTTGAATTATTTCACACCTGTAGAGATCATTTCTTTATAAAATGTGGATGTTGTAGAATCCAAATGAAGATACTGAATGGAATGATGTCTTACGAGCTAAGGGTATTATCCCCCAAAAAGAAAAAGAGATTACTGAAGATCAGATTGTGTCTATTTTAGAAGAAACTATAGAAAAGAAAACTTCAAGTAAGTGTGGAAAAATATTTATCTTATGTAAAACTGTTCTCGTATATTAATAAAGCCTTTATTATAACTTTCAAATATTGTGGCCCTATATCTGCTCATTTAGTATATTACTGCGTTTTTAGATGGAAAAAATTTGTCTGAACTTGACCTGGATGAATTAGATGAACTGGAAGACTCGGAGGATGAAGCTGTGTTGCTTGAATACAGAAACAAGAGGATAGCAGAGTTAAGAGCCTTATCTGAGCGTCAGAAGTTTGGTTTCGTTGGAGAAATATCTGCTCAGGATTACATCAATGAAGTGAATAAAGCAGGAGAGGGAATATGGGTTATTTTGCATTTATACAAGCAAGGGTAAGTGTACATAAGTGTGTGATTAACACAATCTAAACCTCATTATGACTTTTAAAACGTTTAAAACTTGTTTTTTGTTATGTTACTAGTAATTTTTTAACTGTTGAATGTTTAATAAGTAACCAATATTTTATTTATTATAGAATACCCCTGTGTGCCTTAATCAATGAATACATGAAGCATTTAGCAGTCAAATACCCAACAGTTAAGTTTCTAAAATCCATTTCTACCACCTGCATACCCAATTACCCAGACAAAAATTTACCCACTGTTTTTGTCTATTTTGAGGGTGACCTAAAAAAACAAATAGCAGGCCCATTGGAGTTCAGAGGACCAAATCTAACTCAAGATGGTAAGGTTTCAGATTATCTATGTCATTGTGTGTTTTTATTTTAATTCTAATTGGTTGTAAGTTATAAAGTGTGTTTACACCGAGTGTTAATGAGGTTAAGACTTAAGACTAAAATCCTTTAGTATTCTTTAGTACATAAAATGTTTCTTTTACACTATGTTCCACATCTTACATTTTATGATACAAGCATTTATTTTTAAGGAAAAAATTACTTCTGAAAATCCTATAACATAGAAATAAACCTATTTTTATTTTAAACAAACCAAATTAGATATGTATCCACAGCAAAACTTGTATGTTCCTTTACAAAGTGTATTTTTATCATTAGCTTTTCCTCAAAAGTTTTTATAATAGGAAATATACTTAGAAAAATAGTTTAAAATGTACTGCTTCAGGAGTGTCATATCTTTTTCACATTTTTAGCAATATTTACTTGTACTCATATCTTTTTATTTCAGCTTACTTACTCATATCTTTTTATTTCACATTCTTGATTGCTAGTAAATCTTGTAAACAGTTGAGTATTATATATATTGTCCAACATTGGGTACAAGTCTTCTTATAATCCAATATTGTTGCAGGGTAATCCTGTAAACCATCTTTGTAACTTATGACAAATTATAATAGGTATTATAAATTATATATTAAATATAAATTATAATAGTAAATTTAAAGCTTAACTTAGTTTTCTAATGTTGAAATTCATTCTATAATTTATATCGTTTTTTAGAATTTGAGTACATTATTGGGAAAACTGGTGCAATAGAAACAACTATCAAAGAAGACCCTAGACCAAAAGTTAAGGACAAAATGTTCTCAGATTTAGCAGAAACTAATGATTGGTAGTACATAGGTTCATTTATGTACTGTGTAAGTATTACATTGAACAAATGTACCAAAACTTAAGCAGTTCTACACACCAGTGCTGAATACAAGAAAATAAATATTTATTTTGTTATTTTTTTTGTCTTATATTTTAATATATTAAGCAAAAGCTATTTCATTATAAAATGGCAATGATGCCACCACAATGTAGACCACTACTATGCCAGTACTATGTAGACATGTGTAAATTTATTATTGTACCACTGCTGAATGTGAGACCTACCAAGTAAAACGAATTTATTTCAAATTAAATGTAAACTTTTTGAATTAATTAAGTTTTCTACTAAGCTTCTATTTAAATATCGTAGGTTTATAGCCTACTGGAGTTTTTTCTAGCTATAGACACTAAGGTTAATATGGATGTTGCCAAAGGAAGAAGAAACCATAACATATGTTGTGGAACTATATGTATATTTGGTTCTGGTGTTTAAAACTGTCGCAAATGTATTGTTTATCATAAAATTTATAGATATTTATTGTTTTTGATAATTAAAAAATAAATATTCGTTTTTGAATTTTCCAACCTTTTTTATTCCCAGTTTATTTTTACTAAGTTAGAAGTAGATCAGTCTATAACTGAGAAACTGAAACCTACCACATGAAATTGTGTAATATAACAGATAAAAGTGGCACTGTGCCAGAAGTTCCTGAAGAAGACCAAGGAAAATACCTTTTTGGTTAAAGCAAAGCATAACATAAAAAAACTATCATTGCTATAATTTAAAAAAAAAAACATTAATGATTATGGATATTGGAAGAAAAGATCCGATAGGGTAGGGATAGTTACATAATCAATGGACTTACCTGGTCTTCACCAAACAAAACTCACTTGAAACCTGAAAACCATGTCCAAGGTAAAATATTTTCATTTTGTCTTGCATCTTCTTGTGTAGTCCATTACTAGAGGTTTGCAATAAATGAATCAAAATATCTATTACGCGCCGCATCTCTTTGACGTGGTTCTTCTATCTACTCCTCTTCAATTATTATTTGTAGTAAGTTACATTTGTCATTTCTCTTATATGGTCTAGGTTTGAAATCTATGTTTATGGTGCTTCTATTCAATTCGTTATGTATTGTGTCTATGATATTGTAAGCATTCTGCCATAAAGCCACATTTAAATGGCTTCTACCCATCTCATGGTATGATTTTAATGTCCACGCTTCAACTCCATACTGAAGGGTGACCAAACGTAGCATTTGATAACTCCAATTCGGATGTCTCAGCTTGGTTTTTGGTTATAGATGATTTAGTTTCATTTATTGTATATATTAATTTGTGTTTTTATTTCTATATCTGGATCCCACTTATCATTTAGTACTGTCCTAAACTTGAACTGGTTCTAACTGGGTGGTTTCAATGCAATGGTTTTCATCGGTTTTCCTAGTTTCTATTACTTTATTTTTTTTTAAGATTTATTGTCCGTCCTATTACTTGCATTGTTAAGGCTAGCATATTTTGTAGATCTTCTATTCTTACTATTATCAGAATAGCGTCGTCGGCATACCTGATTATGTTAATATATTTTTATACAAATTTCAACGTCATCTAGTGAGGTTCCATTAAAGGTTTTGAATTATGTGGGGTTCTTTTCCGGCTAGCTTCATTTTCTGCAGTTCGGTCAACAATTTTTCATGCTGGACTCTATCAAAAGCCTTCTGGTAATCGATGAGGTAGAGATATACTTTTTTCTGGTAACCGATGCACTCGGTTAGAGCATTTGTTCACCTTAGCATAAGGCAGGATGAAATTATCATACACAAATATCATTTTAATAAGTTTATTTATTAATTTTTACATTAGATAGATACAAAGTTTAAAAAAATAATTTGACTTAAGCTTACTTATAAAATTATTTTTTATGGGAATTGCACAAATTTGGCGTGAAAAATACTGGAATACAAAATTTGGTCAATCTAGCCTAAAGTTTCAAATACGACGTCTTAAAAGCGAGCAGTTCCTGTGGTGACACTAAAATTTAAATGTATTTATAAGAATGTTTAGTAAGGCCACATTATAGGTTCAAATTTTTGAAAAATTTAAAATAAATTAATCAAAATACAGTTCTATGAAAAACTACAATCCCAATGACATATTAATTTAACGCAGTGGTATACATAAGATCGTTACAACACAACGAAAAACCGACACGTAACGGTCACGCTCTTGCGCAGTAAACAAAATACGCTCCAACACAAAGATGATGGTTCATTGCATCGTCCTTTCGAGTGTTCCAACAAAAAATGTGATTTTCCAGTAACGGTTTCATTACAGGTCTTATTAGGGTCTTGTAAATGTTGAGCGTTGTTGCGCGTATTAGGTTTTTTTTTCTCAGATGACCTGAAGATCATGGGGAGTTCTGTTTGCTATTGCTATGTGACTTTTTATTTCGTCGTTTGTCGTTGTTTGTTTAACAGTAAAAAAATTAGTGATAGGTAACCGTTCATTTACAGATTTAATCCTTTACTTTTTTGAGAAGAGAAGAGAAGAAAAAACAGGACTGAAATTTTCTACGGTTAAAACCAAAGTAATGTGCTTTTCTCGAAAACATCAAATTGTTGCAAATCTTCCAAAATTAACACCACCTATATGATCAAGTTTTAGAAAACGTTGAGGAACTTCGATTTCTCTGTATGATTTTTGATTCAAAACTTACTTGGAACAAACACATCCAATTACTTAAAAAATCATGTTTACAGAACATAAATATTCTTAAAGTACTAGCAAATCATAACTGAGGCGCAGACACAACACAGCTACTAAATATTTACAAATCCTTAATCCGCAGTAAATTAGATTATGGATCAATTGTATATAATTCAGCTAAGGACTCAACATTAAAAAATTTAGATATTGTTAGCTCTAGGAGCCTACAGAACCAGTCCAGTTGAAAGTCTTTATGTCGAAGCAAATGAATCTCCACTTTCTATTAGAAGATTACGTCTCGGTTTACAATACGCAAGCAAGCTATCAACTAATCCAAACAACCCGGCCTACCCCTATGCTTTCTCCACATATTACCATTCTAATTACAATCAAAATCCTAATCTTCGATCATCATTTAGCAAAAGAATTAGCAACGTCACATTTTCGGGTATTATGCATACCAATATTGATTATGTTCTTCCTTGGACTATACAAATTCCATATTGTAACACAGATCTGTCAACTTATACTAAGGACAATACCCCTTCATTCTCTTTTTCTCCAATACTTCTACAATATTAAAAATAAATATTCATCCTGTCAACTAGTTTATACCGATGCATCAAAAACACCCGAATTGGAAACAGTAGGATCCGCCATTGTCACAGAGGATTCTGTGCTCAAGTTTCCACTACCTAAGGACTACTCAATATATTCTGTTGAACTTTTTGCGATATCCAAGGCAGTACAACAAACTCTTAATGGACCTGAAGACATGACAGTAATATTCACAGATTCCTTAAATGCAATCCAGGGAATTCAGAAAGTATATCCGAATCATCCGATTTTAACAGATTAAAAAAGACCTTGTGACTCTACAAAATAATCATAAACAACTAAATATTGTGGGGATACCAGGAAATGAGATAGCTGATCAAATGGTCAAAGAAGCTTGTAAAATGGAGAGATCCGATGATAGAACTAGCCAAATTCCTCAGTCAGATATGAAAAAATACATCAATGAGTACACAAAAACTTATGGTTACGAAGATGGCAACTCTTACCAAATAATAAATTGCGGCAAGCAAACCCAGATCTATCAGCGAAAACACCAAATTTAGTTAAGCGAAGGGACCAGGTTGTACTACATCGTATCCGAATAGGACATACCAGACTGACGCACGAACACCTACTAAGGAAGGAACCTCCTAGAATATGCTACGCCTGTGACACCAATATAACTGTAGGCCACATTGTTATAGACTGTCCATTATATCAAATGGAAAGACAAGCTACTGGAACTGGACTACCAAGTGATATAAAGTGCGCTTTAGACAGTGCGGATTTAACAAAATCATTAGGTTTTTAAAGAAAACGAAATTGTATAATCAAATATAAGTGATACTTCAAGAAAAATTCTAAATTATAATCAACTTTGTAAAAACTTTATAGTTTACATTTTATATTAATCATTATAATATATTATAGTCAATATTGTACCACCGCTAATAACCTTCTATGGCCGATGCGGGTTATTCCCAATAAAAAAAAGAAGAGAAGTATTTTTTTTTCTAAACCATCTAAAAATAAACCATCCCATATTTTATATTAATTACTATTTAACTGGGAATAAGCCACAATTAAAGGTTAAAATACGTTTATTGACGTTTCAATTTCCACTTCGGAAATCGTTCTCAAAATACAAACATTAGTATTATACAATACTATTCGAGGTCGTAAATAATATTCGATGCGCAGACGAGACTGTACTAGTTGCAAGAACAGTAGAAGAATTACAACGATTACTTACAAATATAAATATTGCCTGCAACAATTATGGCATAAGTATCAATATCAAAAAAACTAAGTATATGGTCTTCAGTAAGAACATGACAACCAGCACATATTAGTATAAACGGCATTCAAATAGAAAAAGTATCAAGTTACAAATACTTGGGTACTTCAATAAACGAAACTGGAGACCAAAACAATGAAATAAAAAGACGTATCGAAATTGCCAGGGCCACTTTCATAAAGATGAGGAAATTCTTCTGCAACAGAGATATAAACATCCCTCTCCGATTAAGAATGCTAAGGGGCTACGTATTTAACACGCTATTATACGATGTAGAGGCCTGGACTCTCAAGCAGAACAATATAAAAAATATTGAAAGTTTCGAGATGTGGTGCTTCCGTCGAATGCTGAAGATTAGTTGGGTCGAAAGAGTAACAAACTTTAAAGTAATGCGAAGGATAGGAAAAGACCCAGAAATTTTGTCAATGATCAAATATAGAAGAATGTTATGGTTGCGTAATTTGAGAGAGTGGTTTGGCTGTACCACTAATGAACTCTTTAGGTCAGCTGTAAACAAGGTCAGGATAGCCTTGATGATTTCTAATCTCCGATAGGAGTGGCACAAGAAGAAGAAGGAATGTGATCAATGCCGTCGAAGCAAATGTCATCAATGGGATGTTTTGCTTTTTTTCCAATGCCAGATATAGTTGGTTGCGGTGAGCTCGATGGTGATTTTGATGTTGAAGTACACGTTTTCCACTGAATACAACGAGAGCAGTAGCAATTTCTTCTGAATTATGGTAGCTGCAACAACTTTTCATGTTCCGCTGAGATATTACTCGAATCATTACATTTTTCAGCATGTATGCGACGGTACAAAATATAAGCGTTTGTTGCAGCCATATTGATCAAGTGGTAGAAAATTTGAACCATTGCACTACGTGTCTTCGATATGGTAACGACCCATCAATCCATCCATCAGATCGACTCCTCCCATCTATGTCTGTTTTATTCGCGAATGATCTGCGGATAGTTGACTTCGATGTATTTCTTTTTCTTTCAATCATATCGTGGTACTTTTGCAATATGTTGATTTCGATTTGCTCTCAAAAACGGCTCAATGCCAACGTAAGTCGATACCACCCGCACGTTCTTCTATGTTCTTCTGGATCTCATCCGGCTCGTAATCTGGGTCGATGTCTGGATCATCACTGCTATAATCACCTTCTGACGAATCCGTTTCAACCAAGTCCATAAGTTCTTGGATTTCATCTTCGGTCATTACCGATAAATTAAACTTTTTCTTTCTCCAGTTGTTATTGCCTGCCATTTCCAGAAGCAAAATATAAAAATCTGATGAAACGTTGGGACACAATAGCACAACAACACAACATAACAATCACAACAAAGTGAGACGAAACTTCACATAAACCGGCAAGGGGTCCCTCAAGAACCCTTTTTATTTTCGCTTCTAAAGCGCACTCAGAATAATTGTTTTGTAATAATTCCATATATATTATGAAACTTGAAGCTCTAAACCACTCATACAAAAATGTTTTCACTAAATTCAGATTATTTGCAGTACCATAATTTTACTTCGAAAAAAATTTTAAATGAGAGATAATTGTTCTGCTTTCACCTCGACCTGTCGGTCGCACAAAACTGAGACAAAAATGTAACGACAAGGTTTAATGAATTTAGAATGCGTTTGAAACGTCTCTAGACGAACTTGTGGGGAAGATTCAAAACAGTTTGCAGTTACCCGACTCTTTCCAGTTAGAGGGTTAATATTATCTTGGTGATACTATTCTTGAATAATTATATTAAGATGCACCTCAATGAGATGGGGTTAAAAGTATTTTTTATACTCACATCGCTACGAGTAATCGTATGCCTTTATTAACCCCCTTAAACCTTTTCATCAAAACCAGTAAAAATAAATAGAAATCTTGATCTGTTGTAATAAATTAGAAAATATTTTACCATTAAAAAGTTATTTTTGTTGAACGAAGAATATCTTGGATTTTTGAATCACAACTTAAAGTAAACCAAATTAAAATCTAACTATAGTTCACACTAAAAGATAGACAATTATATTGTAGTTGTTGGATACTTACAAATATATTTTGCAACAACGGTAGGATCGACCGCTAAATTTCTATCAATGTCACTTATAATTCCTTTCAATCTGTTTTCAACATTAGATAATGTGGCAGATGAAGGACCACTGATAAGGTTATTACTTTTATTCCAGTAATATGATATCTTTCCATTTTTAATGCTTTCGTAGTAAGATTTCAGAAGCTGAAATAAAAAACCACATTATTGCGTTAATTTTAGAAAAAAAAATTCTTAATAACCCTTAAACGCCCAACAATATGTAGGTTCCATGTATGCCCAAGGGTGGGTAAAAAATTTCCACCTCGAAAATTGCTATTATTTATTGAGAGTTGTTACAAGTGTTAGAAATGGATTAAAGTTGAGAATCTTATGCTTAGTAAACACATCATTTTCTGAAATAATAATATAAACGATGTATAAACCTTACTAGACTAACGAACTATTAAAAAACAGTTTGACATAAGAAGGCTAATCTGACTCTCAATGTCCCAACTGCAGCATCTCTGCAACTGAAACAGACATAGGTTTTTTCACTGTGTTTGCCACAGACATATATGTTGCACGTCGCATACACTATGGTTGTCTTTGACAGTTTTTTTACACCTTTATTTCTACCAATAGCTTCTTTGACGCAAATTGAGGTCTATCGTCAGATTTAGCTTCATTTACGCCTTTAAGTTTGTGCCTCAAGATTCCATTGCAATGTGAAGATGCAACCCCTTCAGATTCCCAATTCCTTCATTGGGCAAGATCCTTTATTAGTTCGATCCCTAACTCCTGGAGGAAAAAAACCCAGCTATTACGTTTTTTTATATTCCATTGTGGGTGATTAAGTGTAAATAAGGAAAATGCGTTCAAGAAAGCAATGTCTAATGATGTAAAGAAGTTGACAATGGTCTATTTTCGTGCGAATCTCTTGGAACTGTATTTCCTCGCCTTTTCGTCTATAGTATTTTTCATATAAAAATGCGTGCATGTCATTCAAGATTTACGACGTCAGAATAGTTGCCCCTCAGCGTTGCCAAAACATCAAAATAGTTAGTAAGTGAGAAATTTTTAAAATGTCAACTATTTGTCAAACTATTATATTAACAGTAAATACACTTAGTTTTAAGATTACTGCAACACACTAAAATACATAAGAAAACATTTTAATACAAAATTATACATTCTAAATTTTAAATTTACCACTTTTAGAGCATTAATAGTAAAAATGTCCCGCCATTATTTCTTGTTCAAAATAATCTATCTTATATGAAAGCTTATCAGCTTTCTATAGACTATTTAGTTCTTTTGGCATAGCACAATCACAATACACAACAATAATTAGTTTTCAAAGCTATTAATCTAAATTTAATATGTATTTATAAACACAATCTATTAATATATAATATATTATGATCAAATTGTGTAAGAAATCAAAACATAAACAAAAGTCTTACTCTAAAAAAATGGCAACTCTTTAAAACAATTTTGCCACACGCTGAACTGTCAAAAAATTTGAAGTATTCCTGTATCAGGTGCGTACAATTGTCTAATATATTTAAATAAAAATTATAATATAATTCTAAAATTCCCAATATAATGATGATTAAATTTTTCTGCTTATTATACCATGTTGACGCCTATGAAAACTCGATGAGCAGTTCCGTATGGGTTTCGTATTATTAGCTGTGTTATGAAAATTTGAACTATAAGGTTGACGTTCTGGAAATTTTAAATATAAGCGACGTCACTTTATATAAATTGTGACGTGCACGCATTTTTATATGAAAAATACTATACATATCTACCTAACCTTATTCGCTCCGTGCGTGACCATGGTAGGGGTACCTTGAAACGATGCCAGCGTGCGTAGCGGCGAAATATGACAAAATTGGAATCATGGAATCTTTTTACGCATACATTTTATCAAAAATGTGTGCAAATACATGTTGCGTATTTAATTGTGCTAATAATAGCAAAAATAGGAAGTGTAGTTTTTATAGGTTCTCAAAGATTGCATATAAATTAGAGAAAAGAAAAAGATGGATCCGTGCTATTAATATGAAAAAGTAAATATCACATAATTTCATTTTTATGCAATTGAAATAGGAAATATTTAAATAATTTACCTTAAATGATATTTTATAAGGCTTCAAGCTAACTGCAGAGTGCCTGATGACTTTAGCTTTTATATCATACCTTTTACTATTACTGTTTTTAATTATATGCTCTTTCACGTGAAAAACTTGATTTGCCAGTACTAGATTTTTCCCTTTCTCTTCCGTTTGGGGTTAAAAAGATATATTATGGTGAATTTTGAGAAACCCCGTTTTTAATACTACATTTATTGTGTACAAAAACAAAAAATATAATTAAAAAGTTAATTAAAAATAATTGTCAATTTCGCCTGTATTTAACAATGTCAAACATATGTCATATGTTTAACCTGAAAATTGGTAGGTCCAAAACAGTCAGATGAAGGCGGTAGGTGTCACGTCAGTCACGCACGGAGCGAATAAAGAAACCTTTATATATAAATAATATAGTAACAAGTTTTACTTAGGGTGGACATTTTGTGCACACCCACATTTAACTCAAGATATTCATTTTATTTTCAAAAATATCGGTAAAACCAAATCAACATTCGATAAAGGGCTGTCTTTTTAACATTAAATAGTTTTTGAAACATTTTGGAACACATAATAAATATTAGGGAATACCAATTAGGTGGACATTTTTTACCCACCAATGGGCGTTTAAGGGTTAGCAACGTTATTCGGTGGGTATGAATCTCGCGGGTATCCCCGCTTTTACCTTTTTTCTTTGAATAATTTATCAGTCTGCCTCAGCTCTTTCCATGTCTTTGTCTTCTGCGGCTTGCATCCAATTATTCTAACACGCTTCAGGTCGTCAGTCCATTTAGTTGGTGGGCGTCCTCTGCTCCGTATTGCTTCTTGCCTTGCTCCACTCTACAATACGTTTTGTCCATCGGTTGTCTGATAATCTGGCGACGGGCCCTGCCCAATTCCATTTTAACGACCCGATTTTTTCGATAGCGTCTGTTGATTTTGTTCTACGACGTATTTCTTGGTTTGCGATTCTGTCTCTCAGGGAGACACCCAACATCTGGCGCGCCATAGCCATCGGAGTCACGCGAATCATATTATTAACTACCTTTTTTGCGAGTGTTAATGTTTCCGCTCCATAAGTGAGTACAGGTAACACACATTGGTCAAAGATTTTCCTTTTGAGAAAACAATTTCCTCATATGTCTGGTTATCTCTGCCCAACCGAATTTTATATCCTAGGTACTTATACGATGTAGTCTGCACAATATCCCTTCCATCAACAGCAATATTTCGATTTAGCACCAGGTTAGTCATTATTTGTGTCTTGTTAATATTAATCTTTAGTCCAACCTCCAAGGAAGCGTGATATAATTTTTCAAACATTATTATTGCATTTCCATACGATCGGCTATAAGGACGATGTCATCTGCAAATCTCAAATGACTGAGCTTCTCTCCATTTATGGTGATACCATGCTCGTTCAGATGTGTCTTCTTACAAGTATGTTCTAAAAGCGTCGTGAATAGCTTTGGAGACGGCAAGGAGACTATATACAGCGAGGAGTACGGCAGTATACAGAACTCCTCCTTGTACACAGAATATATTTGTTTCTTGTTCAGATAGTCTTACACTAGCTGTGGCATTTTGGTAGATATATTTGATTATGTTAATGTAGCGATGGTTTATTCGCCATTCTGTCAATGCTTTTAACATTTTCTGATGGCTTATGGTATCGAATGCTTTCTTGTAGTCGACAAATATCAGTGCCAATGGTTTTTTGTATTCTACAGACTTCTCTATCAGGTTCTTTATCACTAGTAAATGGTCGTTAGTGCTATGTCCCGATCTAAATCCAGTTGGTTCTCTAAGCAGATAGAAGTCTAATTTAGCGTCCAGTCTTTTTTTGATCATTTTTGTGAAAAGTTTATATATGTGTGAAAGCAAACTGATAGGACGGTAGTTTTTTAAATCTGTTATGTCTCCTTGCTTGTGTAATTAAGTAATGACTCCATTATTCCATTGAGAAGGAGTTTTTCCTTGGTAGATGCATTCGGTGAAAAGCTTGGCCAAAGCCTGGATAATTTTATTTCCACCTAGTTTGATCGCTTCGATCACTACAGTAGATAAGGAAGCGGGGTCCTGAATCACTTTGGTAACCTGTCCATCAGGGTCTCCGATGCGAAGGTATCGATGCCATGATTTGACCTTGGGGGTGTACAAGAAGTACAAGAAGTGATCGACAATGACCAGAGGGTTGTAAGAACTGGTCGCTTATCGCTTGATCTCTTCTTCTTTCCCGAAGAAGTGATCGACAATGACCAGAGGGTCGTAAGAACTAGTCGCTTATCTCTAGATCTCTTCTTCTCAGCCGAAGAATTGTCACCTACGTTACCTGTATGTTTTTACACCTGTCTCACTTGTCTCTTCTTTGTCTTACCTGTCCTGAAGAAGTAAAAGAATCGGTCGACAATGACCAGAGGGGGTGTCTTTGAGTGGAACGGACCACCTTGTATGTCGAGTGCAAAACTCATCGCTTATCGCTTCATCTCCTCTTCTTTTCGTTAAATTTGTACAGGGTGATCGAAAAAATAAATTTTGTATTGAGACTTGGAAATATTTTAGGTGTTGTTGCGTCAAAAATTTTTTTTGTGTACGATGCTTAGATATATCTGTATAGCCTGCCTAGCCTAGCCTGCCTAGTCTTATCTTTACAAACTTGTAGGAAAAGGAAAAATAACTATGTATCACATAAATGCTTTAATGTGTATATATATATTTTAATGATATATGTGGGTAGATGTAAATAAAACAATATTGATACTATAAATTTTATTTGTTTTGAAACAAGTTATTTATTTTAAATAAATGTATCCAGCAAAATTTTGTCAGTAATCAAGATGTGTCTTGAGGTGTACATGCTAGACGAGTTTTATTCAAGGCTCTCAACTTTTAACAATTGGAAGGGGAATAAATCTGAAATAGAGTTAGCTGCTTGTGGATTTTACTTTCTCCAAGTGGAAGATATAGTAAAGTGTTTCAAGTGTGGCGTAGAGATTTACAAATGGGAATCAAATGACAATATAATCGAAGATCACAAAAAATTTAGTCCCGATTGTGCCTTTGTAGAAAGAGTTTATCCCATTTTTCAGAGAATCAACGACAACAACAAATAAATTGTGAGTGAGAACAATAAATATGCCTGTTCCTGTGAAACATAAATGTCCAAAGTGTGGGGGTGACACTGAAGAACGAAATGACCTGTGTATAAATTGTGAATTGGAAGAGGTGTACAAGGAAGAGAGTGGTGCTAAAAATATACCTAGTAGAATGTATGTAAAGAGACAGAGACCGCAAAAATAATGTAATCGCATGATAAAAAATTAGAATAATAAAATAGCTGTAAATATAACATAAAGCTCATTTTTATTTTGCCCTTTGAATATGCCTGTACCTGTGACATATAAATGTACAAAGTGTGGTGGTGAAACTGAGATTCCAAATACACTTTGTGTAAATTGTTACTTAAAAAGTATATTTAGACAATTTGGTGGTGACAAAAATAACCCAAGTCATCTATTTATCCAAAAATAAGTATGCCTGTACCAGTAAAGTATAAATGTCCAAAGTGTGGTGGGGAGACTGAAATATCTAATAGGAATTGTATAAACTGTGACTACATAGAATATTTGAGATCCAGATCTGGTGCTAAAAATATACCAAGTAGTATGTTTGGTGAAATGTGAGGTCAGTTGTCTGAAGAAGAGAAAAAATATATAAAGACTTATATTTAGAATAACTATGTATTAATTTGTAAATCGTCTACGAGTACGCTACCAATATGTTAAACGCTGTCATTAATAAATTACCTTTCGAAATGCACATCCCTGGAGGTTATAGGTTTTGTGGACCCGGCACCAAATTACAGAAACGACTAGCACGAGGAGATAGGGGAATAAATGGATTAGACGAGGCGTGTCGTGAACATGATATTGCATATTCTCAAAATAAAGATCTATCCGAACGACATAAGGCTGATAAGATTCTAGGTGAAAAAGCTCTTGAACAGTTTCGATCGAAAAATACAGCATTTTCAGAAAAGTTGGCAGCACTTGGTGTAGCTGGTGCAATGAAAGCAAAAGTGAAATTAGGTATGGGTCTAGGTTCTACTAAATATAAAGCTGTAACAAAAAGTTGTAATAAAGAATTGAACAAAGCTAAAAATAATTTAGAAAAACTAACTGAAAATATAGACCATTGTACTTTATTACTCCAAGGATTAACTATTTCCAAATCAAGTAAACGCAAACAAAATGTAAAAAAAAATAAACAAAAAATACAACAAAAGCTTTTAAATCATAAAAGAGCAAAACAATTAGAAAATAATATGGATGTGGACATTACAGATGATTTTGTTGATGATGATGATGACCTTCTTTCCAAAAGAAGAGAAAAACGAAAAATAATTGATGACAATGTAGTTGGTGTCAAAAAAGCAAAAATCAACTTAAATTACTTATTAAACAATACCCAAAAAAGAAAACGAGACATAAACAATGAAGATGAGGATGATGATGATCCAGTTAAGAAAAAAGTTAAGATATAATAAGTAAATTGTATTAAATTAAAAAATATAATAAAAAAATATGTAGATACTATATATATATACGCACATATACCAATAACTAATTCAGTCTGATCTGTATCGTTGTTAATAAGCTGTGTGTTAACAGTTCAACAGCGAAAAAGTAAAACAGTGAAATGGGAGTTAAGAGTTGTGTTGTTGAATTCCATACTAAGCAAAGAGACAATGCCAGGACAAGACTCTTCACGAGAGAATTTAGTAGGTATCGGCAAAGAGATGAGGGTGTTCAAGCACAACAACTAGGGAGGCTTAACCATTTAGAACCCCATAGAGATGCCGATTACCCATTGGGAAGGAGACCGCTACCATTTCCAATCGAAGGAATCAACCACGTTCGAAGACAGTAATTTTAAAAATTTTTTATGTAATTAATAATAATTAATATATGCTACATTTTCTATTGTCGTTTTTTTTTTTTTAACAAATACTTGTTGTTGTGTGTATTATGGGTAGTTGGTTGGAAACAGTCAAGATGGTTGGTAATAAGAAAAAGACAAGAAACAGCACTAAAAGAAAGGTCACATCCTCCTCCTCATCTTCTAAAAGAAAAATTTCAAAGCAAAAGTCATTTAGTTTATTGAGAGTAATTCGAGACATTAGAAAGAAACTATTGGAAAGCAAACCAAGAACGTTAAGGGAAGCTATTCAACAAGCATTACGAATTGTGAAATCCTACAAAAACATTAAAAAACCACGTGGTCGAGTAATCCAAGTTCCAAAAACTGGGGGTATATTACCTCTAATACCGATATTTGCTGGGTTGAGCGCATTGGGCACTATTGCTGGGGGTACATCAGCTATCGTTAAAACTATTAACGAAGCAAAAGCAGCTAAAGAAGATTTACTCGAAAAACAACGTCATAATCGTAAAATGGAAGCACTGGCAATTGGAAAAGGTTTATACTTGAAACCATATAAAAGTGGAATGGGTATTTTTTTATGAATAAGAAAATGGATCAAATAAAAATTCCAAAACATGCTTTGACAAATGTAGAGTTACAAAAATATGCAAAATTAATGAAAATCCCACATTTTAGAGGTGTAATGATGAGAAATGGGTTTCCGAAAAAAATTTGGCAACATGAGAGTGGAATTATTAATTTAGACAATAAAGACGGTCCTGGAACTCATTGGACAGCTTACAAGAAGAATAAATCCAAAGTCGTATATTTTGATAGTTTTGGTAATCTGAGACCACCGTTGGAAGCTATATCATACTTTAATTCAAATGGTTATTCTCAAATTGTTTATAATCATAAAATTTATCAAACTTATAACACTGTAAATTGTGGACAATTGTGTTTAGATTTTTTAAATAAATACCCTTTTTAAAAGAATATTCTTTTATTTACTCTATGATTATCGTTTGAACATGTCGTACACTTTTGTGTTATCTGGAAGAGAATCGGTGTTATCAACAAAAATTTACCCACCAATTATTTTAAACGAAAATGAACAGTATGTACTAGGTTTAATAGATTTCATGTCATACAATACAATTCCAAATGTAGACCAAACAAACAACAAGTTTTATATAGATGGTTACGATATAACGATTCCACATGGTTCTTATGAAGTCGAAGATCTTTCAAATTATTTAACTGAAAAAATAACTGAATTAGAATTAAAAGTAGATCAAACACCAGATAAAGATGATACAGAAATTAATAAAGGAAAGAGTCAAGAAAAAAATAATACAATTGGTAAAGGTGTGCCTAGAAAAAATCATAATATAGATCAACCTACAAGTTTGATATTGAGAATTAATAACAATACACTCAAATGTGAAATAAAAAGCAACAAAGTAATCCATTTTGAAAAACCAAATACCATTGCTCCCTTATTGGGATTTACACCAAAACGGCTCTCACCTTTAAAGACTCATGTAGCTGAGAATCCTGTGCATATCACAAAGGTTAATTCTATTTGTGTGGAATGTAATCTAATCACTAATTCATACGTCAATGAAAACCAAGGTCATATCATCCACATGTTTT
This sequence comes from Diabrotica undecimpunctata, assembly GCF_040954645.1. Taxonomy (NCBI): domain Eukaryota; kingdom Metazoa; phylum Arthropoda; class Insecta; order Coleoptera; family Chrysomelidae; genus Diabrotica; species Diabrotica undecimpunctata. The sequence continues at coordinate 30,966,140 of NC_092810.1, forward strand.
ATCCAAATGTCTTACCGGGTTACAAAATTGTGGAAATTCCAAAAAAGGTAATTTATTTACCTGTCACAAATAGATATATTGATGAAATTTTCATTAAAATAGTTGACCAGGACGGTAATCTTGTTAATTTCACACGAGAAGTTATTACGTTAAGACTACATTTAAAAAAAGTATAAATAATGGTTTTAATTTACAACTGTAGCAAATTTAATCCAGGTGGGGACAGTGTATATAATATTAAGAGTGTTGATAAAAACATTAGTGACAAGCAGACTCTCAAATCGTTGACAACAGAAAACAAAGTCTTTTTAACCTCACTAGGATTTAAAATAAAACACAACAACTACGACAGTGACAGGGAAAAAGAAAAGAAATACTTGGTGTAGAATAAAGTTTTTTATTAATACTAGAATACTAGGGATTTTCTTGAGGTGTACTTGTAAGAAGAGTGAATATGAGTTTTAACATTTTAAATATTGGAGATCGTGTATTGGTTGACAATTCAGTTGTGAGTCGAGAAATGCACAGTCATTTACCCTATGCCAATGCAACTTTTAATCATTGTGATGAAATAAGAATACCAATTCAGACTCAAGATATATACACCCTACCTTCTGAGAGTTATCTGTATATTGAAGGACGTTTAACGAATGATGGGAAAGAAAGCAATACTTTGCGCTTTATTAATAATGGTTTGATGCATTTATTTGATGAAATACGATATGAAATTGGAGGCTGTGTAATAGATAGAGTGAGAAATTTAGGTATAACAACGACAATGAAAAACTATGCTTCGTTCACACAAACTGAATCTAATCGATACAACTGTATAGGTTGGAGTATTAATGACACACCAACAGTTGCTGATAAAGCAGGAAATTTTAATGTTTGTATTCCACTCAAACTTGTACTGGGATTTTTTGAAGATTTTACAAAAATTCTTATTAACATACGCCAAGAACTCGTATTGATAAGAAGTTCAACTGATTTAAATGCAGTAATGTCTACAGTAGAAACTGAACTGAAACCAAAAGTGGAAATATTTAAATTAATATGGAAAATGCCTCATATTCAAGTGTCCGATTCAGAAAAGTTACGTTTATATAAATTTATTGAAAATGGGTCCAGTTTGGAGCTTGCATATAGAAGCTGGGAATATCATGAAATTCCTCTACTGCCTCAGACAATGAAATTTAACTGGAATGTAAAAACTACCAGTCTATTGGAGAGACCACGATTTGTTTTGTTTGCATTACAAACTGCCAAAAAGAATGCAATAAAAGAAGAGAACAGCTATTTTGATCACTGTAATCTTACAAACTTAAAGCTATTTCTAAATTCTGAAATGTACCCGTATGACAATTTGAACTTGAACTTTAGTAAAAGACATTATGCCCTTGCATATGAAATGTATGCACAATTTCAACCGTCGTACTATTACAAATCCATAGGAGATCCATGCCTTACTATGTTACAATTCTGTGCTGTTGCTCCGATATTTGTTATTGATTGCAGCAGACAAAATGAATCAATTAAGTCAGGAAGTGTCGATATGAGAATAGAAATAGAAACTAATAAGAATATACCAGCTAACACAACTGCTTATTGTATAATTATACATGACCGTATTGTTAATTACAATCCTCTAACCAATGTAGTTCAAATGTTTTAACTGTAGTTCATCTAATGAAGCAAATCTTTGGGTTTTTAAGTATAAATAAAAAGTTAAAAAAAAAGTTTACTCTTATTTAACACCCTGTACACAATAAATATTTTCATAACCTTGTTGACATAAGTGTCTAATTGGGGGCTAGACTAGTACCAAATCTGAAAGCTGTTCAAGACCTGTTCGAGACCTGTTCAAGACCTGTTCAAGACCTGTTCAAGACCTGTTCGAGACCTGTTCAAGACCTGTTCGAGACCTGTTCTAGACCTGTTCAAGACCTGTTCGAGACCTGTTCAAAGCTGTTCAAGACCTGTTCAAGACCTGTTCAAGACCTGTTCGAGACCTGTTCAAGACCTGTTCGAGACCTGTTCAAGACCTGTTCAAGACCTGTTCAAAGCTGTTCAAGACCTGTTCAAGACCTGTTCAAGACCTGTTCTAGACCTGTTCAAGACCTGTTCAAGACCTGTTCAAAGCTGATCAGGACCTGTTTAAGACCTGTTCAGAAGTTAAGCGAATACCTACATTTTACGATGAATAAAGATTTGAAAAGACAACTTATAACTAAACGGAGAAACATCCAAAGTAAATTAAGACAATTAAAACAAGGACAAATAATCCAAGAAGATTTATTTAATCCAATTACAAAACACTTGAAAAATATCGAGAACAAGTTAAATAGTTCACAAAATTCCAGTCCAGAAAATGAAACAAAAAACGATGAACCTTTAAGGTACATTAAAAACGATGATGACGATAATGAAACTACTGACTTTGAAACAAGTGAAATCAAACAATCGATATTGGACAACATTGAAGTGGATGATATAAAAGAACAGATTAAAAATGATAAACACTCTGAAAATCGATTTGAAGATATTGCTAACCAGGCGCGTGTAGACTACTGGGATCAATATGATCCATTGCCTAGGAAATATATTACAAATATGCACGCTGATGTTCTAAACAAAGAATTTGATCATAAATATGGAATTCGATTTGATGAAACATCTGAAAAGCTACTGATTGGGAATTCTGAAATAGATTTAGATGGTGCTGATATTCTTTTAAAAAAGAAAAGGTACAGAGGAACACCAGGTTTATATGAGCTTTTGTTTAAGAAATATCCAGCTAGTTTTACAGATGAAGATGAGAATAACTATAAAAAGATAGTTGTAGCGACGAATGCTCACAGAAGGCATTACAGATTAAGTAAACAGATAGATGGTAGTAGATTAGAAAAATATAAAAAAATAATTGCACCAATAACAGAAGGTAAAGGATTGGTTATGAAAGTAAACAACAATAAAATCGATTACGTCCACTGGGATGATCCAAATGAACTTGTAGAGCGATTACGTTTATTACTATCTTCACAGCTAGCTGGCCATACAGGACATACAAATGAAATAAATTCAATTATTGAAGAACTAAAAGAGGCAAACATTATAGAATAAATATCATGTATGTTAAAAGAGATATCGTTAATGAGTTACACAAACCTGCAAGAATTAACTTTAAAAGACGAAGAATTATTATAAAATCTCTTAATGATTTGTTCCAAGCCGACTTGATTGATATGCAAAAATATTCAAATACAAACAGAAATTTCAAATATATTTTGGTTGTAATAAATTGTTTTTCAAAATTTTTATGGGCTTTACCACTAAAAAATAAATCAGGTGTTGAAGTAGCCAAATGTATGGAGTATGTGTTTAAACAGCAAAAACCAAATAATCTTCAAACAGATATGGGAACTGAATTTTTTAATCCACATATGAAAAAATTGATGAAAAAATATAATATTAATCATTACAATGTATACAGTGAGAAAAAGGCTGCGATTGCTGAGCGAGTTATTCGCACGATTAAATCAATGATTTGGAAACAGTTTAGTTTCAACGGTACCTACAAATGGATTGATAATTTACAACAAGTTGTTAATGAATACAACAATAAAGTTCACAGAACAATAGGAATGAAACCAGTGGATGTTAAGAAGAAGCATGAAAAACTATTGTTAAACACCGTATACAATCACATTAAAATTGTCGATTTGGAAAGTCAAAAATTTCATATTGGTGATCATGTACGCATTTCAAAACATCGAGGAGTTTTTGACAAAAAATACAATCCAAATTGGTCTAATGAAATTTTCACTGTTTATAAAATAAAACTGGGAAACCCTATTACATATTATTTAAAAGACTATAAAGGTGAAGAAATTCTTGGGGGATTTTATAAGGACCAGTTACAAAAAGTTAAACATAAAGACAGTTATTTAGTTGAAAAGGTATTAAAGAGAAAGAAAAATAAAATTTTTGTCAAGTGGTTAGGTTTTGATAGTTCTCACAACTCATGGATAGATAAAAGTGACGCAATATAATAAAGAGGGGATAGAAAAATATGTAAAAGACGTTCCACTTGCAAGATTTTGTTTGTTGTTAGAGAATATCGAGAGAGTGAAAACATGTTCATTGTGGATATCCAAGGTTTCTCTTTTCCTGGGGAAGATGTATTTCTTTGTAGGGAAATTGCTATTTTAGATCCTACTACAGAAAACATTATACACAGAATGGTTGTTTTACCAGTAACAGAAGCAATGATAAATAAGTCATATATAAAATGTATCGAACAACAATGTGTTCAAAACCATGGTTTAAATTGGCAATCTTGGCATTTTTGTGATACTCATCTAAAATATGAAGAAATTTCAAAATTTTTACACGACAACGTATTAGACGAAACAATATTGGTAAGAAATCATGAAACAAAAAAATATTTGGAAAAATTCATGGAAAATCGCATTGATTGTGTACAAGATGAACCTAATATACTTTCCGATGAGACTATGAATCATATTTTTAAATCACATCCATGTTTTCAACATAACAATGAAAATTTACAATGTGCTCTAAACAATGTATTTAATATTCATTATTGGTATAAATATTGTAGAAAGTGTTGACAATAAAAAAATAAAAATTAAAAATAGTCTTTTATTAATAGATACACACAAGACATTTATTTTCAAATTGATACCAGACATGAAGCTTGTAAAACAAAAGACTACGCTTGATGTGGAGAATAATTTATTGGAACCAATTGAGAATAAGTTTAAAAAGCATGGAGTTTTGTTCCCTTCAACTATTCGATGTATTATAGTTGGCCCTTCAAATTGTGGTAAGACCAATGTGATGATAAGTCTATTGGAACATGCTAATGGATTAAAATTTGAAAATGTGTATATTTACTCAAAATCATTAATGCAACCAAAGTACAAATATTTAGAAACTTTGCTAGAACCAATTAAAGGAATAGGATATTATACTTACAGTGGAAGTACGGATATAATGCACCCATCTGAAGCGAAGCCCAATTCAATTTTTATCTTTGATGATGTTGCTTGTGACAACCAAGATGTTATTCGAGAATACTTTAGCATGTCTCGTCATTCTCAGGTGGATCCATTTTATTTGAGTCAGAGTTATGCAAAAATACCTAAACACCTTATAAGAGACAATGCAAATATTTTAATTGTATTCAAACAAGACGATTTAAACCTAAAACACATTTACAATGACCACGTCGGAACAGATATGACTTTTGAAGATTTAAAAAAAATATGTTCAATATGCTGGAAAGAGAATTATGGATTCTTATCCATTTTCAAAGATAGCGACATAAATAATGGTCGATATCGCAAAAAGATTGATCAATATTTTTTAATCAAGTAAAAGGTGTAAATGAAATAAAATACAGAGATAATAATTAGAAAATTAGTTTATTTAATAAAATAATAAGATATAATTATGTACATACTTTTATTTCCCTAAAGCATCTGAAACAAAAATAGTAAAATTTAGAATTATATCGAAACACAAAAATAAATCACTTACTTTTCTATTTCTGACTAAGAAAATCTTCCATGTTCAGCTCTTCCAGATCCACTATGTCTTGGTTTTGAGTCGTTGTCGTCTTCGTCGTCACCTTTCTTTTTTTTGTTGGGGATGGCTGAGGATCGTCGTCGTCGTCGTCATTTGATGTGGCAGGTGGAGAAGTTGGATTTGAATACTTAGACGAGTGGCCAAAATGAGGGGGAGGGGGAGGAAGATATGGCCTTTTTGTCCCCACCAACTGTCTTTGTTGTTGGTACTTTTCAAACTCCTCCACCTCATCATCTAGGAGGTTAAAACGGTATTTCTTACATATATTTTCCAGCACCTGGAACTCTTTATCATTTTCCACTTTAACTCTCATGTATCTTAATGGAAGGTATCCAAATTTTTTTTTTAATGTTTTGTTATTCGGCGAGTATGTAAGATGGACAAATATTCTGTCTCCCTTAAGGGAAACGTCCTTTACGCCATACCTTTAATAGAAAAAATATAATGAACCAACAGCAGCATGAATCAAACAAAGAAAACAAAATAAAAAAAGACCGATTCGAAAAACTTATAATAATCCCATGAAATATTTATAATAAAAAAAATAAACCAGAAAGAGCGAAATAAAATCATGTAGAACAAATCAAAAAAGGAAAATGGAAAAACAACCAAAAATAAGTAAAATACTTACATAAATAACTGCTTCACAATTACAAAGGCGTCCTTTATTGGTAGGTTAATTGGATCCTCAGATACAATAACCAACTGGCATGGTACATTGGCCATTTCGATAGTTCACTGACTGTTCACTGACTAACTGATAGATCAATTTAAAATTAACCGAATTTAAATAGTAAGAATAAAAAAATATATATTAACGTAATTGACTGACCTATTTGATCTTTATTGCAATGCAGAAAATAGTACAAAACATGTTTATCATTAAAACGTTTATTATTCCAAAATTAATTTATCATTATCTAAATAAAATGTGCTTATCTGCCTGACTTTGTAATTTTAATACATTGCAAATAACTTATTTACATCAGAGTTAACCCTTTTGACCCATAAAAATGCAGTCACGTTGAACAACATCTTATTTGCGTCAGATTTAATCTTTTGACCCATAAAAATGCAGGAATAACAACTTATCTGCATCAGATTTGATCTTTCTGACCTCTAAAAATACAATCACGTTTAATAACAACTAGTTTGCAGAATTATTGATAAATTTAAACTTTTTGATCCTAAAATATAATCACGTTGAATAACAAGTTACAGAAATACGTCAATTGATTTTTTTTTACTGGATAAGTATAAATTGGAGAGCATCCTAATATTTGGGTTTTATTTGTGCATTCGAAAGTTACCAAGTTAAGTTGAACCAGTTACTAGTGAAAAAAAAAATGAGTCAGCAAGTAGTCGATGAACTTTCCAACCAGATTGTAGAGAAGATGGAATCGGTAAGTAGATTAATTAAGAGAAAATCTGATTTACGAAACGTAATAAGATATTTGAAAAAACAAATTTTTATTTTGAATAAATGTTTAAAGAATAGGGTTTCTTGTGTTAAAAATTTTCACTGTATAGAAGCAAATTTAACTATTCTTAAAACATATCTTGAAAACTTTAAGAACAGACTAAATGCTAGAAAAACTCTTAAAAGGTGTTTATTGTGGCAGGATGTGGAATCTTGTTTTAATAGTAGAATAAAAACAGGGCTAATAGTCAATTTAAAATATAAAGAACCCAAAATATTTTTGGAAAAAGCTTTTAGGAGTTTTTCAATTCAAATTAGAAAAAGTTTGTTGTCGTGTCTTTTAAAAGTTAATTTGATTTTATATGGTGTTTTTATCAAACCACAAAATGGTGAAACCTCTATTAAACATTTTTCAACCAAAAATGTAACAATTGACCAAAATACAGACCTCAAGGATTGGTATAAAATTAATTGTATTAATGTGATTTTAAAAAAATTTGAGGAATTTCAAGAAAGAGATAGTGGTTGGGCACTATCACAGATTCTACATTTAAAAGTTAATATAAATAGGTATAATCCAATACTGAGTGGTATTTCCACCTATGTTAAATTACCTAAATATATAAGCAATACAAAGAGTGTAATTAACATTAAAAATTCTGATCCTTATTGTTTTCTCTGGTCAATTGTTGCAGCGTTACATCCTGCTAAAATCAATGTTACACGAACCTCATCTTATCCTCATTTTAGTAAGATATTAAAGTATCATAATATCAGTTTTCCCATTGACATAAAAGATATCCCTAAATTTGAAAATTTAAATAAACTTTCAATAAATGTTTTTACAACAAAAGGAACAGGAAAGGAAATTTTACCTTTGCTATTAAGTAAGACTAGTTTTTCTCCTCGTATTAATTTACTTTTAATTCATTCTCAAGATAATAGTACAAATAATAATAGTAGTGATGAGGATGATGGTCCTTTGTGTAGAAAAGATCTATTTCATTTTGCTTATATTAAAAATTTTTCAAGATTAGTAAATCAACAAGTTAAAAATGTTAGAAACAAAAAATGGTTTTGTGAAAGATGTTTTAATCATTTTAGTAATGATGCACTCTTACAAAATCATTTAGAGGACTGTATTAATTCAAATTCAGTTAAGATGGTTTTACCAACAGAAAAGAATAATATTATGAAATTTAAAAATTTTAAACATAAAGAACTTGTTCCTTTTGTTATTTATGCTGATCTAGAAAGTATTCTTATAAAATGCATTGACAATAACAATGATCCTAATATAAAAACTTATTTGTCCCAAAAGCATGAAGCTTTTAGTATAGCTTATTATTTTAAATCTTCTTATAATGATTCCTTATCATACTATAAATCATTTACCGGTCACGACTGTCTTGTGTGGTTTGTAAGAGAACTTGAAAAGATAGCAAAGAGAATAACTAGAGAAAATTTATTGCAAAAATTCAACAAGTTAGGTCCATTAACTGATAAAGAAAGACATGATTTTAATTTGAGTTTTGTTTGTCATATTTGCACTAAACCTATAGTCGATCCATTGGATAAAGTTAGAGATCATTGTCATATTACAGGAAAATTTCGAGGAGCTGCTCATAGATCTTGTAATGCTAATTATCAAAATACACATACAATTCCGATTGCATTTCATAATCTCTCTGGCTATGACGCACATTTTTTAATTAAAAGCCTTAATAATAACGTTAAAGGTAATATATCACTACTTCCTCTAAACAAAGAGAGGTATATATCATTTACCAAATACATTCAAAATACAAATATTAATTTTAGGTTTATAGATTCGTTTCGATTTATGTCTGATTCATTAGATAAACTTTCCTGTAATCTAGATGATGATCAAAAACAAATAACGAGAAGGTACTTTGAAGATGATTTTAAATTTAATTTAGTTAAACGAAAAGGTGTTTTCCCATATGAATACCTCGATAATTGGGAAAAGTTGCAAGATACTTGCTTGCCACCTATTGATAGTTTCTTTAGTAAAATTAATAATGAAGGAATAACTCATGAGGATTATCAACACGCATGCACTGTTTGGAACACGTTTGAGATAAAAAACTTGCAAGAGTACGCGGAATTATATTTAAAAACTGACGTATTACTTTTAAGTGATATTTTTGAAAACTTTAGACTGATGTGTTTAAAAACATACGGTTTAGATAGTTTGCATTATTTTACTTTACCAGGGTTAGCATTTGATGCCATGTTAAAAGTAACAAATGTAGAATTAGAGCTTTTAACAGATATCGAAATGGTTTTGTTCTTTGAAAAAGCAAAACGAGGAGGAGTGTCACAATGTAGTAACAGATATGCAGAAGCGAACAATAAGTACATGGGTGATAAATATAATCCTGGTAAAGAGACCTCTTATACAATGTACTTTGATGTGAACAATCTATATGGTTCAGCTATGAGTTATTTCCTTCCTTATGGAGGATTTGAATGGATACCCTTAAATGATATTTACAATTACAATATATTAAATTGTCCCAATGATAGTGAATACGGATACATGCTGGAAGTGGACCTTGAGTATCCAAAAGAACTTTTTAATTCACACAAAGATTTGCCATTGTGTCCAGAACACATAACTCCACCAACTTCTAATTCTACCATTAAAAAACTCTTAACGACATTGTATGATAAAAAGAAGTATGTTATTCATTATATGTATTTAAAACAAGTTATTAGCTTGGGACTGAAGCTTGCTAAGATTCATCGATGCCTAAAATTTAAACAATCACCTTGGTTAAAGAAATATATTGACTTAAACATTGAATTGAGAAAGGAGAGCAAAAATGAATTTGAAAAAAATTTATTCAAACTTTTTATAAACGCTCCGTATGGCAAAAGTATAGAGAATGTACGTAAATATAAGGATATAAAAATTGTAAACAAACTGGGTGGTACATACGGTGCTAACTATTACATTTCCCAACCGAATTTTCATAGTTGTACCATATTTGATGAAAATATGGTAATAATTGAAATGCAAAAACAGAAAATTAATTTTAACAAACCTATTTACATTGGGATGTGTATTTTAGATATTTCGAAAACAATTTTGTATGACTTCCATTATAATTATATTAAAAAAAAATTTCAAGATAAAGCCAAGTTATTATACACGGACACAGATAGTTTAATATATCAGTTTTTTGTTGATGATATATATGCTCATATTAAAGAGGATATTCATAAGTTTGACACATCAGAGTACACTGAAAATAATGTCTATAACATTCCCTTAAGGAATAAAAAAGTATTGGGCTTGATGAAAGATGAAAACAAAGGTCAAATTATGACACATTTTATAGGATTGCGCTCAAAAATGTACACGATAAAAACTTTAAATCAGGATCAGGAAATTAAAAAAGCAAAAGGAATTAAGAAATCAGCTTTAAAGGAACTAACTTATGAAGATTATTATAAAAGTTTATTTAAAAAAACAATTGTAGAGGTTTCCCAAAATTCTATTGTCTCCAAAAAACATGACGTCTATACAATAACTCAAAGAAAAGTTGCACTTAGTCCATATGATGATAAAAGAATGGTTAATTTTTTAAGCACTGACACTTTACCATGGGGTTTCAATGATAAATAATTCTTAAATACGTTTGATAGTAAAAAAGTTCCTTATTCTTTATTTATTATTTTGGTAATAAATAAAAGTTTGTTTTTTAAATTATCTTTCTATTTTTGTACATCAGGTTTTCTTTAACCGATTAATCTACAAATTAAAATGGGTCCTCTATGGTGTGGTAAGTTATTTCACATATAACTTAAAAAATATATCGGTAATTAAAGCTGTTTTTTTTTTTCTTTAGAAAAGTAAATTGTCATGGGAAAAAGTTTTTACCGACCAAAAAAGATTTATAAAATTACAATCGAATACAAGAAGAAAAATAATACCATACACCCAACCTACTACTTCTATCATCAAAATGTATGGAACGTTATGGTGTGAAAACTGTAAAAAATTCTTTTGTTTTTGTCAAACTTCTTTAGAGATGCATGGAGCCATATTACCTGACTTGTATTGTTTCGAAACCATGCCTAAATCATAACACACAAAGGTAGTAGTATTTGTAAAACAAATATTTCTTAATTAATTATTTTTATGTTTCAGCCTTTAGACCATGTAATTCCAAAGAACCGCGAATCCCTCCAGAAGATCAGGGATGGAATCGTATCCAATGAAGTGGTCAGGTACAAGGACCGGTACGATTCCCAAATATTACGGGGTCATTCTTCACATCATGATAACTTGGTGAGAGCGAGTTACATGGATTCTGTGACGAGGGACTATTATCGACAGGTTAAGAAAAATATACATTATAACAGTAGAGTGTATATTTTTAATCAGATAAATAACTTGTTTCAAAACAAATAAAATTTATAGTATCAATATTGTTTTATTTACATCTACCCACATATATCATTAAAATATATATATACACATTAAAGCATTTATGTGATACATAGTTATTTTTCCTTTTCCTACAAGTTTGTAAAGATAAGACTAGGCAGGCTAGGCTAGGCAGGCTATACAGATATATCTAAGCATCGTACACAAAAAAAATTTTTGACGCAACAACACCTAAAATATTTCCAAGTCTCAATACAAAATTTATTTTTTCGATCACCCTGTACAAATTTAACGAAAAGAAGAGGAGATGAAGCGATAAGCGATGAGTTTTGCACTCGACATACAAGGTGGTCCGTTCCACTCAAAGACACCCCCTCTGGTCATTGTCGACCGATTCTTTTACTTCTTCAGGACAGGTAAGACAAAGAAGAGACAAGTGAGACAGGTGTAAAAACATACAGGTAACGTAGGTGACAATTCTTCGGCTGAGAAGAAGAGATCTAGAGATAAGCGACTAGTTCTTACGACCCTCTGGTCATTGTCGATCACTTCTTCGGGAAAGAAGAAGAGATCAAGCGATAAGCGACCAGTTCTTACAACCCTCTGGTCATTGTCGATCACTTCTTGTACTTCTTGTACACCCCCAAGGTCAAATCATGGCATCGATACCTTCGCATCGGAGACCCTGATGGACAGGTTACCAAAGTGATTCAGGACCCCGCTTCCTTATCTACTCACTACTCCGTCAACGTCTGGGGATTTGTTATTTTTCATTTCTAAAAGTGCCGTTTTGATTTCGTATAAAGTTATTTCTGGCATTAATTCTGATCCCTGGTTTGTGATTTTGGGAAGGGGTTGATCTTGCCTTTCGTCGGTGCTCTCTTACATTTCGCGATAAAAGGATTCAACAACCTCAAGGATTTTGGTTCTATCAGTAGTAATGTTTCAATCTTTGTTTTTTATTTTGTACATATTTTTTTGCCTATGTTTGAATGCCTTTTAAACTTTTGTTTTCTTGAATTATTTTAGTTATTTCTCTTGTCTTAATTTCTCTTATGTCTTTTCGGATTGACCGGTGGATATCTTCATTTAATTTCTTCATTGTTGTGTAGTTGGGGCCGTATTTTTCCGTCAGCTGTCTTCTTTTATCTATTAGCTCTTTGGTATTTTGGCTTAGTTTTTCTTTATGTATCAGAACGGTCGGGCAGCACTCCCTTTCCGCCTCTTTTAGAGCCTTCATTATGTCATCATTTGCTTGATCTACATCTTCCATTTCGTCTTGCAAGTCTTGTATATGTCTGGTTAGTGTATCTTCATTAGGTCGTTGTTTTCTGTGGGAATCCATTTCCTTTTTTTTTTAAGATCATCCTTGTTTTTTCCAATTTGACATTTAATAGTATCTTAGCTACTGCAAACAAAAATAAGAAAAAAACAGAGATGGATGACTTCAGAAATCTTAGATCTAATGGAGGAAAGAAGGAAACATAAGGCAGGAGTAAAGCAAAATACAAGGAACTACAGAGATTGATAGGAAAGAAAATAAAAGAGGCCAAATCCACCTGGCTTGCTAATCAATGCAGTGAAATAGAGGCATATGCTAAACAGTATGATAGCTTTAACATGCATAAGAAAATAAAGGAAATGACAAATACACTGAGAAAAAAGAAAGATGCCCTTCTGAAAGACGCAAATGGAAAAATCATTATAGAAATTAAAGAGAAATTAAAAAAATGGAAGACATACATAACAGATCTGTTTGAGGATAATCGATAAGAACCGGAAGAAATTGACAGCGAAACGGGACCAGAGATCATAATAGAGGAAATCGAACAAGCAATACGAAACGCAAAAAACGGAAAAACTGTAGGTCCAGACGAAATACCTGCGGAATTACTGAAATGTCTAGACGATGAAACTCTACCTGTACTTCTGGACCTATTTAATGAAGTATATAAAACTGGAAAAATCCCACAGGAATGATTGGTGTCCATCTTTGTAGCAATACCAAAAACAGTATATGCCAAAGATTGTTCAGACTCTAGGACAATATCACTAATAAGCCATACCCTCAAAATATTTCTAAAGGTGATTCATGGAAGATTATATAGAAAACTAGAAGATGATATGGATGATACTCAGTTTGGGTTCCGCAAGGGACTGGGAACGAGAGAGGCATTGTTTGCTTTTAATGTCCTCTCTCAAAGATGCTTAGATATGAACCTAGATATTTATTCCTGTTTCATCGACTTCGAGAAGGCATTCGACAGGGTCCGACATGAAAAACTAATAGAAGTACTGAGAAACAAAGATATAGACAGACGAGACTTACGAATCATTATCAATCTGTATTGGAATCAAAATATAAAGATAGAAGAACAAAAGTCCGAAAATATAGATATAAAGAGAGGAGTAAGACAGGGCTGTGTTCTGTCACCATTACTGTTTAACGTGTACAGTGAAGCCATATTCCAGGAAGCGATAGCGGATCTGGGTGATGGAATCTCTGTAAACAGAAGAATAGTAGGTAAATAACATAAGATTCGCTGATGACACCGTTATAATGGCAGACACCCTGGAATCGCTACAAGAATTGATAAATAGAATTAACGATTATTGCATTAGATACGGACTAAAAATAAATAAGAGAAAAACTAAATTTATGATTGTCTCAAAAACGCAACATGGAAATGAAAGATTAATGATAGAGCAAACCCAAATAGAAAAGGTAGAGACATACAAATATCTGGGAACCTGGGTTGATGACAAAAATGACCAAAGCAGAGAAATCAAAGTCCGAATTGAAACTGCAAGGCAAGCATTTGTGAAAATGAATACAATGCTTACCAACAGAGACCTTCAGTTGTATCTCAGATTGAGGGCTCTAAGATGTTACATATTTCTATCTTACTATACAGAATGGAAGCTTGGACATTGAAGAAACAACACATAAGAAAAATAGAAGCGTTCGAAATGTGGTGTTACAGAAGAATATTAAAAATTCAGTGGGTTCAAACGATTACCAATGCTGAGGTACTACGACGTCTAAATAAGGAGTTAGAAATTATGAACAGCATAAAAAGAAGAAAACTAGAGTATTTGGGTCACATAACCAGAGGAGAAAAATATGAGCTGCTGAGAAATATTATGCAAGGAAGGATCCAAGGAAGAAGAAGTATAGGAAGAAGACGCATCTCCTGGCTGAAGAACCTTAGAGAATGGTTTAACTGTAGTGCACTACAACTTTTCAGAGCAGCAGCCAACAAAGTGACCATAGCCGTTATGATATCCAACCTCCGATAGGAGATGGAACTTTAAGAAGAAGAAGAAGTATCTTAGCTCAGATTAATCTTTGGTCGCTTCCTATTGAAAATTTGTTGAGTACTTCGATATCTTTGATTATTTCTTTTCTGTTTGTTATGATATATTTTATTTTTGCCACTGCCATCTGAGCTGATCCATGTCCATTGGATAATTAATTGATAAATATTATCGTTTATTTCCATTTATTTATTTTAATTCCGTGGTAATTTAAATCGTGTGCACTGAAGTGTTTTCTATCTAGGTTTACTTTAGACCAGATAGGTTTATTATTATACATTACACAAATATATATTACACAAATGTCCATAATAATAGTTATTTGTCCCATTACAGATAGGTATTTCGATCAGAATAGGCGTTAGTATTAAAAGCGAAAGCGTTAAAAACGACTTAATTGTTTATTTATTTACAAATTTTACAAATAGAAGAATATGTTTAAATACTTACTGTCATGAATACATAACTCAAAGAGCTCGTCCAGAACTCTTGCGGTTTTTCGTCTTTTTCCCACAGTGCTATAGTTTTGAGGTAGTAACTAGCTATGCAGGCATGATTCTCTTTATCTCTCATTTTCTAAAACGGTAAAAAGAGATACAGTGTTCACAAGCTGTGCTATTTGAAAAAATGCCGCATCCACTAAACGGATATTGGCGACGTTATAATCAAGAAAAATAAAGGTATAGAATATTCGTATAAAAAATTACAACGTTATGGATAGACAGTAGAGAAGAAGAAAAACCTAAGAGAATAGCGTGTTGGTGGTTTTTCAAAGATAAACCCATTGGCATATATATAGACCCAGCAGTCGGCTATGCTTGTTATATAATCGGGTGTCATAGAGACCTATCGCTTGGAGGTTGAAGGTATGTTTACTATAACAATGGCGTGCTCGTTTATGTTATAATGAGTTTATTTTTTTTTTATCAAAAGGACATCTATGAGTTTCTCCAACTATCACCAAAATGTAATGGAGAGACATGAATTTGTTCGAAAGGTTTTTACATTAAACAGCAAGAATTTGATTTTAATTTCTTTTTAAGTTTATTTGAGATTATTCTACCAAAATCAGAAGTTTTGTATGATATAGAAAGAAATGTATGACATTGGATTTTGCACGAGAAATGTTATTGAATTTATCGAATTTTTGCAATTAGAGCGGAATCATTTTAAAAGTCTATGGTCAAAACAAAAAGATTTTTTAAATGATGATGTCCCAAACCCAATAAGAGGCATCGAATATCAATATTAACAATGATAGACGTCTTAACGACGATTTTTTTTTAAATTGTTGATACTAAGATTATTCAACTTAAAAATAGGTTTGCTGATTTAAAGCATTCTAGAGCGTTTGGCACTATATGATTTTGACAATTTTAAAAATTATGCAAAAAAATCCCATATAGCACCTTTCATCTACTTGTAAAGCTATGTGGACAAAAATTTGACACCGTAAAGTTAAAAACAGAATTGACAATTCTTTATATTGATCCAGATTAGGGGAAGGTGTTGTACCTTGGGTATGCGTGTACCTTGGCCCACTTGCTAATACTACTACAAAGAAAGGATTTAACGATTACCAATAGCTAATTGTTCCCACCAGTCATAGAGGGCGATAAAGTGCTATTTGAACGTTATAAATGAATCTTTGTAAAATTTAGTTTATTTTAAATCTGCAATCATCCTATCTGATGGTAAGTAATATGTACTCAATTTTTTGCCTAATTATAAATTGTAGTTTACATTTTTATTTGCCATAAATAGTTTTTCTTAAAAGTATATTTTTCACATGTTTTATGTAATAAAAAATCAGGACGTGACCATTTTGTACCTCGCACTTAGTTTAGGGCGTGTACCTTGGACCGGTCCAAAGTACAATGCCATAATTTTTGAATTATTTTATCATCTGATTGTGTGTTGTTTTTATTATTTTTTTTTTATTTATTTTTGTATTTAGAAAACTAATTTTCTTTTTCAGAATAAAGGTAACCATGTCTCGCAGCAAAAGCGGAAATAAAAGACGACCTATTAATCCAGGCAATATCAAGTGTGCAGTAGAAAAAGCTCTCAATGGTGAATTGTCCATACAGGAAGCTTCTCGTTGTTATAATGTGTCTAAAACAACACTTATTAGGCACATGACTAAACATAAAAATTTAGAGAGTACGGCGGAGTTTTGTTATGAAGCGAGCAATAAAACTCAACAAGTTTTTTCAATTGAAGAAGAAAATAGTTTGAAAGATTATTTAATCACAGCAGCACGCCTTCACTATGGCTTGACAAGAATGGAGATTCGTTGTTTTGCTTACCAATTCGCTCTTACAAATGATAAAAAGTTTCCATCATCATGAGAGCAAAATAATAAAGCCGGTAAAGGATGGCTAAGATATTTCCTAAGGCGTTACACAGTAGAATTATCACTTCGAAAACTGGAGCCTACAAGCTTAGCAAGATCCAACTCGTTTAATCAGGCCAATGTCAGCTCATTTTTTACAAATTAGAAGAAAGCTCTGTCTCGAAATGAATTTTCGCCACACAAAATTTGGAACTGTGATGAATCTGGTTTTACAACCGTCCATGTCCCTCCTGAAATAATTGGTCCAAAAGGTATAAAACAACTTGGACAGATGACAAGTGGAGAAAGAGGACAGAATATCCTACTGTAATTGCGGCAGTAAATGCCTCTGGTACTCATATTCCACCTATGATGGTGTTTCCTAGAGTACATTTCAAATCCCATATGTTGAAAAGAGCTCCTGTAGGCACAGTTGGAGGTGTCAATTCATCTGGCTGGTCTAATGAGTCACTTTTTTTGCAGTTCCTGGAGCATTTTAAATGTCCTGTATAACCATCCACACGTTAATATACCAGTGATTCAGTTTTGTCAAAACAATGGCATAACATTGGTTACTTTCCATCCTCACACAAGCCACAAGCATCAGCCGCTCGATAGGACTGTCTTTGGGCCATTGAAAACGTATTACAATACAGCTTGTAGTGAATGGATGATTATGCACCCAGGGCAGCCTATAAGTATCTACGACGTTGCAGAGTTAATAGGGAAAGCATTTCCAAAAGTTTTTTGTCCATCGAATATTCTTAAAGGATTTGAAGTATCGGGGCTTTATCCCCTTAATGAAGACATATTCCAAGAACACGAATTTCTCACCTCTTATGCTTCGGATCGTCCACTAGAAAACAACAATGGTGTTAATGCTCAATCTGAAAGTACCGAGAACTTTGATGTTCAATATAAAACTTTAAATGGTTCATGTGATGTTGTAGCCTGTTCAAGTGTTGCTTTAGCTAATCAGACCGAAACTGTTGTAGTATTCTAAATAACCGAAACCAAATTAATTCTCTTTCGACATATGTTGCTATTACTCCAAAAATGCTACGTCCATTTCCTAAAGCGCCTCCCCGAAAAGAAGTCAGTGGAGGAAAACCCCGAGGGAAATTTCGCATATTGACAGACACTCCCCAAAAATATGAAATGTCACAGTTAAAAAAAAGTAAAACCAACTACTCTTAAAAATACTAAAAGGCAAGTTTTTAGAGATTCTACTCAAAAGAGTTTATCAAAAAGAAGAAAAACTTTTACTTCTAAGGACACCAAGAAGGAATTATCATCAAGTTCAGAATCCGAAAATGAAAACTTATCCCTTAGCAGTGACGAAGAAAATTGGAAGGAGCATATTCAAAGAGAGGAAGAAGCAACACTGCTGGAGAACAAGCATGAAAATGATGATTTAAAAGCTGGCGACTTTGTATTGGTGAAAGTTCAGGGGAAAAAAGGTTCTGTTTTATTTAGCTGAAATAATACGCTGTGACGACGAAAACGAACTGAAATATTTACGTTGGTATAAAAACACCGATAAGTTCTTCAATGATGCAACTACAAGCTTTAATTTTCTCGAATAAGATGTAATTGCAAAATTACCCCCTACTATTTACGTTAGTGGAACAGCTCGTCAAGCTCAAATGTTGAGATTTGGAATAAGTTGTGGACAATATGACATTGAATGATCACAAATATGTTTAATTTTGCTTTTTTTCTTTATAAAAATAATTTTAAGAGTTTCGTTTGAATAAAATTTAGATCTGAAAGAAGCAGTTTATTTATGCTTGTCGAAAATGTTAACCCTATTTACTATTTTCATTTTTATGCATTTTAAGTTGTGATATAACTATATTTTTACATCGTTTTGGTAACTGAATTAATGTTTCAAGGTACAATACTAGGAAGTGCAAGGTACAAGACCAAATTGTACCTTGGTCCATTCTACACCAAATTAAAAATGATTAAATTTATGTCTTAAACATATTTCTTTAAACCTTTTAAATATATTGGTGCTTAAGAAACATATTGCTAATTTGCTATGTTAAATCCCAACTCAATATGTTTAATAGTAAAATAGTTACAGGTCATTAAAAAAAAGTGTCTCAAGGTACAACACTCTCCCCTACATTAAAAAAAATGTACAAAGATTGTATCAATATTTAAAGTCTTCAAATCTTGATAATGCATTTCCGAAAGCTTTTTAATTTGCAAACCTATTTTTAAAAATTCTAGCTACAAGTGCATCTGTTGAAAAAAGTTTTTCAGCAATGAAGCGGATTAAAACATGCCAAAGAAATACCCAATTGCAAGATCGAATGTTGTCACTTTCTTTAATTTCCATGGAGAGATGGTTTTTAAATGGATCAATGACAAAACCCTCTTTCTACGATTCTGTTATAAAACATTTTAGTACTTGGTTTACTTTTATCCGACAGGTATGGATTAGTCATACGATGATCCAGTACGCAAAATAATATAAAATACCTAAAGTAAGCAAAAACTTATATTTGCGAGGTTTAAAATAATTTTTTTTAATAAGATTTTTTACTTGGTTTTGGTAACAGTTTGGAAAAAATTACGCGTCGCCAATGTGTATAAGCATCTGAGTTCAAAATAAAATAAAAAATACCTTTAAAATTTTTATAGATGGTTTCAAATACTGCTTTTTGTCAATAAGTTCTCTTTCCTGCTCTTGGAACGACAACCTCCAATAGTGATCGCCTAACACAGTTCCGTTTTTTTGGGGTTTGGGCACAATGAAGAAGGTAGACTGAAAGAAAAAAATTGTTAGATTTAAATATTTACATGTTTATTATTCGATTCCTCGCGGTGGTTTGTTAGCACAAATGTTAGTTCATAGAATTGCTATGCTTTTTGAAACAAAAATTTGCTTTTAGTTATTACACCCATGAACTTTCTCTGAGTATTGAAGCTAATGTAGGGGAGAGTGTGGGAATATCGACCACTTAGGGGCTATTAAAAATTTCAAGTAGTAATCGTTGTAATAAGATGACCAACACTGGATATGTTTTTTTTTACTCTATCCATTATGAGTTTTTTCAATTGGTTTTGCAAACAAACACATATATTTTTTTAAAACGTACTTTTTTAGAAAGAGGAAAAAAGCGGGTTATTTCAACCGGTAGGATAATATCGAGCATGATGTAGTGCAAAATCCTAGGGGCGGGCATCAGGAGAGAGAATCATTCTCTCTCCTGGTGCCAATCATAATGTAGCTTCACCTTTTTTAAAAAATTTTAAACTGTTTGTCCTTGTGTAGTGTAGTGTAATGTACAATTTTATGTTTATGACATTCTCAACGTTTGTTGGATAGGCCAAAATTGACGAAATGCCCCTGAAGATGCCCTAGGGAGCGAAAGTACTCGGGCAAGATTTAATTAATAAACTGTGCTCGATATCTGTTATTTCATTTGATCAAAGTTCATTTATTCGAGCATTCAACCTTATATCAATAAAATTGTTAGCAGGACCCTGGTCTACCTGGCCTTTCGGCATACGACCGTTAGCTAGCCATTAACCCCTACACCATTTGAGGGTGGCGCGTTGCACGAAGCATCGCGGGGCTCCACTCTCCCCGTAGTACCTGTGTTGCGGTACGCACACCCGTCCGTTATCTCCCCCCCCCCCCCCGGGGCGGATAGGTGAACGCAGGTCAAGGCTCGACCTCACACGTTTGACAGGTAGCCGCCGAGGAGCTCTCCTCACCTTAATTCTGTGGACTGAGAGTAGACAGTAGAGTGGTCCCACGAGAGGATCGTCTCGGATACTAGGAGTGTAGACCGGTGACCATAACGCCTAAGCGCCCTGTGTGCGTTTCTACAAACCCGACACCTCGAACGGCGGCTCTCCATCTCTTTATTCCTTCCCATTAGTCGCCTCTTATGAGAGAGAGTGATAACTTGCTCCGGCTGTATTCTTGTCTTCGCGAGCCGGACGGAGAAACATTATTTTACATTGCAGAATTTCGTGCCCTCCAAGTACAAAAGACCTGGCAGGACCCTGGGCTACCTATCTCACGACATACGCCCTTAGTGAAACCTCTGCCCCTACGAGTCCGACACCAAAGTGAAGGTGCCACGCAGCGTGTTTAAGTCACACCGCGTGGGGGCTTCACCCTCCCCGTAGTACTTGTGTTGCGAGTACCTCACTTACCCGTTATTCCCACACCACGGGCTTATAGGCTCGGCAGGCGGAGGAATTTCCACCTCGCACGTAGACAGGTCGCCGCCGAGGATCTCTCCTCTACCACTCTTGGATCTCCCGGTGGGTACGTGCCGGGGCACCCACACCACGCCTGACACAAGGTCAGGAGAGGTATGTACGGGCTCAGCTCGTTCAACATCACCAGGCTGTTTTGGAATGAGAGTAGAGTGGTCCCACGAGAGTCTCGTCTCGGATACTAGGAGTGTAGACCGGTGACCGTGTCGCCGAAGCGACCGTGTGCGTTTCTACAAACCCGACACCTCAAGCGACGGCTCTCCACCTCCCAATTCCTACCCATTAGTCGCCTCTTACGACAGACAGGGCTTTCTGACCCCGGCCGTATTCTTATCTCCGCGAGACCGGACGGAGGAACATTATTTTACAGTGAGCATGTGTCACGAATATACGTCGATGCTTTTTTAGCGCTAGTACAGTCAGCATGGGCCCAAGTTGCACAAGAGCGGCACCGCCACGAAATGCCGTTATCATGTCCATTCTTTTGTCTTTTCAACTGGAGTTTTCCCGTCATTTGCAACTTTTCTTGTAATATTTTGTAATTTTTCTCCTTTTTTAAATTCCAAGTTCAGCTTTTAATGGAGTAGATATTAATATTTGCGAATGTTGTCTTTTTCGCTGTGAAGTTCGAAGTTAAAAGACTAGAACTGGACAGAAATCTCGGAATGGCCTATTTTCCGTTTTTTCCCTAATTTTTATAGTTTTATCATCATCGTCTCTTAAGTTGTCTTCAGCAACTTTTTCCAAACTAAATTCAGAATCGGACGAATTTGATAAGAATCTATTACGTAAGATGTTCAATCTTTCTGAAATGATTTTACTTGCCCCAGGTTCCGGAGAACTAGTCTTATGACTTGATCCTGGTTCTAGAGAAGGAGCCTTCTGGGTTCTATTGCTTGTGAAATATCATGGGGTGTTTTCCTAGAAAATAGTAAATTTTCTGGAGCCATTGTATTAAACCTATCTTCATTATTTTTGTTGATTGGAAGAAAATATTCCTCATAAAACGCATCACGATGATGGGAAATATTCCGGTAGTTTTGAATCCATTTAAAGCCTTCAATACCGAGGTAACATTATTGTAAGCTTTTCCAAAAAGTTCGAATAGATCACTATCGTTAATTTTTTCATAATTTCTACTCTTCATTTACTTATCACATTCTTGATGATAACCAATTTTTAAATGTCTTAAAAAAAGTTACATCCAGAGGATGCGTTCAACGGGATGTGTGGCGGGAGTGATAATAAACGTATGTCAGAATTTCAACAAAAATTGTACGAAGTTAAAGAGGAATGAGTGGAATGATTATCAAGTATTAGAAGAATAGGTTGCTCTGGAGTAGCGCCAGCAAATTTTGCGAAGTGTTGCAACCATTCGGTAAACAGCTCTTGTGTAATCCATCCAGATTTCGAATATTTATATATCGCGCCTGCGGGACCATTTTTTTTCAAATGATCTTTGATCCTCAGTCTTTTAAAAATAAATAGGCGGGATATATTGCCCTGATGCACTAAAGCAGCTTACTACGGTAGTATTTGTCCCCTTTCTCCGCTTGTTATCGCACAAACTTGCTTTTCCTCTTTTTTGCCAACATTCGACCCGGATTATGAACATTAGAAATATCGGTTTCGTCCACAGTGTATACGCGATGAACTTCAAAATGGTATTTTTCAAATAGCAACTCTAGATTATTAAAAAATATGTCCATTTCACCTTAGTTGAATTCGGTAACTCTGCGAATGTTAGTGGCTTCCTTCTGGTTTTCGAAAACTTAGTTGCGGATAACGTCGCATAAAAGAATAGAGCCAATCCTTACCACACATTCCTTTAGTTGTATTAACAGTATATGGAATTTTATTTTTCTCTGCATACTTGAACATCAAAGTGCGTATACTTTGAGCAGTCAATCCACAAAATAATTGGGACAGTGTTAATACCGCATGAACAATTTGTCTTTTCTGATCTTCGGGAAAAACAGACAGTTTTCTTCCCAACGTAAGTTTGTTTGGTTGAAATCTACCTCTAAGCCTATCCTGGAGTGTGCCATACGGGACTTTAAATGTTTTAGAAGCACTCCTAATTGACAATTTTTGTTCTGTCACGTCCCTTATCGCTCTTTTCGTAAAATTCTCCGTCCATGAAGCACATCCTGTTTTTCTAATGTATGTTCGCGGCATCTGAAATGAAATGTTATCTAGTATTAGTTTAAAGTATAATATTGATCCCTGCAGGGTAATCGACCAGCATGATCGATTTTACCCGAGACAGTACACTTAATACATTTTTTTTAAACTAAAAATGTAGATTAAACATACGTAAGATTGCATACAAATTATGGTAAAATATTATCATCTGAATCCATGAAACGTAAAATTCATTATATTTAGAAAACACAACAGTATTCTTACCTTAATAATAGCAACGCATTTTTAATAAAGAAAATAGATATACAAGTGAGACTGATAACGTGCACCCAGGATGAATGGTGCTATTAGGTATAGGACAGTATGGGCAGAGAAAAACCGAACACAGAGAAGCGACAGTCCTTTGAAGTTACGTGGCCAAGCCGTAAATGACAGCTAACAACCAGAAAATTACATATCACACAATATAAATTCTTAAGAGCGTAGGCGCAAAATTTCGGGCCAATGTTTTTTAAATGCATTAATTTTTTTTTGAATCCTGAAAAAACTAATAAGTATTTTTGAAAAATTTAAACGCAGAATGAAAGACTACATTATTACTGAGGGCAGAAAGTCCTTGAAAACTTCTATAATGTTTATTTTAATAAGTTACAGGGGTGAAAAAAAAGAGAAAATTTAGTGTGATTTTTAATTTAAAATATCTCATTCAAAAAACTTTTTGTTTATTCTAAGGGACTTTCGGCCCTCGGTAATAATGTAATCTTTCATTATGTGTTTAAATTTTTCAAAAATATTTGTTAGTTTTCTCAGGATTCGAAAAAAATGATTGTATTTAAAAAGCATTGGCCCGAAATTTTGCGCCTACGCTCTTAAGCGAAACAAAGAAATTACTAAAAATCTTAAAATTACAACAGAACAAGACTTCAAAATTGCAAAAACATGGTTGCAAATAAACAAACTTACATTAAATTATGAAAAAATTAAATAGGTACTCATCTACTTTTTGCTATATACAAAAGTTGTCTGCCAATTTTTAATTCGTTAAATATAAATAACAAAGATCTTTGAAGGTACTGCGTTATGCGCCAATGTTTTTCTTCTATTTCCTTTTACAATAACATTATCTTCAAAATGCAGTTCACAAATCCTATAATTATTATAAAGTGAATCCATTTTGAATAACAAATCTTCTCGTCTGCAAGCTTCTATCCACACTTTGGCACTACAAATTTTTAACAGAACAAATTTTAAACAAAGAACTTTTTCTGTATTTATAAATAATACTTTATTACTTACAACTATAAGAGTATTAGTATATTCTAAGTATATTGTAAGTAATGAAATATTTAACTTTTGTCAGTATCTAATCTTAATAAATTTACAGTTTTCTCCTGACTAAGTCACAAAAATATCACTAAATATTGAGATATGCAACAAATAAAGTTTTAATATTTTTTATTTGTAATTCCCATTTAAAACTCCTAAATATTTTATGTACTTCGATCCATATATTTGATCTTTTTTATTTATATTTAACGAATTAAAAATTGACAGACAACTTTTGTATATAGCAAAAAGTAGATGAGTACCTATTTAGTTTTTTCATAATTTAATGTAAGTTTGTTTATTTGCAACCATGTTTTTGCAATTTTGAAGTCTTGTTCTGTTGTAATTTTAAGATTTTCGCAATTATCGGTCTAATTATGTTTCCAACAATTTTTATTTTGAGCATTTTAGTAATTTCTTTGTTTCGTTTAAGAGCGTAGGCGCAAAATGTCGGGCCAATGCTTTTTAACATTTTTTTGGAATCCTGAGAAAACTAACAAATATTTTTGAAAAATTTAAACACAGAATGAAAGATTACATTATTACGGAGGGCCGAAAGTCCCTTAGAAAAAACAAAAAGTTTTTTTGAATGAGATATTTGAAATTAAAAATCACACTAAATTTTCTCTTTTTTTTTCACCCCTGTAACTTATTAAAATAAACATTATAGAAGTTTTCGGGGACTTTTGGCTCTCAGTAATAATGTGGTCTTTCATTCTGCGTTTAAATTTTTCAAAAACACTTATTAGTTTTTTCAGGATTCGAAAAAAATGAATACATTTAAAAAACATTTGCCCGAAATTTTGCGCCTACGCTCCTAAATCAAATATTCTCGTGTATAAAACCCTCTATATATTTTTATTTCCTAAAAATACTATATTCGTATTGTTGTCTTCGAGCGCGCTGACACCCGGCCACCATCTGTTGATTTTTTGACCTGAGCCTTCGGAGACTTGCGTCTTTCAATAAAAGAAATAGCACTGACACCAAATTTAATGTTTTCATTTTGAACTATCCCTTGGCAGACCAAAGTTTATTTTTTATAGCTCGGACAGACACGTCGGCGTCGGCTTACTGTTCGAAAGTCAAACCAATACTATTATGTAATAACTAATAATAATTACAAAGCAATAGTAATTACCTGTTATTATTCTTAGGAAATCTAAATAAACCTTTTCCTGTCACAGATGAACATCCGCGAATCGCACGAATATATCCAGACATTTTAAATATACATTAAACTTTTAACTATAAACTATAACTATAAACTTATATATTTAACTATAACTATAAACTATAACTATAACCTTTTAACTATAAATAAATTATATAAATGGTCAAATGCACTTGTTGTGTCGAGTATTTACCATAGACGCCTACGGACTATCGAAAACAACCAGAATTAAAGAATAAGCACGTGTTTTTGACAGTTAAACAACCAGAATCGGGCATGCGTATACAAAAATGGTACACGCTTTTGGACCGCCGTGTCGCTTCTATGTGTGTTTGGTTATTCTATGGTATGGGTACATTCATGACCATCTCTCGGCCGATCGGTACATTTCGCTCGTATGGCGCCAAGTTTATAAGATTTGAAACAGGTCGATTTTGCACGGCAATCGATATTCCCCACTCTCCTCTAAATGTGTTAATAACAAAGAGTTACTACAATTATTACGAGAAGTATCATGCAAAAAAAGTTCACATTTAAAGTATGTGCTCTTTCCTACAAACAAACTGTAAATGAATAATGACAATGAACTGATTCATTTTCATTTTTGTGTAGTGTATTAGCACTAAAAACAAGTATTGACGAATGTCTCTTGCAATCATTTTAAATCAACAAAATTTGAATAAAACGATTTAATTAAATATCCAGTACTCTTCTATTGTCAAGTTGCGGACAAAGCTAAAAAGTTCATCAATAGAATTTAAAATGTATATTTGACAAGAACCAATAGATATAACTGAAAAATACGAATAGAGATGGAAAAACCCGTGCTAAATTTTAAATTCGTTGATTAAAATATAGTACATGCACCAATATTGATTGACAGGGTATCAAATTAACCAGAACCTTGAATGCTGTGTTGTGACATCGTGATAAAATTATGGAGGGTGAGTGGAAAGTTCTAAATCATAAGAATTCATCAACAGAAGTATTTAATTTTTAATAATTTCTTTATATAAATAAATTGATGAAGTTAAAAACTCATTATCTTTGTGTTAAGTGGTATGGTGCTGGGCACGGTGTTAATAAAAAAATCAACAAAACTAGTGACATTATCATCTTCAGAATTCTGGGTTTGTTGAGAATATTTCAAAGAGTACTTACTATAGGTTAGAAAAATCAGGATTGACTGTGTCAAGTCTAATAAGTACAGGTTCGACCCAGTATAATGTTTTTAGTTCTGCATCCATCTTCCACTTATATATTCGAATGTTAGTTTATCATAAAGGAGTGTTTATCTGTGTAAGTTAGTGTTTATCTTTACATGGTATCCCAAAAACGACAGGGTTATATATCTTCTTTATTAGGAAAAATTTTAAATAACTTTATTAGAACTTTTGATAGATATATTATAGAAGGGTTTAGTGGCGTACAAGAAATTTTTTTAGGGGTGCTCACTACAGAAATATGATACCAACTTATGTTTTTTTGTAATATGGAACTCCCTATATATTTTGACATTTTTCGTTTACATTTTTAATTCTCTTTCACCTAATATAACATATTATATATCTACTTTCGGTCGTTGGAGGTACTCTGCAAATAAAATGTTTAGAGTTGACCTCATGTTAAAGACACTTAAAAATAAAACAGTCAGTAGCATATTATAGCATTTTATTATGAGAATACTAATCCCTGACAATTTTGTTTAGCAAAAATGAAATCGGTACATACCTAACTTAAAAATAATGAATTATTGTCAACAAAAACATAAATTTTGAAAACTATGAAAAATGCGATATGCATTTGGCATATCTTGAATGTCAAAAGAATGTTATTGTCGCATCTAAATTATATTTTCAACGATATCCAGAGAGAAGGCAACCAGACAAGAGAATTTTTAAAAAGCTTGACTCAAATTTATTACGGTATGGATGTTTCGTAAAACCATGGCGTCGGTATAAAAAAAATAATGAAGCGAGAGTTATAAAATACGTTAGGTTTTACACAAGCCTACCATAAAATTTCCTTACGCCAAATTGAGAAGTCAAGAAGAATGACAAGTACTGGGGCAATTTTAAGGAAACATAAATTTAGACCGTATCGTACATCTGTCTCATGAATGACTCAAATCCCCACTTAGTTCAGGGGATCAGGCGGCAAGGAAGATTCGGTTATAATGTAAGTTGTTTTGTCACGCAGAGTAAATTAGTTTATCATGTATATATAAACTAACTGCTGCCAGATATGTTGATATCTTAGAAACGAATTTAAATGACATTTATGATGAGGATATTTTGGTTTCAACAAGATGAAGCACCTGCCCATAATGCTGAATTCATTGAAAATTATTTAAATGAAAAATTTCATAATCGGTGGATTGGAACCTATGGTCCTGTTAGGTGGCCTCTCGTTCACCAGAACTAAATCCTCCTGATTTTTTATTTAGTGATTTTTAAAAGACAATATTTATAAAACTAACTGTTTGAAAAAGTGTCAAGACTGATTTAAATATTTTATTTTTATTATTCAGAATATGACCTTATTTAGCTTTAAATATTTTATTTAATCATAATATAATATGGCTTTAGTTCATCTTTTAAATTCTCGAACTCAAATTGGCTGATTAATTATTGTCAAGTTCTGAGAATTCACTTGTCTGAAAAACAACATGTTTTTGGGAAACATTTATCAACCCAAGCACTTCGAGTCCTTAAGGAAACGTATCCGTTCTTTGTATAGAAAGTTTAAAATGTCATTTTAAGCTTAATTTACTGCTATTCACGGAGGTTCTAAGAACAGAAGAACCACCCCAATGGATTCGCGTATATACATACGTATTTTGTTTCGTATGATCGGCCACTCTACAACAACCTCTCATCGTGAACACAAGCAAGCAAACCAGCATCGGGTGTGCATCCCATTTTTACCCTCAGACCTTAGACTCCGAGCGAGGCCCAACCACAGACAAAAGGTAAGTGAATCTCATATAGAATTGACAATAAGATATTAAACCTGCCAATTGTTATTTGAATTACATTTTATTTTACATATCCATTTACAAACATTTGCTATTTGTTCGCTAATTTATTCACAAATTATTGCATTTTATCTTTATAATTATTTATCTAATATCATTTAACCAGCGACCGCTTAAGTTTTATACAAAACACTAATTACAAAGCATCCATTAAGCATTTAAAAAAATAAAGCTAGTGCATATACTCAATTGTGTAAGATCTATAAGAAAAAGGTGTCAATTATTACTAAAAAAACATTTCATATTACTAAAAAACGCATTTCGAAGATTTATTATAATTTTCATATTTTTATAAATTTTTTTCTGTTGTTTATTATTGTTGTTTTTATGTTTATAATAATATTAATATTTTTGTAAAATTAATTCTGGTTGTTAGGTAGGTTTTTGTTGTTGGTAAATGTGTTATTCATAATTTTTAAGTTGATTAATTTTATTTCTAGTAAATAAAACTGTTTATGATTAATATCTGCATAATAAACTGTCAGAATGCGTTTTGTTTTTAAGTGTCTATAACATTATGTCTAACACGATGTATAAAAATTTTATTTGCAGAGTAGATCAAAAAAAAGATATATAATATGTCATATTTTTGTACGCCACTGAACCCTTCTATAATATATCAAAAGTTCTAATAAAGTTTTTTTAATTTTTCCTAATAAAGAAGATATTGTTACGATAATTATCATGGCCTGAAATAACTAAATATTATGACTAATTCTGTTTTGTTGTAGAAATTTCGACGACGGATGTAGATGAATCATCCGATTCAGGTAATGCCTACCTGACACACGATGGGTCCCCCTTTGTTATAAAAAACAACGATTCGAACCTTCTGGACACGAGCCGATGTATATACCAGTTTTGAGAGACCATTTCGCCGCTCTGTCTAGTCGAGAGGGCCGCCGACTTTTCGAGTCTAACGGTACTGAGTATATAACAGGACATTTTATTTGGAAGAAGTCAGTTGATTTTGAAGACGCGCTCGCGGTTTTAATTGTTACGCTCGGCTATATAAATTATGTATTATTCTTTAAATAAATTAATATAAATTATTGTGCTTTTTAATGAATTAAGATAAGAACAAGACATTATAAATTAAAGAATTCACAACAAAATATAAATAATTATAAATAAATAAAAGACGTAACAATATATATACCCCTATTTTTTTTCGACATTTTTCAATAATCGCCTTGTATCTCGCTAATGTTAAGAGCTATTGATGAATTGATTGGACCATCGTTACTTTAACGAAAAAAGAAGTCATGACATATCAACTACTTTTTTTCTATCTCATTTAGTTTTCGGTGTACCTTGCAAAATATACCAATTTGGGACACCCTGTACAAGTCATAATTGCCCTGAATCCGCATCCTCTTTAAGTCGTTTTCTCTGTAAGAATTGTGTTTTGATCATAGAATGGAATAATATTTACATTAAAAAAAAAGGTAATTGGTATCCAAGTTTGTATGATTAGGAATTGCTAAATTCAACCGATAGCTCGTGAAGTGGAAATCATGAGATTGTCCGCAGGAGAATTAAGGTTCATTATGGAGAGAGCTTCCGAGTAAGCTGGTAGATCTGGCATTCTTTCGCCAGTACTTAAGGCTTTGGGCCCTTTGTACCAACAATTTCTAGTTTAGTCCATATGAACATGCAATCCACATGATAAGCAATGTGATATGAAGAAGTATTTCCCAACATTTATTGTTTATCTAAACTCTATTTCACGTTAAGAACGAAACGTATGGCTTATTCAGATCAATGTTGCCAAAACTATCAGGCACGTGTTGCTACTAGACTGCCAATATACGAGTCATTCTAATCAGAGCCGTATTTAGCTCTGTGTGGATGTAGTTAACTTAATTTCACTAATAAGCGGATACGTATAGTTAAATACAGAATAATGCATTATAAATAGTTGTTTCTTTAATAGACAGATAAAGGTATGTAATTATTATAGGTGATAAAAATAGTTAAATTTTACTGTTGTTTAACATTACGTGTTTATTAACGCTTTAGATAAGATTTAAATAACATATACAAAAACAAGTGCAACTTTAATTTTATTTGCATGTAAATAATTACAACAATTACTAACATAAAAATGTTTTCTTTTATATAACATGCATTCCCCTTAAAATTTTTCGCACTATTACCTAATTTTCTGAAGAGAAGAGAAGTACATCCATCGGAGAAAAAAGCGAACTTATGAAAATAGAATATTGGAAGAACTTGAGGCATTAAAAAAGGAAAATCAACCAAAAAAATTCTATAAAAATCTAAATAAAGCAAGAAAAGAATTTAAACCAAGGATCGGACTATGTAAGGATAAGGAGGGGCATATACTCAATACAAAAGAAGAAGTATTGAAAAGGTGGGTGGAACACTATAAAAAACTGCTTACTATCGAAGTAGAAGATACAAATCAACCACCCACAGGAGCAAACAACAATACACCATTGGAGCCTCCATCAATTCAGGAAGTACGGGATGCAATAGAACACCTAAAAAATAATAAATCTCCAGGAAGTGATGGTATACCCGCGGAACTTATTAAATGTGGAGGTGCTACTCTGGCTAATCATATATATAAAATTATACTGAGAGCCTGGAATGAGGAACAAATCCCAGAAGAGTGGTGTATTGGGATCGTTTGCCCGCTACACAAAAAGGCCGATGAATTAGAATGTAGAAACTATAGGGGAATAACCCTCCTTAATACAGCATACAAAATATTTTCGAGGATTTTATATGGTCGCCTGAGTGAATATTCAGAGGAGCTTCTTGGCGAATATCAAAGTGGTTTTAGGCCTGGTCGATCAACAACAGACCAGATCTTTGTGCTAAGGCAAATACTGGAAAAAACCAATGAATTCAATATCGACACACACCATCTTTTCGTAGATTTTAAATCGGCCTATGATAGTGTCCTAAGAAATAAATTGTATGAAGCCATGGATGAATTCCACATCCCCGATAAACTGATAAGATTGGTTAAGGCTACAATGCGTAAAGTTGTTTGCAAAGTCGAAATACAGGGCGAACAATCACAGGCATTTGAACCGCATGTTGTGCTGCGACAGGGAGATGCGCTGGCGTGTCTCCTTTTTAACATAGCTTTGGAAAAGGCGGTCAGGGATGCCCAAATAGACAGCAGAGGAAACATTTTTAATAAATCATCCCAAATTTTGGCATATGCAAATGATGTTGATCTAGTTGCCCGCACAACACGTAAGCTAGAAGAAATGTATACCACCTTGTCAAACGCCTCAAAAAATATGGGCCTGCAAGTAAATGAAAATAAAACTAAGATAATGGCATCAACACCCAACAATAGAGCCAGAAACATCGGCCACCAATTCACGGTTGATAATTCTACCTTTGAAGTGGTGGACAAATTCACATACTTAGGCTCCCTGATCACCAAGGAGAACGTCATGACGGAAGAAATCAAGCGAAGAATAATCCTAGCAAACAAATGCTATTTTGAACTGAGTAGACATATGAGAAG
This sequence comes from Diabrotica undecimpunctata, assembly GCF_040954645.1. Classification (NCBI taxonomy): domain Eukaryota; kingdom Metazoa; phylum Arthropoda; class Insecta; order Coleoptera; family Chrysomelidae; genus Diabrotica; species Diabrotica undecimpunctata. The sequence goes on from NC_092810.1 coordinate 30,998,684, forward strand.
CAGAAACTTAAGCCAAAAAACAAAAATAACAATATACAAAACCCTTATACAACCAGTGTTGACATATGGGTCGGAGACATGGACCATTTCCAAGGCAGATGAAAATCTCCTGCTTATATTTGAACGAAGGATCCTGAGAAGAATATTTGGTGGCATCTGTGAAAATGGTGTTTGGAGAAGGAGGTACAACTACGAGATATATCACAGATATAAACATATATTTGGTGGTAAAGATGTAGTATCCTTTATAAAAATAGGAAGACTAAGATGGGCAGGACATCTGACAAGATCACAGCAGAACAACCCTCCTAGAAGAATCTTTATGTCACAACCTGTGGGAAGTAGAAGTAGGGGTAGACCAAAACTCAGATAGAGGGATGGTGTAGATGAGGATGGCAGACAAATAGGCGCAGCAAACTGGCAACAGTTGGCAATGGATAGAACTGACTGGCGTAATAGACTTGGGAAGGTCGAGGCTCTTTTGTAGGGCTGTAGCACCAATAATGATGATGATTACCTAATTTTCACTTTTTGCCGGACTATCACTTACATACTTTTCGGATTTGGAACTTTATGTCCGCCGATTTTCACACTATCACATAATTTTATAAGACTTTAAAAAACGTCAACAGAGAACTTGGATGACACGGGACCATGAGAACATGTAGAGGCATTCGATGATGAGAACGGAGGCACCAGTTCTGAACTTTAATATTGTTTTTACTTTATAATGGTTTCTCTTGTATATTTTTTAATCTTCTAGCAGTAAAAATTATATTGTATTAAAATCCACAAGGAAATTAAATTCCTGCTGCTAGCTGTATACCATGTATCACAAAAAGAGGTTTAATTCTTTGTAAGTAGGTATATTTAAAAAATCCTTAGAAGGGCTACATTAAAATAAAAAACGTTTTCGGAATAATAATTCTGTCGTCAGGTTAAAAGCAGGTTAACATGCCTGAGCCAACAAAATATTAGGGTAAACCCCTTTACATAAGTTAAAGTTACCAAAAAATGTACATATTATTGTTAAAAGTGAAGGATGTTTAAGATTATATTAGATTTAACTTCAGGTAACATATAACCATGTCTCACGTGAGTAACAGCGTCCGGAGGGCACACCTCTTCAAAATGACTTCAGCTGGCAACGTTTTTTGCTTTACCGGACGAAACTAGATTCGACTATATTGGCCACATTATAAAAAGAGACGATGATAGTGCAAGAAAAAATGTCGGATGTGCAAAAGTAATCTATTTATTTATGTAAAAAGTGTAGAGTGCATTTACACCCCGAATGTTTCGAAAACTTTCATTTTAAAATTTAATTTACAGTTAAGATACAATATGTTCCTTTATTAAAAATTGTACTCGTAATCGGCCAAAGGTGCGTATACGCACTTGTTTTTTCTTTCATGAGAAAAAAAATTCTTTTTGGTTGTGAATTAGTCTTAATTTATGTGTTTTTAATCCAATCTAATAAATCAATTTTCAAATTTCTCTTTGTTTATTGTCTCGACCGGTAATGGGTTAAGAAAAAAATTAACTTTAATTTAATATAAAAACAACATGCATATACATCATGAGCAGCGTATTTTATTTAAAATTTTTTCAAAGAATTTTTGTCAAAAACTACTTACTATTGATTGAATTAAAAATATTTGCGGCCACTGTTTCACTGGCAACCTATTATTATCAATGTATTCTCCTAATTTTAAATGTATCTAAAAATATGAGTTTGATGAACTACGTCATGAACGTGATGATCCTGCAGTTGGATCTTGTACTATAAGAAATACGTAGCACTATCTAACAACGCTCCGTTCTTAACGAGAAACGCTCCATATGAGTATACATACCCTCCTCCTGGTATACGTCACTATATAATGACGAAGGAAACTGTGTTTATTGTTATTATAGTATTTGCGGGGTCTAGGTCTATAATTTACCTACAAACAAGTACAAAGAGATAAGAAAATTAATAAATGAAAACCTTTGGCGCAGAAACCTATATGTCTAAGAAACAAAACCGCTCCTAAGATGTGTGTAGTGTATAATGTGTTGAGTTCTTGACCGTACATGGACTAATCTAGTTAGAAAAAGAGTCCTGGTCGTCATAACAATATATTCTTACCTTTGTTGAAGTTGGATTTGGTCTGAACTGACCCTTAGGCCACTTATCTTGCGAAAATCTAAAACATGGTACCAAGTCTATGTCTAAAACGACATTATCGTTTCCTACTCGTCCATTTACTTTCAGTGTAAACGCTGGACCTGATTTGATTACTTTCGCCTAAAAATATAAATTATTGACGTTTAATAAAAAGTTTGCAGACAGCAATTTCAAAACAGATTTCTCCAATAAATTAAATCTCACCCAAAAACTAAAGTACTTCTGAGTCAAAATCAATTAAAGGGCTTGATGAAAAACCGGCTTAAGATCAATTTTTCCAAAAATGAGATTTTCGCCGATTTTTACTCAAAAAAATACTCCGCTATTGATCACAAAAAGCGGCTAGGTGCTGCACATGACCGGTTTTTGCTCCCAACAGGTAGTGAGAGGGAACTCTACTTTTTGTGTGGTGTTGATACGAATATTAAACTTGTTAAAGATGAGTAGTTTTGAGAGTGTTTCTGGCAGCGAAAGTGATCCTTTTGCTGATAATAGTGATGATGATCCCGATTATGTAGTGGAAAGTGATACTGGCCAAAAAAATATAGGGAATAAGTGTTTTGGTTCTTTTTTGGATTTAGTTATTTATCTAAATGGCTTTTACAAAAGCAGAACCAGCTACTCCTACTTGTTTTGGAATCACAAGCAACAGACGTGAGTTCCAAAACAAGCATATTACTGCAGAAAGCGATTCCGATATTTTTTAACCGTTCATAACTTCTAAACGGCTGAACCGAATTTCTTGAATCAGGACTAACAATAGGTGGATATTTTACACTTAAATGATCTTTCAAATTAAAAAAACTAAACCAAAATCGGTTTATCCGTTTAGGAGCTACGATGACACAGACAGATACACACTGCGCACTTACACACATTAAAATAAATTATAACCACTCCGTTTTACATCGGGGGTTAAAAAAAAACAAAAACAGAAAAAAACGTTTTTCTTCAAACGTCAAATAATGATGACATTACTTATCTAACTTGATCCTGTCAAAGTTTGATGTCTCCGCCGGCAGCAGTTTTTTTTCCCATTTCTTTACGGCGGAGGGAAAAATGTTGTCATGGCAACAATATGAAACATGTCACAAAGCAACAATACAAATGTCATTAACAACAATTAAACATCATTTTTATTTATAGTAATATTAAAAGTACAATTAGTTAATGAGGCATTTTCAAAATTGAAACCGTGCAAAAATGTTACCGACTCTTGATACGCATTGATAATTGTTGATGATACTGATGGTCAAGAACAACTTTCAGCAATCATTCCAACGTGCTACTGCATCATTAGCCGCGGACTCAATTTCGTTTAGATTTTCCATTTTCGCACTAAATTTGCGCTTGCGGTTGCAACAACAATAAGCTGTCTTTAATAATTGCAAACAACTGTAACCAGGGAGACGCAAATCCCACCGACGACTTAATTATTTTAATTTCTAACATCTAGACGACTTTGATAGTTGTCACAGTTAATTTCGAGTAAAAATAGCGTATGAATTGTACTATTTATGGTTGAAAATTGCTACGTTTGAAGAAAAAATAGTATACTTTATTCGGCAAAGAAGCGACTTTTCTTGACTTGCCCTCTATTACGCGCCTCACTTCGTTCGGCGCGTAATATCGGGCGCGTCAAGAAAAGTCATGCTTCTCCGCCTCATAAAGTAATATACTATTTTGTTCCCTGTCTGGTAGAAAAATAATTAATAATTTTACGACTACAGTTTTAGACGTATTTTTGGGTTTTACCTTGCTCTCTGTATATTTTGTTAAATTTTTTTTAGGTAATACCAAAAGTGATACATCCATAAGGTCAAAAAAAAAGCGTTTACCTTCAGGATGGAAACGAAACAGGCGATGCTGGCAAGGAATAGTAGTCAGCAGTACGTCACCTGGAGGTTCATCTTCTAAAGCTCTGGAGGGATTAGGAAATGCCAAAAGGTCTTAATCCCAATGAAAGAAAAATCTAAATCTGCAACCTCCACGTGGTAGAAAATGGGCAAAATCTATCTATAGATGGCCAATGCAGATAGGGACCGAGTGATTGCCGGTATAAGAAATCTCTCACTTACTGACCAACGGCTATGGGCGGATGAGTTGGTAAGTGATAGGGCACTCTTTTGTCCCCTAGTTGAGAAATCGACTCCAAAGTCGGATAACCCAAAGAAGTGGTCAACGGCAGAAGGATGTAGAAGGCAACGAGAAACCACTACATTAAAGATCTTTAAATAGATATCTCTTTTCAATTATCATAGCTATTATGAATGATAATTTCACAACCACTGATCATGGACATCCGATATCAAGATCCGTCAGGGGAGGCAATTCTCAGTTAGACCGCGGGGCCTCCCAGGTCGTCAACATGCGAAAACCCCGCGTCAGGCACAAAAATATAAACGAACTGCAGATAGGTACCTGGAATGTGAAGTCTATATATGAAGCAGGGGAGATCCACAATGTAATACATGAGATGAGGCGACTTAAAGTCAATATAATGGGACTAAGCGAGACCATATGGCTTAGATCTGGCGAAATAGAAGTCGACGGTGCCAAAATATACTACTCAGGAAATGAAAATATTCACCACTATAATGGCGTCGCGATAGTGGTTGATCGCAGTTTTTGCCAGGCTGTAACTTGTTTTGTTTCTATATCGGATAGAGTGTTAATGATCACAGCCCAAACAGCGCATAGAACTCTTAATATCTTACATGTGTACGCCCCCACTGCAGATAAAGATGAAAATGAAATAGAAGAGTTCTACAATGACATTAAAAAAGCACTAGACAGCACCAATAATAGACACATAACAATAACAATGGGGGATTTTAATGCCAAATTAGTAAAAGGTAAATTCCAAGACATTATTGGTGAATTCGGACTAGGAATAAGGAACGAAAGAGGGGAAAGAATGACGGAATTCTGTCAGGAGTTTGAAACGATAGCGACAAATACATTCTTTGAGTTACCACCACGTAGATTATATAGATGGAAATCACCTATGGATAGCAAAGAAAAAATTATCAAAAACCAGATAGATTATATCCTTATCAATAAGAGATACCGTAACTCCATCAAATCGGCAAAGACATAGCCAGGAACAGATGTGTCATCAGACCACAATCCAGTAATCGTAAAATTCGAAATCCACTTAAAGAAATTAAAAAATCAACAAAAGACACAACAAATAAGCACTCTGCTAAAACACCCGAATATAAAAGGAGAACTAACGTTGAAAATTAACAAGGAGTTAAGCAAAACAATAATCAATGATAATGAAGATTCCAACGAAAAATGGGAAACATT